>NW_027507785.1:244993811-245593811 GCF_037356315.1 Lithobates pipiens
CATGTGCGAGTGTTAAAATGCACAATTTCAACTACAAAATAAATATATGATTAATTAACAATTTTGCATATCATATCTCAATTAGTGCTCACATAAAATACCATGTGACGAATGGCCCGTGAGAGGATAAAATAAAAAAATAAAAATTTAAAATTAAAAAGGTGAACAGACTAGAAAATTATAAAAATTAATAATGAATGGCCCATATAAAAGTGAAAAATTAAAAATTAAATATTAGAAAAAAGAACAATATGTGATAAAAATTGATTTAAAAAAATATTAATAATAAACAGTGAAAAAAACAGTGGAAAAAACGGTGAAAAAAATCTTCTGTGAGTGTCTTTAAAAAAGAGGGAGGGGGTGACTGCAACTGCTGCTCCCAGTGCTCGGTGACTGCTAATGTGATTGCTCTCACCAGAGGTAGAACCCCATCCGGGGTGGATCAGCCTCCACAGTATAAGCCACTGTGTTGCTCTCTGACTTTTCTCTGCTGTGGTCCTGGGGGTCCCTCGTTCCTCCGTTGGTATAGCGTGCCTCGTTATATGCAACAAGGAAGAGGCATATCCATAGTGTAGTACGTTTTTAAAATGAGTTTTATTTATATAAACTTAAAATTACTCACAAACATTCAGTGTAAAAATCGTTTTCTTGTAATGCTCGGTTTGAAAGTCCCGCCCGGCTGTATTTCCGTCTAAGCAAGAGGTGTACGCTGTCTGGCCACGCCCTACGCGTTTCGTCATTCAGACGTCATCTGGAGCCTTATTTCATTTTACTGTTTTCACCCACACTGGGTGGAAATTTAATAGAGACCGCTCATACCAGAATTATACTAAACTGCTCCATAGCGCGACCTTACTCCCTTCTCTTTCCTTTTATTATAATACATACAGTGCACCCATAGTTGTTATTACACTTCTGTTGGTGTCCACAGTACCATGCACCTCAGTGCAGTTTATACTACTTTTCTGGTGGTGTACACAGTACACAATACATACAGTGCACCCATAGTTGCTATTAGACTTCTGGTGGTGTACACAATAACATGCACCCCTAGTGCAGTTGCTACTACTTTTCTGGAGTACACAATACATACAGTGCACCCATAGTTGTTATTACACGTCTGTTGGTGTACACAGTACCATGCACCCATACTGCATAGTAAAGTATAGTGTGGTTTTGCTAAACAAAATTTACAGCATGTCCGGAAGGCCACCAAGGAGAGGCAGATGCTCACAGGCCACTAAAAGGCAGGCTCTGTGTCTACAGTCAACAGTGCTGGTCGTGGACACCGTGCATCCTCAACATGTGGCCGTGGGACACGCTTGTCCTTTTTTTTCTGCAGCTGACCGTGTTATTGAGCCACAACATGCAGAAGAGTTGGTGGAATGGATAACAAAGCTGTCCTCATCCTCCTCATCCTCTGTCACCCACGCTCAGAGTAGTTTGCCTGTCAATGCAGCTGCCAAAGCGGCCTATTCCATTGGCTCCATGTCAACAGTCACTCCTTCCCTCATTATGCACAGAGAAGTCCCCTGAACTATTTGACCACAGTGTCGGGTACATCATGATGGAGGATGCGCAGCGATTTGAAGGCTCCAAAGATGGTACCCAGGTTGAGGAAGGGAGTAATGTGAGCCTAGAGAGAGGGGGTGCCCAAGAAGGACAAGAAACTGGCAGTCTAGTTCCCCCAGCTACAGCATACTGCCAAGTTTGCTCCAGTGGCATAGAGGGAGGAGATGATGAGGTCACTGTCTCTACTTGGGTGCCTGATAGAAGAGAGGAGGAGGCACATCTCCAATGAGGCAGGATGCCCTCCAGGGGGCAGCTTAAGGGCAGCCACCCTATTGCATCACACTGCAGAGCTAAGCAGGTGCAGGGTGCTGCTGATTCCCCACAAGTTCTTTGGTGGGGGTCTTTTTTGACATGTGTGCAGCAGATCACACCGTTGCTATTTGCAACATACATGTCTGAAGCGTCTCAAGTTTGGCCAAAACAACAGCTGCTTGGGCACCACATGCTTGACCAGACATATGATGACCTCCCACGCAGTCCGTTGGCAAAAGCACTTAAAAGACCCACATCAAAGAACAAGGCGGACCTCTCCTTGCTCCTCATCAGCTGGGATCTCCAACCCCACTATACCTCCAGTCCTTTCAGAAACTTGCAGAGAGGAATGAAGGTATAGATATAGGTGTCCCAAGTACTTACGGCCAATCTGATAGTAGTACACCAACATCCGATTTTAGCAGGCAAATTTAACTACCCCAGTTGCTAAACCGTCAAAAGAAATTCAGTCCCAGCCATCCACATGCTCAGCATCTGAATGCTAGCTTGGCCAAATTGCTAGCATTGCAACTGCTGCCTTTTCAGCTGGTAGGCTCTGCCCCTTTTCGTGAATTTGTGGAATGTGCGTACAGCAGTGGCAGGTTCCCAAACACCATTTTTTTTCACAGAAGGCCATCCCCACTCTCTACCAGCATGGGGAAGGCAATGTCTTGGCCTCGTTGGACAGGGCGGTCAGCAGTAAGGTGCATATTACCGCTGACTCATGGTCTAGCAGGCATGGACAGAGACATTATCTTTCTTTCACGGCGCACCGGGTAACTCTGCTGGCAGCTGGGAAGGATGCAGGACAGGGCTCAGTATTGTTGGAGCTTGTTCCGCCACCATGCCTCCAAAATGCTAGTGGTTATTCGGCCACAGCTCTCGCCTCCACCCCCTCCTCTTCTTCTTCCTCTATGGCCTCTTTCTCTGCAGATTTGTCCTCTGAACCAGCTGTGCTCCATAGGCGTTCAAGGGGCAAGCACCCAGACAAAAAGATGCCATGCAGTGCTTGAGTTGGTCTACTTAGGGGACAGGAGCCACACTGGGGCAGATATTCTGTCAGCTCTGAAGGGGCAGGCTCAGAGGTGGTTGACGCCACACCAGCTTCAGCCAGGAATGGTTGTATGCGACAATGGCACCAACCTCCTCTCCGCCCTCCGACGGGGACACTTGACCAGGAAAGTCCATGGTCATTTCCGCTGGTCATATACTGCCAGTGCTCGGCTGGCTGACCTTCAAAGGGAATGCAACCTGCCCAAAACCCGCCTCATTTGTGACACTCCCACCAGGTGGAACTCGACGTTGGCAATGTTGCAGTGGCTGCACATGCAGCAGAGGGCCATCAATGAGTACCTGTGTGAGTATGGCACCAGGACAGGGTCAGGAGAGCTTGGCTTTTTTCGCCACGCCAGTGGCTACTGATCAAGGATGTATGCACTGTACTCTCACCAGTTAAGGAGGCCACAGGGATGGTGAGCAGTGACAGTGACAGCTGATACTGTCCCTCTTGTCTTCCTGTTGGAGCACATGCTTCATGGAATAATGGACAGGGCACTTGAGGCAGAAGAGCAGGAGGAAGAGGGGACTTCCTTATCTCTCAAGGCCCCCTTTATTCAGATAGTATTCCTGCGGGCCCCTCCGATCACACAGGAAGAAGAAAAGGAGGAGGAGCATTGTATCAGCATGGAAGTAGAGGATAACACTCAGCATCAGCAGCAGTCTTCAAGGGATCATTTTCAGTCCCTAGAAACCCATGGAGTTGTACGTGGCTGGGAGGAGGTGGTTGAGGATCATGTGATCCTTAGTGACCCAGAGGACTCAGCATCAAATGCCTCTGCAAACTTACACTGCATGGTCTCCCTGATCCTGATAAGCCTGCAAAGGACCCTAGGTTTCATGGTATCATAGAGAGGGATCATTACTGGCTGGTAACCCTTCTTGATCCACATTACAAGGGTAAGGTTGCAGAACTTATCCAGCCTTTGCAGAGGGAGCAGAGGATGAAACATCTTCGGGAGGCCTTGGAGAAAAGTTTGTGCAATGCGTTTCCAGAGCCTGGGAGGTTACAACTTCCTGGTGCTGGACAACGCGTTGCTGAGGCTTCGTTCATTCACAGAAAGAGCGGTGGAGAAGGTGGCTGGCTGACCGATGCCTTCAGTCCTCAGCGCCAGGTCTGATCGGTTCCAGCAATCATCGCCAGTGTCTGAATTACATGGTGCAGGAATATCTAGGGGCAAGATCAGACTTGGACACCTTTCCAACGGAACATCCCCTGGGTTACTGGGTCTTGAGGATGGACCACTGGCCAGAGCTTGCAATTGAGCTACTGGTCTGTCCTGCATCCAGTGTTCTTTCTGAATACACATTCAGTGCTGCTGGAGGCTTTGTAACCAATCACAGGGTGCGCCTGTCCACCGACTCTGTTGATCGGCTCACATTCATAAAAATTAATCAGTCCTGGATCACCAGCTACCAAGCACCTGATGCGGATATAACCAATTGATTTTTCTATGGATGTGGGATCCCTTGAACACTGCATATGCTGAGTGACTATCCTATTTCTCCTCAATGTTCATGATGATAGCTTCAAAGAATATTTTTGGTGCAGGGCACCACCACCACTGCCTAAGGCCCAATTTTTCTGCCCCTGTTTACAATTTTTGATCTAGTATTTCACAGTAGGGCTCATTCCTGCTCTCATCAAGACTATCTGTGAGGGGTTGCAGTGTTGTGCCACCACCGCTTAAGGCCCAATTTTTCTGCCCCTGTTTAACAGGGGCATGTAATTACAATTCTTGATATAATATTTCACAGCAGGGCCCGTTCCAGCACCCATCAAGAGTAAATGTGAGGGCTTACAGTATTCTGGTACCACCAACACTAAGGCCCGAGAGTGTATAGGGCAGGCCGTATAGTATATACAGGCGGTCCCCTACTTTCAAACATCCGACTTACAAACGACTCCTACTTACAAACGGAGGCAGACAACAGGAAGTGAGAGGAAATCTACCCCTAGGAAGGGAAATTCTCTCCTGTAAGAGTTAATATGGGAAAAAGGTGTCTCCACTGATGTTTTATCACCAACCCCTGATTCCCTAATAACCCTAAAATTTTCAAAAACCAATGGGGAAGAAAGTGAGGTGAAAACTTTTGTACAGAGGCACAGACAGCAAATCAAATGTTACAGGGTGATAACCCTTCCCTATGTTATCCAAAAAGCTTAAAAATAGATTTTTAGGCTGACGCTACATAAAATGTGCCTGTTCCAAATTACAGATTCAACTTAAGAACAAACCTACAGTCCCTATCTTGTTTTTAACCCAGGGACAGCCTGTATACTGCTGTTCAAAGTATATAGGGCCTGGGGGCCCCACACCTTTTTTTTTATTATTTGGGTGCGGGGTTCCCCTTATTGTCCATACCAGACAGGAAGGGCCTGGTAATAGGCTGGGGGGGACCCATGCTGTTTCTCTTAATGATTTTCATCTATATTGCCGGGACCCGATATTACATTACAGCCGCAAGCAGTTTTAAATTACCTTTCTCTTATATTCACTGACTGACACAGTTCTTCTATTAGACCATTGGGTTGTTGCGCCACCTTCAGGAGAGGACTAAGGACTAGGCATTACATGTTAACATGTAATAATAAAAACTAGAACTTTCTAGTTACGCCCAAGGGGCGGTCCTTTAGGTAACAATCCCCCAGCCTGCCATGAGGCCTCCGTTTTATTTTGCCTAGTGAAGGAGAAGGACCTAGGAACCCAGCGGGCCCATCGATCCATGCTGCACTCTCCGACCTGTTGTTGGTGTCTGTGTCCATATGTACTGTTTGTGCCCCCAGCAAATCCTGCAGAAGCCATTAGGCTCTGCCTCTGCAGGGATGGATAAGCAGAGCGCATCTCTTCATGCTTTCGTCCCTCCTCCTCTATCCAGCAGGCAGTCTTCAGCTGCAAGCTGAGAAGGGGGGGGGGGTAATTGCTGGCGGCGTAGATGTGTCATCTCATGTGTATGTGTTTCCTTCTCTTCTCTCTTCAGCTACCAGCTGAGAAGCGGCGGGGGGAGGCGGTTGGCGCGGTGCTGGCGAAACTGAAACTAGACTAGAAACTAGTGTGATATTCTCTCCTCCTCTCACCGGCAACACGCTGATTGTCGGGGGGGAGAGATGGACGGGCCCCTGGAGACACGCGGGCCCCTTACAGGGGTCATGCCTGTACCCCCCTGATGGCGGCCCTGACCAGGTTACTGATGTCTGCGTCACAGTGTGCCGGGCCAACAGCCACCCCGTACTGATCGGAGAGTGGGTCTGTGATGGAATGTCTCCCAGCTCTGCAGGACTAGTAAGTACAGCTCTCTCTGCCTCGATGGGGCTGAGCAGCTGAGCATTCCCTGGGAGGTCGATTCGGGGGTCCCTCACCTCCCTCTCTTCTCTCCCTGTCCCTATCTTCCCTCCCCCTCCCTGTGGGGGATGCTGCATGAGGCTGCTGAGCGGTGTGTGTGCCATAGACAGGGGCTCTCCAGGGGGGGCACTCACCTGGGGGGGACTGCGCTGGCTGCCTGTGCCCTGATGTGTGTGTTTTTCTCCCTGGGGGGTGTCTGGTGGCTGTGTCTGTCGATCGCTGCAGCACTGTTCACCGCCATTTCTCTGTCACTGTCCCTCATGGTATACAGTGTTTGGAGGCCATCTTAGGAGAGGGCAAGGAGCAGCATGCTCTCCAGTAGTTTGTGGCCATTTTCCCTGTGTTTATGTCCTTTATACTGGACGCTCGGCGGCCATTTCCTTGAAGTTTGAGCACGTTTTTGGTCAGTCCTAAGGAGCAGCATGTTTTCCTGTGTCTATGTCCTTCATACTGGACGCTCGGCAGCCATTTTCTTGGAGCCTGAACACATTGTGGATCAGTTTCAGTGCCGTAGGCAGCAGCTCTGGACAGTCCAGTGTGATCTCCTATGCACCTGGGAGCTGACAAGGGACACAGGCACTACTAGTTGGACAGCGCAGAACCAGTCAGGGTGGTGAGTCATGCGGGAAAGAGCCCCTCAGCCAGCAGCAGTTATGAGGGCGGGACCATCACTGTCCTAAGTCCCCATCAGGTGGCAGACAGGGTAGGGTCAGCATGGTTTCAGAAACTGGTGTTTCTTCCCCCAAAATCCAGGCAATTACAACCAGATCACCTGCAGACTGTGCAGTGCCTCTGGACGCTTTGTCGCCGGTCCTCAATTCATTCGTTGCCAAGATGGAGGCGGTGCGTGGGCGAAAGGTGCTAAAAAGCAGCCCCTGTCCCCCCCATCCTCTGGGGAGAGCTCTGACGCAGACTTGGTTCCTGCTGAGGCTGGTGACGCTGACCAGGACCGTTCGGACAGTGAGGATGAGTGCCCGTCCGAGTCCGTGCACGACAAAGCGCTTGTTGGAGAACTTATCACAGCTGTGCGTGATACCCTGAAGATTCAGGAGCCAGCAGATCCCTCTGCTGATGTAGCGGTCCCGTAAGCCAGCCCGTTCACCTAAGGTGTTCCAGTATCTGAATTATTTTGATAAGTTAATTTACAAAGAATGGGGTCGACCACAATGGACCTTTTCGGTCCCCAAATACATGGCGGTGCGCTACCCCTTGAGGAGAGCCTTCTCAAAAAATGGTCGGCTCCTCCGGTCGTGGACCCCCCAGTATCCAGGTTAAACTACGTAACCATGATCCCGGTAGAGGAGACTCCTGCATTCAAGGACCCCACGGACAGGAAGGCAGAGGCAGTGGCTCGTTCCTTGTTTACAGTTGTGGGGTCAACCATGCGACCAGTACTGACATCCTCACTTGTGTCGCAGACACTAACTGAGTGGGCAAAACTGTTGCACCATGAATTGGGAGAACAACAGGCTTCTCCTGTCTGTGTGGAAATAACAGACCAACTAGTTTGAGGCCTTAAGTAAATTTGTGACGCGGCCCTGGATACCCTCCCTCTGTTATCCAGGGCTTCGGTGTCAGCAGTGGTGCTGAGGCGCCTGATTTGGTGAAAATGCTGGTCTTCCGACCAGGCATCCAAAAAAGCCTTGATGGAACTTCCCTTCCTTGGTGACCAGCTCTTTGGAGCCTCTTTTGATGACATTATTAAAAATGCCACAGGTGGTAAGCATACTCTACTCTCACAGGCCAGGAAGGCTAAAGAGCCACGCCGTAGGCAAGGGCCCTCTTTTTCCGCTCAGAAAACTGCTTTTTCGTCCGCCCGGGGCTTCGACCAAGCGTCCCCAGCCCGACAGGACAACTTCTGAAGGACCAAAACGTCCCTGGAACTGCAAGCCTAACAAGCCTGCGAACAAGAGTGCTACTGCATGAAGGTTTGCCCCCACCTCAATTCGGGTGGGGGGTCGCCTTCGGGAGTTTGCAGCCCGGTGGACCTCTCGGCTGTCCGACCTATGGGTCTGCGATCTGATTTCCTCTGGCTACAAGATAGAGTTTCTCTCTTGGCCGTAAAACAGATTCTTCCCCTCCAGCATACCCGTTCTCCCGGCTCGCCGGGAGGCCCTATTGGGGGCAGTAAGGGACCTGCTAAGTCGCAGGGTGATAGTATCTGTTCCAGTTTCGGAACGCTTCCAGGGGTTCTACTCAAACCTGTTTGTAGTTCCCAAAAAGTAAGGGGTACATCCAATCTTGGACCTAAGAGCCCTCAACCACTTTGTGAAAGTGTAGAGGTTCAGAATGGAATCAGTCGCTGCACTCCTTCAGGGGACTCCCTGGCATCCTTAGACATCCAGGATGCGTACCTGTACATACCCATATGCCTTCGGCATCAGAGGTTTCTGCGATTTGCAATCGGGAAAGCCCACTACCAGTTTGTGGCTCTCCCCTTTGGTTTGAGTCTTTACCAAGGTGTTGGCTGGGTGGCTGTTGAACCTAAAGAAGTCGGTGATTGTACCGACTCAGCATTTGGAGTACCTAGGCTTGCTGCTGGACTCCATGGAAGCGAGAGTGTTTCTACCTTCAGAGAAGCTGCAGACTCTCAGAACTGTGGTAAAACTGTTGATGAACTGCAGGTGGTCATCGCTACGCTTCTGCATGCGAGTTCTGGGACTCATGGTGACCTCCTTCGAGGCAGTACCATATGCCCAGTTTCAAACCAGAGTCCTGCTGAAGGAGATTTTGACAAAATGGGACAAATCTCTGTTGTCGCTGGATCGGCAGATTCAGGTGAGCCAGTTAGTCAGGGATTCCCTGATCTTGTGGCTGAGGTCCCCGGCACTTCGGTCCGGGAAGTCGTTCCTACCTCTGAAATGGACAGTGATCACAACGGACGCCAGCCTGACTGGCTGGGGGGGAGTAATGGGAGTTCAGTCGACCCAGGGCCTCTGGTCGGTGGAGGAATCCAAGTTGCCGATCAATCTGCTCAAACTGAGAGTGATCAGGCTATGCCTCTCCACATGGTCGTAAAGATCAGGATCCTGTCAGACAACGCCACGGCTGTGGCATACGTCAATCACCAAGGAGGAACAAGAAGCTCGGCCACCGCACGGGAGGTTGCTCACATCATTCAGTCGGCTGAGCGACATATACCGGCCCTGTCGGCCTTTTACATCCCGGGAGTAGAGAACTGGCAGGCGGACTATCTAAGTCATCAGATGCTGGACCCAGAAGAGCACAGAAATCTTCTCGGAAGATATATCATCGTACCTGGAAGGCCTACATCTCCATGTGTGAGGAAGTGTGCATCCGGAGGTGTACAGGGTACTGTGCCTGCGATGAGGCACACCAGATGTGGATCTTCTGGCCTCCCGTCTCAATCGGAAGGTACCGAGATTCGTGTGCAGGACAAGAGATCCATTGCCAGAAGCGTCAGATGCACTGGTGGCTCCATGGGAGCAGTATCCACTGATCTATGCCTTTTCTCCGCTGAAACTGTTACCACGTCTGCTAGGCAGAGTGGACGCCGAGGGGATCCCAGTAATACTGATTACCCGAGATTGGCCCCAGCATCCCTGGTATGCAGACCTAGTGCACCTGGTGGCAACGCCCCATGGCGATTGCAGTTACGAGAAGACCTTCTGTCTCAAGGTTGATTCTCCATCCTGCTTTACCAGCGCTGGTTTTAACGGCATGGTTATTGAGAGCCAGGTGTTGAGGAACCGGGGTCTTTCAGACTCGGTGATCCCAACTAAGCTGAGAGCAGGGAAATCTTCTTCTCGGAAGATATATCATCGTACCTGGAAGGCTTACATCTCCATGTGTGAGGAGAAAGGTTGGCGTCCCGCTCCTTTTCTATAACCAGGATCCTGCTGTTTCTACAGCAAGGAGTAGACCAGAAATTGGCCTTAAGCACCATTAAAGGACAAATATCAGCTTTTGCTGTCTTTTTTCAATGACCCCTGGTGTCTAACTCTCTAGTGAGCACTTTTGTTCAAGGGATCTGACATGTAGTTCCTCCGGTGCGTCCACCGTTACCCCCGTAGGATCTGAACCTGGTGTTATCGGCGCTTCAGAAACCGCCATTTGAAAATATCAGAGAGATTCCCTGTTGACTCTTTCCCAGAAAGTGGTCTTTCTAGTGGCTATTACATCGGCCAGGAGGGTTTCGGAACTGGCGGCCTTGTCCTGCAAGTCTATCTTATTATCCACAGGATTTTTGCCGAAGGTGGTTTCGGCGTTCCATATCAATGAAGACATTGTGTTACCATCTCTGTGTCCTAAGCCGACACATCCTAAGGAGGTAGCCCTTCATGCCCTGGACATGGTTCGGGCTCTGGGGGTGTATTTGTCTGCAATGGCCCCCTTTCGGAAGTCAGACTTCTTGTTTGGTTCGGTGGATGGTCCGAAGAAAGGCATGGCGGTCTCCTCGGTCACCATTTCCAGGTGGATCAGACAAATTGTAGTACAGGCCTACGCCTTGAAGGGGCAGGTGCCCACCTTTTCGGTCACAGCCCACTCCACAAGGGTAGTTGGAACCTTTTGGGCCTTCAAATATCAAGCGTCTGTCGCTCAAGTGTGTAAAGCGGCGACTTGGTTGTCAGTTCACACTTTTACAAAGTTCTACAAGGTAGATGTCAGCGCATCGACCGATGCCTGTTTTGGCCGCAAAGTTTTGCAGGCGGCTGTAATTGCAATTGCACCTACATTTCCTCTCCGGTGAGGAGCACCCTGTTTGTTTGTGGGTAAAAAAGGTGTAGTTCCCACTCACTGTCGTTTTTTGTGGGTAGAGTTTATACTAGTTCCCACAGGCCATAATGGATGAAGGTTTATGCTGTTTTTCCCACCCCTCGTTTGGCACTGCTTGGGGATGTCCCAGTGATCTAAGAGAGGAGCTGTGTCAGTCGGTGAATATAAGAGATAATAGGATTTTTTGTACTCACTGTAAAATCCTTTTCTCTGTAATTCACAGAATGACACAGCACCCGCCCCTCTTATTTTTCTTTACCTTATACTGCTTGTTGATGTACTGAGGCTGCATGGCAGGCTGGGGGGTTGTTACCTAAAGGACCACACCTTGGGCGTAACTAGAAAGTTCTAGTTTTTATTATCTTGTTAACATGTAATGCCGCATCCTCTCCTGAAGGTGGCGTAACAACCCAAAGGTCTAAGAGATGGGCTGTGTCAGTCGGTGAATTACAGAGAAAAGGATTTTACGGTGAGTACAAAAAATCCTATTTTATTCCTTTAGAAATGTCACTTTGTGCAGGGACTGTTCTAAACACAGGAAAAATTTGCCATTTTACAGGCATACTATAGTCACCCCCCAGGCACGATATTTAAAGGAATATTTCATTTTTATTGTTTCACTTTAAGCATTATTAAAATCACTGCTCCCGAAAAAAACTTCTGTTTTTAAAACTTTGTTTTGTATTGATACATGTCCCCTGGAGCAGGACCCGGGTCCCCAAACACTTTTTATGACATTGACTTGCATATTAGCCTTTAAAATTATCACTTTTGATTTTTCATGTTCGTGTCCCATAGACTTTAATGGTGTTTGCATACATTTTTGCCCGTTTGCATGTTCTGCCGCAAACCGAAATGGGCAGTGTTTTGGCTCATCTCTAATCCTGTATAACAAAGAGGAATGGTATCAGATACAGGTTGAGCATGAGTTCAAGGCAAACCTAGCCCATTTGAAGTTTGTAATGTGCGATTTCACCCCCGAGCAATATGGGGGCACTTAGATAAGCCAACCCCTAAACTATAAAAGGGTTGGTTCCCAGCAGCCATTTTGACAATGTACAGTAGTTAGCTGTTAGTTAATAGTGATAGGCTAAGCAAATTAAGGGCTACTAACAAAGTGCATAGGGATAGATTAGTATATGGCTTGAAGTCATTGGTCTTTTAACCACTCCCCACCATCTGGCTGCATATATGTGGCCTCTCAATAGATGGGCTTTAACGTTAAGCGGCCGTATAGATGCATCTATAGGGAAACTATTTACCGTGCTGAGAGCATGCTCACTGCACACTCCCAGCACAGTAACTAAAGTGTGATGAAAACTTCCAATACATACATGTGATAGGCACTTTTGATCATGTGACCACTGTTACATTCCAATCAGGTGACTGCCGTGATTGTATGTCTCCACCCTCAGGCATTTCGATTAAAAAACGGAGAGTCGGCGGCAGTAAGAGATTACAGTAGACTTAAAGTGGTTGTAAAGTCAGAAGTTTTTTTTATCTCTTTTATTGTATGCATTAAGATAAAAAACCTTCTGTGTGCAGCAGCCCCCCCCCCCCCCAGTACCTCTAATACTTACCTGAGCCCCATCTCGATCCAGTGATGTGCACGAGTGCCTCGGCCTTCTGGGATTGGCTGAGACACAGCAACAGTGCCATTAGCTCCCAATGCTGTCAATCAAAGTCAGTTACCCAATGAGGAGAGAGAGAGGGCAGGGGACCGTGGCTTCATGTTTAAATGGACACAGAGCTGCGGCTCAGCTCGGGTGCCCCCCCGTAGCAAGCTGTTTGCTATGGGGGCACCCAACAGGACGGAGGGAAAAGAAGTGCCAGCGAGGAACCCGAGAAGAGGAGGATCTGGGCTGCTCTGTGCAAAACCACTCCACAGAGCAGGTGAGTAGAACATGTTTGTTATTATTAAAGAAAAAAACAAGACTTTAGTATCACTTTTAGGGCCAGTTCACACCAGACGCAGTTCCATTCAGTCCCGTGCGCTTTTTTCTGCACTAAAAATGTATGCACAGTGTTTTCCATGTATTCCAATGGCCCTAGTTCACACCATGCAGTCAGTTTCTGGTCAGTTTCTGGTCAGTTTTTGGTGCAGAAACTGACCGGAAACTGACCGGAACTGACTGTATTGGTGCAGAAAAAAACGGAACTGCATCTGTTGTGAACTGACCCTAAAACTTTTCCAAATGTTCTTATGGTAGTTAAATGCTTTGTAGCCCATTGATTTGGGGAATTTGGGGGTGGTGTGGGTATTTTTTTGTTTTTAATTTTAATGCTGATGAAGTCCAGTAGCTTCTTTACAGCCTCTCCATATTCACTACAGTCATACCAAGCTGCATGTGTTTCTTCAAATTGCATATTTCACGATTTTTGCTGGCTGCAGCCTGTCCCTGTTCACATGCACTTTATCGGTAACTGGCTACCTGTGCTTTTTTTTAACATGGCATATTTCCTAGTTATTGCTAAATGCAATTTTGTATACGTGTAGCCGGTTACTCGGCAGTAGACTGGGAGGAGCGCCAGGACAGCTTTGGGATTCCTCCCCCCCCACCCTTGCCCCTGCACTGTATCAGAGCGGTTGTGTGTGCTCATCATCTGTTTGTTCTACCCTCTGCCCCCCAGCTCGACTCAAACTCTCCCACTCACTGCCAGAGGTTCTCCTCAGCAGTGGCGATACACAGAGAGGGAGGAAACTGTTAGTATAGCCGTTCATCCCATCTCTCCTGATGATGAAGCCACCTGGAATACGGGAACGTTTAGTTTTATGCAGGTGCTGGATTGTGGAGGATAATGGGGCTGTAAACTACAGGAGTCAGAGAGGAGGAGAGAGTTAAGCTTTCCCGGGCTTTTGGAAAAGAACCTGTGTGTTTTGTGGGAGGGAATGGAGCTGCACAGATCAGTACCACAACTGTGTCTTGTGTTGGGGGAGCTGGAGCAATGCGGACTTGCTGCTTATACCTTTCTGTACCTTGATCAGAGACACTGAACTTGTGAGATCTAGGATTAAGCATTGTGAGGACCAGAGAGCTGAAGCTGAGCCTGAGAGGACCTGTTCATGAGGACTGAGTTACCAGGGACTGGGATCCTGAGGACAGCGGACCGCCAAGTGCCCACAATAAGGTTTGCTGTGTACCAGGATTATTAAGCAGATTCAACTGTGCTTATTCCATCACCATTAGCAGTTTAGTGCAATAGGAGACTACCCTATTTGCCAAGCAGCCCCAAAGCTATTCCCTGCATGCACTTAAAGAAAAGGTAATAAGTGCTCCATTATCCAGACCGGGCCTCAACTTTAGCTGGATTAAGTTTGCAGGTTAGGCACCAGGTACTATACAATCACCTCCCAGGAATATACACCTATACTTACACGCAGAGGTACATACTGTATATATACAGTGCACCCTGGAGCACTTTTTTTTAATAATTTGTGCAGAGAGTTACTGTGAGACTTTTCATTACCATTTATACTTTTCGCTGTTTTTTTATTTATTAATGCTATGTACACCAGGTTAATTTGAGTTAGCATTACTGTGGTCTAGAGTAACTGCCATATTATAGCCTAGTATTTACCTCAGTTAGCGTATTGCATTCAAACTGACTCTGCTATGTGTTCAGTGATTGTTTTGCATTGCCATCTATTTTAACTTGTGATAATATAAAGTATTTACTTTATTCACAATTAAGTAGCCTGGTGCTTATTGTTTATATGCTGGTAGAGTTGTAGGTAGCATACTAAAATTTGAGTTCATAGGTGTTTGCAGCATCTCATTGCCTAACCAGCAGGGTTGTCAACCACCAGTAAATTTACTGACAGTTTGTAAAAATCTGTGTTTTTTTTTTTTACAACTGCCAGTAAATATCAGGGGCTGATAATTTCATACTGTGTTGACTTTTTAAGTGTACATCAAGCAAATTACTTTGTTATGGGTATTTCAGTGCTTCTATATCATGTTTGTACTGTTCAAATATTCACTGTGTTAGTTTTTAATAGGAGTTCGGTAATTTCTCAGGTTGCCAGTAAAAAATGTGCTCCACCGTTAAATTTTCCATGTTTTTTTCCATGTTTTGTCAGTAAAAAATGCTGCGGGATGTTGGCAACCCTGCTAACCAGGTGTGTCTGGGGGATTAAGTTGTTCAGAGTCGTAGCAGAGCAGAGAACTACTAAGTGGCTCCTCAATTGCATTGTCCAAATATGGCCATATAAGATCAACACCCCTCTGCCCTTTTACTACATTTGGCTGTGGGGTTGGGAAATTCACCACAGCTGACTGGACTGGTGACTTGCTGTGATGTAACAGCTTCCCACCAGTTTAAGTAAAACTGGGTTCGGCTCATAACTTAGATCATCAGTAATAACCATCAGCACCCCAATCCTCCTCTGCCCATGGCTGCCCCATGGTATTCCAAATGCTGAAAGATGGAAAGATGCATTCGCAGTGTACGCTCATCTGTGAAGCTGTAAGCCATCATGGCTGTGTGCCCACAGTTGCTATGACAGTGTTGAGGAGAGGAGGGGGAGAGGAGCGAGGCTCCGGGTGGCCGCATTGCTGCACCGTGGGACAGGTGAGTGTCTATTTATTAAAAGTCAGCAGCTATGCTTTTTGTTGCTGCCGACTTTTAATAAACAAAAACATGAGTGGAACTCCGCTTTAACTTTAAACCAATGACTTGTAGAGGACTTAAAAATGTCTCCTGTAGAAAATTTTAGGCTTGACATGTTGGGTGTCTATTTACTTAGCACAACTTTATCTTTTATATTTTACCAAATCTTGGGTAGCCTATTCTGTTTATGTGTTCTTAAAAACTTGCCTACTGGTAACTTTTATCCCCTTGCTGACCAGGCCAATTTTCAGCTTTCAGCGCTGTGGCACTTTGAATGACAATTGCATGGTCATGCAACATTGTACTCTAACAAAAAAAATGTAATCATTTTTTTTTTACACAAAAAGAGCTTTCTTTTGGTGGTATTTAATCACCACGTTTTTTTTTTTTTTTTTTTTTATTTGCAAAATAAACAGAAAAAGACTAAAAATTTTGAAAAAAAAAAAACAACTTTTTCATAGTTTGTTATAAAAGCTTGGAAACAGGTAATTTTTCTCCTTCACTGATGTGCGCTGATAAGGCTGCACTGATGGGCACTGATGGATGAGGCTGCACTGATAGGTGGCACTGATTGACAGCAATGATGGGCACTTATTGGCAGCACTGTTGGGCACTGTTTGGACTGTACTGATAATCAGTGTCCTGATAATCAGTGTACATGTCCCTCTTAGAGAAGCCGGTTATCGTCTCTCTTCTTCTTTCCTCATGCTGTCAGCATGAGGAAAGGAGTGCCAATAACCGACTTCGAATTACATCCATGATCAGCTGTGATTGGACACAGCTAATCACGTGGTAAAGAGCCACCAATTGGCTCTTTACCTCAATCTGTTATCAGCAGTATCCTCCGGACACTGTGATCACAAAGTGCCACCCGTGCCCAGCTGCAGGCCAGTGGCTGGCACGATCATGGGAATGGGAGGCTGTCATATGACAGCTTACCAGAACTAGCCGCCTGCATTGTAGCTGTCATTTGGCAATAGAATGGTCAGCAAGGGGTTCATGTACTTTAGCATATTGTTTACTGATATTTTATGGCAGTACCTGGCTCTCCATGACCTTTTTCAAAAATAGCTTACCTTTTAGCCTTGAAAATGGGCAGCATTTAGTATAAATTTTCAGAACACATATGTACAAACTGATGGTGCATAGAACAGGGTATGCCTCTAGAGTCCACAGGATAAAAAGAACATAGTCCAAAAACAACAGTTCATCTAATGAATGGCAGCACTGGAAGGTAGAGACATGAAGGAATCTCTGCAGCAACAAGAAAAACAAACAAGGGCACTACTTTGGGTGCAGCATTAAAAACATAAGGATTTTATTAAACAAAGCACAATTGGCAAATCACATTTGCAAAGGAAGAGAGAGCTTTACACATCATGCAGATTGGGTACAATGTTATTTTTAATGCTTGCTGCTTTTACAGTAAGAAACTTGGGCTGATCTTCAATGCTTTTCTTTAGATGAGAGTCCTTTTGTAAGATGGCCCAATACCTAACAAAGATTTTCTCCTTTTGTTGATACTGGGCATGATACTGTGTGACAAACCTACAAGTCGACCTAGCATTCTCATTAGAGATTTTTAGTTTTAAATTAAATGGATTAAGATAGAAAGAGTGCACTTCCTCTACCAACTCAGTGGGATACCTCTTGGCTGCAAATTTATTTTTAAGTACAACACTTTGTTCTACATAATCGTTGTTAATACTGCAAATGTGTTTTAGATGACAGAATTGACTCTTGGGAATATTACATACTCAATGGGGATGATGACAACTAGAAAAAAGCAGGTATGCGTTTCCTACCATGGGTTTAAAATAAGTCTTGGCCACAATCATGCTGTCCTGGTGCCTGAGTTCTAAGTCTAAGAATGCTAAGGAATAAGATGTAGAATCACTCATGTAAGTGAATGACAGGCCTAAGGAGTTATCATTGCAGTATGCAACAAAGTCTGTGATGGTGGACGTGGAACCATCCCATATGATTCCAATATCATCTGCGTATCATTCATATTAAATGATATTTGCAGCAAATGGGTTGTTACGCCAGATATATTGCACTTCCCAATGCTTCATAGTCAAATTGACATAAATAGGGACAAAATGGCTGTACCTCTATGTTGAAAATAGTACTGACCATCAAAGAGAAAGTAATTATGGTCTAAACAGAACCTGGTGTTCTTAAAAATGAAAGTTGCCTGTTTATTATTCAGTACCCAAAAAATAGTTGACAGCAGCAATACCTACATCATGTGGTATAGAGGTGTAGAGGGAATTTATAACCAAAGACCCATGAGTATGTGGGTTCCCATTTGTAGGCCTTGAGTTGTTCTAGAAGATCAACACCATCACGTATATATAATGGAAAGTACATGACAAAGGGTTGTTAAAAATAATTGACATACAACGATAAACTGTTAGTCACACTCTCCATCGATGAGATAATAGGGCGACCAAGGGGATTAGCCTGGTCCTTTTGGACCTTCTGTATAAGGTAGAAGTATGGAACCTTGTGAAATGGTTTATCCAAAAAAGCAGCCTCTTGCTTATTTATAACACCATCAGCCAGAGCCTAGGCCACAATGCACTTTAACTGCTTAGCATACATATGTAGGTAAGGGGTCCTGAGGCAATACTGTGTAAGTGTTAGTATCCGACAACAACCTACACATCTAAGGACCAAAATAATCCTCCTGGTCACCCTATTATCTCATCAATGGAGAGTGTGACTAATGGTTTGCCATTGTATGTCAATTCATTTTTAAAACCCTTTGTCATGTTCCTTCCATTACATATATGTGATGGTATTGATCTTCTAGAACAACTCAACTCAACTCTTGGGTGTCTCTGGACATAAATTCCTTATACACCTCTATACCACATGAAGTAAGTATCGCTGCTGTCACTATTTTTTTGTGTACTGCTCCCCTCTTGAATGATAAACAGACAAATTTCAAGTGGGTCCTGCTGTAGTACAGTAATTAATATAAAGTGACTTTTTTAGCAAGTAAGTTACACTACACTTTTTATTTTGAGACCCATGAGTTTGATTTTTTTATTTATTTAATAAGCATACATTTCTTTTGGTAATGTAATATTTTAAACTCAATTCACAAAAGCAAGCAATGCACATGTCATTTCATTTTTTCCTTTTTTAATGTTCGCATTTCTGCTCAGTTCCCTGTAGGCATCATATGAATGTACTTCATATTATGTTAACTTCAAATGTAATTTCACAAAGAATATTTAATGTTTGCTTCTTTAATACTGCCAGCACTGGCTAGTACACTGAAAAATATGCTTTGAGGAGAACAGTAAAATTAGCCATTTAAGATGGTTAAAAATAACACTTAATAGGGCTTTCTTCAGTAACAGCAAATTCCCAACTCATCTTCCAGTGGTCATACTTGCCCCCACCATTCAGATTACTGCTGCTGTGTCATAATACCAGTACTTCTCGATATAGGAAAGAATGTGATGTCAATTGCCTCTGAAGAGCACATGGGGTCTAAACAGCGATCAGCATGTCCCAGTTCTGTCATATGTGGCACGGGGTTCATTTTTCACAAAGTAAAAGTTACTAATACTAGGTGTTGTTACAATTACTGGTGCCTGCTGTTGACTTTGTAAAGGGGCAACAGGAGAGCTGCTGTAAATAAATATATGCAGTAATGAGTGTCTACAATAGTGATGGACGAACTTCCGACGGGACGTTTCGCGAACGCGAAACGCGAACGGGCACAAACGTTCGCGAAAACGACCGTTCGCCGCGGGCTCCATTGACTTCAATGGGAGGCGAATTTCGCAAACCTTTAGGTCGAATTTGCGGCCACGGGGTAATTATTAGGGGGTAGCACGTAGTCCCACCACCTGGACAATAGCATAATACATGTATGAGGTGAATTTGGGATCGATAACTACAAGCATTTTTTTTTTATTTGGGAAATTGTTCTGACAATTCAGGACTATGGAGCTAATGAAGGCAATGGAGGAGAGGGAAGGTCAGGGACCAGGGTAGGCAAACAAGAGGGTGCAGGAGATACAGAGCACTGACAGCAGCACCGTAATACAGAGCACTGACATCAGCACCGTGACATACAGCGCTGACAGCAGCTCCGTGACATACAGCGCTGACAGCAGCTCCGTGACATACAGCGCTGACAGCAGCTCCGTGACATACAGCGCTGACAGCAGCTCCGTGACATACAGCGCTGACAGCAGCTCCGTGACATACAGCGCTGACAGCAGCACCGTGACATACAGCGCTGACAGCAGCTCCGTGACATACAGCGCTGACAGCAGCTCCGTGACATACAGCGCTGACAGCAGCTCCGTGACATACAGCGCTGACAGCAGCTCCGTGACATACAGCGCTGACAGCAGCTCCGTGACATACAGCGCTGACAGCAGCACCGTGACATACAGCGCTGACAGCAGCTCCGTGACATACAGCGCTGACAGCAGCTCCGTGACATACAGCGCTGACAGCAGCTCCGTGACATACAGCGCTGACAGCAGCTCCGTGACATACAGCGCTGACAGCAGCTCCGTGACATACAGCGCTGACAGCAGCTCCGTGACATACAGCGCTGACAGCAGCTCCGTGACATACAGCGCTGACAGCAGCTCCGTGACATACAGCGCTGACAGCAGCTCCGTGACATACAGCGCTGACAGCAGCTCCGTGACATACAGCGCTGACAGCAGCTCCGTGACATACAGCGCTGACAGCAGCACCGTAAGCAGCCCCAGGAGGAAGTCAGCACAGCACAGGGATGGTGTGATCCCCTCATAATAAGAACCCCCAGGAGGAAGTCAGCACAGCACAGGGATGGTGGGAGCCCCTCATAATAAGAACACCCAGGAGGAAGTCAGCACAGCACAGGGATGGTGGGAACCCCTCATAATAAGCAGCCCCAGTAGAAATATGACACCGCTCAACCTCTTCAAAGAGGAGGGTAGGGGCATATAGTACGGTGTGCTTTTTTGGGTCAGGGAAGTGAGCCAAATGAATTAAGAAGGTCTGTGTGCTTGATTCCAAAAATTGTTTATAGACATATACATGGTCTACTGATCACATGTGTTGAATTCCTCCGAGATCCATGCCTCATTCATTTTTAGAAATGTGAGGTAGTTAACACTGTGGTGAGCTAGGCGAGTACGCTTATCGGTCACAATCCCCCCTGCTGCGCTGAACGTCCTTTCGGACAGGACACTGGATGAGGGGCAAGCCAACAGTTCGATTGCAAATTGGGCAAGCTCTGGCCAGAGGTCAAGCCTGCCCACCCAGTAGTCTAGGGGTTCATCACTCCTCAGAGCGTCCACATCGGCCGTTAACCCAATGTAGTCGGACACCTGACGGTCTAGGCGTTCCCTGATGCTGGATCCGGATGACACCTGTCGATGGGTCGGCTGAAAGAATGACCTCATATCCGAAGTCACCAACACATCTTCAAACCGGCCTCTTCTTGCAGGCGCTGTTGGATTGGTACCCGCAAATCCTTCTCTGGGAGTGGGAATTGCTCCTCTGCCAGCGCACGCAAAAGCAGAATGCAGCATTTCTCGAAGCAAGGCCTGGAAGTGCTGCATTCTGACAGCCCTCTGCGACGGCGGTAACATTTCCGCCATTTTGTGTTTGTACCGGGGGTCTAAGTACGTTGCCACCCAGTACTGGTCCTTGACCCTCATGCTTTTTATACGGGGGTCCCTATTAAAACACTGGAGCATGAAGGCCCCCATTTGCACTAAAGTGGAAGCGGTGTGGTGGCCTGGCTCCTGCTCATCATCCAGGATAATGTCGTCCTCTTCATTCTCCTCTCCCCATCCTCGCACAACAGGGATCCCAGAAAGGTTTAAAGCATGCTCTTCTTGCTCCTGCTCATCCGCCCCGGCACCATCCTCCTCTGACTCCTCATCAGACTCCTGTTGTTGACTTGTCTCAGATAGAGTAGCCCCCCCTGGGAATTCATCCAGCATTGCGACTTCCTCATCTTCCCGCTCCTGCTCCTCCACAGCCTGATCAATGACACGACGCAATGCACGCTCCAGAAAGAAGGCATAAGGTACCATGTCACTGATGGCGCCATGGCTGCGACTGACCAGTTTGGTGATCTCCTCAAATGGCCGCAGAAGTCTGCATGTGTCGCGCATGAGCAGCCACTGGCGCGGTGAAAAAAAACCCAGCTCCCCAGAACCGTTTCTTTCGCAGAGTTCATACAGGTAGACGTTAACTGCACGTTTCTGCTGGAGCAGCCTATCAAGCATATAGAAGGTTGAGTTCCATCGCGTCGGGCAATCGCAAATAAGACGTCTGACCGGCAGATGGTGTCGCCGCTGAATGTCAGCAAGGCGAGCCATGGCCGTGTAAGATCTTCTGAAATGGGCCGAGATTTTCCTTGCCTGCCGCAAGATGTCCTGGACCCCAGGGTATTTGACAAGGAATCGCTGCACGACCAAGTTTAAGACGTGTGCCATGCACGGCACGTGCGTGATTTTGCCCTGTTTCAATGCGCTAAGCAGATTGGCACCGTTGTCACACACCACTTTACCAACTGTCAAATTGAGCGGTGTTAGCCACTCATCTGCCTGTGAACGCAAAGCTGAAAGGAGTGCCGGGCCAGTGTGGCTCTTTGCTTCCAGGCACAACAGACGCAGCACGGCATGGCAACGTCTCACCTGGCATGTGGAATAGGTTCTGGGGAGCTTGGGCGGTGCAGTGGAAGAGACGCTAGCAGCGGAAAAGGAGGAGGCAGCTGAGGAGGAGAGGGAGGAGGATGGAGTAGGAGGAGGAGAAGAAGAGTCAGGCCTGCATGCAATCCGTGGCGGTAAAACCAAATCTACACGGGTGCCACGGGTTACATGCTTGACGGCCGTCAGAAGGTTCACCCAGTGGGCAGTAAAACTGATATACCTTCCCTGCCCGTGTTTGCTAGACCACGTGTCTGTGGTCAGATGTATCTTGGCACCGACACTGTGTGCCAGAGATACATTCACTTGCCGCTGAACATGGCCATATAGCTCTGGGATGCCCTTCTCTGAGAAATACTTCCTTCCTGGGACCTTCCATTGTGGTGTTCCAATGGCCACAAATTTGCGAAAGGCCTCCGAGTCCACCAGTTTATATGGCAGTAGTTGGCGGGCTATGAGTTCTGACAAGCCAGCCGCCAACCGTTGGGCAAGAGGGTTATCCGGCGTCATCATTTTTTTACGCTCAAACATTAGGCCCACGGAAGCCTGCCTTTTTGCAGAAAAATGTGAGCTTGGCGTGATGGAAGGTGGAGTGGAGGACAATTGTGAGGAGAGAGGAGAAGGAGAAGTAGAAGACGAGGCTGGACGGTGAGAGCCTGCAGTGTGGCTTTGTGTGTTCCGTTGCTCCCACTGGGCTCGGTGATGGCTGCTCATGTGCCTTCTTAAGGCGGTCGTCCCTAGGTGAGTATTGGGCTTACCGCGACTAACGCGTTGACTGCAAAGATTGCAGATGGCAACGCTATTGTCAGCAGCGGACACGTTAAAAAAAGCCCACACTGCGGAGCCATGTGCCGGTGTCCTGGGAGCGCCAGATGTGACCGTACATGGTCGATGACTCGCTCCTGATACATTTGCAGTCTGCTTTGTCCCTGCTGTGCAATGTAAGTCATTGCTGCTTCTCCTCCCTATCTGCTGGTCCATATCTCCCTCTGAACTCCCCTCCTCTTCCTCTCTTGTGGGCACCCACGTGACATCACTAGACACGTCATCATCAACGTCACCTTCCCCACCGCTATAAGTAGAGTAGGCAGCAACACCGGGGACCAACCTCCTCCTTGGGCTGATCTGGGTACTGGCGTCAGACTGCTGAGTAGCGCTTGTTGCTACCTCCTCTTCCTGATCCAATACCAAGAGTGGCTGCGCATCAGAAATGTCCTCTTGATATGGATCGGAAAATAATTCCAGTGACTCAAGCGGAAGGTATGTGGTGGTGGTGGTGGTGGTCGTGTTGTTGGTGGTAGTGTCTTTGGGGGTGCACATAGCAGAGAGTGAAGAAGAGGGTGCAGATCGAGAGGATGAGGAGGGTGCAGAAGAGTAAGGCTGAGCGAGCCACTCAACCAAGTCTGGTGCATCCTTTAAAGTAATTGAACGCACCTTCTGCAACTTCCCACTTTGGCTCAAGCCTGTTGCTCCTGCCCTACCCCTACCACCCCTGCGGAAGGGCCTGCCTCTTCCTCTGCATGTCATTTTTTAAATGACCCTGTGACAAAACTCTTAGTCCCTATACCGCTGAAGGACTGCTGCAGTATAGGTGAGCGGTCAGCAGTGGTGCACGTCAACCCTATCTATTGTGGACCTATAGCGGTCCTTACAGAACAGCAGACTGTACCGCACTCAAGCCTATGTACCGTAGCACCCTATACCAAGTTACCAGTCCTTATAAGAACTTTTGTGGACCAAGCAGGTTGTGTATTAGTGTTTAGCAGACTGTACGTCAGTCCCTATACCGCTGAAGGACTGCTGCAGTATAGGGCAGCGGTCAGCAGTGGTGCACGTCAACCCTATCTATTGTGGACCTATAGCGGTCCTTACAGAACAGCAGACTGTACCGCACTCAAGCCTATGTACCGTAGCACCCTATACCAAGTTACCAGTCCTTATAAGAACTTTTGTGGACCAAGCAGGTTGTGTATTAGTGTTTAGCAGACTGTACGTCAGTCCCTATACCGCTGAAGGACTGCTGCAGTATAGGGCAGCGGTCAGCAGTGGTGCACGTCAACCCTATCTATTGTGGACCGATAGCGGTCCTTACAGAACAGCAGACTGTACCGCACTCAAGCCTATGTACCGTAGCACCCTATACCAAGTTACCAGTCCTTATAAGAACTTTTGTGGAACAAGCAGGTTGTGTGTTAGTGATTAGCAGACTGTACGTCAGTCCCTATACCAATGAAGGACTGCTGCAGTATAGGGCAGCGGTCAGCAGTAGTGCACGGCAACCCTATGTATTGTGGACCGATAGCGGTCCTTACAGAACAGCAGACTGTAACGCACTCAGGCCTATGTACCGTAGCACCCTATACCAAGTTACCAGTCCTTATAAGAACTTTTGTGGACCAAGCAGGTTGTGTATTAGTGTTTAGCAGACTGTACGTCAGTCCCTATACCGCTGAAGGACTGCTGCAGTATAGGGCAGCGGTCAGCAGTGGTGCACGTCAACCCTATCTATTGTGGACCGATAGCGGTCCTTACAGAACAGCAGACTGTACCGCACTCAAGCCTATGTACCGTAGCACCCTATACCAAGTTACCAGTCCTTATAAGAACTTTTGTGGAACAAGCAGGTTGTGTGTTAGTGATTAGCAGACTGTACGTCAGTCCCTATACCAATGAAGGACTGCTGCAGTATAGGGCAGCGGTCAGCAGTAGTGCACGGCAACCCTATGTATTGTGGACCGATAGCGGTCCTTACAGAACAGCAGACTGTAACGCACTCAGGCCTATGTACCGTAGCACCCTATACCAAGTTACCAGTCCTTATAAGAACTTTTGTGGAACAAGCAGGTTGTGTGTTAGTGATTAGCAGACTGTACGTCAGTCCCTATACCAATGAAGGACTGCTGCAGTATAGGGCAGCGGTCAGCAGTAGTGCACGGCAACCCTATGTATTGTGGACCGATAGCGGTCCTTACAGAACAGCAGACTGTAACGCACTCAGGCCTATGTACCGTAGCACCCTATACCAAGTTACCAGTCCTTATAAGAACTTTTGTGGACCAAGCAGGTTGTGTGTTAGTGATTAGCAGACTGTACGTCAGTCCCTATACCAATGAAGGACTGCTGCAGTATAGGGCAGCGGTCAGCAGTAGTGCACGGCAACCCTATGTATTGTGGACCGATAGCGGTCCTTACAGAACAGCAGACTGTAACGCACTCAGGCCTATGTACCGTAGCACCCTATACCAAGTTACCAGTCCTTATAAGAACTTTTGTGGACCAAGCAGGTTGTGTGTTAGTGATTAGCAGACTGTACGTCAGTCCCTATACCAATGAAGGACTGCTGCAGTATAGGGCAGCGGTCAGCAGTAGTGCACGGCAACCCTATGTATTGTGGACCGATAGCGGTCCTTACAGAACAGCAGACTGTACTGCACTCAGGCCTATGTACCGTAGCACCCTATACCAAGTTACCAGTCCTTATAAAAACTTTTGTGGACCAAGCAGGTTGTGTGTTAGTGTTTAGCAGACTGTGCGTCAGTCCCTATACCGCTGAAGGACTGCTGCAGTATAGGGCAG
Organism: Lithobates pipiens; assembly: GCF_037356315.1. Lineage (NCBI taxonomy): Eukaryota > Metazoa > Chordata > Amphibia > Anura > Ranidae > Lithobates > Lithobates pipiens. The sequence goes on from NW_027507785.1 coordinate 245,019,646, forward strand.
CGGTCAGCAGTAGTGCACGGCAACCCTATGTATTGTGGACCGATAGCGGTCCTTACAGAACAGCAGACTGTAACGCACTCAGGCCTATGTACCGTAGCACCCTATACCAAGTTACCAGTCCTTATAAGAACTTTTGTGGACCAAGCAGGTTGTGTGTTAGTGATTAGCAGACTGTACGTCAGTCCCTATACCAATGAAGGACTGCTGCAGTATAGGGCAGCGGTCAGCAGTAGTGCACGGCAACCCTATGTATTGTGGACCGATAGCGGTCCTTACAGAACAGCAGACTGTAACGCACTCAGGCCTATGTACCGTAGCACCCTATACCAAGTTACCAGTCCTTATAAGAACTTTTGTGGACCAAGCAGGTTGTGTGTTAGTGATTAGCAGACTGTACGTCAGTCCCTATACCAATGAAGGACTGCTGCAGTATAGGGCAGCGGTCAGCAGTAGTGCACGGCAACCCTATGTATTGTGGACCGATAGCGGTCCTTACAGAACAGCAGACTGTAACGCACTCAGGCCTATGTACCGTAGCACCCTATACCAAGTTACCAGTCCTTATAAGAACTTTTGTGGACCAAGCAGGTTGTGTGTTAGTGATTAGCAGACTGTACGTCAGTCCCTATACCAATGAAGGACTGCTGCAGTATAGGGCAGCGGTCAGCAGTAGTGCACGGCAACCCTATGTATTGTGGACCGATAGCGGTCCTTACAGAACAGCAGACTGTACTGCACTCAGGCCTATGTACCGTAGCACCCTATACCAAGTTACCAGTCCTTATAAAAACTTTTGTGGACCAAGCAGGTTGTGTGTTAGTGTTTAGCAGACTGTGCGTCAGTCCCTATACCGCTGAAGGACTGCTGCAGTATAGGGCAGCGGTCAGCAGTAGTGCACGGCAACCCTATGTATTGTGGACCGATAGCGGTCCTTACAGAACAGCAGACTGTAACGCACTCAGGCCTATGTACCGTAGCACCCTATACCAAGTTACCAGTCCTTATAAGAACTTTTGTGGACCAAGCAGGTTGTGTGTTAGTGATTAGCAGACTGTACGTCAGTCCCTATACCAATGAAGGACTGCTGCAGTATAGGGCAGCGGTCAGCAGTAGTGCACGGCAACCCTATGTATTGTGGACCGATAGCGGTCCTTACAGAACAGCAGACTGTAACGCACTCAGGCCTATGTACCGTAGCACCCTATACCAAGTTACCAGTCCTTATAAGAACTTTTGTGGACCAAGCAGGTTGTGTGTTAGTGATTAGCAGACTGTACGTCAGTCCCTATACCAATGAAGGACTGCTGCAGTATAGGGCAGCGGTCAGCAGTAGTGCACGGCAACCCTATGTATTGTGGACCGATAGCGGTCCTTACAGAACAGCAGACTGTAACGCACTCAGGCCTATGTACCGTAGCACCCTATACCAAGTTACCAGTCCTTATAAGAACTTTTGTGGACCAAGCAGGTTGTGTGTTAGTGATTAGCAGACTGTACGTCAGTCCCTATACCAATGAAGGACTGCTGCAGTATAGGGCAGCGGTCAGCAGTAGTGCACGGCAACCCTATGTATTGTGGACCGATAGCGGTCCTTACAGAACAGCAGACTGTACTGCACTCAGGCCTATGTACCGTAGCACCCTATACCAAGTTACCAGTCCTTATAAAAACTTTTGTGGACCAAGCAGGTTGTGTGTTAGTGTTTAGCAGACTGTGCGTCAGTCCCTATACCGCTGAAGGACTGCTGCAGTATAGGGCAGCGGTCAGCAGTAGTGCACGGCAACCCTATGTATTGTGGACCGATAGCGGTCCTTACAGAACAGCAGACTGTAACGCACTCAGGCCTATGTACCGTAGCACCCTATACCAAGTTACCAGTCCTTATAAGAACTTTTGTGGACCAAGCAGGTTGTGTGTTAGTGATTAGCAGACTGTACGTCAGTCCCTATACCAATGAAGGACTGCTGCAGTATAGGGCAGCGGTCAGCAGTAGTGCACGGCAACCCTATGTATTGTGGACCGATAGCGGTCCTTACAGAACAGCAGACTGTACTGCACTCAGGCCTATGTACCGTAGCACCCTATACCAAGTTACCAGTCCTTATAAGAACTTTTGTGGACCAAGCAGGTTGTGTATTAGTGTTTAGCAGACTGTGCGTCAGTCCCTATACCGCTGAAGGACTGCTGCAGTATAGGGCAGCGGTCAGCAGTAGTGCACGGCAACCCTATGTATTGTGGACCGATAGCGGTCCTTACAGAACAGCAGACTGTACCGCACCCAAGCCTATGTACCGTAGCACCCTAGACAGACCAAGTTACCAGTCCTGATAAAGAGCTTTGTGGAACAAGTGAGTTGTGAATGATTAGCAGACTGCAGCAGAAGGGCAGCAGTCAAGTATAATATTCTTTCTATATTTGGAAGAAAGAATATTATACGTGTACAAGCCTATTACCGTACCACTGATACCAGTCCTGAAAAGAACCTTTGTGGAACTAATAGTAACAGCAAGTCTTTAAAATTATCCTCACTGCCTGACACACTGCTTCCTGCCTGTCCCTATACAAATTGGCAAAAAAGAGTAGGCTGGAACGATTAGCTGGAACAGCTCTTTTGTGGACCTGATAGTAACAGCTAATGATGATGATGATGATGATGATGAAGAAAGACTAATCTGGCTGAGCTGTCCCTAAAATAGCAGCATACAGCGCTCTGTCCCTTTATCTAAACTGACAAAAGAAACTCAGGCTGCTGACCTAACACCTATACCAGTCCTGAAAAGAACTTTTGTGTACCAAATAGCTAGCGTTTTCTCTGTCCCTACTCCACACAGGATCCTTTCCCTACAGTGACAGAAGAAAGAATGTAAAATGGCCACCGGATCGGGTGTATTTATAGGTTAGGGGGAATGTCCAAGTGTCCATGAGCTGTCATGTCTCAATTGGTTGTCCTGTAACACATGATAAACGTGTCACGAAAGGTTAAAGTTCTTGTATACATTAAACACGTAAGTCCGCCGGGGCGAACGACGGAAAAAGGCGTTCGAACCCGCGGACGGCGAAAGTCGGAAATTCGCCGCGAAACGACCGCCGGGCGAACCGTTCGGCCATCACTAGTCTACAACAGGGTAAGGGGAGGGGTGGGTTATTTTGACATTTGTTTTAATGTTCATTTCATATGTTACCTTTGTCATGACCCCAGTTGTTGAGGAACCCCAACTTATGCCCAAACTTAGGGGACATGCAATGTCTACAAGTAAACAAAATAAGTTCAAGGATTACAGAACTTACCATATTATGAATCAATATTGAACCCTACGGACTAAGACTGGGATGCCATTAAAGTGTGTTTAAAGGCAGGTGCCCCAATACTTTTATATATGTATATCTTGAGCACCAGAAAGACAAAACAATTTGAGGAGCTTTGGTCCATGTGTCCACTCCTTAGATGTTCATGTAACACAAGTGACCTTCTGCCATACTATGTGAATGATTCAATATAGATGTTCTGTATATAAAAAATGTTATGCTAAGAAAAAAGGGGTGATATATGTGTTAAACTGATTTGGATTTTTGTATATTCAGCATTTGATACTTTGTGATCTGGTCCCAAGAAAGCTACGTAATCTGGCGAAATGTGTTTGTGGCGGACTCTGGTGCTCAAGAGGAGTATGTCCATCGTATAAGCTTCCTTTGCCAGGTAACAGAATGAAACAAGATCCCACAGCCGACCCAGCCACTAGCTGGGAGGGTGTTGAAAAACATAAGATTGTTTATTGAAAACTCACAGAGACTTTATATACCACACAAAATCATATAAAAGCTTGATCACATTCTCGTATGCAAAAGAAACTGTATACAGGAATATAATTAACATAAATAAGGAACAACCAATATATACTATATGCTAATCCACATCTAGCAACTGATAGCTGACAATAATATAATTACCATGAGTTGATTAACTAGGCCCTTAAACCAGCCTAGGTGACCAGACCATTCGGCACCTACAACCCTGAATACAAAGTACTCTACAATACACATTATTACAAGTATAAACACATAGATGAGAAGACAGACAGAAACAATAGGGGAGAAGACACTTAGGAGGCACACTATGGGACAGACCTACTTACAATAAACACATCATGGCAGGTGACCCAAGTGGTTTAAACTCATTACATTAACATCTTAAGTCATTGCTGGTTTGAGGTATAGAGACCCCAAATATGTATATGGAACGTCCTGTTCCCAGAGTCTGTGTGTTTTGGGGAGATATGGACTTGAATCCAAAGCAAAACCACTTTAATGGTCCTCCAGGCACACACTTCCCAAAGAGTAGTGTTCCCGTAAAAGCCAGGGCCCATAGTCAGTACGCAAGAGGCCACCCTACAGTCCCCTCCAAAAGCCCCTGTACTGCTGGGTCTGTCACAGCATTGACCAATGCATGAATAGGCATACATCTCTACATTTTTGAACTGTGAAGTATAGATGTTTAATAACAGGTGTGTATAAGTATCTACAATGACATTGATCTATGTATCAATGTGATAATGTTATTTTTAATGAAGCACCAATGCAGTATGCATGATTTTTAATACATAAAAAAAAAAAGATTGTTCAAACAAGTGACTGTCTCATGTGGGTGCCAGTAAAGTCTAATTAAAAGCAGGTATATTTCCTGCAAAGCATTTACAATACTAGAGGTTTAGGATATGGCACAGGTAGAGGTTGTTTATTTATTTTATTCTAAATGTAGGTCCACTTCTCAAAGTCCTTTTTACTTAAACACCGGTATCATCCAGTTTTTATTCCTGATCTCCCCATCTCAACTCCAATTCCTTCTGTTACCAATAGATTACCTACAATAGGGGACATTCAGGTCAAACTGATCGAGACTTTGAGGGGGGCTTAGGAATGGTATAAGAAGGCTGCTGATAGACATCGCAGATCGCTTCCTATCTTTCTATTTAAACTCAAGTTTGGTTATCAACCAAAAATTTGAAGATCCATGTTCCAACCCAAAAAGTTGGGCTAAAAGTTTTGGGACCTTTCCAGATTTCTGCTCAAAATAACCTGGTTACTTTTCGCTTAAAACTTTCCAACAGTATGAAGAATCACCCTGTTTTTCCACTTATCAATACTCAAACAGTTTTATGAAAATCCTTTTCTGGAAGAATTCTTCCACCTCCTCCACCTGTTGAGGTACATGGTGAAGAAGAATTTGTGATGGAGAAAACCCTTAATTTCAGGATCTTTAGGAACACATTACAATATCTGGTTCAATGGGATGGATATGGGCGAGAAGAAAATTCTTGGGAGAAAATGTATGCCCCTAGAGTAACAAGAGAATTCCACAAGAGGTTTCCTCACAAACCCTAAGACGTCCTGGGAGTAGTACTGTCAGGGCCTGGACTTGAACCTGGGACCTCTGCTGTGTCTGGAAGTTCCAGGATCCCCTGTGTATAGGGCAGAAGTGATGTCAGCTTGAGAGTAGACTACATCTCCTCCAGCACTGTGAGCACATCTAGCAGCCGTGATTTGCTATCATTGGCGGGACCGGGAGGACTATAAAAATTTTGCACTTGGACAGATATGTACTTACAGTTCTAAATTTTTTTATTAAACTACCCACTAGATGACGCTTTTCCCTTCTTTACACAGAGGAGCAGTGGTGGAAAGCACATGCGATTCGAATAGGAATCGCACCACATTCCTGTTCAAATTGCATGCAATTCTTTATGGTGCAATTTACGTCAATACAAAAAATTGGCACCAATCGCACTGGAAAGAATTGGTAATCGGTATCAGCAGCATTTTTGCGAGTACCGATACTCGGGCAAATGCTTAGTATCCGCCCCACATCATACCATATTGAAGACTTAATATTGAAGACTATTTAAACTGTTCCAGAGAACATTTTTAATCACTCTGGTTAATGTGTTGCACTATCAATTTATCATTAGCAATTTTTTAACTATGCTCTAATTATTGCATTCTATGTCACCTCATGTTTATTAAACTAAGTTGATAGGTTGAAGGTTTATTATATTTCATAATTTTTTAGCTCTCCCTTACACACTTTATTGCTCTCCTTCATTCACAGAGACAGAAAACACAGGGGCGGGCTTCACAGTGATTGAACACTGTGATAGTCAATCAGAGACTATGTCAACGATCAGGTGACCCAGAATCAGGAATTTTGGGTACCGATCGTTAGTACTGCTGATACCCAGGTCTCTGTGCTAGGAGGGTGCCATGCGGCACAAAGGGAGATACGCAAATATGCGACTCCACAGAAAAAAGCCCAGTCCAGTGCTGCCTTATGTTTGCGTACGCTTGGCATGAAGGGGTTAATGGCCATCCTTCAACTTAGCACCAATACCTGGTTCTCAAACTATCCTGACAAACGGCATGCTGTCAATTTTATATTGTTATACCAGTCAAATGTTGTGACCATTTTCATTGTTAACTGCATTCTCGCACAAAAAAACGAAAAACAAAAACAAACAAAAAAAATTCACATTCAGCCACATTTACCTAAAGTGTTTAAAAGGCAACATTTTTATTTAAAAAAAATAACAAATCTGTCATACTTACCTGCTCTGTGTAATGGTTTTGCAAAGAGCAACCCTGATCCTCCTCTTGTTGGGTCCCCTGGCGGAACTCTGGGCCTATCCGCCATGCCGAGTGCCCCCATAGCAAGCCACTTATTATGGGGGCACTCGTGTGCTCACTCCTGAGCCCCACTCTCTGTATCTATAAGACACATAGAGCATGACTCAGCCCGTCCCCCCGTGGGAGCCAATGACTACTACTGCTACCTCTCAGCCAATGAGGGGGGAGAGAGACCCTCCTCATTCACATTGCTGGACTGAGATTAGGCTCAGGTAAGCATTAGGGGGGCTGAGGGGGGAGCTGCATGCTGAAGGTTTTTTGAAAACCCTTCAGCTTTTAGAACCACTTTAAGTGTGTGTGTTAGCTTTACAAGTTAAAGCGGGAGTCCGCCGGGAGTTCCGCCGTTTTTTTTTTTTTAAAAGCCAGTAGCTACAAATACTGCAGCTGCTGACTTTTAAAATAAGGACACTTACCCGCCCAGCGCGCCCGCGATGTCGGCACCTGAAGCCGATCTCTCGATCGTCTCTCGGGTGCTGCCGCCACCATCTTGGGTATGGGAATCAGGAAGTGGAGCCTTTCGGCTTCATTTCCCGGTTCCCTACTGCGCATGCGCGAGTCGCGCTGCGCAATAAGGATGGACCCGCTGCCTCTGGGATCTGTGTGTTTCCCAGCAGGCAGCGGGGGACTTTCAGAATCTACGCCCCTTTCCGCAGAGAGCTATCCCGGAAGTGGGTGCAGATACCTGTACTGTACAGGTACCTGCACCCCCTCCCCCCTGAAAGGTGCCAATTGTGGCGCCGGAGGGGGGAGGATTCCAATGAGCGGAAGGTCCACTTTAGGGTGGACCTTCGCTTTAAGATGAGAATAAGGGTTAGTCCTAGTGGTTGAGCTCATGCTAAAAGTTAAAGTGGAAGAAAAAGCACCCTCCTCCTACCTATTCTGCCTTACCTGTATTAAAAACAATGTAATGTGTTTACTTACCTATTATAAATTTGACCTGGTCCAGTCATGTGATCCTGCAATTACAGTTTAGGGAGCACTAGAAACCATCTGGGAATTCCAGGAGCTGTGAGATCACCTACAGGTTCCCATAGTCCAACCACTGTTGGAGCTCCCCTCTCCCTTACAGCAGTTGCTCACTGACACAGAGCATTTTAACAGTTTAGGCATGATAGGTTGGAGAATGGAAAAAAAAAATATATATATATTTTTTTTTTTATTTAGTGGTATGCAGCAGATACAATACAAAGATGAAATAGGGTGTGAATGGTGCGCTTATTCTAAACATCTTAAATGTCAAAACATGCTATAAACCAATAATACAACAAACAGTAAGTGAAAAAAATAAAAAATAAGAGCAATAAATAAACATTGCAAAAAAAAAAAAAAAAATACAAATATGCAGTATGTCACAAAAGTGAGTACATCCCTCACATTTTTGTAAATATTTTATTATATCTTTTCATGTGACAACACTAAAGAAATAACACTTTGCTATAATGTAAAGTAGTGAGTGTACAGCTTGTATAACCAGGGCCATCTTTACCACAGGGTAAAAGGGGCAGCTGCCCAGGGCCCAAAGCAGCTGCCCCTAGAGACTGTGCTGCCCATACTCTCCAACTGTCAGAAAGCTCCCAAAAATCAAAGATCACTGTACTGGGGATTGCTGTCCACTGTCCGCACAGACTGGAATCTCCGCCCTCTGTATCCCCCCCCCTTTCCTCGCTCCCTTTCTGTTTTGCGGACACTCCCCTAAACGGAGGGACATCCCCAAGATGGGGCCTCCTGTTGGATGTAGGACAGGTGAGAACAGGGATGTGCCCGATCTATGAGATCATGCCCGCTGGGAAGAGTGTGGTGTGAGTGCACTGAGGACAGGGCCGTCTTTAAGGCAGGGCAAAAAGGGCAGCTGCCCTGGGCCCTGTCATTGTTGTGGGGCCCAAAGCAGCTGCCTCATACTTGCCAACTATCCCAGTTTAAATTCCCTTGTCCCTTGAAGTTTTACTCCTGTGGTGTGTCCCGATATCTCAGTGTGATGTGCTGGTACTAATGCTGCCATACTCTGCACTATTGTTGTGTACAGATAACTCACCTGCAGGCTGTGTTTACATGTAAATAACCGGCATTCATATGTAAATAGCGGCGGCATTCATAAGTAAGCAGCTGCTTACTGCCAGCGGCATTGATATGTAAATAAAAGTGGCATTCATATGTATATTATGCCCCCCCTGCAGTGAGGAGATGATGTGCTGTAACCTCTAGCAACCAGTGAACAGTATTACTGTACAGTAATCTCTAGCAACCAATTAACAAGCAGAAATCATTTGCTGTAACCTCTAGCAACTAATCAGTGAGCCATAATGTGTGCTGTAACCTCTAGCAACCAGTCAGTAAGCAGTAATGATATGCTGTAACAGCTGGCAACCAATCGCAATTGCTGCCTGATCTGATACGGTAAACTGATTTTAAGTCTTGCTGCTATTTATTGTATGTCTCAGAGCAGATGGCGAGTGAAATTGCATGGGGGGCCCAAGAAAAATGTTGCCCAGGGTCCAATCAATATTAAAGATGGCCCTGACGGGAGATAAGCGGAGTCCTGAGCTAGTATGTCCAGACTTCGGAGGTAAACTCATCTGCAGGCAACTCTATGCTAAGTCTGCTGAGTTACTGCAGCTTAGCATAGAAGTGCTGTATGTTTGCTGACAAATGGGAAGATGACATCTTTTTCATGTAGAGCTGGGAGAAATTAATGGGTTTATTACAGGTTGTCACTGCCTCCAGGTTTTTACTGCCCCCTAGCTAGTGTGTGCCCTCCTGACCCCATACATTTCCTCCCAGCCCCCATACTGTGCCCTCTCCACCCCTGTACTGTGCCCTCTTGACCTCCATAGTGTGCCCTCCCCACCCCTGTACTGTGCCACCCTGATGCCCATAATGTGCTCTCCTTACCTCTATACTGTGCCCTCCTGACGCCCGTACTGTGTCCTCCCAATGTCCATACTGTGTCTTCCTGACACTCATATTGTGCCCTCTCATCCCCATACTCATACCTCCTGAACTTTACCCTCACTCCATGCACTGTGCTGTGCCCTGCACTCTCCTGATCCCTATTACTGTGCCATGCTGCCCTCCCCCTGTACTGTTCCCTCTAGACTCCCTGTATTCTGCCCTTGTGACACTCAATCTTTTGCCCTGGGCTCTCCCAGTCCTCTGCCTGCTAAACCCTGCAAACTGCCCTTTGTTCTAATGAACTCCATACACTGCTCTACAGCCCACTGACATCTGTACATTGTATTGTTGCCTCCTGTCCTCTGCCCTACTGAACCCCTATCTTCCGTCCTGTCATCTCCTGTCCTCTGCCCTACTTTTCTCTTTACACTGCCCTACATACTACTGATCTCTGTACAGTGCCCTACCTACTACTGACATGTGTACACTGCCCTGCATCCCAAGGCTAGGCTCACACTTGAGTGGGTTTAAGGCCCGCATCTGGGGGGTACGACAGCCCATTTATTTGTATGGGGAGCTGTGCCTTTATTTTCAGGAGAAAAAAAGATGCCTGCACCTCTTTTTAAATGTAGCCACAGAGAATTTGCATGGTGCTTTTTCTGTTGTTCCTGTACCCACACACTCGCTACGTGATTTGTGTTCTGCTTGTGGGTGGTTGCCGGTGTGGGAACAGCTGCGATTTCTGTAATGTATAATATATATATGTATATAAATATATCTATTTTGTGTCTGTTCACGTGTTTTTGGTACGTAAGTATGGCACATTGTTTCTCTGCTGGCATGTGTTGTAAATAAATGGATGCTAAAAGGATAAACATGGATAAAAGGCTGAAACGTCAAGCAACCAATCAGTGAGTGGTAATAATGTTCAGTAACCTCTAGCAACCAATGTGTGAGCAGTATAAATGTGCAGTAACCTCTAGTAACCGTATCAGTGAGCAGTAAGTGCAGCAACCAATTGGTGAGCCTGGACCAGTTTTTGGGATGTTGGGATGGAGAGCAAAATTACATAGGGGGGCCCCAAGAAAATGTTTGCCCAGGGTCCAAACAATACTAAAGATGGCCCTGTGTATAACAGTGTACATTTGCTGTCCCCACAAATAACTCAACACACAGCCATTAATGTCTAAACCACTGGCAACAAAAGTGAGTACACCCCTAAGTGAAAATGTCCAAATTTGGACCAAAGTGTCAATATTTTGTGTGGCCACCATTATTTTCCAGCACTGCCTTAATCCTCTTGGGCATGGAGTTCACCAGAGCTTCACAGGTTGCCACTGGGGCCCTCTTCCACTCCTCTGTGATGACATCATGGAGCTGATGGATGTCAGAGACCTTGCGCTCCTCTACCTTCTGTTTGAGGATGCCCCACAGATGCTCAATAGGGTTTAGGTCTGGAGACAAGCTTAGCCAGTCCATCATCTTTACCTTCAGCTTCTTTAGCAAGGCAGTGTTCGTCTTGGAGGTGTGTTTGGGATCGTTATCATATTCTGCTTAAGTATGTCACAGTACATGTTGGCATTCATGGTTCCCTCAATGAATTGTAGCTCCCCAGTACCGTCAGCACTCATGCAGCCCCAGACCATGACACTCCCACCACCATGCTTAACTGTAGGCAAGACACACTTGTCTTTATACTCCTTGCCTGGTTGCTGCCACACACACTAATAGTTGTCCTGTGGACAGAGTCTCCCACCTGAGCTATGGATCTCTGCAGCTCCTCCAGGTGTCACAGGTATTGGAGAATATTTATCCTTGGCCATCTTATGTAAACGTACAAGCGCTGTTTGACCAGTTTGGTCAAAACTTTGAGGTGGGCCATTTCTACTGAAGGTTTTGTGCAGCCCCCTTCTTCTTTATTCTTGTTATTTTCAGCTATTTGAACTGCAGAAAACTGTTTAATTTTTGCTAACATTTACAGCCCTATTTGGAGGGATTATCCATCTGATTATTCCAAGCATGGCATGCATATTGTTTTTTTCAACCATTTGAACTGCAGAAAACTGTTTAGATCTTGCTAGCATTTACAGCCCTACTTTGGAAGGATTATTCATCTGACTATTTCCAGCATGGTGTACATACTGTTGGATTTTAATTGAACACATTTAAAGTGTTTAGAATAAGCACACCATTCACCCTATATCATTTTTCACTCACTATAAATAGCTGCAGCTGTTCTATAATTATAGTGTTCTAAGCGTTGCATTTTGCAAACGTCAAACTTCTATAGTAGCACATAAGTACTTGTATACCGGTTACAATAAAAAGATAACGTTGCAAAAAATACATTCAAGGTACAGTAGTCAATTTTCAGTTGCTGTACAGGTACATCCTGTCAAGAGTGAGCTTGCATAAAGCAACATTAAAAAGGTGAGCCTATATGGACGGGTAGTAAAAAATGTAACAAGTGTACTAAGGTTTGGAGACCCTTATAAGCGGACCATGTAGGCGCCGGGCTAGGTTTAGTGGAGGGTCCCTCAGATGTACACGTAGTGTTACTTATACATTAGGAGAAGCCTAATGCCGCGTACACACGGTCGAACTGTTTGACGTACTTAGTCCATCGAAACACATTTCAGCGGACAATCCGCTCGTGTGTGGGCTTCAGCTGACTTTTTCAGCGTGCAGTCCGGAGTACTAAGAATTTCGGTTTTTCCAAAAATCTGTCCGTCGTACTCTGGTTTCAGCGGACAATACGGTCGTCAGTATGCTAGTTCGACGGACTAAGAATGGCGCATGCCCAGAAAGGATTTACACGGCGGAAGGGTGCTTTGCTGTGTCTTGGACTTCCTATTTCTAGTCCCGTCGTACGTGCTGTACACGTCATCGCGCAAGCTTTCGACGGACTGTTTGAGCATCCGTGTGTGGTCAAGTCCGTTCAGTGGAAACTATGACGGATTGTCCGTCGGATTGTATGACGAACTAAGTACGCCATACAATCCGCTCGTGTGTACGCGGCATAAATCTAACCAAGGAGGAAACATTTTTAAGAATAGTTAGACTTAAGGCTAAATGATTTAAATCTAGATAAAATGTCAATCTATTTCATCCAACATTCACACGACTTTCACACAATTACATTTTTTTAATCTTATATGAAAAATTTGTAAATCTTGGGTAACATTTGGATGACTTATGTGTAAATGTTGGTAAATAGACCTTCTACTGTAATTTTTTTCAGCCAAATTTCACAAAATGAAAAACAGTACTGTCCAGCTCTGATGACAACATCCCCATGTCAAGAAGCTACCTATCTGACTGATGACAGCATTCCCATGTCCAGAAGCTACCTACTGTATCTGGCTGATGACAGCATCCCCCAAGATGCTCCTCGCAGGCATAGCCAGTACCACAGTCAGTTGACTGAAGTATACAGACTGCTTCTAAGGGCTTTATCAGCTCTGAGCTGAATTGGACGGATGTCAGTTTTGCAACATCTGTGCCCATTCAGTCTCAGTCTGCATTTTCACTGCAGACATCTGAAGACCTGGAATGGCTCTATGGGTAGCCAGTTTTAAAAGAACTTGTGTCCATTTAATTTGTGGCTGATTCTTACAATTTTTTATTTTTTTGGGGGGGGGGGGGGGCGCAAACAAACTAAATAATTCTGAAAAATACTGAAAAAAAACATCAAATGCAGCCACTGTGCCCATCAATTGCAGACAGTGTGCCTGTAAAATGCTGCCACTGTGCCCATCATATGCAGCCACAGTGCCTTTCAAATGCAGCCGGTTATCCCCCGCCCGCTAATCAGGTGATGGTATTAGATCCACGCCTCCTGATTGGCTGAGAGGCGATTCAGTGTTATAAAAGCGAATCTTCATTTGCATTTCTAACAAACCTGGGTGGGCTCCGAGCGCAATGCTCTGCACTCCTAGTCCACCTAACCTATAGCTCTAATCAGGTACTCCATAAAAACACCCCTGCCGCTGTAATTCAGGCGCCTGGCATCCAAAAAGGGGCCGGATGCCTGAATAGGGGGTGGCTACAGTGGCCATGGATAGATTCATTGTCAGGTCACCTGAGTCCAGGTGACAGATGCACCCCGTTGGGCTCTGGAGTGCACCACAAGGTAGTAGACCTTACCGCTGACTGCTGCAGATGGAGCCCTAGGTGGTTCAGGAAAGCAGGTGTTGTGGAGAAGCAACAGGATAACACTGGGAGCTAGAGCATGAGATTTCCTAGGGTACGGAATCTAAGCCCTTGAACACAGGGTCGGAGGTCCGGAAGTGATGTTGCATACATACACACGGTCGGACTAAGTTGTCGGAAAATCCGATTGTACATAACGTGATGGCGTTATTTCGTTACGACGGGACTACGTTCAGGCTAGTAGCCAATAGCTTTGGTCTAGGAATTAGATCTGAGCAAGCGTGGCACTTTGTCCATCGGAGTAGGCTACACATGATCGGAGTATGTCCGATAGGAGCATTTTGTCGGAAAATTTTACTGGCAAGTTGGAAAACTTGGTCCGTCGGATATTCTGATGGAAACAGTCTGATGCAGACCACACACAGTCGGAATATCCAACAAAACGGTCCGATAGGAAACATTCTGTCGGAATCTCCGACCGTGTGTACAAAGGCTTAGAGCCAGCGAGTGTTCACCAGAGCCCCTGATGGTGGGATGGACTTCGCTGCAGTCTGGCTCCAAGTCCTGGCCCCCAGGGTCTCCCAGCTCACGCTCACAGTAGAGTACAGGAAGGTAGAGAGGAAGCAGCAGACTGGGACAACAAAGGATAGTCAGGAGATAAGCCAAAAGGTCAGGGCAACAAGCAGATAGGGATAGTCAAAGAACACGCCAAAGGTCGGGATATGAAGCAGACGAGGACAGTCAAAAACAAGCTAATGTCGGTAAACAGGATCAGATCTAGGACACAGAGCAATGCGCACACAGAATCCAAAACACACAATATGGATCAGCAGGGCTGGCTTACAGTGCACAGGTTAATATAGAGTTCCCTAATAGGAGCTGGGGTGGAGCCATGCTTTGAGGAGAGATTACTTAAGCAGCCAGGCGAGAGTGGCTGGCCTCTTAATCTGAACATATGGAGAGGTAAGCTGACAGACAAACATTACTGTATAACCATGACAGTCATGGTATGCATGAATCTATCCATTCTACACAGAGGGGGTGGCGTGACAGAGGGAGTGGCACCTGGGCGCCCCTAATGGACGCACCGCCAGTGGTCCATTTGCATCAGGCAACTTCCGACCTGCTGGGCTGCATGCTCGAATAAGTGTCTGGTATAGATTTTTGGGAGGCATGGGTTGGGAGGGAATCCCACACTGTTTTTTCCATTTATTTTTCATTGCCGGCATTCTTTTTTTTACAAATCTGCTGTCAGTGGAGAAGCCCGCTGACAGCTGATGATGATGGGTTGTTAAGGACACGGCTTCTGGCTTCCCGGCCTGCTGGTTAATAACCAGCTAGTCTTCCCACAGAAATTATATTGGTAACTTTTTTGACTAATCCAAATTGTACACGTCTACCCCTATAATTTTCTCTCCCTCTACTCCCCCCATGCTTTCTATTGGCTAGACAAAAATAGCTAAAACACTTGCAAAAAGCTGCAAAAGGGTGGTTTTAAAAAAGCTTGAAAAAAGCTGCAAAAACACTTAAAAAAAAAAAGCTGTAAAAACACTTGAAAAAAAGTCTGAAAAACTCGGGTAAATCGCTACACTCAGTTATGAATGGAGCCTAATGCCGCGTACACACGACCGGACTTTTTGACAGCAAAGGTCCAACGTAACGAGTCCGTCTGACAATTCGTTCTTGTGTGGGCTCCATCGGACCTTTGCTTGCCAAAAATCCGGCGGACTTTAGAAATAGAACATGTTTTAAATTTTTCAACCGGAGCTCCGCCGGACCGAGAAATCTGTTCGTGTGTATGCTAGTCTGACGGACAAAAACCGACGCTAGGGCAGCTATTGGCTACTGGCTATGAACTTCCTTATTCTAGTCCATTCGTACGTCATCACATTCAAATCCCTCTGACTTTGGTGTGATTGTGTGTGGCCAAGTCCATTCATTCGGAAAGTCCGTCGGAACTCCGCTGAATCTCCGTCGGAAAGACCGCCGGACCTAGTCCCTCGAAAAGTCCGGTCGTGTGTATGCAGCATAAGTGTTGTAATATTCCACGTCTTTTGTCTTCGGTGCCTGAAATTTTATCATATTGTTGATCATCTCATTAAAGCCAAGCTTAACCCTCTTCAAGCATTACTACAGCCTGCTAGTTTCACTTCCAGAGATGTGACATCTGCAAGCTTCCTCACCAGCGCTGACATCTTCTCCCAGTCTTCTTCCAGGTTTGGCATCTTCAGCCATTTCAGCTGGCCAACCCTTGATGAGGTAACTCCCGAGTAAGTGCACAGGAGTTAATTCAATCTTCTCCGTTAAGAATTTACAATGGGCAGTGTACATTCTGAAGATGTTTGCAAACAGGCATAAAGTTTTATTCTGCAATAAAAAGCCTGCCCGCTTACAATTTGTTTATTTTTTGGACGTTATGTTTCTTTGATTTATTACTGTAATGTACTCAGGCTGCATATACAGCACTGAATATGCTTCTATTTTTAATTTTGTTTTATCTGATAAGTGCTGCAACAAGGGTTGAAAAATTGTTCTAGCAACACTAGGATAGTTGATCTGCTGTTTCACATGCAACCAAAAGTTCAGATTTCCAGCATGCTCCCCTAAACACTGTTCCAAGCAACAACATTGTTCAAAAGCAAAAGCAGTGTGAAGTGGGGCATGCAAGATGCAGGAGAGCCGGATGTGCGAGAGTCACAGTCCAACTATCCTATGTATTAGCAAGTACTGCATTTTTTAACCCTTATTGCAATAATTAGCTGTTTAAAAGGAAAGTAAAAAAAATTACTATTACACTACAAGAAGTCTGACTGCCTTAATATAAATAACATTTATTTTCAGTTTTAATTGGTATATTGATACTAAGGTGTATCCTCATTATGTTCTACCCTATTTTTTCCTATATTCGCTTATGTATAATTTCCTCATAAAATGCTTATAAATATTTCAGATTTACCAAGTTTATATGATGGAGCACACTTTGAGACCTTGCTTAACCAATTAAGGACCGGAAGGATTTACCCACTTAATGACCAGGCCATTTTTTACGATATGGCACTGCGTCACTTTAACCGCTTCCGGACCAGCCGCCGCAGTTTTACTGCGGCAGGGTGGCTCCCCTGCACGAAATCACGTTACTGTACGTGATTTTGTGAGGTCCGGATAGTAGGCGCGTGCACCTCTGCACAGCGGGAGTGCCGATGCTCGTGGCCAACGGGTGCGATGACCACCGGCCACAAGCGATTGTGACCAGGAGAGACAGAACAGGGAGGAGTGTGTGTAAACACACAATTCCCTGTTCTGTTCTGACAGGAGTGACAGATCGTGTGTTCCTATTAGCTAGAAACCACGATCCGTCACTTCCTGTAGTTAGTCCCTACCACTTCAGTTAGAATCACCTCCAAGGAAACATAGTTAACCCCTTCACCGCCAGTGCCATTTTTACAGTAATCAATGCATTTTTAATCTCACTGATCGCTGTATTAATGCCAATGGTTCCAAAAATGTGTCAAAATTGTCCGATGTGTCCACCATAATGTCGCAGTCACGATAAAAATCACAGATCGCCGCCGTTTCTAGTAAAAAAAAAATACTAATAAAAATGCTATAAATCTATCCCCGATTTGTAGACGCTATAACTTTTGTGCAAACCAATCAATATACGCTTGTTTCAATTTTTTTGTTTACCAAAACTTTTTTTTACTATATTTTTACCAAGAATACATACAGTGCCTTGTGAAAGTATTCGGCCCCCTTGAACTTTTCAACCTTTTGCCACATTTCAGGCTTCAAACATGAAGATATAACATTTTAATTTTTTGTGAAGAATCACCAACAAGTGGGACACAATTGTGAAGTGGAACGAAATCTATTGGATATTAAACTTTTTTAGCAAATAAAAAACTGAAAAGTGGTGCGTGCTAAATTATTCGGTCCCTTTACTTTCAGTGCAGCAAACTCACTCCAGAAGTTCAGCGAGGATCTCTGAATGATCCAATGTTGTCCTAAATGACTGATGGTGATAAATAGAATCCACCTGTGTGTAATCAAGTCTCTGTATAAATGCACCTGCTCTGTGATAGTCTCAGGGTTCTGTTGAAAGCGCAGAGAGCATCATGAAGACCAAGGAACACACCAGGCAGGTCTGTAATACTGTTGTGGAGAAGTTTAAAGCCGGATTTGGATACAAAAAGATTTCCCAAGCTTTAAACATCCCAAGGAGCACTGTGCAAGCGATCATTTTGAAATGGAAGGAGTATCAGACCACTGCAAATCTACCAAGACCTGGTCGTCCCTCTAAACTTTCAGCTCAGACAAGTAGAAGACTGATCAGAGATGCAGCCAAGAGGCCCATGATCACTCTGGATGAACTGCAGAGAACTACAGCTGAGGTGGGAGAGTCTGTCCATAGGACAACAATCAGTCGCACAAATCTGGCCTTTATGGAAGAGTGGCAAGAAGAAAGCCATTTCTCAAAGATATCCATAAAAAGTCTCGTCTAAAGTCTGCCACAAGCCACCTGGGAGACGCACCAAACGTGGAAGAAGGTGTTCTGGTCAGATGAAACCAAAATCAAACTTTTTGCCCACAATGCAAAACGATATGTTTGGCGTAAAAGCAACACAGCTCATCACCCTCAACACACCATCCCCACTGTCAAACATGGTGGTGGCAGCATCATGGTTTGGGCCTGCTTTTCTTCAGTAGGGACAGGGAAGATGGTTAAAATTGAGGGGAAGATGGATGCAGCCAAATACAGGACCATTCTGGATGAAAACCTGTTGGAGTCTGCAAAAGACCTGAAACTGGGACGGAGATTTATCTTCCAACAAGACAATGATCCCAAACATACAGCAAAATCTACAAAGGAATGGTTCA
This sequence comes from Lithobates pipiens, assembly GCF_037356315.1. NCBI lineage: Eukaryota > Metazoa > Chordata > Amphibia > Anura > Ranidae > Lithobates > Lithobates pipiens. The sequence continues at coordinate 245,038,240 of NW_027507785.1, forward strand.
CAAATAAATGTATCCAGGTATTAGAATGGCCAAGAAAAAATTATACACCAACAATATTGCGCAAAAGAAAGAAAAATAGAAAAATGTAAAAATATATAAGTAATGAGCTGCTAACACGCTAAAATTAGGGATTTTTTAGCTGGAAAACATGTCAAAAGTATAGTGTAAGCGCTCAACTTATATATATATGTTTCTTATAGTGCTACAAAATGATATGTGCTCAAATGTGTCAAAATATATATGAAATTACCCCGAAGAAGGGGGATAATACTGTATTATAGAAAATGAGAAAAATATATAAAAATATATAAAGTGACTTATGCATATATATGTAAACCAAGAATGGTGACTGTGTGAATATTTATCCCAAAGGAGAAAACAATGACTATGAATTTATGTAAATACAAATAATCACAGTGATAAAGTCCATAAATAGATATATAGGTAGTCCAAAAAACGTGCAAGGTGTCGATCTGAACGTGTTGTAATAACAGCCAGGATGCTGTGATATTGTGACCGAAGAAGATAATATTTCACCCTGTGACGATCCCACCACCGTATAGGGTACAGGCTTACCGGATCTATATGACCCTAGCAGACATACGCCTCAGGGGTCAATCAAAGCTTGTGATCCCAGCCAAAATGGTCTCAAGGATTAGATGTATCAGTCATGGCATATACGGTCCCAACAAACGACTAGATGTAGTCACTATTCTTCATGTGCATATACAAATCCGACAACGACTCAGGCATGGAAGATGAAGAAACAAGGCCAACATGGCATAATAACGTTTTTTAAAAAAAACTTTAATAAAAAATTTTGCTAAAACTCACATTTCCAAGATGGACAATAAAGCATGTCAGAGAGAAAAAAGTGGCAGTAGCGGAGTCCTCCCGACGCGTTTCGACCCACCAGTCATCATCTGGGGTGGGCTCACACTACTGACATACTGCCTTATATAGGTACTCACACAATGAAGTGATGCCATTCCCCCATGTGTCGCAATTATGCCCACTTCCGGTATATCCAAGATGGCGGACGGGCGTGCGTTCCACGCCTCGGTTATTATGCGTTCCACCCATGTGTCAAATCCATTTGCGCCTGAAAATCATGATTGGAAGTGGTAATAATAATAATCAGTAACTGGAAGAAGATATTCAATTAAATGTTTCTGCACCTGTAAAACTAAATATGTGGTTTATCTAATAACCTGCCCCTGTGGGAAGCAATATGTTGGCCGTACCACTAGACCTTTTTCCACGAGGGTCGGCGAACACATCTCCCTGATCAGAAGTAAATTATCCAAGCACATGGTGCCGAAACACTATAGGGAATGCCACAATAATGATCTACGTGGCACACAGTTTGTCGCGATAGATAGATACACTCCACCCTGGAGAGGGGGGCCCCTCACTCGTGGGGTCTCCAGGCTTGAGACTTTTTGGATATATGAGCTTCAGTCCCACTCCCCATTTGGTATGATTGTGGAGTGGGACATTAATGCTTTCATAGATGATTCATAGGACCTTCTCGTAATATTAGCAATGTGCAGTCTGGCATTACGCATGTTTATCTGTGGGTATAATTCATTAAGTAGTTTTTATTTTCTATTTTATATTTTTATTTCATCTTATTATTTTTTAATGACCTCATTTATTGTATATATACATATTCATTTATTTCTATCTCTATGTTTTATGGTAAGATAGTTATTCAGATCATATAGTCACTATTTCATAGTATGTGATTTATATTATGCACAATGTGACATATTGTTTGTGTTGTTTCTGTATTACCAAGTTCTAATTTTATTAGTGGCCACTAGGTGTCATTAGCGCCACCTTTTTAGGAGTACTAGAGAAGAGATAATGTTTTCCTTGTACTCAGGCCTCGTTTTCATTCCCACTCCGTACCGGAAGTGATGCTTACTCACTTCCGGTTCCGGTGTGTTCGTAGATGTGCACTTCCGGTTCCTGGTCACCATTTGCAAAAGTGTTTTGGACATCCCTTTATGTCCATTTGTAAGCCCAAATAGTTAAAGACTCATATAGGTTGGTCCCCTTTGGTTTTTTAATACATCATCACACGAAGCAGGTTCGTTTCCACCCCTTTTTTTCTATACATCAATGTGAATGGGTGGAACGCATCTGTTGTGAGGCGTGGAACGCACGCCAGGCCGCCATTTTTACCTATACCGGAAGTGGGATTATTACCACTTCCAATCATGATTTTCAGGCGCAAATGGATTTGACACATGGGTGGAACGCATAATAACCGAGGCGTGGAACGCACGCCCGTCCGCCATCTTGGATATACCGGAAGTGGGCATAATTGCGACACATGGGGGAATGGCATCACTTCATTGTGTGAGTACCTATATAAGGCAGTATGTCAGTAGTGTGAGCCCACCCCAGATGATGACCGGTGGGTCGAAACGCGTCGGGAGGACTCCGCTACTGCCACTTTTTTCTCTCTGACATGTTTTATTGTCCATCTTGGAAATGTGAGTTTTAGCAAAATTTTTTATTAAAGTTTTTTTTTAAAAACGTTATTATGCCATGTTGGCCTTGTTTCTTCATCTTCCATGCATGAGTCGTTGTCGGATTTGTATATGCACATGAAGAATAGTGACTACATCTAGTCGTTTGTTGGGACCGTATATGCCATGACTGATACATCTAATCCTTGAGACCATTTTGGCTGGGATCACAAGCTTTGATTGACCCCTGAGGCGTATGTCTGCTAGGGTCATAAAGATCCGGTAAGCCTATACCCTATACGGTGGTGGGATCGTCACAGGGTGAAATATTATCTTCTTCGGTCACAATATCACAGCATCCTGGCTGTTATTACAACACGTTCAGATCGACACCTTGCACGTTTTTTGGACTATATATCTATTTATGGACTTTATCACTGTGATTATTTGTATTTACATAAATTCATAGTCATTGTTTTCTCCTTTGGGATAAATATTCACACAGTCACCATTCTTGGTTTACATATATATGCATAAGTCACTTTATATATTTTTATATATTTTTCTCATTTTCTATAATACAGTATTATCCCCCTTCTTCGGGGTAATTTCATATATATTTTGACACATTTGAGCACATATCATTTTGTAGCACTATAAGAAACATATATATATAAGTTGAGCGCTTACACTATACTTTTGACATTAGAATGGCCAAGTCAAAGTCCAGACATGAATCCAATCGAGAATCTGTGGAAAGAGCTGAAAACTGCTGCTCACAAACACTCTCCATCCAACCTCACTGAGCTCGAGCTGTTTTGCAAGGAAGAATGGGCAAGAATTTCAGTCTCTCGATGTGCAAAACTGATAGAGACATACCCCAAGTGACTTGCAGCTGTATTCGCAGCAAAAGGTGGCTCTACAAAGTATTAACGCAAGGGGGCCGAATAATTTTGCACGCCACAAAAAAGTTTCAAAAATCCAATAGATTTCGTTCCACTTCACAATTGTGTCCCACTTGTTGGTGATTCTTCACAAAAATTAAAAATTTTATATCTATGTTTGAAGCCTGAAATGTGGCAAAAGGTTGAAAAGTTCAAGGGGGCCGAATACTTTTGCAAGGCACTGTATTGGCCTAAACTGAGGAAAAAAACATTTTTATTTATATATTTTGGGGGGATATTTTTTTATAGCAAAAATGAAAAAATAATGTTTTTTTTGCAAAATTGTCACTTTTTTTGTTTATAACACAAAAAATAAAAAACACAGAGGCGATCAAATACCACCAAAAGAAAGCTCTATTTGTGGGAAAAAAGGAGGTCCATTTTGTTTGGGTACAACGTTGCACAACCACACAATTGTCAGTTAAAGCAACACAGTGCCAAATCGCAAAAAAGTGCTCTGGTCAGGAAGGGGGTAAATTCTTCCGGGGCTGAAGTGGTTAACCGACAATTTTTTACTTTCTGTTATTATACATATCCAAAAAATATATACCGTATATACTCGAGTATAAGCCGAGATTTTCAGCCTCTTTTTTGAGGCTGAAAGTGCCCCCCTCGGCTTATACTCGAGTCATCGCTGTCTGCCCGCTCGATCAGCGTGTCGAGCAGACAGACAGCGGCCATTCTATTCAAAAGCCGCGCCTCCGGCTCCGCCTTCGCCTGTGATAGGCGGAACACTGAATTTCCCAGCAGCCTGTGTTCCGCCTATCACGGACATCGTATCATCCTCGTACTACGGACGAGGATGATACGACGTCTGTGATAGGCGGAACACAGGCTGCTGGGAAATTCAGTGTTCCGCCTATCACAGGCGAAGGCGGCGGCGCAGCTTTTGAACTTTACAATGGCCGCCGACGAAGAGGGCACGGGACGGCACGGCACGGGACGGGACGGGACGGGACCGGACCGGGGCAAGACAAGGCAACGCACGTCACGGGACGGATGCAAGGAGGCAAGGCACGGCACGGGACGGAGGCAAGGAGGCAAGGCACGGGACGGAGGCTCGGGACAAAGGTAGGCTGGACACACACACACACACACACACACACACACACACACACACGGATGCAGACACACACAGGGATGGATGGATGGATGGATGGAGACACACACACACAGGGATGGATGGATGGAGACACACACACACAGGGATGGATGGATGGATGGATGGAGACACACACACACAGGGATGGATGGATGGATGGACACACACACACACAGGGATGGATGGACGGACACACAGGGATGGACGGACACACAGGGATGGACGGACACACAGGGATGGACGGACACACAGGGATGGACGGACACACACACAGGGATGGACAGGCATGTCTCACCCTCGGCTTATACACGAGTCAATAAGTTTGCCAGTTTTTTTGGGGGTAAATTGGGGGCCTCGGCTTATATTCGGGTCGGCCTATACTCGAGTATATACGGTATATATAAAAAAATTTATTCATCAGTTTAGGCCAATATGTATTCTTCTACATATTCTTGGTAAAAAAAAATTGCAATAGGCGTATATATTGATTGGTATGCGCAAAAGTTATTTTGTCTACAAACTATGGGATAGATTTAGGGACTTTTATTTTTTTTTTATATTGTTTTTACTGGTAATGACAGTGATAATCGATTTTTAGCTGGACTGCGACATTGCGGCGGACAAATCTGACCCTAAATTAAACTTTTTTGGGACCAGTGATATTATTACATTGATCAGTGCTATAAAAACGCACTAATCAATTTATAAATGACACTGGTAGGGAAGAGGTTAACACTAGGGGATGATCAAGGGGTTAAATGTGTTCCCTCAGCATGTTATAACTTTAGGGGGGGGCTGCCTGAGACATGATATAGATTGCGATTCCTGATTACCGGGAACAGCAAATCTCTGACATGTTCCCTGTCAAAACGGGGATCTGCCTTGTTTACAAAGGCAAATCCCTGTTCTGCCTCTGTGTACAGTGATCGCAGGCGGCCAGCAGGCATCGTGTACACGGGACCCATGGGCACGCCAGACCCAGTGGTGTGCGTGTCCACAATCTCACATTAACGGACCGACGTACGGACACGTGGGTTCGTGCAGGACAGCCGACCTGCCGCAGTATATGTGTGGCGGCTGGTCTGCAAGTGGTTAAAAAACTTTAAATATTTCAGCTGTATTTAAATTATTTATTTGTTATCACTTTTTAATGTATAAGGAGTTGAATAACCATGAAAAAAATGCACCTTTTTACAAGTAGAATTCTGCAAATATATGTAGTTACCATCAAGAATGTAGTCACATGTTCCATTAAACAGCATAAATGTATTTATAAGTAGCAGGTCCTGGGCTACGACAGCATGAAGCCAAGATGTTTTAATGCATGCATTTTTCTACCTCTTTCACTGAGTGCTAATGTTGTTCCACAATCCTCCTCCAGCTACCAGGGGGGGTGCCAAACCGCTGGAGAAGTCTATGGGCTGGAGAAGTCTATGGGCTGCTTTTGGGGATCATGGGAGGTGTAGTTTCTATACACTGGAGCAACTGACTTCCCGAACTACATATTCCAATTGACTATGTGCAGTAGGAGGAGTCTGAAAGGAGATATATTCTGACGCCTGGAAAAAGCACTTAGGGAACTCAAGCAGTCAGACCTGTTAACCACTTCAGCCCTGGTAGAATTTACCCCCTGCCTGAACAGAGCACTTTTTGCGATTCGGCACTGCAACGCTTTAACTGACAATTGTGCATTAATACAGCGATCAATGCTATAAAAATGCATTGGTTACTGTAAAAATGTCACTGGCAGTGAAGGGGTTAACACTAGGGGTTAACTGTGTTCCCTGGGAGGTGATTCTAACTGAAGGGGAGGACACTGACTAGAGGAAGTGACGGATCGTGGTTTCTAGCTAATGGGAACACACGATCTGTCATTCCTGTCAGAACAGAACAGGGAAGTGTGTATTTACACACACTCGTCCCTGTTCTGTGTCTCCTGCTCACGATCGCTCATAGCCGGCAGTCATCGTGACCATGGGCCATGAGCATCGGCACCCCTGCTGTGCAGAGGGGCACGCGCCTGCTATCTCGACCCCATGAGCCGTCATAGCTATACTGGCGGCGGTTGGTCGGGAAGCAGTTAAAGGGAGAGTGGTGGGAGCCCAACTACCTTATAGGGCCCAGTGGGCAAACCAGAGGCTGCCCATGCTGTACATGCCCACAAGGCTCACTTTACTGTGGTGCTACCTAGAGAGCGGAACACTATCTGCTCTCATCAGCTGGATAACTGAGTGATCTGCATTGCCTGGAAGGGCCCCTGCCACCATTAGACTTTGCTGTTTCTGCTGGGAACTGGAAAACATTGCACAGTTTTTCAGCTATACAGTGGAGAAAATAATTATGATACCCTGCAGATCTTTTAAGTTTGCCCACTTACAAAGAAATGAAGGGTCTATAATTTTTATCATAGGTGTATTTAAAATTTTAGAGACAGTCTATCAGCCAAAAATCCAGGAAAAATGCATAAAACAAATGTTATAAATGAAGTTACAGTTCAGTGAGTAAAATAAGTATTTAATCCCCAAGCAAAACATGACTTCATACGTGTGGAAAAAGCACAGAGGTAAGATGTTTCTCGTAGTTGGTTGTCAGGCTGCACACATCTCTGGAGGGATTTTGGTTCACTTTCTTTACAGATCTTCTCTAAATCCTTAAAGTGGATGTAAACCCTCACATATACCCAGTGAAGTGAAAAGCCTCAGATGATACACAGAGATGAAAGAAATCTCCATAAGTTTTACATGTATATCTGCTGTCTTCAGCTTTATAGATTCTTTAGAAAGTGCACATTGTGTTAGCAATTTTCTGTTTCTGTTTAGCACTGGGAGTGAAGTCTGGGCATACAGTCAAGACAGTTGGAGGAAAACACCCTCCCCCTTCCGCAGAGACTTGCTGGGCTGTGACAAGTCAAGCTCTCTGCTAATCTATTTATAGCAACCTCCCTCAACACAAACTTCAGGCTGTTTTTATCTTTGTTGACAGAGGATTTGTCAGAAGTTATCATGCTGGGTTTTTTGCAAGAGATAGAAAAAACACAGATATTAACCACTTGCTTACTAGGCACTTAAACACCCTTCCTGCCCAGACCAATTTTCAGCTTTCGGTGCTCTCACACTTTGAATAACAATTACTCAGTCATGCAACACTGTACCCAAATGAATTTTTTGTCCTTTTTTTCCCACAAATAGAGCTTTCTTTTGGTGGTATTTGATCACCTCTGGGGTTTTTATTTTTTGCACTATAAATGAAAAAAGACCGAAAATTTTGAAAAAAGACTGAAAATTTTGAAAAAAAAACGCATATTTCTTTGTTTCTGTGACAAAATTATGCAATTTATTAATTTTTCGTTATAAATTTTGGCCACTATTTATACTACTACATGTCTTTGGTAAAAGTAACCCAAATTAGTGGATATTATTTGGTCTTTGTGAAAGTTAGAGAGTCTACAAGCTGTGGTGCGAATCATAAAAAATTGATCACATCTGATGTAGTGGTGGCCTATCTTATTGCTTGCGACCCGAACAAGTCAGGAAAGTACAAATACCCCCCAAATGACCCCTTTTTGGAAAGTAGACATTCCAAGGTATTTAGTAAGAGGCATGGTGAGCTTTTTGATGTTGTAATTTTTTCCCACAAGTCTTTGCAAAATTAAGATTTATTTATTTTTATTTTTTTCCACAAAATTGTCATTGTAATAGGTTATTTCTCTCACATGGCATGTGTATTCAACAAATGACACCCCCAAAGAAATTCTGCTACTCCTCCTGAGTATTACAATACCACATGTGTGGGACTTTCACAGCCTGGCCACATAGAGAGGCCCAACATGCAGGGAGCACGTCACATGTTCTAGGAGCATAAATTACACATCTAACTTGTTGACTACCTATTACACTTTTGAAGGCCCTGGAGCACCAGGACAATGACACGTGGCACTGATAACAGATGGCACTGATACGTGGCACTGATGACACTTATACGTGGCACTGATGACACATGGCACTGATGACAGATGGCACTAATATGTGGCACTGATGACAGATGGCACGTATACGTGGCACTGATGACAGATGGCACTAATACCTGGCACTGATGACAGATGGCACTAATACGTGGCACCGATGACGCGTGACACTGACAGATGGCATTGATAAGTGGCATTGATGACACGTGACACTGACAACAGATGGCACGTGACACTGACAGGTGGCACTGATGACAAATGGCACTGATACATGGCACTGATGACAAATGGCACTGATACGTGGCACTGATACGTGGCACTGATGACAGATGGCACTAATATGTGGCACTGATGACACGTGGCACTGATGACAGATGGCACTTATACGTGGCACTGATGACAGATCGCACTGGGGACAAATGGCACTGACAACAGCTGGCACTGGGGACAGATAGCACTAACAGGTGGCACTGGGGGAGAATGGCACTGGGGCGGATGGCACTTTTTTCCTTTTTTTTCTTTTTTTTTTTTTACTTACGGCTGCTGCAGCCGTTGATCTCTCCCTTCTCACACGCTGTCTGTGTGAGAAGGGAGAGCGGCGCTGAGAGATGATCTTATATGTTTACATATGAAATCATCTCACATTGGACACGCCGATTGCGCTGTAAACGGCCGCTGTGATTGGCCGTTTACAGCGATCTGTGACTGGCTGTGTCTGAGGGACACGGCCAGCACAGAACTTCCCCGAACGCGCATTGCGCATTGCAGAAGTAAGCAGGAGGCCGTTCAGGAACGGCCTCCCGGCAGTTAGCGTCTGCTCTGCAGCCGTATTTCGGCAATAGGGCGGGCGCGAAGCGATTAAACAACATAACAACATTAGGCAATTTGTTTAATTCCAAATTCGTTTTTCAAACAAATTCGACATTTTTCTGAAGTTACAAATTTTTGGGAAATAACGAATTTTCGATCATAACGAATGACCAGAAAAAGGAAAAAGAAAACAAATGAAATGAAAACTAACAAATTTTTTTGGCAGTGCACATGTCTAACAGAGATATAGGTGCTTAGTTCAAATTTCATGAATCAGGTATATATCCACTTTAAGGTTTCTTGGTTGTCACTTGGCAACTCGAAGTTTCAGCTCACTCCATAAATGTTTTATAGAATTAAGGTCTGGAGACTGACTAGGCTACTCCATGACCTTTATGTGCTTCTTCTTGAGCCACTCCTTTGTTGCCTTGGTGGTTTGTTTTCAGTCATTATGCTGGAAGACCCATCCATGACCCATCTTCATCTTCAGTGTTCTGGCTGGGGGAAGAATGTTCTCATCCAAGAGTTTACATACATGGCCCCATCCATTGGCCCCTCAATGCGGCAACGTCTACCTGTACAGTTAGCAGAGAAACAGCCCCAAAGCATCATGTTTCCACCTCTGTGCTTGACTGTAAGGATGGTGTTCTTAGGGTAATAGTCAGCATTTTTCTTCCTTCAAACTTCTTCTTTCTGCTCTAATTCATCCCAAAGGTGTTCTATCGGGAAGAGGTCAGGACTCTGTGCAGGCCAATCAAGTTCCTCCACCCCAAACTCGCTCATCCATGTCTTAATGGACCTTGCTTTGTGCACTGGTCCAAATCATTTGGTGGAAGGGGGATTATGGTGTGGGTTGTTTTAAGGGGTTGAGCTTGGCCCCTTAGTTACAGTGAAGGGAACTTTATGCTGCCAACTTTGTGGGAACAGTTTGGGGATGGCCCCTTCCTGTTCCAATATGACTGCGCACCAGTGCACAAAGCAAGGTCCATAAAGACATGGATGAGCGGGTTTGGGGTGGAGGAACTTGACTGGCCCTGCACAGAGTCCTGACCTAAACCTGATGGAACACCTTTGGGATAAATTAGAGTGGATACTACAAGCCAGGCCTTCTCGTCCAACATCGACCTCACAAACGTGCTTCTGGAAGAATGATCAAACATTACCATAGACACACTCCTAAACCTTGTGGACAGCTTTCCCAGAAGAGTGAAAGCTGTTATAGTTGCAAAGGGTGGGCCAACTCAATATTGAACCCTACGGACTAGGACTGGAATGCCATTAAAGTTCATGTGCGTGTAAAGACAGATAGGTAGGGTTAGGGCACTAAGGTTGTGAGCAGAGGACACATCTTTTTATTTTAGTCAATTTTAATTTCATCCAATACAGCTAAATTTGTTCTCCAAGTAGATCCCCGTCATCATTTGACATCACCTGTAGACAAATTTCTTCACTTTGGCTCTTTGTGTTATTTTGGACTTCTTTTGTAATGCTATCCTTTAACAATGACCCACTATCAGTTGTCTGATTAGTTATTTTATAAAATTTCCTCCAGCCATATACACCAGCTCCTATGGCAAAACACAGGCAAACTGCAAATGCAGCAGCTATCAGTACAGTGGTTGTAGTGCTCTTTTCATCAGTTGTGGCGTAAGCATGGTAAGGGTCTTCCTCCTGAACCCTGGGGCTTTTCACATGAACCAAATTAGATATCTCTGACCTTTGCCCGTTTTTATCAATAGAGCAGATTGCAATATAGGTGATGATGCCATGGTCTGCAGTCCTGTTTCCCAACTCAAATATGAAGGTCTCCCTGCTGCCTGCATTCTTTGGTTTGATGTAAGAAGCATTGATGGCCAGAGCTCTGGAAATGTGTTGCCTTAAAATTAATGGATTGACACTTATTCGAATGTCATAACTTGAAGCTGAAAGAAAAACAAAAATATGACTTAACTGATGCTTTCCCTATGTTGAAACTGTACTCTATTTTAAACTTTAAAAGGAAAAAAGAAGACAATACAAGATCCCTCCCTACTCATGGCTAAGTGCCTAAAAGTGTCTTTCCACTGTCCAATAAACGTGGCTACTACAATAGGAGTGATGTTGGTATGGCTATGAAGTCAGAGAAAATTAGACCACAGTAACAAAGTAAAACTAAATCAGAAAGAGCACAAATAAAGGTTGATTGTCTACATATGGTATTATTATTATGGCCTATTTATTTTAAAAGTTTGAAGGGTAACTCCACTTTTGTGGGAAAAAAAATATTAAATAAAAAAAATATCATACCACTGCGACACAAGTCATATTGGAATTGAATGTTATTAAAAATGACTATTCCATTTCAATCTGCAGCTCTGTAATTTTCTGTAAAATGCAATGCAATATGGCTACCTGGAGGGGTTCTGTACACAGCAGACTGGGTCAAATCAGTGAGGGCGATTCCAAAAACCAAAGGGTTGTGGTCAGACCACAGAGAGGGGCAAATAACAATCTTGTTCACCAGTGACAGAGAATGAAGTTGCAGAAACACGTGGTCTATTCTGCAAAAACTCTGATGAGGATTGGAGAAGAAGGGGAATTCCCGAGAACAGGGGCGTTACTTGTGCCACACGGCCACCAAGCCATATATATTGAAAAAGAGTATACAGTGCCTGTTCTTGAGAGGCATTGTGGGATGGGGGTGCTTCCTTGGAACTACGTCTGTCCAGAGTTGAAAATAGAATTTGAGTCTCCCATCAAAATAAGCAGGCCCTTCTGGTGCCTGGCAACTACTTGGAGTAAGGGTTTTTCTAATTTCTTGGCATTTTGGGGCTGGGTACAAGGAGGGGGGTTAAAGTTTCTCTTACAAATATGATTTTGCGTTAAGGTTCTTTTCCATGGTCCTGGGAGAATATGTGCTTTATGTATGTTCCTTTTCTCCACTGGCTTAGTGTTCCCTGTTGTTGGTAAGATACTCTGTAATGGTTGGGAACCTGGAGCCCTGAAATGCAGAATATGCATCTTGCGGCTTTATTGATCCCTGCAGTAATTTCCCCTACTATATATTATGGCGTTAACCCTGCGTCTGGTCTCCTGGAATGTTCAGGGACTTAACACTAAATTTAAAAGATCTTTGATGTTTGATTATTTGAAGAAGCACAACCCGCATATGATTCTTTTGCAAGATACACATTTACAGGGCTCCAGAATTCTTTCTTTAAAGTGGGCTCACATAGCTTGACGACTAAGGCACTGCCTATCTCAGTATTAACTGTTAAAACCTGCTATACCCCTTTAACTTTGGTCAACATTCATGTGCCTCCGCCTTTTTTATCTTACCCGCTTGGATGACATGCTCCAAGCGACTTTGTCAGTTGCAGGGGGGAAAATATTAATTATGAGGGATTTTAATGCTGTGGCGGGCCCCTCTTTGGATAGGAGGACTGGATCGTCTGGCTCTCCTGTCCCTTTTGCAGTATGGTTGTCCATTTATGGGTTTCAGGATGTCTGGAGGCACAAACATCTAGGCCACAGAAAATACTCTTGCTATTTGAAGACGTATAAGTCGTTGTCCAGAATTGACATTGCACTTGCTGAAGGGGCAGGATTGGGACTAGTGGAGTCAGTTGAATATTTACCCAGGGAAATTTCTGATCATTCACCTATAGCCTTATATTTTCATGTGGGTGTCCAGCTAGGTATTCGCCATTGGTGTAGGGAGGCTAACTGGTTACAAGAGGAGTAGGTTAAGATTGCCTGTACAAAAGCTACTCGACACTACTGGGTAGAGAATAATGTTAGTGGCTCACGCCTACTTCAATTGGAAGCCTTTAAGGCCACTCTGAGAGGGGTATTTATGTCCGAGGTATGGAAACTTTAAGCACCAACTTGCCTCTACGACATTAGGAAAAGGTAACAAGTGTTTCTGTTTCTGAAGCTGCATCTTGCAGACTTTTGTTCTTGTATACATCCCGTACTACTGCGAGTTCTTCACCTATCTGCCAGAAATTGACATTCCCTTGCTGTCAGATGATGACCAGGGACTGGTTTATAGAGATATTATGCTGGAGGATGTGGAGGGTGCTATTGCCTCCTTTTCCCCCTACAAATTTTCAGAATTAGATGGCTTACCCTCAGAGTGGTATGGGACTTTGAGATTTATTGGCCCCCAGGTTACTTCAGGTTTTTAACTCGGCGAGAGAGGAATGTAGCTTGCCACTGTCTATGAGAGCAGCTCTGGTAGTCTTGATACCTAAGGATGGTAATGGTCCTAAGGAGTGTGACTCGTACCGTCCCATTTTGCTGATGAATGTTAACACTAAGATCCTTCCCAAGATTTTGGCCTGTAGACTACAGATGATTATTTTGAAACTCATTAATGCTGATCAAACTGGCTTTATGCCTGGCAGGTGTGCTCAGATGAATATCAGAAGGCTTTTTGTGAACTCGCAGTCTCTACACGACAACTCTGAGGCAAGGGTGGTGGCCTCACTGGACACAAAAAAGGCCTTTGGCCTTCGGTAGAATGGCCCTATCTATCCCTTCTGCTTGAACATTTGGGCCTGAATTTGTGTCATGGGTCTGGTTGTTATATACGGCTCCTGTGGAGCATATTCGTATTAATGGTATTATCTTAGATCCTTTATCAATGTTTTGGGGAACAGGACAGGGATGCTCCCTATCCCCTCTTCTGTTTGTCTTGGGCATTAAGTCATTAGCTTCTAAACTAAGAGAGGATAGGTCCTTTTCTAGCCTATGTTTTGGCCAGATGGAGGAGCATGTGTCATTATATGCTGATGATATGCTCTTGTATGTGCAGGATTTGGGGGTCCTCTCTGTCCACCCCTTTCTCATTGATTCAGGAGTTGGGGATTATACCCGGGTTTTGCATTAATTGGGCCAAAATGTCCTTGTTCCCTATTGATGAAGTTTCGGACATCCCGGGGAACTATCCTATCCCATTGTCTATGTATTTTTGTTATCTGGGGGTCCAGATTCAGTTGCCAGTATCTACATTTTTGTAAAACAGACCGCAGTGGTGCAAACATTTCAAGATTAGGTGCAAAGATGGCAAGCCCCCTCGCTCACTCTTATGGGCAGAGTTAACTTTTTCACAATGATATTCCTCCCTAAAATTTTATATACAGTATACTGTCTAACTCTCCCATATATGTGCCGGGGCAGGTTTTTCAGGCTAAATATTCTATAAGGTTTATTTTACACATTCTACAGCAGAGGTCTCCAATCTGTGGTCCGCGGCCCAACACCAGGCCATAGTAATGTCAGCGGTGGGGGAGAGTGATTACATCATCTCTCATTGTCTGCACCGCTGTTCCGCCCTTACTTACAGGGCCACAAAGACTGCACTACACAGACGTGCAGCGGCATCCCAGAAGAGAGAGAATGATGTCATCTCTCAATGCCCGCTCTCACGCTCATCTCTCACTCACATGTACCTATGTATCACCTACAGCTAGTTTACCCATGCTGAGGAGAGGCTGACAGCTTTGAACCTGCAAGTACTTTGCAATATTGGGGGAGGAAGCCTGATTTTACATGTAAATTAATTAGTGACAAACTGCTATTTTTTGGGTGGCAGCCAGGTAACTGTGGCAATCCCCATTCTGCTAGCAGGCAGTGTGGCAAGTGACATCCCCATCTGGTGGCAGGCATAGTGACAAGTGACATCCCCATCTGGTGGCAGGCATAGTGGCAAGTGACATCCCCATTAGAGGCAGGTGACATGGCAAGTGACACGCTCAAGGCTCCCACTGATTCTGCATTATGGCGAGTTGAACTATTTCATTTTATATTACAATGTAATGATAGAAATAATGCGTTTCAATCATCCTGACACCATACTAACCATGGTGCTGGGATGATTGAAGCACTAACACCAGCCATTGCCCTGACAAATTGTCCACAAAAAACCCCTGTCCAGTTTGTATGTATATATAATTGTTGTATTTCCCCTTCCCTTTTTTGGCCCAAAGTACGCTGTCACTGGGACAGAAACCCACCAAACTTTTTTATTATTATTTTTTTTTACAGTTACCAGAATGGGAGTAGAGGAGAAGTCTCCCAGTTGTGACAAATGGTCAGGTGACAATGGTCTAAATGGTGTTTCTCATTTTCTGTGGTGTCTCTGGGACAGGAAGGCAAAGGAAATCCCTCTTATGGGGCACAGATAGCAAAAATAACATACAAAAAATTATAGAAGTTTTAGCTACCCTCTATATCAAAAATGTGTTTTAAAGTTTTGGATTTAAATACAGTATAAAATTCAGAAATAAAATAAGCTGTGCAATTATATCAAAGAAAACTCACCTGCTCCCTGGTCATAGTCATCACCTGGCGCTGTCCAAAACAATACTACATGTTCATTTTCCATTTTTGCTTCAAGGTCGTTTATTTTACATGGAGGGAAACTATCCTCATCCAATGAGTTGTGAGAGACATTTGTAACTTTGAAACTGCCCAGAAAAATGACTCTGCTGAACATTTCATTTGTGCTTTTATCTTTATAAACTGGTCGAGGAGGATTCATATTGATGGTGTCTGCAATAAATATTTACAGAGCAATCTAAATAACTAAAAGATAATGTCTATATGATGTAACTTAGCATTATTCTGGTTTATAAACTCACCATTCTCGATGTAACCAGGAACATACAGGGCTGGATTGCTCTGAGGAGGTTTCAGAGAGGTAGTGTTGGTCCATTCAGCAAACATTTTCATTGTATGTCTACCATTATTAGTGAAGCGAAATAAATAGACAGAGTAGACACCATCACCCTTAGTAACATCAGCACCTACAGAATTTGTAGATAAAAATAAATAAATATATGTCAATGTCATCATTAATGTCTGTATCTTTACCCTAGGTTCACAACTATGCGTTTTTAGTGCATTTTGCAGTTTGCAGAAACGCACTATAGTCCATTTAACATGGTTTCCTATTGTACAAGTTCACATCTATGCGTTTTGCGACTGGTGTGTTTTTGGAAAGGGTCGGGGACTTTTTTCTGCATTTTGCGTGTAATAGACTTTCAATGGAATTACACCAGAAATGCAAGTGTTGTGTTTGTGATGCGAATTTTCATGTGTTTTGCATTTTTTTATTTTTCCATTTAAAACACTGTATATAGCTGGTTGCTAAGGAGGGGTCAGGAAGCATACAGCCGCATCCTTAAAAACCAATGAGTAATCAGCTGTCAGTTAGATTCCCAGCTGAAAGCTGAATGTAAAAAAAAGAAAAAAAAGAAAAATTTATGGCATAATTCCGGAAAAAAAATACGGTGTGGGGTCCCCCCCCCAGGTCCATACCAGGCCCTTCGGTATATAATAACTGTATAGGAAATATCTGTAAAAGGAGACTAACATCTGGGGAAGATGGCTGAGGTAACACACTGTGATGACACAGAGTGCTTTGCACAAAAGGGACTACTGTCAGGAGTCATATAATGAGGTATGGTGTGCTGCACTAGAGATTCTTGTCAAAGAAATCGTGAACTGTTTAGCAGTGTCATTGTGACAGTATGAGTTACAAGAATATTGCAGTAAAGCATTGAAAAAGCTTTTGGACTGGGAATTCTTTCATTCTGGGTAACAGGCCTCAGACCAGGAACATGTGAGAGAGTGGGGCTCAGCCCAGGAAAGTGTGACACAATATGGTGAAGTATCTCCAAACAACAAGTAGGTGGCAATCCTATCCAAGAAGACGCTGGGTGGTTCGAGAGTCAGCATGGTGTGATTAGCTTCCCAATTTGGGGCCCTTACATGCATAGTTGGCAACTGTCCCATATTTTCCGGTATTTAGACCTTTGTCCTGTCCTTTGTACTGGATCCCGGGAAATCTGTGTTTTCCTGATTTTTTGACACACGCTATAGGTGAGTGGCCAGCACAGGTGAATTTCCTCAGCCGGCCACCATTTTACAGAAGACCAGCTATCGCGAGGAAGAAACCAGAGGCGGAACCCAGGCTCCGCCTCTTCGTTCTTCCCTTCGGCCTCCACGAGCTGGTCTTCTGGGCGCGGGGGAACAAATCACCAGTGGTGGTGCTAATGGAGAGCGGCCGATGTAAGGAGGGACTCTGCTGGGGACACCTGATGTAAGGGGGGACTTCGCTGGGGACACCTGATGTAAGGAGGGACTCCCCTGGGGACACCTGATGTAAGGAGGGACTCTGTTGGGGGCAACTGATGTAAGGAGGGACCCTGCTGGGGGCAACTGATGTAAGGAGGGACTCTGCTGGGGGCACCTGATGTAAGGAGAGACTCTGCTGGGGGCACCTGATATAAGGAGAGACTCTGCTGGGGGCAACTGATGTAAGGAGAGTAATGAATAAGAAAGGTAGTGGTGCATTGTACACAAAAAGGATATATCTATTGATAAAAGCAGTATATAAAATTCGCAATGGGGGGATATCCAGTAAACAATACAGGTCTGGGTATGTCTATGCGACTAGTTTAAACAGCAACACTCATTTCTACTAATAGTCCACAACATAAATACATAAAATAGTGAAAATTCATATACAATCCAAAGTGCAACGTGTTGCGATCCTGTAGTCGCATAAAAGTGCAAATATTCCAATGTGCCGCTGTGGCTGATAAAACAATAATGTTCGTTGCTATTAGTGTAAAATCTACAACATGAAACCGTGAAACAATAAAAACAAGAAAAAAGAAAAAACACAATATAACATTCAAAAGTGCAGCGTGTTGCGATCCTAAAATCGCATAAAGTGCAAGTGTTCAGCTGTGGTGCACATAGGCAAACCTTCAAACATAAATGATAATTAAGTGACAAAAAATATAAGTGTATCAGACACAAAGTCAGTTTTCAGTGCAAAGTGCTGCGATTATTCTCAAAATCGCATAGGGTGTGACTTCTTCAACAAGATATACGATGTGGAGCTGTTGCAATGGGAAGGGCAGTGGTGCTGGTGGAAGGGGATATGGCCTTGGTGGTCCCATATATACCAGTAATGGATGTCCCCTTACCTTACCGCTGTAAGGTAACAGCGTATATATAGAGAGCTTTTTGGAATCCTTTTAACGGGGTTTCCTCTGTGGTATTGCAGTCAGGGTTCCTCACCACAGCTGAACACTTGCACTTTATGCGATTTTAGGATCGCAACACCGATCTCATTTCTTGAGGTGCTAAAATGGCAGGGCAGTACAAATCCCCCCCAAATGACCCCATTTTGGAAAGTAGACACCCCAAGGAAATTGCTGATGGGTATGTTGAGCCCATTGAATATTTATTTTTTTTGTCCTAAGGGATTGAATAATGACAAAAAAAAAATAAAAAATTTTTTTTACAAAAAGTTGTCACTAAATGATATATTGCTCACACATGCCATGGTTATATGTGGAATTGCACCCCAAAATATATTCCGCTACTTCTCCCGAGTATGGGGACACCACATGTGTGGGACTTTTTAGGAGTCTAGTCGTGCACGGCACCCCGAAAACCAATCACCACCTTCAGGATTTCTAAGGGTGCAAATTTTTGATTTAACTCCTCACTACCTATCACAGTTTCGAAGGCCATAAAATGCCAAAATAGCACGAAACCCCCCAAAATGACCCCATTTTGGAAAGTAGACACCCCAAGCTATTTACTGAGAGGCATGTTGAGTCCATGGAATATTTTATATTTTGCCACAAGTTGCGGGAATATTACAAACTTTTTTTTTTGCACCAAGTTGTCACTAAATGATATATTGCTCACACATGCTATGGGCATATGTGAAATGACACCCCAAAATACATTCTGCTGCTTCTCCTGAGTACGGGGATACCACATGTGTGGGACTTTTTGGGAGTCTAGTCGCGCACGGCACCCCGAAAACCAATCACCACCTTCAGGATTTCTAAGGGTGCAAATTTTTGATTTAACTCCTCACTACCTATCACAGTTTCGAAGGCCATAAAATGCCAAAATAGCACAAAACCCCCCCAAATGACCCCATTTTGGAAAGTAGACACCCCAAGCTATTTACTGAGAGGCATGTTGAGTCCATGGAATATTTTATATTTTGCCAAAAGTTGCGGGAATATTACAAACTTTTTTTTTTTTTGCACAAAGTTGTCACTAAATGATATATTGCTCACACATGCTATGGGCAGAAGTCAAATTACACCCCAAAATAAATTCTGCTGCTTCTCCCGAGTACGGGGATACCACATGTGGGGGACTTTTTGGGAGCCTAGCCACGTACGGGACCCCGAAAACCAAGCACTGCCTTCCGGATTTGAATATAAAATGCTACCAAAAAACCTGTTAGCGATGACAGGGATCAGGCCTGACTCTGCGATCGCTGCAGTTATGTGTTTAGTGTTTTGTAAGTGACAGTGATCGATCGATACTGCACTTGGGTGGGCTGGGCAGAGGGGCAAAACGCAGGTGCTAGCAGGTATTTGGGCTGATCCCGCTAACAATGCGTTTTTTTGGAACCCTAAACTGCTGGGGACGCTAGTATAGATCTGATCAGATCAGATATTGATCTGTTCAGATTCTATACCACTACGGGAGGTGTATGCTTTGCGTGTGGGTGTTAGCGGTACTGGCACTAACCTAGCGCTGCCTGGGGCGACGCAGACCCTGACCCTAAAACCTAATTGATATCACCCGCCGGGTGATCAGGGGGTTAAACCTTTATTGGGTAATAAATGGTGGGTGCCCTGATGCTATAAAAAACAAACTAACCAGAGTCACCCGTAACACTTATACGGTGATCAGTGGTGAAAGGGTTAACTAGGGGCAATCAGGGGGTTCAAATTTTTATTAGGTAGTATATGGGGGTCCCTGGCGCTATATAAAAACCTGACGGGGAACCTAAATAACTAACTGGCTAACCAGCGTCACCAGTGACACTTATACTGTGATCGCTGGTGAAAGGGGGTGAAAGGGTTAACTAGCAGCAATCAGGGGGTTAAAACCATTATTGGGTAGTATATCGGGGTACCTAGCGCTATAAAAACCTGGCGGTGAACCTAAAAAAATAACTAGCTACCTAGCGACACTAGCGACACTGATGCAGCGTTCAGAAAAATTATCGCTTAGTGACACTGGCAAAAGGGGGTGAAAGGGTTAACTAGCGGAAATCAGGGGGTTAAAACCATTATTGGGTAGTATATCAGGGTACCTAGCGCTATAAAAACCTGGCGGTGAACCTAAAAAAATAACTAGCTACCTAGCGACTGTAGCGACACTAATGCAGCGATCAGAAAAACGATCGCTTAGTGACACTGGCAAAAGGGGGTGAAAGGGTTAACTAGCGGCAATCAGGGGGTTAAAACCATTATTGGGTAGTATATCGGGGTACCTAGCGATATTTTTGTGTTTTGTGGGTTTGTGTGCCTGTGTGTACCTACATGTCAGTGTAGTGTTGGTGCACACTTACTATTAGTCTTCTCCTCGTAGTCCGGTCAAAAAGACCGCCCCGAGGAGAATGACATCACTTCCTCCTTCCTGTGTAAACAATACACAGTGGGAGGAAGCTTCTCATTGGCCAGGAGCGATCCAGAGGGGGTGGCCGAAAACCAACGGCCATCCCCTCATCACGGAGCGCTCCTGGAGCGAACCGGACCGCCGTAACCAGCGGGAGGGGGTCCGATCGGACCCCCCACCCGCTGGAAGGCAGGCACGTACATCTACGTGATTGTGCCTGCCTGTGCCATTGTGTTGATGTACATTGGCAATACGGCGGTCCTGAAGTGATTAAACTAGTCACATAGACATACCCAGACCTGTATTGTTTACTGGATATCCCCCCATTGCAAATTTTATATACTGCTTTTATCAATAGATATATCCTTTTTGTGTACAGCGCACCACTACCTTTCTTATTCATTATTCCCCGGGGTTCAGATATTTCCCTTTCAGTGTGTGCAGCAGTACCCTATCTCCCTCTATTTCCCTGACGTGGCGCAGGAATACTTTTCCACTGATGTAAGGAGAGACTCTGCTGGGGGCACCTGATGTAAGGAGAGACTCTGCTTGGGGCACCTGATGTAAGGAGAGACTCTGCTGGGGGCACCTGATGTAAGGAGAGACTCTGCTGGGGGCACCTGATGTAAGGAGAGACTCTGCTGGGGGCACCCGATGTAAGGAGACACTCTGCTGGGGGCACCTGATGTAAGGAGAGACTCTGCTGGGGGCACCTGATGTAAGGAGAGACTCTGTTGTGGGCAACTGTTGTAAGGAGGGACTCTGCTGTGGACACCTAATGTAAGGAGAGACTCTGCTGGGGACACCTGATGTAAGGAGGGACTCCAGTGGGCACACCTGATGTAAGGAGAGATTCCACTGGGGACACCCGATGTAAGGATTTTTCTTCCCCCGCAAGTCACGAACGCCCCATACAATACAAACGAATACCCCACCCCCTAATTATAATAAGAATCCACCTACAGACAAAAAAGTGCTCCTATACATTTTTTCACAATGTTGGCAACAATGTACATGTAGGAGATCAGCAACATTGAAATGCAAAGAAATTATGAAAAATTTGCTAAAACAAGTATTTTATGAAAAAAAAGACAGCTGTTTATAACATACAGGGCCTTTGAAAACTGAATATCATCTAGTTAGGGTTTAGATCTACTTTACAGATTGGACAATGTGAGTACAAGTCTAATTTTTTTTTCAGTTTTGCTTTGGGTAGGAAAGACTAGCATAAAAAAAAAACTCCTATTAGGTTGTATTTTTGCTGTCTGTGTCCTGCTGGGGAGATTTTCCTTCACTTCCTGTCCAGGAGATGTAACAGAAAGACCCATCTTAGCTGCCACTGGAACATTTGCCTTCAATGTATGATTTCCCTCACATGTTGCTCTGGTAACTATGGTCATTAGGACAAATACGGAGGTGAAACTTCCCAGCAGTTACATAAATGATTGGCCCAGTTTTTGCTAGCTGGAATGTAAATCAAAACAGGATGGTTGCTACTATCTGGAATTGAATCAAAACTTAAGGATAAAAAATATGTGCAGTTTGTTCTCAGTTAAGCATGAAATAAAGTTTGTTAGTATACTGATTAAATGAACCTATATAGAATCAGTCTTGTATACCTGCTCCATCATCAAGGAGTGTTAAAGTCAGAGGATCTCCAGTTTCTGGCTCAATGACAGCAGTAACATTAGCTCCCAGCACAGCTGCAAATCCGTGTTTAAC
Organism: Lithobates pipiens; assembly: GCF_037356315.1. NCBI lineage: Eukaryota > Metazoa > Chordata > Amphibia > Anura > Ranidae > Lithobates > Lithobates pipiens. The sequence continues at coordinate 245,060,701 of NW_027507785.1, forward strand.
CTCTGCAAATAATGTAACTGGATGCGGAGAAGTGATCGTATTGTTGATTTTTCCAGCAGTAACGCGTACAAATGGCATGACTTCCGATGATGGCCTTGAGGTAACTAGAACACCAAGGGCTTGACTGTCATTTAAGGCGTTTTTTATTCTATATAGCCAAGTACCGCTCTATACAATTAAAACATAAGAGACTTTAACATAAGAATCGTCAACATTCTAGATCAAGGAGGTACAATTAGCTAAGTATAGTACATGAAGAGCTGTCTGTGATTTGCTTTTTTAAGGCTCATGCAAATGGGCAAATGCAGCATTCTTTCAGCTGCATTCAGGTTGCATTAAAGTGTTTATAAACAAAACAATGAACTTTCTCTGCCCACACGGCCACGTCATTCATTTATTCACACAGCTCTATGTCTGAATGAACTACAAGTCCCAACATCCTTTGCAGTGTCAGCTTGTAATTCTCAATAAACTACCATGGCGCTGTGGAGCACCGTGGTAGTTCATTAAGTCTTCCTGTCAGGGAGTATCGGCTTACCCGAATGGGATGTGCGGGCAAGCAGATATACTGACAGTGTGCAGGAGACCTGCATGGCATCAGCAATCTGCTGATCGCTGGTGTAATGCTTTACAGGCTCCTACTACAAAAAAAAGAAATGCACTTTTTTTTTTACCTGCAAAAAATGTGCATTTATTCTTTTTTTTTTTTTTTTTTTTTTTTTTTAAACGTTAACTTATCTTTTAAGTCTGGTAAATATGCCATTGAAAGCATTTTGTTATATCTGTTCAATAAGTGCAAAAAAAATACCTTTTCATCTTGTCAGAAATTTACAGCTGTTAACCTCTAAAATTTATATTTCTGATTCATTAATCACAAGATATGATATGGGTTAAATGAGAATTCAACTGACCAAGAGTGAAAGCTTTAAATATAATAACATTTATTAAAAGCAGTTGAAAGTCTAGCTAATACACAAATCTCTATCTATGGTCTTACATCAAGGAAAAAAATACTAGGTTGAAATAAAATATTTACATGAAGGAATACAGGGTATATTCTTTAAGACAGTGATCTACAAGCATATTTAGTTACAAGTAACAGGGCACACCTTTCCCATAATTACCCATCCTTACCAACGTTCCACTCTGATGGCTGGTTTGCCAAAAAAGAGACTGTTACCTCCCCTTTGCTGTGAGTATATGCCTCCATGCTGATGCCCCATAGGCTCCCTAGCTTGGATCCCAATTGGAGGGCTTACTACATAAGTCGCCCCCCTTTCATGCAAATCCTTGTGACTATTCTGGGCAGAAGATTTAATTGGATTTCCCCAGGAACTAAGGTATCAATTATGGGTTGGGCTTCCTTCATTGCATACCCCAGCATGGGGTCCTTTGAAGTGAGTAGGTGTAGAACAATGGAATTGGCTCTCCATTGTTGGTATATACAAGTCTTGTCTCCACATTGTCTGCTCTTAACAAGCACTTGGGGGAAGCCCTGTAACCCGATGCAAGCCAAATGAGATATATTCATAATTACAATATTTTACAGATATTAATGAAGATTTCACATAAACTCATAAGGCAACAGAGCTATAATATGTCCTGTGCACACTTCTCGTGTTATTTTAAGAAAATTTTATCTTATTTTGGACTACAAAACAATTAATCCTGATGTTGTTGAGATAAGGAGAAAGGGAGGTATCAAGTACCCTATCAAAAGACAAGTGGGATGGGCTGATACTGTACTTCCAACATCTTGAAGGGGGTACAATTTGCAAATACCCATGTATTACACAGACGTACTGCATATGTTATTTTTTTTTACCTGAAATAGACTTTAAGAAAAAAAATTTTTATATACTTCTGAGATCCTTCCAACCCTGCTTCTGATCTCCTTCTAACTTCTTTTGTATTGCTTTATTATTATTATTATTTCAGGTACTTATATAGCACTGTCAATTTACGTAGCGCTTTACATATATATTATACATTTACATCAGTCCCTGCCCTCAAGGAGCTTACAGTCTAAGGTCCCTAACTCACATTCATACATACTAGGGCCAATTTAGACAGGATTCAATTAACCTACCAACATGTGTTTTGAGTTTGGGAGGAAACCCACGCAGGCACAGGGAGAACATGCAAACTCCAGGCAGGTGGTGTCGTGGTTGGGATCCAAACCAGCAAACCCTTCTACTGCTATACAAAAGTGCTAACCACTACACAACTGTGCCGCCCGCTTTGAGCTGCTTTTGCAATCCAATTATATTGTATGTATAGCAAAGCAGTTATTTTGCAAGTTAATGCCTGTGTACACAAGACCTTGTTATGTCCAGGGCTCAAAAGTAATTTTTCCCATAATTTGTCAGGTATAAATGAAATATTGCATATTCTGTGTTTTTTTTTTTTTTTGCTTTCAAAGAGTAGTTGTAGTCCTAGGATCCTTTTCACACATTTGTCAGACAACATTTATCTGCATTATTGAAAAAGTAAGTTGTTTAGAGCTTAATAGCTCAAGCTGAATTTTGCACACAAATTGACAAAATGTCAGGAAAGTTCAACTGGTTAAAGGATACTGGCACATGTGAATCCAAATGCTCTACTACATGGCCTTCCACGTAGGGTTGTGATCGGGTATGCACTTCTATGTATGGGTGTGAGTATTTGTGTGTGTGATTCATGCACCTCTGGTGTCCATTTGAGCTTGTGCATGTCTTGTAGCTGTACAGGTGCCAAACAGGCTATTTAAGGCTCTGCCCTCTCTAGCCTCCTTGCTAAGTGGACTTCCCACTGTTCCTTGTCTAACTTGTCATTGACTTGTGTTCCTAATCAGTTTTCTGGAGAACTTTTCTAGTTGTGACTGAAGTCTTGATCTCGTCTTGTCTCTGCCTGCTATTCTAGTACATCCTAACTTGCTCCCAGAAGTTGGTCCTACTTCAGACATCAATCAGGTACATGACAGTCAGTCAAACTACTAACTCCCAACCCTTCCCTGTCTTCCTTTTAAGACCGCTTCCTACAAAGTTTTAAATCAGAGAGAAATCCTGGAAGCAACCAGATTGTGCTCTTTTAACAAACCATAATACTCTATGATAATGCTACATAGGTTTTCCTCCATAATAAATGTTTACTTGATAAAACACTTTGCATTAAAGCAGTAGCAAACCGCATTGCATACATGTATCGCACATTATGAAATACTTACCTTAGAATGAAGCATTCCAGCGGTGTGCTGTTGCCGCTGTCAGGGCTTACATCTTCACCCGCTCTTCCTTCTGGGTTCGAGTCCTCTGGCCATCTAATAGGCCATGCCGTGATCACATCACTCCCACAGACCACAGCACGAAGCTCTGAAGGGATGGCGTGGGTATGCTGTCCCTTCAGAGCGCATACGTCAGTGACATTAATGGCTGCATGCAGTGTGAATGTCTCCTAAACCTTGCAGGTTTAGGAGATATTCACTGTACCTACCGGTAAGCATTATAGGCTTACTTGTAGGTACAAGTAAAACAAAAAATGGGTTTATTCCCATTTTACAAGCAGACTGATATTAAAGTGAGGTTGGGTTACAGCTTTTGTAATATTTTTTAATTCAGTTTGTGTTCCTACTGTCCCCCTGAGAAGATATGTCCTCACTTCCTGATAGCACAGGAAGTAAGAGGAGTTCTCCTCAATATGGACACAGACAAAAAGTATTTTTTTAGGACAGTCTGGAAGGGGTCATACACAGAAATAATAAATGTTAAACTTTTCCCCTTTTACCCTTTCTACAGCAAAAAAAATATTATATTGGCTGGTGTTAGACTTTATACAAAAATGTTGTCAAATAGCGGTATTGAAAAAATATAACTAAATGCTAAACATGTAGATTTAATGTCGTACCTGAGCAGTTCCTGGAATTTTTAAATAAGAGACTTGTGAGGTATTATCATGCTCAAGATTTGTATATTTGTATCCAGTGGAGTCCTCAATGACAACATCAGGAGGGTCTGGGGCCTGCCAGGTTATAATGAAAGTAGTGTCATTCCCCACACTGCTGTCTATAAACACAGACCCAAATAACAGACCACCGGCCTTGATAAGCTTCCAAATGCTTTTTATCTGAAAGAAAAAAAAAATACAAAATATAATTTATGGATACATTTTAAGGGGATGCAAACAGACATAATACATACTGTACCTAAAAGACAACACCAAACTATTTAATTCAGTGGTAATACATGAAGGTGACTATACTGTATAAATTATAGAGAACATGGTGGTTTGCCCAAGGACTTGTATGGGGTAAATTATGAAAATTGTTTTGTATGGCAATCTAAAGCATTGGATGGAAGAATAAGTAACCTTTGGCTACGTGTTAAGACTACAATTATCCCTAATGTTTATGATATCCAACTGCAATATTAGTTTGGATTTGTCCTTTTAAACACAACAGAGTAAGTAAATCTTTCATGCTAGTACCCCATAAGAATGCAACTGATATAATTTTACAACAGTAATAACTGAATACATAGCTCTTAATATTCTACTACCTAAGGCTTGCTCCAACTTCAAATCTAGGAACAGATTAACCCAAATTTAAATATATTTATACAACATAATTGGATCTTCCTAAATTAACAGGTCCACAGCTTAAAATAGAAGGAAGGTATACACAGACGTAATATGGAAAGACTCCAAAATGACTCACCACCACAAATTGCTCTTCAATATCTCCATATTTGGGGGATATTTCCATAAAAGCTCTAATTAAACTGTCTGAGTCTTTTGCATCTGAAGCATAGAAAGTTAACCCCCCTAATAAAAAACAGAAAGACAAATCAGCCCTCAATGTGTGGTAAAAACTAAGTATACCACTTACCACCAGAAGAACTATAGGCAGATATAACATACTTATATTTAAGTATTGAGGTAACATTTAAGTACATATTGCTTCTGACAATTAGACACATGCATTGCAAAAAATCCTTTTCTTTTAGTTTTCATTTAGTTCTGTTTCCTTGTTTTGTTTTTTTCGGATCATTCGCTATGATCGATGTTCAGTATTTCGAATATTTCATAACTTTGGATAAATACGAATTTGTTACGCTCTATTCATTTAGATGCGGTATTCGTTATTTAGATAACTTGTAATAGTTCGAAAGAACCAAAATTCTGAAATTTGAAAGAAGACAAAAATCTGAAAAACTAAAAAATATTCCCATTATTACGTTTATTAACCATTATTTTAGTTATTTTAATCATTATTTATTAATAATAAATAACAATAATAAAAGTATAATAATAGTTATAAACTATTAATATATATGTATTGGGATTTCCTTTCAAATGTGGCTCTTAGTGAATGTAACGAATACAAATTTATCCAAAGCTACGAATTATCCAAAATAACCAATGCTGCATTTAAACAAATGGAACGTAACAAATTAATAATAATAAATAATAATAATGTAGCACCCTGGGGTTTAGTCAGGGAGCTCCTCACAAATTTGCTTGCCAGAAGTAGTTATCTTGGTCGATTTATAGAGATCAATTGACAAGTTTGGCCTTGTTGCACTTTTATCTTCTACCACTAGGTGGCCGGGTGCTTGGTGGTACTAGATACAAGAAGGGCAACCCAAAGTCAGGTTATGGGTATCTCAGCCAATGGGCAGGAGTTTTCTTGAATCCCTTGGCCCGCTGGGAGAACCTATATATTCAGGGGAGGTCAGGTGATCTATGTTCTGTGCCACCTGGACGGCTGGTGGATGTGTGTCATACGCCCCAGACTGCTAGGCTGGAGATTGGGCCTATCCCGGGGCATCAGGCTGCCAGGCTGTGTGAGAGCCTATCCAGAAGTAAGAAGGCAGGGCAGGGCTGGGATTGCAGCTTTCAGTCCAACCAGAAGTGACGGTTCTGCCGGCCAGAGAACCTGTCAGTGGTCTGAGGTAGAAGAGAAACTGTCACCACAAAAAGGGACCAACCACCTTTACCAGGGACCACAGTGAGTAACTGAAGCAAGTACTGGAACCACATTCTCACCAAAAGGGCACTGTGGAGAATCGGGAAACTTCAGGTGGTGATCAAGTCAGGGACCCAACCCGCAGAGGAGATGCTTGCAGAGCAGCATTGTGAGTCAAGCCAGGGACCTCACCGGTTAGCAGGGGTGAAGCTTGAGAAGTATCTGGAGTGCCAACCAGGGACCCAGCAGGGAAGCAGGGGTGCCGCTTAAGGGGATACCACCGCAAACCTTGGAGGAGCTCAAAGGATTCAGAGTCAGTGAAACAGTGGGTCTAGTGAGAGATTGGGAGCTCAGTGTTGAAGAACTACAAGAGGCCATTGTAGTAAAGCTGAAAGGACTGTTACGTTTGAGTTAGGAACTGTTAGGCCCCATGTACATGGGACGCTGCTAAACCTACGTTCAGAGGCAGTTGGACGCTTTTTTCAACTGCCCCTGAACTCATTCAATGTTATCCTATGTGACCATGTACACAGTCTCGTTTATTGCCGTTTTTAGGCAGTTGCGGTTAGCAGCGTTTCTTCTAAAGCAAAAGAATGGGTTCAGACGCCGAAGTTTACGATGTTTCAGACGCCCTGCATTTTGTTTACAGGCGTTTTTCGTTTCTGCCCATTTAAAAAAAAAACATTTTGAAACGATTCTAAACGCGGCAAAACGCGGCATGTAAACGCAGCAAAATGTAAGTTTTAAACATGGGTTACTATCTGTCAAGTTAAATCGCCCAGGAGAGGTTGTGAAAACGTCCCGTGTACATGAAGCCTTAGACTTTTACCATAGTAGACAGCAATCCTGTAAGTGCAGATGTGGCTTCTTGCTAGGGCCTTTCCCTGCACGGCTGTCCTCCTATTGAAGTCTCAGAGTCTGCCAATTTGCAACTACCTAAGGGTATCCTGGCCCTAACCTTCTTTCCTCCAAAAATATGTGCCGATATATTTTGTTAGTATTTATTGTTGAAGAACTTCAAGGAGATTGGTTTAGGGTCACAGGATACACCAAACTTATCAGTAGCAACAATAGGCGGCCAAGCTTCTAATCTCTCAGTTGAAGCTTTTCTGGCAGTAACAGGGAAAAGCCAGTATATCTAGAACTCTACAGCAGCAGTCCATATAGCCACTTGCACAACTAGTACTCCCCAGCAAGGTCTTTACTCACAATGTTCCAGAAGATGTCTGCCACCCAGCATCCACAGGTTTATCCTCAATGAGGGAGATAACAAGATCCTTCACCAGACCAGGATTTCAGTGCAGTGCCCTCCAGAAAACATCCATTGGCAATCTCCCTCCTGGCCCCCAGCCCAGCAGCCCATTTTTTGTCTCAGTAAAGCTGCCTCCAGGAGTAGTAACCCCAAGAGACCCAGAACGCTCCCTGGAGGGAAAAAAAACTCCCCCCTCTGGCAAGGCTTCCTAAATATTTATCCCCTCCCCGGCCACCTTCTGGATGCCTCCTTCCAGGGATTGGCTGGGGTATTATAAATATTCACGCTAATCAGTTAAATCTGCCTGCCCTATACTCTGGAAACTTCTTTCAGAGGCAAGTGGCTGGAATCAAACGCTCAGCTCAGTAAAAAAACAAAATTTAACCTAGCAGCCTAACTAGAGGAGGACACTACACTTCACAATTATATTTATGTAGGCCTGGGTATTAGATTATTGTAAAAGCTCAGGCATAACTGGTTCTCGGTAAAGAATGGACCTTAAAATGTTTACATATTCTTAACAAGGAGTAAATGAGTTTTAAAATAAGCTTTATCACTGATCTTTAAAAATAATCCCTAACCATCAAGCAGTTAATCCTCAGATTTCACAGCGGAATCACATAAGCTGGCTCTTAACAGCTCATCACCCTCCATCATCTCCCAGCAGTGACTCCACAGCCTTCCAGCCTTCTGTGTCTGGAGGGGTAAGCACTGTGAGCTGAGATGCTGAGAGAATGACCTCTCATTGCTTCTACTGTGAACTTTGAGGACAATTTGTTTCACAGCACCAGAGCAACTGCAGTTAAAGAGATCAGTTATGGTATGTTTTCAAGCTCATTTATTGCTTGTTAGCAATATGTAAATACGTCAATGTCCATATCCTGGACAAAAGTCCTCTTTATGTTTACAGCTCTAGAATATATTTTAAAGGTTTTACACAGATGTTAGACACTAGTCTTGTTATCATTATTCCACAATATCCCATTTGAACCTGTTACTTCAGCAAACCGTTCCAACTCCGGATCAGCACCGAGTCCAATAGTAATGGTATGAATAACTGAGCCACTCAGCGCCACTTCAGATAAACATTTACTTATATTCCTATCATTTCCACTGACAGCCAAGATAATTTCAGAACCTTCTGTTCCTCCATTAAGACCTTTGATCACCTATAAAAAGAAAACATTATTTTTAATGTTTTATTTTGTTATGAAACATTTTTTATTGTGTCTTACAATATATGTCTTGTTTAGTGTGGTTTTTAGTTTCCATCGTTTCGATGCCTATAAAAACATAGTATAATATAAAAATAAGTATAACTTTATTTAAAAACATACAGAAATAGAATGACAAAGAAAAATGAGTGCTATAACCTATGGCGGTCATAAGGTTGGACAGTGTTTACAGGCAATCTAGCTGGGTTATTTCCTTTTTCTGCACTTCCTGCACAGTCATGGGAAAAAATGAAAACATGACAAGTATTTTTCCATAGAACTAGCATATTTGTGTAAAATCTCTATTCCCAAGGTTAAAGGAAATTACATTAGAAATGTTCTCTTGTCAATTTCTTGAGATGCATACATTGTCTCATCCAATATCACAAGGAATTCTTGGCATGTCAAGATTGTCGTGTATTTAAGTAAAGAAAGAATGAAGGTTACGTGGTTGAGTACTAATTAGGATACCCCAAAAAGTTGCAACTGTACATCAGGTAGCAGTTTTTTTTTATTACTAAGTTAAATTTCTCACTGGTTACACTCCAGCAGGAGGACAGACATTCTCCAATTGCAAAGGCTTTCTTGAATCTAAGTTCCAAAACAGATTTGCAGTCCCTGTGTTTTCTCCACTATCTCGCAGTTCAGCAGCTCCAAGCCTGCACAGCCCTGAGAAACTCCCATAATTTTCCATATAGCCTGACCAGTTTCAGACAAAATTTATTCCAAAATACATTAGCAGCACTTAACAGCCTGTCGAATTCTCCCTCACAAAGTTTCCTTACATTACAGCCTGAGGAAGTCTCCCTAATGAAGTCTCCTTACATTACAACCTGAGGAAGTCTCCCTAATGAAGTCTCCTTACATTACAGCCTGAGGAAGTCTGCCTACCTTAGTGACATCACCCTACAAATTTATTTTGGGATGATTTTTATTAAAATGTTATCATACAATTGCTTCTCCGTAACTACAAGATTCTTGTTTAGAAATGTCTAATTTTGGCTCAAAGCCAATGAGGAATTGTAAAAGTATATCTGAAAGTTTCTGTTTTATCCATGCTTGGAATGAATAGCATTCCTTAATTAAGAAAGCGGAGCTGCACCTCATTTACATAGGGCTTTGAGAAGGCGCATGCACACGAAACATGTCAGCCACGGTTGCTAGGACAACAACAAGCTTTACGATCCAGTCCATCGGAGGCAACTTCTGCCCCTTCGGGTTCCGTGATTCCAGGTGACGGCCGCTTCCGGTCCTCGGCATGAGCGTCCTGCGGGACCTGCTATAGTGCTGTGATCCACCGAAGGTTCAGTGTAGGACGCTGCTTCAGCCCTAGTCTCCAACCCGCTGAAGCGACTATAGTGAGACTCACATCCAAAGTTTGAAACGCATAGTAGGATGTTATAAATCTATACCCGCAGTCATTTTTGGAGCTTTTACCCTCAGTGAACATCCTATTCGGCTTTACATCCTGGGCTGACAGTGCACACATCTGTGATCAAAATCTGGAATCAGCTGGTGATATTAACCCTGGGTCTTTTGGCGGTATCGTATACAATTGATATTAAAGTGTTTCCTTTCACATAATGACTGGTGTACCATGTTGAGAAGATGGGTTTTATGGACATTTATATATGATTTTAGACATTACTCTTTTTAAAGCATTTAATAAATCAACTTGTTAGAACATATTACTTTGGACATTTGTTATATAGGTTTTTAGAGCGCTGCTTTTATTGAATTATTTTATTTTTTTTCATTTACATAGTTACATAGTAGGTGAGGTTGAAAAAAGACACAAGTCCATCAAGTCCAACCTATGTGTGTGATTATATGTCAGTATTACATTGTATATCCCTGTATGTTGTGGTCGTTCAGGTGCTTTTCTAATAGTTTCTTGAAACCATCAATACCCCTTTGCTGAGACCACCGCCTGTGGAAGGGAATTCCACATGCTTGCCGCTCTTATCCCTTGTACACACGGTCAAAAATTCCGACCACAAAATCCGCCGGATTTTTTCCGACGGATTTTGTCCGAAACTGGTGTTGCATATACACGGTCGGACATAGTTGTCGGAAAATCCGATCATTCGGAACGTGATGACGTTCATTCGTTATGTCGGGACTGCGTTCAGGCTAGTAGCCAATAGCTTTGGTCTCGTAATTTGATCTGAGCATGCTTGGCACTTTGTCCTATTGGAATTCTCTACAAACGATCAGACGAAGTCCGATCGGATCATGTTGTCCGAAAATTTTATATTCAGCTCTCAAACTTTGTTGGTCAGACATTCCGATGGAAAAAGTCAGATGGAGCCCACACACGGTCGGATTATCCGACAACGCGGTTCAATCAGACATTTTCCGTCGAAATTTCCGACCGTGTGTACAAGGACTTACAGTAAAGAACCCTCTACGTAGTTTAAGGTTAAACCTCTTTTGTTCTAATTTTAATGAGTGGCCATGAGTCTTGTTAAACTCCCTTTTGCAAAAAAGTTTTATCCTCATTGTAGGGTCACCAGTATTGTATTTGTATATTGAAATCATATCCCCTCTCAAGCATCTCTTCTCCAGAGAAAATAGGTTCAGTGCTCGCAAACTTTCCTCATAACTAATATCCTCCAGACCCTCTATCAGCTTTGCTGCCCTTCTTTGTACTCGCTCCATTTCCAGTACATCCTTTCTGAGGACTGGTGCCTAGAACTGGACAGCACATTCCAGGTGCGGCCAGACCAGAGTCTTGTAGAGCAGGAGAATTATTGTTTTATCTCTGGAGTTGATCCCCTTTTTAATGCATGCCAATATTCTGTTTGCTTTGTTAACATCAGCTTGGCATTGTATGCCATTGCTGAGCCTATCATCTACTAGGACCCCCAGGTCCTTTTCCATCCTAGATCCCCCCAGAGGTTCTCCCCCCAGTGTATAGATTGCAATCCTATTTTTGCCACCCAAATGCATTATTTTACATTTTTCTACATTGAACCTCATTTGCCATGTAGTTGCCCACCCCATTAATTTGTTCAGATCTTTTTGCAAGGTTTCCACATCCTGCGGAGAAGTTATTGCCCTGATTAGCTTAGTATCATCCGCAAATACAGAGATTGAACTACCCCATCCTCCAGGTTGTTTATGAACAAATTAAAAAGGATTGGTCCCAGCACAGAACCCTGGGGGACCTCACTACCCACCCCTGACCATTCCGAGTACTCCCCATTTATCATCACCTTCTGAACTCGCCCTTGTAGCCAGTTTTCAATCCATGTACTCACCTTACGGTCCATGCCAAGGGACCTTATTTTGTACAGTAAACGTTTATGGGGAACTGTGTCAAATGCTTTTGCAAAATCCATTTACTAAGCTCTTAGAATAATTCCCATGCAAAGTAAACAGCCTATTTACTTTTAGTAATTTAACCCCATTGTCTAAGCTTTATAATTACTATATTATCAAAAAAGGCTGCATCCACCTTTCCCCAAAACCTGACCTAACTATATCCTTTCACTCAAACTAAAAAAATCTAACTCAAAGTGTACTAAATGCATACAGTGTATATATTTACATACATCCATAAAGCGAGACCCACAGAGTTCAACTCAAAATAAAACATTTTGCCTTTGAACCAAAAAGTAATCAGCAAATCATCAGGTGCTTCCATCACTTCTTCCACCTGTGACCTGCTGAGATCTCAACCCCTTACTAACCCTTATACCTAAAATGAGTCCAATGAGCTTAATAGGTATCTTTTCAACTTCCCAGAAGTTCCTTTGTTCCTCACATAAGCTCCCAGGGATAAATCAGACATGCAATGAGAAAATCTCCATTGCACAAGATAGTTTAGTTTAATAAGGCAGGCCATAGATGATGTGATTTTGTTTTCCGCAACCACAGGTTGCAGGAAATAAAATCACTTGATTCCCCATCAACACAGTGTTGATGGGGAAATCCCTCCCATGGAACTATTGTGTTCTCCAGGCAGGGTGAGAGGCATGGAGAGACATCCCCCCCGGAAGAACAAAGTAATTATTGCTAGTCTCTATAGCCGCTGGCAATGATCACATGTAAAAAGCTGACATGCTGGCTGTACACAAGTGGATCCATGGATCGACTTGAGTACAAATCAGCCTGCCTATAGATGGTTCAAATCTCAGCTGGTTCCTGCTGAACCAGCCAAGATTCGAATCATCTATGGTCAGCTTATCACTTACAAATAACCGTTCACCCATTTGAAGTGGACAGAATGCCTTTAATACATTTTTCCAACTTATCAGAACATCCAATGTTCCTCATATAAGATCCCAGGGATAAATCAGACATGCAAGTAGAGAATTTCCATTGTGTAAGTCAATTTATTTAAAATGCTCAAAACAATGGCTTAAAAACACTTACCTGTTACTTAACTGTTCACCTATTGCAAATCAATTTGTACAGCTCAATCTCGCACAGAGCTCATGACTTTGCCCTCTCCTATGTATGTTGTCATAGATTTAATCAGATTCCTTAATGGAAGGGGTGAGTGTTATTCAGCCATTGTTTTTAAGTGTTTTAAAGGCAAATAGAGAAAAAGAAGAAGGAGCATTTATGATAATATTGTGTTTGTTAAATTGCTTTGATTTCAGCAGCCCCTTAGTATTCAAAGATAAGGATTGTCAGCAAAGAAATTTTACATTTATATTTGTTTTATAATTACAGTTGTAATTAGCTTTGTAATAACATTTTGATTTGAAGAACAACTATGAATGTCTTTTTTAGTACATCATTTACCTGCAGGCCGGATGTGATTCCGCTACAAATGGACAATCCTCCACCAGATGTAACTGGAAGATTTGAAGTTAAATTTTCTCGTGCCTCATCACTGACCATATGAAGCAGTTGACTTTTCACTTCTGCTCTTTCATTGAATGTAACAATGCCAATGTATGCGCCTTCCTCAACTATCCGCTGTATGAAGATGGCTGCTGCACGGCGCAATTGGTGAAGTCGTTCACTCTACTTATAGGAGAACAAATATATTTGTGTTAGGGTGGATTCAAGTAAATATTATTTTATTTTCCTCTTCTACACATTCATCCTTGGATACTCAGTGCTCTGAATCTATTAATTGTTATTACACTGTGTACACATGATGGCTTCCAAATTTGTTGACTGCATCTCTGATATGTTATTAGAGGACTTGCACTTCAGCTTCTGAGTAAAACCACTTCTATTTAATCACAGAATGTTATGCTATTGCATTATTCTGTGACATCAGTGGCCAATGAGATCACTTTCATTAGACAGGGGAATAGCAAGTGGATGATGTGAATAGCTAAGCAAAACTGTCAAATTAATTTCAGTACTATAATAATTTTTAACTATGTGAGAGGAGAGACAAGGTAAGAATATTTTTGCTAACAGTTTTATGTGCTATTTTTATCTTTTCCAACATCAGCCATTAGTAAATGTAGTATAAATGCTCTGTAGTTTTCACTGATGTATCCTCTTCACTTTTACTTTGTCTGCAAAATAAAATTCTAATGTTCAGTGGATACATTGTCATAAAATCTTTATGGGAATGTATGGTCATTCTGTAAAATAATCTCTCCAAATATAACAAAAAAAATCTTGCAAGCTACCCAATACACCAACAACCTATTTGGTATACAAGCTGTTAAAAATACGTGTATGTGATAGATATGGAAGACCAGCTGCTAACACTGACCACATTCCCATATACATGTGCAAATCAAATGAATATGTAGAAAGCTAAAGTCTGCAATTCCTATATATTCAACATCTCCAAATATGTTTGCTTTTGGTCAGATGAATACCAAATATTGTACATGACATTTTGTATTTTCTTTTATATAATAATATATATATTTAACACTTTTTATTAAGTTTAAAAAAACACCTTGTACAGCATTCTACAAATGTAAATGTGTCAAAAGGAAAGCACTGCACTCAACATTTAGTATTTTCATATGCAGCCAGAAGGTAAGGTATAGCTCCCAGCAACTTTCCATGTTTTTTGAAGAGACTTTCCTAGCACCCGTGCCAAACAATCACTATCTCAAGATGCACAAGTGATTAAGTGAGAGAAAGGTAACTCCGAGTCCCTCTTTACAGCTTTGTTTGATGTTTCAATTCGAGACAAATAGGGAATTAAATAAAGCACTACTGACACTTTTCTGGCGGTATGGCCTCTTTAAAATGGCATGTGCTAGACTAAAAAATCCCTGCCGCCAGTTTTTTTTTATCGAACAGTGCAACAGATTCAGGTAGTACTTAATAGCACCAACCTAAAAAGTGGCACTATGGTTGCACTAAATTCAAAAATAGCTACTGGTTTGTAGGGCTTTTTGTCAGTGGGAATGCATTTCTTGCACTGATTATACGTAATGGTAAGGGATGCTGAGGGGGTGTTATCTTGTAGGGGGTTTATTGCTGCTGGGGGGGGGGGGGGGGGGTCTGTTGTTGCTGGCTGCAGGGCATCTATTTTACTGATTTTTGTGTTATCAAATTTTTTTACTACTAACTACTTAGCGCCACAAAATTATATTTGGCTCTGTTTTCTCTAAAAGGGACAATACTAGGAGGTAGGCAGTGGGTGAACCCTAGAGATGGTGGGTAGGGTGCAGAGACAAAGGGTGAATCAGAAGAGGGGAGTACCAACACTGATTTTCTGAGGAAAAAAAAGCCCTGCTAGTTTGTAGCTATTGAAATGAGATAATTCAGAACAACTCTAAGCTGGTGTACAAGGACAAGCAGGGTGCCTGTCTATGAACACTGTGTAACAGAGAGGCTAGTTTTCAACCCCTACCTTCTTCCCCACCTGTCACTGGTTGCCAAGGACATTGTCAGCTGACAGGCTGTTAGCTAGACACTGACAATAAGAGGAGCTTGATGATGAAGCTGAATGATTAGTTCCCCATCATGTCTGCTTTCTACTTCTGATTGATATCAGGCCATGGGTGCATTATATAGCCAATAGCAGGTTGTCTATTGGCTAAGGAATCTGCCCAGTGCCTACGGTCAGTCACAAGGAGAGAGGACCTGTTGGGGACCTATGTATGTTGAGTGTTTGTATATGTCTGGAAATAGTCTCACGGCAGGGATTTACTTTATAAAGATGCTCTGGCTACAGTAAGTGCTTTCCACCACAAAATGTCTTCAGTTTACCTGGAGGCTGTGACTGAGGACATATTGCAAGTATGGAGATGTTACCATGCAGCCCTACACTCGTAATGTAATTGTGCAGAAAGCGAGCATTAATGTCACTCTTTGTATTAAGGACAACACACTGTCAGGAGAACATACAAAGAGAAAGAGGACCCTACACATTTCGTGACAGCCTAAGGACAACTGGAAATGGTAAATTTACAGTATAAAAAAGCAAAAAATACAGTAATTTAATGGTAGGAGGACTGGGGAGCAGAAGGGTAGAATGTGACCCCTTACTTTAAAAAAAAAAAAAAGTGGGTAATTACCTTTGCCATATTTTCAGAGACATCCAAAACTAGGCATACAACCCTTTCCCTGATCTGCATGAGTAAAAAGTATGGTGGTGATGGGAGCTCTGTTCCAGACATTGGCAATGTGGATTTATAGTCATAAGAACTACTAATGACATCCCAAGTGCTGCGATAACTGCACATTTTGTTCTGCATATTTGGAGCTTCCTTTTCATGGTCATGGTCATAACAAAATTCTGCAACCTTGAAAAATAATTGAACAGTGTTAGAATATAAACAGTGAAGTATATACAATATATACCTTAAGACATATACAGGTATTATTTATAGTATTATAAAGAATTGTATACTTATATTCTAAATAATACCTGCATAGCTCTGTAAAGCTAGTTAGTTAATTCTTCTTCCTTAGTGTACAAAACAAGCAGCTTATCAAGCTTGCATTTTCTAACCTATACTACATCGTAATAGGTGAATCATCATATGTTGCTATGAAAAACAGGCCACTTTTGTATATTTTAAAAAAAAACAAGGCCCTGTTTGTTCCCTTCTTGTAGATGGAAGGTAATGTTTATATGACAACAGCTAAATAATAACTTGTGGCATCTAAACAAATAAAAAAATTTAAAAAATAATAAGTAAGTAAAAATAATCAGTAAAACGTGTAGCTGCATATACACGGTTGGAATTTCCGACAGAAAAAGTCAGATGGGAGCTTTTCATCATATATTCCGACCATGTGTATGCCCCATTGGACTTTTTCGATCGAAAATTCAGATGGACTTAGAGAACATGCTAGGAATTTTTCCGATGGACAAAATTCCTATCGGAAAAAACGCTCGTCTGTATGCAGTGCCGACGCACCAAAAACGGCGCATGCTCTGAAGCAAGTAGGAGACAGAAGCGCTCGGTCTGGTAAAACTAGCGTTGGTAATGGAGCTAGCACATTCCTCATGCTGCAAATTTTGTGATCTTTTAATGCAGCTGATTCTTTTGTGCTTTATAATGCTAGAACGCACTGAAAAACATATACGATCTGACTACATGCACTGAAGAACAGATACACACCCCACAGGCACAAACTGAACAGCGCAAGTCTGAAAAGCACGAATCGTCTCTCTCTAAAGTTCTACAAACACGAGATAAACATAGAAGAGATTAGCAGAGGGAGCCCAAAGGGTGGCGCACTGGGTATTGAACTTCCGTTTTATAGTCCCGTTGTACGTGTTGTACTTCATCGTGTTCTTGACGGTCAGAATTTGGTGTGACCGTGTGTATGCAAGACAGCTTGAGCGGAATTCAGTCAGAAAAACCTTCAGAATTTATTCTGACGGGAAAACTGGTCGTGTGTACAGGGCTTCATTGTGTTAGAAAAAGTTAATCTAATTGGAATTCAGACAGTGCCTCAAAGGTTTACTGAGACCGTACTCTCTAACACATACTTTTTAGCACTGACATTTTTTTAAATTCAAACTTTTCTACGTCAGAGACAACAAAGTGCCTGCTGTTGATGGATTTGAAGATGACTTTCCTGCATTACAAAGACAAGTTTTCAGGTCACCAGATTACCAACAAAAGGGAGCGGGTGTAGACTGAATGATTAAACTTAGCTGGTAGACTATTCTCTTTTTATATATCCCAAGTTTTAATTTCATAATTTTCATCAATGTAACTTTCAAAAGCTGTTTAGCTCTGTCAAAAAAAGCATTATCAATGCTTTTGTTTATTTTGCCGCGTACACACGACAGGACTTAAGTCCGGCAGACTTTTGACAGAGTTCTGACAGAGTTCTGACGGACTTTCCGAATGAACGGACTTGTCCACTAGGGATGAGCTTCGTGTTCGAGTCGAACGTACGTTCGACTCGAACATTGGCTGTTCGTCCGTTCGGCGAAATCCGAACATTTTGGTCCGTTCGCGTCAAATTCGTGTGGCGCTCACGGCCCACAATGCACTGCGATGGCGCAGTGCATTGCTGGCTCATGATTGGCCAAGCATGCACTGTGACCCCGCATGCTTGGCCAATCGCAGCGCCAGCAGCGAGGAGAGCCATGATTGGCCACAGGCAGGATGCCTGTGGCCAATCATAGCTCAGGCTGTGTAGTGCACGCCCCACACTATATAAGGCCGCCATCGCGGCGGCCTCGTGTAGTGTGTTGGCATCTGAAGCAGTGGGTGTTCTGTGTACCTTCAACACAGTACACACCGATCGTTTTCGGCCGATTTTCTATCTTGCTGTTGTGTAGTGGTTATTGTCTGTGTGCCCTGACCGCAGTATACACCGCTATATTCACCTCACCTATATAGCTAGTGATCTATCTTTTATAATAGAGCTTGCAGTCAGTAGTGTTAGGAGATAGTGCGTGCTGTCTGCGTGCTCTGTACCCAGTACATACCGCTATATCCACCTACATAGCTGTTCTCTATTTGAGACCACTTGCCATCTGCAGGAGTTATTGGAAGTTGTGTGTGCCTCCAGCACAGCACAGTATACATCTGTATATACCCCTTTATCTCTGGTGTTCTATAATAAAGGCATCTGCAGGAGTTAGTGGGTGTTGTGTGCCTCCAGCACAATATACACTACCCAACTGCTGTTTTACCCAACTCCCTTCAGGCCATTACCATGTCTGGAAGGCCAGCAAGGAGAGGCAGACAGACGCGAGCCGATAAAAGAGGGCAAGCAGGCTCTGTGTCTAGAGACAACAGTGCTGGTCGTGGACGCGGTGCATTGTCATCAGCACGTGGCCATGGGACATGCTTGTCCTTCTTTTCGGCAGCTGGACATGTTGAACCGCAACATGCCAACGACTTGGTAGAGTGGATGACCAAGCCCTCTTCATCCTCCTCATCCTCTCTCACCCAGTCTCAGGGTAGTAGCAAAGCAACTGCCAACGCATCGTCTTCCCTCCTCTCAATGTCATCATCAGTGACTCCTTCCCTAGACCCACCACGTCCTCCTGAGGAGTCTCCTGAACTCTTTGAGCACAGTGTTGGGTACATGCTCCAGGAGGATGCCCAGTGTTTTGTGGGCTCTGATGATGACACTCAGCTAGAGGAAGGCAGTAGCGTGAGCGCAGAGAGAGGGGATGCTCAAGAAGAACAGCAATCTGGCAGTCATGTTCCATAAGCTGCAGCATACTGCCAGGTTTGCTACAGCGATGAAGAGGGAGGGGATGATGAGGGCACTGACTCCACGTGGGTGCCTGGAAGGAGGGAGGAGGAGGAGGAGGCACATGTCCAACGAGGCAGGATGCCCTCCGGGGGCCAGCTTAGGGGCAGCACACCGACTGAATCACACCGCAGAGCTCCACCTGTGCAGAGCGCTGCCTCTGCGCGTTATTCTAAAAGTTCTTTGGTGTGGGCCTTTTTTGAGACGAGTGCATCAGATCGCACCGCTGCTATTTGCAACATATGTCTCAAGCGTATCTCACGTGGCCAAAACATCAGCCGCTTGGGCACCACATGCTTGACCAGACATATGTTGACCTGCCATGCAGCTCGTTGGCAAGCGTACCTCAAAGACCCACACCAAAGAACAAAGCGGACCTCTCCTTGCTCCTCATCAGCTGGCATCTCCAACCCCACTAGACCTTCAGTCCTCTCTGAAACCTGCTCTGAGAGGAATGAAGGTGTAGAATTAGGTGTGTCACAGCCAAGTGCTTCTGGGAACTCTGCTAGCGGTACACCCACGTCCGATTATAGCAGGCAAATGTCCCTGCCCCAGCTGCTAGACCGGCGGAAGAAGTTCACTCCCAGCCATCCACATGCCCAACGGTTGAATGCTAGCTTGGCTAAATTGCTAGCACTTCAACTGCTGCCTTTTCAGTTGGTAGACTCGGCCCCCTTCTGTGAGTTTGTACAATGTGCGGTTCCTCAGTGGCAGGTCCCCAAACGCTTTTTCTCACGGAAGGCGATTCCGGCTCTCTACCGGCATGTGGAAGGCAATGTCCTTGCCTCGCTGGACAGGGCAGTCAGTGGTAAGGTGCATATTACCGCTGACTCATGGTCCAGCAGGCATGGACAGGGACGTTACCTGTCTTTCACGGCCCATTGGGTCACTCTTCTGGCAGCTGGGAAGGATGCAGGACAAGGTGCAGTAGTGTTGGAGGTTGTTCCGCCACCACGCCTCCAAAATGCTACTATTGGTTGTGACACACCTCTCTCCTCCACCCCCTCCTCTTCTTCTTCCTCCATGGCCTCTTCCAGTGCTCTGTCCTCAGAACCAGCGGTGCTCCGTAGGCGTTCCATGGGCTACGCAAGTACGCAGGCAAAACGATGCCATGCCTTGCTTGCGCTGGTTTGTTTGGGGGACAGGAGCCACACTGGGGCGGATGTTTTGTCAGCTCTGCAGGGGCAGGCCGAGAGGTGGTTGACGCCACGCCAGCTTAAGCCAGGAATGGTGGTTTGCGACAATGGCACCAACCTCCTCTCCGCCCTCCGACAGGGACAACTGACCCATGTGCCCTGTGTAGCTCACGTCCTTAACCTGGTGGTGCAGCGGTTCTTGGGCAGGTACCCCGGCTTACAGGATGTCCTGAAGCAGGCCAGGAAAGTCTGTGTGCATTTCCGCCGATCATTTAATGCCTGTGCTCGGCTGGCTGAGCTCCAAAAGGAGTTGAACCTGCCCAAGAACCGCCTTATATGTGACATGCCCACCAGATGGAACTCAACATTGGCCATGCTGCAGCGGCTGCACACGCAGCAGAGGGCCATCAATGAGTACCTGTGCGACTACGGCACCAGGACAGGGTCAGGGGAGCTCGGTTTTTTCTCACCACGCCAGTGGGGCATGATCAGGGATGCATGCACTGTCCTGTCACCGTTTGAGGAGGCCACAAGGATGGTGAGCAGTGACAGTGCATGCATCAGTGACACTGTACCTCTTGTCCACCTCTTGGAGCATACGCTGCGTGGAATAATGGACAGGGCACTTGAGGCAGAACAGAGGCAGGAAGAGGAGGACTTCCTTGCCTCTCAAGGCCCCCTTTATCCAGACAGTGTTCCTGCTGTGCCACCCATCACACAGGAAGAGGATGAGGAGGAGGAAGAGGAGGAGGAGGATGATTGTATCAGCATGGAGGTGGAGGCTGGCACTCAGCATCAGCATCAGCAGCAGCAGCTGCAGTCTTGTAGGGATGATTTACAGTCCCAAGAAACACGTGGACTTGTACGTGGCTGGGAGGAGGTAGCTGCGGATCATGTTGTCCTTAGTGACCCAGAGGACTCCGGACCGAATGCCTCAGCTAACCTACGCTGCATGGCCTCCCTGATCCTGCAAAGCCTACGGAAGGATCCTCGTATTCTTTGGATCAAGGAGAGGGACCATTACTGGCTGGCCACTCTCCTTGATCCACGGTACAAGGGTAAGGTTGCCGACCTTATCTTGCCATCGCAGAGGGAGCAGAGGATGAGACATCTCCGGGAGGCCTTGCAGAAAGGTCTGTGCAACGCGTTCCCAGAGACTGGGAGGTTACAAACTCCTGGTCCTGGACAACGTGTAGCTGAGGCATCGGTCAGAAGGAGCGGTGGAGAAGGTGGCCGTCTGACTGATGTTTTCAGACAATTTTTTAGTCCGCAGCCCCAAGGTATGATCGGTTCCAGCACCCATCGCCAGCGTCTGATTTACATGGTGCAGGAATACCTAGGGGCAAGGTCAGACTTGGACACCTTTCCCACCGAAAATCCTCTGGCTTACTGGGTCTTGAGGATGGATCACTGGTCAGAGCTTGCACGGTATGCAATTGAGCTACTGGCCTGTCCTGCATCCAGCGTTCTTTCGGAACGCACCTTCAGTGCTGCTGGTGGCTTTGTTACCGATCACAGGGTGCGCCTGTCCACCGAATCAGTTGATCGACTGACCTTCATCAAGATGAATCAGTCTTGGATCACCCACAGCTACCAAGCACCTGAAGCTGATGTAACCGAATAATTTTTTTTGAAATACCACATCCCTTCAAGACTGCCTATGCTGATGCTGAGTGACTGTCCTGTTATGTTGATTGTCTATCCTCTTCCTCCTCCGCTGATATGTTGGAAGAACATTTCTGGTTCTGGTTGATGCCATCAGCCCAATTTTTCTGCCCCTGTTTAACAGGGGCGTTTAAGTACAATTTTTGATGCAATGCTTTGCAGCAGGGCTAATTCCTGCAATCAAACAAGAGTATATGGGAGAGGTTGCAGTGTGGTGGCACCAGCACCAGTGCCTAAGGCCCAATTTTTCTGCCCCTGTTTAACAGGGGCGTTTAATTACAATTTTTGATGCAATGCTTTGCAGCAGGGCTAATTCCTGCATTAAAACTAGAGTATATGGCAGAGGTTGCAGTGTGGTGGCACCAGCACCAGTGCCTAAGGCCCAATTTTTCTGCCCCTGTTTAACAGGGACATGTAATTACAATTCTTGATATAATATTTCACAGGAGGGCCCCTTCCTGTGCCCACCCAGAGTAACGGTGAGGACACAACCACCAAAGGTCAATTTTTCTACCACTGTTCAACAATGGCATGTAATTACAATTCTTGATATAATCGTTCACAGCAGGGCGCTCCAGCGCCCACCAAGAGTCACTTTGAGGGCTTACAATGTTGTGGCAAAACCAACACCTTGTTCCGCCATTTCTGCAGAGCATATAGGGCAGGCCCCTACTTTCAAACATCCAACTTACAAACATCTCCTACTTGCAAACGGAAGGAGACAACAGCAAGTGAGATGAAAAAAGATGGACGACAAAACAAATTATACAGGGGTGATAACCCTTCCCTATGTTTTCCAAAAAGCTTAAAAATCGTTTTTTTGACTGGAGCTACACTTTAAAAATGTATCAGTTGAAAATTACAAGCAGATTCAACTTAACACAACAAACCTACACAGTCCCTGTCTTGTTTGCACCGCCTGTATACTGCTGTTCTGAGTATATAGGGCCTGGGGGTCACACGCATTTCCTTTTTTAATATGGGTACAGGGTTCCCCTTAATATGCGTACAAGACCCAAATAGGCTGGTAATGGGCAGGGAGGGCTACCCATGCCATTTTTCTCAATGATTTTCAACCATATTGCAGGAACCAGATATAACATTAAAACCGCAAGCAGTTTTAAATGGTGTTATTTCCGTTTAATGTCATTTTGTGCAGGGACTGTTCTAAACACGGGAAAGACGTGGCACTTCACAGGCATACTACAGACACCCCCCAGGCACCATATTTAAAGGAATATTTCACTTTTTATTTTCACTTTAATCGTCATTAAAATCAGTGCTCCCGCCAAAACGGCCATTTTAAAAAACATTTTAGGCATTGACCCATGTCCCCTGGGGCAGGAGCCAGGTCCCCAAACCCTTTTTAGGACAGTATCTTGCATATTAGCCGTTAAAATTAGCACTTTTCATTTCGAACGTTCGAGTCCCATAGATTTCAATGGGGTTCTAACGTTCGTTCGAATTTGGGGTCCGTTCGAAAGTTCTGGTGCGAACCGAACCGGGGGGTGTTCGGCTCATCCCTATTGGCCACACACAATCACACCAAAGTCCGACGGATTCGAACGTGATGACGTATGACTGGACTAGAATAAGGAAGTTCATAGCCAGTAGCCAATAGCTGCCCTAGAGTCGGTTTTAGTCCGTCAGACTAGCACACACACGCGTGGATTTCTGGGTCCGGCAGAGTTCTGGCGGAAAAATTTGAAGCATGTTCCATTTCTAAAGTCTGTCAGACTTTTGTGAATCAAAAGTCCGTTGCAGCCCACACACGATCGAATAGTCTGCCGGAATCATTCCGTCAGACTTTTGATGTTGAAAAGTCCGGTCGTGTGTACAGGGCATTTCACGTAATTCTCCCAGATCCATGTGCCACTATTGCTTTTAAAAAATATTTTTTTCTTTGCAATGCTATCCTGCTTTAGCTGAGATTTACTTTATTTTTTTTGTGTTTCTGAATTCATAAAAATACAAAACTGAGAACCATTATTTTATTTATTTCAAGTACTTAGATAGCGCTATCAATTTACGCAGCGCTTTACATATACATTATACATTCACATCAGTCCCTACTCTCAAGGAGCTTACAACCTAAGGTCCCTAACACACATTCATACATACTAGGGCCAATTTAGACAGGATCCGATTAACCTTCCAGCATGTCTTTAGAGTGTGGGAGGAAACCAGAGTACCTTGAGGAAACCCACGCAGGCACAGGGAGAACATGCAAACCCCAGGCAGATGGTGTTGTGGTCGGGATTTGAACCAGTGACCCTTTTTGCTGCTAGGTGAAAGTGCTAACCACTACATCACTGTGCTGCCCATTTAAAAACTGATCATTGATATGGTACTCAGAAATTAACAATATGGATTCAGTAGCAAAAATAAATATTTTTTTATTGTTCAATTTGTATAATGAACTCATTTTGTTTACTTACCGAAGAAAGTGCTTGCATATACATTATGGATGATTTTGCATTCTGGGTACTGTTAGCTAAAAACATGCATCCCTCGTGTAAATTCCCAGTCTGACGGTCAATTATGCAATCTCCATCTGAGCAGGACGTTTTCTTACAAATGTACATGCCATCTAGATCTGAAGAACATCTAGAATGAAATACAGCATGTCAATAAAACTAGGACTTAGAACCATTGTTCATCTATCACAACTGCTCTTGTCTACTGTGAACATTTGGTTTCTATACAGAGGCAAAATGTTAATATGACTGGTGTTCATTCAAGTTCAAATTGTCTGATGGTACAAACAATCCCTTAGCAGTCATACAAAATCTAACTACAGTAAAACCTTGGTTTGAGAGTAACTTGGTTTGAGAGCGTTTTGCAAGACAAGCAAAAAGTTTTAATACATTTTGATCTGATATACAAGCGATGTCTTGATATACAAGTAGCGTCATGTCACAGTAGTATGAGTATAAAAGAGAAGAGAGGCACCTCTAAGTGTAGCAATATGGGTACATTTAATGAAGGTACAACATTTACCAACTCACATGGTTGATGATTAAAACAGGCATAGCTAAGTATTCAGGCATCCGGGGTAAATCTGTCCACATAGACCGTCCTCCACACCACCATCGACATCATCCCTTCCATGCTGCGCTCCACAAGCGCCTCAAGCCTAGCTTTCAAGGCGCTCCACTGCAGGGTAGTCTTCTCGGTCACGGCAGACTGACAGCGGTTAGAGCCAGCAGTGCAGGGGATGTGAACAGCTTTACCCTGGATGCCTGCTTACTTAGATGTGCCTCTTTTAATCATCAACCATGTGAGTTGCTAAATGTTGTACCTTCATTAAATGTAACCATATTGCTACACTTAGAGGTGCCTTTCTTCTCTTTTATACTATGTAGCTCCTGCTGGATTTTTCTCCTAATCCCCTTGGGGAGGCTACCATGTGTGGATGGACATTTTATGGATACACAAACTATCACATTGCTTTAATCTTTTTATATGGACTATAAACTGAAAGGCTTATGAATAAATGGTTGTGGAACTAATCATCTGAGTTTTCATTATTTCTTATGGGGAAATTCGCTTTGATATACAAGTGCTTTGGATTAAAAGCATGTTTCCAGAAGAAATTATGCTCACAATCCAAGGTTTTACTGTATTACAATAGAAAACCTCAAAGTAATATTTCATGCTGATAGTGAAAACATAAGCTGAAACTAAATCCGGCTATGGATGGTGCGATTTACTTTGATGCAACCACGAAAAAGAACATTGCTCAACTCCCCCATCAACTCAGTCAGTTTTGATGGGAGAATCTCTATCAAGAAGCTATTGTGTTCTCCCGATGTGTGTGTGTGAGGGCGGCAGGGAGCCGTCCCAGCCAGGAGAACACACAGTGATTATTGCTGGCCTATAACCACTGGCAATAATAGCATGATAAAACCCGGAATTCTGGTTGTACCCAAAGTCATCAATCAACTTGGGTGCAATCAGCTTGCCTATAAATGGTTTGGATCTCCGCCAGTCCCTAGTGAACTATCTGAGATTCGAACAGTCAATGGCCAGCCTAAGCATCTCTAAAGGAAACTCAAGTAACATATCATGTAGATGTAGATGTAAAACAATTCAGTTTCAACACAAACAACTGAAAGTTTAAAATATTTGAACTATTCGCAAGTGTATATCATTCAGTACGCCTAGTCAATTTGGCACTCCCTTCCATGGCCCTCTAGATGACCTTCTTTTCCCTTCCCCTTCTTTGTAGATGACCTACAGTAACTCATTGGAATACAGTTTACCAGCCAATCTGATGTTTATTCCCACTAGATGACTTTATGATGTTGTCAAGGCTAGAAAGGGATGTTCCTTGAATTACCTTGTAGCTTTCATTTTACCATCAACTGAAACATAAAATGGTTCTTCATAGCTGTATTCATCAAATACTCCCCATCGGAAGTGAGCCCATTCATGGACAAATACTTTCTCTAGAAAAAAACAAAGAAAACTGTGGAAAATTTGTATATATATAAAAAAACATAAAAAGAACCCAATATAGGACTGGGCTTAAAACTATATTGTAGCTACTGTTTAAGTGTTCCTTTTGAACACTGTTTGAACACTTAATTTCTTTCAAATAGCTGGGGGGGGGGGGGGGGGGGATGCAAGACTCTTTATTGCTCTAAAGATAATAAACTAAACTTAATAATTTCTTTTTGATGAACAGCCATTCTAAGATACATCATACAAAGAATCTGTGAAATATGGCAGTGGCATCAATAGATAGCTAGCTTTGGAGCTACACTCTCTACTACCTGTAACTGTTATTGCCCTTCTTTGAAGACCTTGGTACAATGCAGTGCAGTTAATACTCATAAATGGAATGACATATTGTGACATTCCAATAAAGTTGAAAAAAAAGTAATAAAAAGTAAACAGTGTGATGCACAGTGCTACAATGCAGCTGCTGGTGTGAACCAGCAATTAAAGTAAAACAATTGCCTCCCATTCAAAATATATGTGCTGTAGCATTCACGTACACAGTATCTCACAAAAGTGAGTACACCCCTCACATTTGTGTAAATATTTTATAATATCTTTTCTTGTGACAACACTGAAGAAATTACACTATGCTACAATGTAAAGTAGTACGTTTACAGCTTGTATAACAGTGTAAATTTGCTGTCCCCTCAAAATAACTCTTTCCTACACTGCCTTAACCCTCTTGGGCATGGAGTTCACCAGAGCTTCACAGATTGCCACTGGAGTCCTCTTCCACTCCTCCATGATGACATCACAGAACTGATGGATGTTAGAGACCTTGCACTCCTCCACCTTCCCTTTGAGGATGCCCCACAGGTGCTCAATAGGGTTTAGGTCTGGAGACATGCTTGGCCAGTCTATCAGCTTTACCCTCAGCTTCTTTAGCAAGGCAGTGGTTGTCTTGGAGGTGTGTTTGGGGTTGTTATTATCTTGTTGGAATACTGCCCTGCGGCCCAGTGTCAAAAGGGAGGGGATGCTCTGCTTTAGTATGTCACAGTACATGTTGGCATTCATAGTTCCCTTAATGAACTGTAGCTCTCCAGTGCCGGCAGCTCTCAGGCAGCCCCAGACCATGACACTACCACCACCATACTTGATTGTAAGCAAGACAAACTTGTCT
Source organism: Lithobates pipiens (assembly GCF_037356315.1). Classification (NCBI taxonomy): domain Eukaryota; kingdom Metazoa; phylum Chordata; class Amphibia; order Anura; family Ranidae; genus Lithobates; species Lithobates pipiens. Next base: position 245,088,152 of record NW_027507785.1, read on the forward strand.
TTGTACTCCTCACCTGGTTGCCACCACACACGCTTGACACCATCTGAACCAAATACATTTATCTTGGTTGCATCAGATCACAAGACATGGTTCCAGTAATCCATGTCCTTTGTGGGCTTTTTAAAAGAGGCTTCCTTCTGGGATGACAGCCATGCAGACCAATTTGATGCCATGTGTGGCCCATGGTCTGAGCACTGACAGGCTGACCCCCCACCCCTTCAACCTCTGCAGCAATACTGGCAGCACTCATACATCTATTTCCCAAAGACAATGTCTGGATATGATGCTGAGCATGTGCACTGAACTTCTTTGGTCAACCATGGCGAGGCCTGTTCTGAATGGAACCTGTTCTGTTAAACTGCTGTATGGTCTTGGCCACCATGTTGCAGCTCAGTTTCAGTGTCTTGGCAATCTTCTTATAGCCTAGGGTAGACCATCTTTATGTAGAGGAACAATTCTTCTTTTCAGATCCTTAGAGAGTTCTTCGTCATGAGGTGCCATGTTGAAATTCCAGTGACCAGTTTGAAAAAGTGAGAGCGATACCACCAAATTCACACACTAGCTCCCCATTCACACCTGAGACTTAACACTAACGAGTCACGTGGGGAGGGAAAATGGCTAATTGGGCCCAATTGGACATTTTCACTTAGGGGTGTACTCACTTTTGTTGTCAGCAGTTTAGACAATAATGGCTGTGTCTTGAGTTGTTTTGAGGGGGCAGAAAGTTTACACAAGTTATACAAGCTGTACACTCACTACTTTACATTGCAGCAAAGTGTAATTTCTTCTGTGTTGTCACATGAATAAATATAATAAAATATTTTCAAAAATGTGAGGGGTGTACTCACTTTTGTGAGATACTGTATGTGCATGTGCAATTACAGTTTTCTCTTAGCCCCCCTGCATATTTATACAAATACCTGTTGATTCTACAAATGAAGTCCACCTATTACAGCTACCTGTCATTGTGTGACAACAATGCTGCTTTGTTCTTGAATTTAGAGCAGAGTTGCCTATCTCATGTAGGCTGTGGCACTTGCACTCCAGTGGGATAAAAAAAAATGTTGCAAGAGGCGTGGCTATCAGCATGGTCACTGCTAACTTACAAACCTGTAGCTTGCGAATCAGAACCAAGGCACATCTAGTCCTGGTCACTGTTTTTGATTGACAGCACTACCTGTGTTGTTGAAAACCTCCCTTTATTAGATGCAGTGTCTGGGAAGGAGTGTCATAACCATAGCAGGTCAGACCGTGTCACTAGATAATTAGAAGTGTATTGTTATATAATATATAATAGCCGGAATAATTATAGCATTGAGCGTTGTTGGACTTCATTTGAAAGTAAGGCTAAATTGTAGGCAGAGCTCATATAATTTCAATGATTTACAACAGGACCTGCAAATGGTGCATTTTTTGATGGAAGCCCTCTTATAATGTCAATATTAAAGAGTCATTATGTGATCACATTAATGAACGAAATGGCAGTGCAATCATAAATTAGCACTGTATTCTACTAATAGTAAAATAACAGAGTAACCTTAAAACCAATGTCTGTAGAGTTTCAAGTCAGTGCAGTGAATTTATGAATCCTGTAATTCGTTTCTTGAGAAAATCAAGAAATGTTTATTAGAAATTCTACCCTGAGGAGTAACCTAATGGACAAACTGGAAACGGCGGTCTTAGGGACAGTGCACTATAATTTGTAATACAACATGTGTGTAGCCATTTTATATAGATTATTCAGGGAATAACTAATTATGGCTCATTAGGCAGTGATTGGGCTAAGCATGAACCTCCACCCCCAAGTCATTTGTTTACAAGATTTATGGCAGTTTTTAACCACTGCAGCCCCGGAAGATTTTGCCCCCTTCCTGACCAGAGCACTTTTTACGATTCGGCACTGCGTCTCTTTAACTGACAATTGAACGGCTGTGCAACATTACACCAAAATAAAATTGACGTACTTTTTTCCCACAAACAGACCTTTCTTTTGGTGATATTTGATCCCCTCTGCAGTTTTTATTTTTTGCGCTATAAACAAAAAAACTGTGACGATTTTGCAAAAAAAAAAAATTTTTTTTACTTTTTGCTACAACAAATATCCCCAAAAAATATATTTAAAAAACACAGTTTTCCCTCAGTTTAGGCTGATATATATTCTTTTACATATTTTTGGTAAAAAAAAAATCACAATAAGCGTATAGTGATTGTTTTTCGCAAAAGTTATAGCATCTACAAAATAGGGGATAGTTTTATGGTATTTTTATTATATTTTTTTTGTAGTAATGGCGGTGATCTGAGATTTTTATCTTGACTGCGACATTATGGCAGACACTTCGGACACTTTTGACACTATTTTGGGACCATTGTCATTTATACAGCAATCAGAGCTATAAAGATGCACCGATTACTGTGTAAATGACACTGGCATGGAAGGGGTTAAACACTACGGGGCGATCAAGGACAGGGAGCAGTAGATCCCTGTCATGTAACTAGGTAGAACAGGGAAATGCCTCGTTTACATAGGCATCTCCCCGTTTTGTGGCTCAGTGACACAATCGCAGACATCAAGCCTGCGGGTCCCACTGGCATGATCACGCTGTACGCTGCGAGTGCGTGTGAACCCGCTAGCCCTGCCAATTAAATGGGACTCGCAGGTACACCCATTTGCCCACTGCTGCCATTGTGCCGATGTATATTGGCGTGCAGTGTTTGGCAAGTGGTTAAAGTGGTTGTAAACCCTTACAAACCACTTTGACCTACAGGTAAGCCTAGATTAAGGCTTACCTGTAGGTCCAATAAATATCTCCCAAACCTATACGGTTTAGGAGATATTTGCCCGAAGACGGGCACCGCTGTCTACGGCGCATGCGCCATAGACAGCGGCGTGCAGGCGCACTGAGCATTGCATCCTCGATAACGAAGATGCCGCGCAATGCCACGTGTCTCGGCTCCTGTGCGCATGCATGGGAGTGACGTCATCGCGGCTTTGCCGAATGACAGCGGCGGGGCTGCGAGACCCACCGAGAAGATGGATGCAGCGGACTACAGGGGACAGCGATGACTTCGCTGGCTCCTGTGTCAGGTAAGTGACACATAATGGGCTATTATGCGATGCATAGTAGTCCATTATGCTTTGCCTTTGCATGGAATGAAAGAGGAAGTAAACTCATCAGGGTTTACTTCCTCTTTAATGAAAGGTTAGGAATGATTCAATTATTTATGTAAAAACTAAAGAGGTTTTGAGTAATTTTATTTGAGGGCACGTTTAGGCTGGATTCACACCTATGCAGTTTTAGTGCTTTTTGCATTTTGCACATTTGCACTACAGAACGTGTTCCATAGGAAACCATGTTAAATTGACTGTAGTGCAAATCTGCAAAATGCAAAAAGCACCAAAACTGCATAGGTGTGAATCCAGCCTTAGTCCCCATATCTTTTTTTTGTGTATCATAGTAAATGAAAAGCATATAGTCTACTTAGGTGATAACAGACAGCAGTTGAAGTTTTCCAGAATTAGCTCAAACCACACTATTTATGAATGGGATTTTAGGTTAGTGTTGGGACTTTTTTTTTTTTTACAAGCAGGAGTATTTTCTGTAAATAAGAAGTTTGTGTTGGAGTAAACATAATTAAGCATTGAGCTGATTAGGTTTCTATCAAATAAGTCATACGTCAGATTTTTAGTAAGCAAACCTTTAGCCACTGGAACATTTCCTTTGTTTGCCTTTGCATAAAGTATCTCACAAAAGTGACTAAATAACAATACAGACCTGATCACATATGTTGAAATAAGTGGCAATTTAGGAAACCAAGATCACAGGTCAATTAGTTTCAGTATAAATCATACAAATAGGAGACATAAGGGGAATACGAAGACACTGACTTTCAAGAGAGCCAACTTCCATAAACCACGCTTCTTGAAAGAAGATATTAAATGGGATAAAATCCCAGGAACAAAAAACACAGAGGAAAAATGGGAATGCTCTAAGAACATATTAAATTAGTCAGTGCATCCCAATGGGAAATACATTTAAAAGCGCTAACAAAAGTCCTGGGTGGCTTAACTCAAATGTAAAAATGCATATAAAAGCAAAGGAGAAAAGCCTTCAAAAAATACAAGGCTGATGAGTCATCACCAGCATTCCAACTTTACAAAGTATGCAATAGGAAATGTAAGGGTGCAATCCGTGATGAAAGGAAAGTCTGGATGGCTGCACACCAAACAGAGATCCAAATGCCTTTATTCACATAAAACCATGAAGAACATGAGGATCACTACATGCACAAGCAAGGGAGGCACGGCTTATATGTTTCACACACGAATTGTGTTTTATCAAAGCCCCAAAGAAAGAGAAAGCGAAAGAGAGTAAAAAAAAATCCCAAGAAATTCTTTAAGTGTATAAATAGTAAGAGAGGGAGGTCAGATCATATTGGCCCCATAAAGAATTATGAAGGGAATTTGTTTACAAAGGATGGAGAGATGGCAAATGTTTTGAATGTAATCTTTTTCATCAGTCTTCACGAGGGAAACGGGGGGGAGGGGGGGGCTGCAGTAACTAAAACCACAATGTTTATCCTCACGACACATCACAGGAAGCACCCTCATGGCTAACATGGGATAGAATTAGGAAAAACTTAACATTAATAAGTCACCGGAACCAGATGGCTTGCACCCAAGGGTCCTTAACCCCTTCCCGCTCGGATTTCAGGGCTTATACCGGGATGATGCCCGCAGCTGCGGGTATCATCCCGGTACCGTTGTTTAGAGCGGGCGATCAGCTTTCCGAGGATAACAACTAATGTGGCTAAAAGCCGCTCGGTTGTTATCCTGGAGGAGCGGGAGGGGACGTCCCCCGCCGCCTCCTGCCGCTCTGACCGGGCCTCCCGGTGGCACGGAGAGCTGATCGACGATCCGGCTCTTCCGGCGGCTAGTGACAGACTGGAACAAAACTGGAAAACGGCTTTGTTCCAGTCTCCTTGATGTCACTTCCTGTTTACTCGGCTGCCAATGGCGCCGAATTTTAGAAAATCGACAGTATTCAGATACACCGTTTTCAGTGATCTGAATACTTTGAAGTGCAAAGGAGGGATTTGGGGTCTTTTAGACTGCCGATCCCTCCATAAAGAGTACCTGTCACCACCTATCACTGTCACAAGGGATGTTTATATTCCTTGTGACAGAAATAAAAGTGATTATTTTTTTTATTTTTTTAAAACACAATTTAATCATATAAAAATAAATAAGATTTTTTTTTCAAACCGCCCCTGTCACCGCGAGTTCATGCAGCAAAGAAAACGCATATGGAAGTCGCGCCCGCATATGTAAATGGTGTTCAAATCACACATGTGAGGTATCGCCGCAATCGTCAGAGCAAGAGCAATACTTCTAGCACTAGACCTCCTCCATAACTCTAACCTGGTAACCGTAAAAAAAATGTAAGTGTCGCCTATGGAGATTTTTAAGTACCAAAGTTTGTCGCCATTCCACAAGTGCGTGCAATTATAAAGCGTGACATGTTTGGTATCTATTTACTCGGAGTAACATCATCTTTCATATTATATAAAAAAAATTGGGATAACTATGCTGTTTCATTTTTTTTTAATTCATGAATGTGTCCCTTTTCTTAAAAAATTGCATTTAAAACACTGCTGCACAAATACCGTGTGACATAAAATATTTCAACAATCACCATTTTATTTTCTAGATTCTCTGCTAAATATATATATATGTTTGGGGATTCTAAGTAGTTTTCTAGCAAAAAATAGGGATTTTAGCTTGTAAACACCAAATGTCAAAAATAGGCTTAGTCATGAAAAGGTTAAGGAACTCAGTCAAGTAATTGCCAGACCATCATTCCTAATTTTTAAGAACAGTCTACTGAGTGGTATGGTACCAGCTGATTGGAGAAAAGCCAATGTAGCATCAATATTTAAAAAAGGACCAAGGTATATCCCTGGGAACTACAGACCAGTTAGCCTAACGTCAATAGTATGCTCATGGAGGGGATGATAAGGGATTATATACAAGATTTTAGTAATGAAAATTGTATCATTAGCAGTGATCAGCATGGATTCACGAAGAGTCAATCTTGCCAAACTTATTAACCTTCTATGAGAAGATGAGCCGCCATCTTGATAAAGGAAGGCCCATAGACGTGGTGTATCTGGATTTTGCAAAAGCATTTGATACAGTTCCCCATAAATGTTTACTGTACAAAGTAAGGTCCGTTGGCATGGACCATAGGGTGAGTCCATGGATTGGAAACTGGCTACAGGGGTGAGTTCAGAGGGTGGGGATAAATGGAGAGAATTCGGAATGGTCCGGTGTGGAAAGTGGGTCCCCCAGGGTTCTGTCCTGGGACCAATCCTATATAATCCAATTTACTTTATTCATAAACGATCTGGAGGATGAGATAAACTGCTCAATCTCAGTATTTGCAGATGATACAATGCTAAGCAGGGCAATAACTTCAATGCTTCTACACAAGATGTGGAAACCTTGCAAGAAGATCTGAACAAATTAATGGGGTGGGCAACTAGATCGCAAATGAGGTTTAATGTAGAAAAATCTAAAATAATGGCATTTAGGTACCAAAAACATGAATGCAATCTACTTACTAGGGGGGAAACTTCTGGGGGAATCTAGGATGGAAAAGGACCCGGGGGATGCAATGCCAAGCTGCTGGAAGCAAAGCCAACAGAATATTGGCATGCTTTAAAATTGGGATTAACTCCAGAGATAAAACGATAATTTACGTCCAGTTCTGGGCTCCAGTCCTCAGGAAGGATGTGCTGGAACTGGAAAGAGTCCAGAAAGGGCAACAAAGCTAATTAAGGGACTGGAGGACCTTTAGTTATGAGGAAAGATTATGAGCACTGAACTTATTCTCTCTGGAGAAGAGACGCTTGAGAGGGGATATGATTTCAATGTACAAATACCGTAACTGGTGACCTCACAACAGGGATAAAAAATTTCTGTGCAAGGAAACATAAAAAGACATGCGGCCATCCACTAAAATTAGAAAAAAAACAGTTTAACCTTAAACTGTGTAGAGGGTTCTTCACGGTAAGAGTGGTAAGGATGTGGAATTCACTTTCTTTCACAAGCAGTGGTTTCAGCAGGGAGCATAGATGATTTAAAAAAAACAATTAAATAGGCACCTAAACAACCACAACATACAGGGGTATACAATGTAATATTGACATGAAACACACACAAAAGTTGGACTTGATAGACTTGTGTCTTTTTTCAACCTCACCCACTATGTAACCCCTCACATTTTTGTAAATATTTTATTATATCTTTTCATGTGACAACACTGAAGAAATGGCACTTTTCTACAATGTAAAGTAGTGAGTATACAGCTTGTATAACAGTGTAAATTTGCTGTCCCCTCAAAATAACTCAACACACAGCCATTAATGTCTAAACCACTGGCAACAAACGTGAGTACACCCCTAAGTGAAAATGTCCAACGTGAGCCCAAAGTGTCAATATTTTGTGTGGCCACCATTATTTTCCAGCACTGCCTTAACCCTCTTGGGCATGGAGTTCACCAGAGCTTCACAGGTTGCCACTGGAGTCATCTTCCACTCCTCCACGATAACAACAGAGACCTTGCTAAAAGTCTTTCTAAAAGTAGCATTACTTGTTTAATGTAGGGACATCAAATTATGGTCAAATAAATATTAAAAACACATGATATTAACATTTCCACTTTGTTTTAAAAGACTACAGATGACCAGTAGAATGTAAAATGCACCCAAGATCCCTTTTACACTGCCAGTGGGCTGCGTTAGAAGTAAAGCGCTGCTAGTTTTAGCAGCCCTTTACCGTTGTTTTAGCAGTGCTTTTTGGCCACTAGCGGGGCGCTTTTAACCCCTGCTAGCGGCCAAAGAAAGGGTTAAATGCGCCCGAAAAGTGCCGTTGCTGAAGTGCTTTGCAGTTGCTTTGGCAGCAGTGCCCATTCATTTTAATGGAAAGGGGTGGTGGAGCAGCAGTGTATACACCGCTCCAAAGTTACTGCTTGCAGGACTTTTTCTAACATCCTGCAAGAGTACCGCTCCCGTGTGAAAGCACTCGGGCTTTCACACTGGGGCTGCAGGGGAGGCGTTTTTCAGGCACTTTACAGACACTATTTTTAGCCCTATAGCCCCTGAATAACGCCTCCAGCGTGAAATGGGTCTAAGTGGCCTCATGAAATTTTGTCTTAAAAATGTACATAACAAAGATAGACTGCATGTTTTAACAGTATCTGCAGGATCTTACCACGCAGACCATAAATCAAAAGAAGATTATCATCACTTAAGAATTCAGGAGTAAAATGTATGTATCTTCCTTCTTTTCCACATCCTCCATAATGTAATGTATATGGATCATTTCCATAATATGTATTTGGGTTGCTGACTATTACACTTGCCTGAAATAAATAAAATACAGAGAATAAGAATAACTTACCTAAGAACAATACTATTTAAATTACATTTTCTTAAAGTATATCGATACCCAAAATCCATAAAGGGAGCCATGGCTTCCACCCACCCTGGACTACAAATATGTCTGCCTTTGTTTTCATGAAATAGGAGGTGGAGGGATTAGTAGGTTACAGAGGAAAGATGACATTGTTTTTGCTTGTAGTTGAGCTCAAAATTACATGGACAAGGACACTGTATTTCTGGGAACAATTTCTGTACTTGCTAAAAGTATTGTTAGCCTGAAAAATGAAAACCAATGCAGCCACCACATCTACAGTGCCTTGAAAAAGTAATCATACCCAATGAAATTTTCCACATTTTGTCATGTTACAACCAAAAACGTAAATGTATTTTATTGGGATTTTATGTGGTAGACCAACATAAAGTGGCACATAATTGTGAAGTGGAAGGAAAAATAGGATATTTATATCAGCTTACCTGTAGATCCTTTTCTTGGAGTACATCACGGGACACAGAGCCACAGTAATTACTGTATGTGTTATATAGGCACCTTTAGGTGATGAACACTGGCACACCCTAGACAGGAAGTTTAGCTCCCTATATAACCCCTCCCTTACTGGGAGTACCTCAGTTTTGTAGCAAAGCAATACACGTGTAATCAGAAAGAGGGGAGGGACCTCTGTGTCCCATGATGTACTCTAATAAAAGGATTTTACAGGTAAGCTGTTATAAAAATCCTATTTTCTTTATCGTACACCACGGGACACAGAGCCATAGTAATTACTGTATGGGATGTCCCAGAACAATGCTAGCTGAGGGGAGGGAGCCACAAACAAAATTAGGGTGCAATCAGACCTGAGGAACTATACTGCTGCCTGCAGCACACTGTGCCCAAAGAAGATATCCTTATGCTTTCTTACATCAACCTGATAGAATCTGGTGAATGTATGGTCTGAAGACCAAGTTGCGGCCTTGCAGATTTGAGCCATGGAGGCTTGGTGATGCACCACCCACGAAGCACTAACAGCCCTGTTGGAGTGCGATTTGATTTGAAAAGGTGGAACTTTCCTCTTCAAACCATAAGCTTGAGTAATTACTTGCTAAATCCACTTAGCAATAGTAGATTTCAACGCTGCCTGTCCTTTCCTAGGACCTTCAGGCAACACAAACAAAGCATCAGTTTTCCGAATCTGAGCAGTCGCTTCCAAATAGATTTTGACTGCTCTCACTACATCAAGAGAATGTAGTGACTTTTCTTCCGTAGAACAGGGTTCTGGAAAAATGAAGGTAGAACAATATCCTGGTTTAGATGAAAACCTGAAACCACCTTCGGCAAAAAACTAGGATGAGGATGCAATACTACTCTATACTTGTGAATGATTAAATATGGCTCTTTACAAGAAAGAGCAGCCAATTCTGATACCCTTCTTGCAGAAGATATGGCTACCAGAAAAACTAGCTTCCTTGTCAACAGGACCAAGGGAATATGTTGTATTGGCTCAAAAGGCTGTTTCTGTAATGCCAACAGAACTAAATTCAAGTCCCAAGGGTTCAAGGGTGCTCTAACTGGTGGATTAAGCCACGTTACCCCCTGTATAAAGCTTCGGACCAAAGAATGTGAAGCAAGTGGACATTGAAACAAAATCGATAAGGCCGAGACCTGGCCTGTGATGGTACTCAAGGCCAGCTTCATCTATAACCCCATTTTCAGAAAAGCAAGGATTCTACCTATGACATACTTTCTGGGATGCCAATCCCTGGATTCACACATTCCAGTCTCTATAATAAATCACTCTGGAAGCTAGCTTCCTTGCATTAATCAAGGTAGATATCACTGAGCCTGAAAGCCCACAATTGTTCAGAATGTGGGTTTCAATAGCCAAGCCATTAAATTTAGCATTTGTAAAGGTAGGATGGAACACTGGTCCCTACGATAGCAGGTTTGGATATGGTGGTAGGGTCTACGGGGCCCCTACCGCCATGTATACGATCTCTGCATACCAAGATCTTCTGGGCCACGCTGGGGCCACAAGAACTACAGACTTCCTTTCCTGCTTGATCCTGCAAAGAAGTCAGAGTAGCAGCAGAATAGGAGGGAATGCATAAATCAGAGAGAACTGACCCCACTGAGTCACCAACACATCTGTTCCGTATGCGAGTGGATTCCTTGTTCTTGACACAAAGTTGTCGACTTTGTTGTTGAACCTGGACGCAAACAGATCTACGTCCGGAATCCCCCATCTTTGGCATATAGCCCAGAAGATGTCGGGGTGAAGAGACCATTCCCCTGGAAACAACTACTGGCGACTTAAGAAGCCTGCTTGCCAATTCTCTACCACCGGAATGAAGATTGCTGATATGCACAGCATGTGCTTTTCTGCCCAGGTCAGGACTACTCCCCAACCCGAAAGGATGGCATCTGTTGTTACCACCTTCCAGGTAACTGGTAAGAAGGATTTCCCCTTCTGCAGATTCTTGGGTATCAACCACCAACTGAGGCTCTGGCGCACTTTTGGCAACAAACGCATTGGAAAATATCGTAAAAGAAACAATATTACAACATCAGAGGTCAGGGAAAAAGGAACCCCTTAGAATGGCAGTCAGTTGGAAAAGGACCATCTTACATTGAAAGCCAGTGTAGATATGATCCTATTGCAATGGTAGAGGGAAGAATGACCCTTACATTTATCGTCAGTGGGGAAAATGATAATATGTGGTCAGAGGGAATCATGTCCCTTACATTGATGGGGAGTTGAAAGAGTGCACCCCTTACGAAAAGCTGAAAATATTGTTGAAAAATGTAGAAATTGTTTAAGAATCCCCTAGCAACCTCTGACAAAACTTTAGGGTTCTACAGAATCCTGGTTGAGAAAGGCTGACATGGATAACAGATGTGCAAATACTTGGGTAATAATGGTGGTGTTCAGTAAAAGTACTCCAAGTGTATTATTTGCATGGTACATGTTGAACATATTCTAATTGTATAAGAAAATAGACCACCAGAAATACTACCATTTATAAAGTGTCAAATTCATAGATTGCAATAACTGGTTTCCCTTGTAGGAACACTACAGATAAAATGTGACTTACAGGGAAACAACGTATGTGTAATAAATTCCACTTTTTGCTGCACAGGTCTAAATTAGCCTTATGCTTATGCATAAGGGAAAAATGACATGCCTCAACAGACACGTCTCCATTTCCAGTGCTAAGAAACTTGTTAGTGTATATTTTGGCATGCATTTATGACTGTAGACTCTGAAAGTAATTTTGGCTGCTCTTCCTGCTTCTTCTTAAACCTATAGCTGGGTTACAAAGTACTTAAGCTCCACGTGGAATTTTTTAAAGATTTGACTTTACATACATTTCCCACCCTATACATGGGGTTTCATTTGTTTTGTGTAATGGGTGTGACATACAATATTCTTATGCATTCCAAGCATCATCAGAGTTAATACTTGACCTTTATTAGAGTCTTTTCTGTTTGTGTTTTTTTTTTTGTGTTAATATGTGCACCTTTATTTCCTAATTTATAAGTTAGCAAGCAACACTAATTGCATTGTCTCAGAAAGCTTAAATCTAAACATACAGTACCATCTGATATGCTTCATGTCTTGGCTTTTTTAAGCTGTATAAGCTGTATGATTTCCAGCTGGCTGGTATAAGAATCTTCACTTCTCTGTAAAAGAATCTTCTTTTTGTTGCATTAAATAGATGATGTGATGCCTCTGTTACCATATTCTGAAAGCAGAGATATAAAAATAATCTGAATAATAAATGAAATAGGTAAAATATATACCGGTATTTTAAATGTTGGAAGTTGAGAATGGGAAGCAATAATGGAATTTTGTCATTTTTACTGATATCTGAATTTTTATGTTTATACAATTATTATTTAAAAACAATTTAAACAATAGATTTTATGAAATTTTACAATGAGAGGGAAAATGCACCAAGGCACCATATATGAAAGACCATAGGAAATGTTAACAAAATGGTTACATGCAGATCATAGCATATGGTAGATCTTATGCAGAAGTGTCAATGTGGAAGGGTACCCTGGAGCATTCAGTATGTAGAAACAAAAGCTACTCATGGATTTACTCAAAAGCTACTCATGGATAGTCATGAGGATTTGTATATTGATTGTGGGAGTGCTGAGATGGAGGTTTGTTTTGCATAAAAATATTTAAAGTGATATTAAACACACACTTTTTAATTTACAGTATCCATTATCTTTCTGTATGCAGTGTAGATGATCGCAATGCAATTATTTCAATAAAAAAAAATTAAAAAACACTGAAGTACCTTTTCCAAATCAATATACAGCTTGCACATGACCCAGTTCTTTTCCAGCCTATTTGCAGGGAACCAGCAGCAGGAGGAGCTTCTAGCCCTCTGCTGCTGGTAACATATTCAAAATGGGAAAAAACAGCCTTTGGAATACAGAGTAAAAATAAATAATATCAATAAACTATTTTAAATCGATATACAAATATATATTTGAAATCAAATCTTTATTTTTTCTATAACATGGTGTGGGTGAATTTCTGTCAGTTACAGGCTATGTCATGTCGCTCTAGTCTGTGTATTAGAATAACAGGGAGGTGAAGCCTCCATCAATGAACATATACCGTAATATGATACCACTTCCTTGTGTTTAACCAGTTAGTAGGAATGAAGGAGGAGGAGTGAGCTGTCATTGTATATGCCCACATGTGACTCTGTAGTCACATGGGTTGCTCAGATGTGATAGGGAGGATATGCTCATGGTAGAAACATATACATATACACTCAATGTTACATAGAAGTGTACAAACAGAACAAGAAGTCTACAATGGCGTGCGTCTCACCGGTCACAAATTACGTCACCCCCCCGTGATCATCTGACACAGCCTTTGATAACGTCCTGTGGAAGGGACGAAATGTGTCAGCTGGCTATGGGTGGTGACGTATTTTCGGGACTTCTGGTTTTAGCTTGTTCTATGTTTGTACACTTCTATGTAAAAGTGAGTGTATATGTTTTAAACTTGCTATTTTACCAATAAATAGAATTACGCTATATGGATTTCTCTTGTCCTCTTCTCCATACATGCACATGAGTATCATATTGCCCTAACACTGAGGAGCAGAACCAATGAGCAGGACAACAAAGGCCATGATACCTAGGATATCTATTAAGCATTTATGACTACCATCAGTGAGAGTCCATAACAGCTGGTGAGTGAGTGGGCACACTGAAGTGGAGCACTGTTTGCTTTTTATTTGAAGCTACAGCACTTTGGCACTTTTTTTTTGCATGACTGGTTCATTTGTTCCACAATCATGAAGATATAAGGTCACAGACTTTTAAATCGAGATTCTGTTGATGTATTCACATATTTTTTATGTTATTGCAAATAATTAGGAATTGTCTTATGTATTAATTAGGGATGAACTTCGAGTTCGAGTCGAACTCATGTTCGACTCGAACATTGCCTGTTCAGCGAACAATTTGGGCTGTTCGCGGCAAATTCGAAAAGCTGGAACACCCTGTACAAGTCTATGGGAGAACTCTAAAGTGCTAATTTTAAAGGCCAGTATGCAAGTTACTGTCCTAAAAAGTGTTTGGGGACCCGGGTCCTGCCCCAGGGGACATGGATCAATGCAAAAAAAAGTTTTAAAAGCGGAAGTTTTTTCAGGAGCAGTGATTTTAATAATGATTAAAGTGAAACAATAAAAGTGTAATATTCCTTTAAATTTCATACCTGGGGGGTGTCTATAGTATGCCTGTGAAGGGGCGCATGTTTCCCATGCTTAGGACTGTCCCTGCACAAAGTGTCATTTCTGCAGGAAAAAAAGTCGCAGCTATAATGAATTGTCGGCTCCGTAATACAGAGAACACTCAATGGGGTTCCCCTAAATTCAATTACCAGGCCCTTCAGGTCTGGTATGGATATTAAGGGGAACCCCATGTCAAATTTAAAAAAATAATTGACGTGGGGTCCCCCTAAAAATCCATACCAGACCCTTTATCTGAGCATTTAAAGGAATATTAAACTTTTATTGTTTCACTTTAATCATTATTAAAATCACTGCTCCTGAAAAAACTGCCGTTTTAAAAAAAAAAATTTGCATTGATCCATGTCCCCTGGGGCAGGACCCGGGTCCCCAAACACTTTTTAGCACAGTAACTTGCATATTAGCCTTTAAAATGAGCACTTTAGATTTTGAATGTTCGAGTCCCATAGACTTTAATAGGGTTCTAAAGTTCACACAAAGTTTAGGTCTGTTTGCAGGTTCTGGTGCGAACTGAACAGCGGGGTGTTCGGCTCATCCTTAGTATTGATACACTTATCATGAGGTTTAACAGGGGAAGACATTTTACTTTAGGTAGCTCTCTATACATTTCTTTTTTGTGATTTAAAGGCACAGCACTTTGTTAGAGCAGCAAGCAATCATTTGCACAAGTTATTTATGTTACACACCATAATCGTGGGAATACACAGCATATATTTGATTTTAGTAAGTATTTAGGGCTTTTCAAAGAATGCCCAGCACTATCTGCTTGCTTTTTAATGATCTTATTATAAGTGACAGTCCAGCCAGGGTAGTGTGTACAGTAAAGGGGAAGGGGAGTTGTACCTCTTCTAAGTAATCCGATATGTGCATTCACACCACAGCAAAGCTGTAAAGCCATTATTCCATAAAATGAAAAGTAATTCTCAGTAAAAGTTTAGAATGCAGTAGCATAACAATTTGCAACACTTGTCCTTTAAGTTCATCCACTGTTTGGTTGACTGGCCTGGTGAATTGTTGAATTTTACGTTCTTTATCTACCCCTGGTTTTCAAATACTTCCATGGAAGTCCTGGGGTGATTCACCCTTTGTCACTATCCAGTTCAAGTTAAAATATTTTTGCTTCAAATACAGATTGTCATTTGGTATAGACTTTGCTGACAACATTTTTTTCAAAACACAGGATATGGGGCTGCAGCCTACTTATCTTCCATAGGGGTAGAAAGGTAGCACATGAACCTCCATTTTTCATAAATGCGCTCCTGGGAACCATGAATGGCAAAAAGCTATTAACGGAGTGCCTTTTTTAGAGGGATGATTGCATTTTTTTGTGATGGTCACAAGACCATGAAAAGCATTTTTATTGCTGCAAAATGACATGGTAACATGAAATTAGCACCATTAGACTGAGCGCCAGCAACTTTTCTATCTGTGATAAATCAAACACATGATATTAACAATAATATGAAACTTTTTGAATATGGTATTTGCTGCAACTTGATTATGAATAAGGCACTATATCTAACAAAGCATCAAGGACAGACAGCAGGTGATTACTATACCGATTTCAACTACAGAAGACAATAAAGTTGATTTACTAAAGGCAAACAGGCTGTTCACTGTGTGAAGTGAAGTTGCACAATGCATTGGAATTCCCCCAGAGCTTAAAGGGGTTGTAAAGGCTCGTGTTTTTTTTCAGCTTAATGCATCCTATGCATTAAGTTGAAAAAATACCTTGCAGTCACAGGCCCACTAGCCCCCCCCCCCCCCATTTTACTTACCTGAGCCCCGAATTTACGTTGGCGCGTCCCCACCATCCCTCTCTCCACGGGTTCCCAGCTCTTGATTGGATAGATTGATAGCAGCACAGTCATTGGCTCCTGCTGCTGTCAATCAAATCCAATGACATGGGCGTCGGGGGGCAGGGCCGGGTCCTGCATTCGGCCTCTATGAACGCCAAATGCTGGAATCAGGAGCGGACCCTCAAGGTAACCCCTTCAGGAGAGCACTTCGCCAAGGGGGTTATTTAATGCGGGGAGGAGCCACAAGAGCCACCGAGGGACCCCAGAAATGGATGTTCAGGGTCACTCTGTGCAAAACGAGCTGCACAGTGGAGGTAAGTATGACATGTTTGTTATTTAAAAAAAAAAAAGATCCTTTAGTATCACTTTAATAAATGAGATGACGCTCTGCTGACCATCATCATTCAAACATGTGCAAGCTAAAAAAAACATGTGTTTAATTTTTCTTGAACTTAAATTAATATTCTTTGCTAAGTAAAACCTCACATTCACTAAGCTCTGGGGAAAATTCCCTTGCACAGAGCAATTTCCGTTTCAAAGTGAACAGCCCATTTGCTTTTAGTAAATTAACCCTAAATTGTTGTATAAATATACCTTAAACTTGGTTGTGCCTCTAATTTTATAGTTATAGAAACCAGCTTACTTCACTTTACTAGTGACATAATAATTTGCTAGATACATCCCGATTTCTGCTTGCATACCATTAGGAACGTGTCTTACCTTGAGATTAGTGATGATCTGCGGATCCTCTGGAACTTGTGCATGAATAGCTATAAGTATGTTTTCATAGCCATGATCTCTAAGTTGGACATTTTCTGTTGCTTGCATGTTGCAGTGGAAGCCCTGCATTAAAGATAAACTTAGGAGATAAAATCCTATGCCCATCATCCTGGGAATCCTTCATACTGTTCTGCTTTAAATAATACTGTCTCATGGATGTATTGTGTAAATCAGGGTGTGCCCGTCTCAGAGACAGGTTTGGGAGTTGTTATTTGCGAGACGCTCCTGATTTCCTCATTTTAATTTCATTGCTTATTCATGTTTAGCTGTAGGTTTTTCATAAAGGAATTACTTCTACGTAATTCTTACATTATCCCATGTAAAACTCACTTCTGTTAAATGCTCAAGACAGCAATGAATCTCTGAATCTGGTGGTAAAGTTGTCATTTTTTTTTCCAAAAACAGGATTTTAAAAACAGCTTACCTGTAAAATCCTTTTCTTTTCATACATCAGGGGACACAGTGCCATAGTAGTTACTATGTGGTTAATAGGACACCTTTAGGTGATGGACACTGGAACACCCTAAGACAGGGGTGCCCAACCTTTTGAAGAGCAAGAGCCACTTAAGCGACTTGGTAACTGGTCGTGGGCCACAATGAGCAGAGCAGGCAGATGACAGGTCCGTGCAGAGTGGACACAGACACAGCCCACTCTACTCTATGGATCCTCTGAACCGATCCCCTTCCGTTTTTTTTTTTTTTTTTTAGCAAATCAGATTGGAGGTAGGCGGGTGTAAAAAGGACTCAAATCTGTTTATATCTGCCGTTTTATAGAGGTGAATGGAGGGTTCGATTGAGTTGGACCGATTGTGTGAAAAAGGCCTTTCACACTAATGAAGCGCAGTGCACCTGTGTCTTTCCTGCAGTTAGCTATATTTTACCATAGACTTTTATTATATCCTGCAGGTGTGGTGCACTTTCTGAAAGCTCACCAAACCCGCAGGTAATAACAGAAGTCTAGGCCTCAGTGCAGGTAACCTGCAGGTGCACTGCATCTGTAGATCAGTTTGAAAGCAGCCCAGTAACCACTGCGCAGATATACCTATATATACACTGTAATTTTAGTAATAAACTGACCTTTAATAACAGTCTTCCCTTCAGGTATCTCTTGCTGTTGCTGTCCCTGGCAGAGTACATTTGGTATCACTCCGCCTATAGGAAGAGACGGCGCTATACAGGAAGCATCAGTTTATACAACTCTGCTCCACAGCTGCTTGCTTTGCCGGCTTCATTAACAACACAGATGCCCTGGGATGGCGGGTCTGCAACCCATGATCTGGGCTTGCCAATCTGCCATCCAACAGAAAGAGGATGCGGGCCACATCAGAGGGCTCCGCGGGCCACATGTGGCCCCCGGGCCACTGGTTGGGCACCAGTGCCCTAAGACAAGAAGTGCACTCCCTATATAACCCCTCCCACTACTGGGAGTACCTCAGTTTTGTAGCCAAGCAATACACGTGTATACCAAAGAAGGAAGGGATCTCTGTGTACTTCAAAGAAAAGGATTTTACAGGTAAGCGGTTTTAAAAAATTCTGTTTTCTTTTCATACATCAGGGGACACAGAGCCATAGTAGTTACTATGTGGGATGTCCCATAGCAATGGTAACTAAAGGGAGGGAGACACAACAAAAAAGGTAGGGCATTTAGAGGCTAGAGGACTTATACTGCAGCCTGCAGTACACTACACCCAAAGGCAATATCCTCATGACCTTAAACATCGATTTGATAGAATCTGGTAAATGTATGGACTGAAGACCAAGTTGCAGCCTTGCAGATCTGAGCCATAGAGGCCTGGTGATGTACCGCCCAAGAGGCAATAACAGCCCTGGTGGAGTGCGTTTAACATGAAAACAAGGAATTTTCTTCTTTAGACCATAAGCTTGAACAATCATTTGACAAATCCATTTGGAAATAGTATATTTTGATGCTGCCTGTCCTCTTTTAGGACCTTCTGGCAGTACAAACAAAAATCTGTTTTGCGAACCTGAGCGGTCTCCTTTAAATAGACTTTGACCGATCTTACTACATCAAGGGAATGTAGTGCCTTCTCTTCCCTAGATCGAGGCTCTGGGAAGAAAGAAGGCAGAATAATATCCTGGTTCAAATGAAAACTTGTCACCACCTTTGGTAGGAATTCAGGATGAGGCCACAATACCACCCTATCCTTATGCATGATCAAATATGGCTCTTTACAAGACAGAGCCGCCAATTCCGATACTCTTCTGGCAGAGGATATGGCAACTAAAAAGATTATTTTTCTTGTCAAAAGAACCAAGAGAATTTCCCATATATGCTCAAAAGGCTGATTCTGTAAAGCTGATAAGACTAAATTAAAATCCCAATGATTTAGAGGTGTCCTGACAGGGGGATTAATTTGTGTTATCCCCTGAATAAAACTAAGCATCAGAGAGTGAGAAGCAAGAGGCCGAGACCTGGCCCTTGATAGTACTCAAGGCCAGCTTCATTTCCAATCCCATTTGCAGGAATTCAAGGATCATACCTATGACATACTTCCTGGGGTGCCAACCCCTGGATCCACACCAGCAAAACATATGCCTTCCAGACTCTATAGTAAATGACTCTGGAGGCCGGCTTCCTAGCATTAACCAAAGTAGACACTACTGAAGCGGATATCCCATCGTCCTTTAGAATGTGGGTTTCAATAGCCAAACCGTTAAATTTAGCATTTGTAAGGTAGGATGGAGCGAGAAGGTCTGGCCACAATGGCAGGGTCCAAGGGACTCCTACCGCCATCTTCATGATCTCGGCAAACCAAGATTTTCTGGGCCACCAGAATCGCCTCCTTTCGTTCCTGCTTGATCCTGCGGGGGAACGCGCAGAAGTAGCAGAACTAGAGGAAACGCATGGATTAGTGAAAACTGATCCCATGGGAAGACCAATACGTCTGTTCCGCACACTAGCAGATCCCTCATCCTCGACACAATGTTGTCGAATCTGGACGCGGACAGATCCACATCCAGAATACTACATCTTTGACATATCAATAGAAAGATGTCGGGGTGAAGCATGAGACCATTCTGCTGAAAACAATTGTTGGCAACTCAAGTAGAGTCTGCCTGCCAATTTTCTATCCCTGGAATGAAAATCACTGAGAGGCAAGGAATGTTGCTTTCTGCCCAAGCTAGAACATGATTCACCTCTTTTGGGGCTACACAACTTCTCGTGCCCCCCTGGTAATTGATGTAAGCCATAGCCGTGGTATTGTCGGATTGAATCCTGACAGGACAATTCCGTAGTCTGAGCGTCCAATATTCTAGGGCCAGATGTACTGCCCGAATCTCTAGAATGTTGATGGGCAAGGTCCTTTCTGACTTTGACCATTTCCCCTGGAGAGAAGCTTCTTCCAGGACTGCTCCCCAGCCTAGAAGGCTGGCATCCATTGTTACCACTTTCCAGGATACTGGTAAAAAGGATTTCCCCTTTTGGAGGTTGCTGGATATCAACTACCAATTGAGGCTCTGATGCACCTCAGGGGATAAGCGCATTGGAACTTTCAAAGCCTGAACCTTCTTGTTCCAGGCCGACAGAATGGTGTTTTGTAGCAGTCTTGAATGAAACTGCGCATAAGGGACGGCCCCGAAGGAGGCCACCATCTTCCCTAACAATTTCATGCACAGCCGAATGGAAGGATTTATTTTTGCTTTGACAAGTTGAATCAGTTCTTTTATGGAGCCGATTCTTGCCTGGGGTAGGAATACCTTATTTTCTACGGTATCTATGACCAGCCCCAAGTACTGTAATCTCCTTGATGGTTTTAAGGAGGATTTTTCTAGGTTGCGTATCCAACCTAGGAATTCCAGTTAGCTTACAGCTGAGATTAAACTTTGATTAAGACCAGAGACTGATTGATCTACTAAAAGCAGATCGTCTAAATAGGCTAGGACAGTTATGCCCTGAGCCCTTAACCTGGCTAAAGGAGGTGCCAGAATCTTTGTGAACATCCCTGGTGTGGTGGCTAGACCAAATGGCAGAGCCACAAATTGAAAATGATGATTTTCTACGTCGAAGCGTAGAAATTTCTGATGAGCGGGAAATATCGGCACGTGGAGATATGCATCCTTGATATCAATCGGTGCAAAAAACTCCCCTCCTTGCAAAATGAAAACAACCAATTGGATTGACTCCATGCGAAAGGACTGGATATTTAAGTCCCGGTTCAGATCTTTGAGATCTAGAATGGGTCTTACCTCCCCGTTTGGTTTTGGAACCGTGAAAAGGTTTGAACAAAACCCTGAGCCCTGTTCCTCTAAGGCCGCGTACACACGCGGGGACTGTTCGCTCAACTTTGTCCGCTGAACAGTGTTTCAGCGGACAGTCCGCTCGTGTGTGGGCTTTCAGCGGACAGTTTCAGCGAACAGTCTGCTGAACAAAGTTTTTCGGAATTTCCGAAAAACTGTCCGCTGAAACTTGGTTTGAGCGGACAGTCCCCGCGTGTGTAGGCTTGTTCGTCAAACTAAGTTCCGCGCATGCTCAGAAAGAATTTATACGCCGAAGGTTGCATTGCAGTGTATAGGACGTCGTTTTCTAGTCCCGTCGTACGTGCCGTTCACGTCATCGCGCACGGTTTCAGCGGACTGTTCGTTCGTCGTGTGTGGGGGCAAGTCCGTCCATGCTAATTTTGAGCGGACTGTCCGCTGAAACTGTTTGACGGACAAAGTTGAGCGAACAGTCCCCGCGTGTGTACGCGGCCTAAGAGAATCTCTGATATCACCTGGGATAGGAGATGATCCAGAACTAGAGAGACTTCCTTTTCTCTGGATCTCTGGGAACATTTGATTTTTGAAAACGAGGAGACGAGAATTCTCTGACTCTAGTTTGTAACCTTGAGAAACTAAGGAAGCCACACATCTGGCTTGACATTGTTCCTGCCAGATCTTTGAAAATTGCAGAAGCCTTCCCCCCACCCAACCGAAGGAGGCTTTAGCATTTTGTTTTGCGGGCTTTCTGCCCCAAGTCCTCTTTTGGCCCTGGGGCTGCCCTTGAGGTCTTCCCCTGGCAATGGAGAGGAAGCATGGTTAAAGGAGAAATGTTGAAACTTCTTCTTTACTGGTAAAAAATAACTTTTCCCATTAGAGATCCTTTGGATATATTTATCCAGATCGTCCCCAAATAACCGTTCACCATAAAATGGGAAACTGGCCAAGAGCTTCTTACGCGGTGCTTCGGCTGACCAATTCTTCAGCCACAGGACTCTGCGTGTATGCACTAGTCCTAAGCCGTGAGGCTTGAATGATAGAATCTTTAATAGCATCCACCATAAAACATCTGAGTTTTGAATCTGATATGCCAGCCCATTGCTGGGCCTGCTGATCAGGAAGAATCTTAAGTATCTCTGCAAACTGATCCTTTAGACAATGCCGTTAGTCCCTGCCCCCCACATTGCCTATAGCTCCACCCCCATTTTTTAAAAGGATGGGTTTTCCCGTGTGAATGGCGGACTACGGGTCCCTTAGCACCCAGAGCTAGCATGGCGGGGGTATACAAAAAAAAAAGGCAGAGCGGCCACTGCGTTTCTAAAAATGTTTTAAAAGTGAATTTGGGCTCTTAAACCCCCCAAGGGGGGGAATCCCAGCATAGGGGGGCCATAGGCGGGGAGACCTCTTGCTTACCAGAGGAAGAGTTTGTGGAATTACTGTTGAGCTTCTGGGAACTTTGTTGAAATTATTCCTGAACCTTTGTGTCACTTACTACTGAACCCCTGCACTCTGTGTCCCTTTTTTCTCAGCTGCGGGGCCCAAATTATGATCCTGCACACTTTGCTACTGTAAAGTAGTGAGTGTACAGCTTGTCGGCCTGTAAAGTGGTGCAGAACCTGCTGTAGCAAAACTGACATTTACAAAGAAATAAAAAAGACATTTATATTGCTGGCAATACAATAATGTAAAAAAAATAAAATAAATCCATACCAGACTCTTATCCAAGCATGCAGCCTGGCAGGTCTGGGGGGGTGGGTGTGCATACCAGGCCACATGCCCTCAACGTGAGAGGTTGGCACTGACAGACAGTCACAACTGCAGGGGATTTCTCCCCCTCCCTCTCCTCCCTGCAGTGCTTGCTACAGGAGAACGGCAATCAAATGGATAGCTGCCCACTCTGCTCCCTCCCATTTCCTCATTGGCAGGGGGACCAAAGAGGACGACAGCAGGAGCATGGGATCTTAGGACATGTAGTCCAGAAAACAGATGGCCTCATCACTGGGGGCAGACTACATACCCCTGCATGTCCAGGGGAGGAGACTAGAAGAGACACCAGAAAGCTGCCTGGGAGCAAGGGGGAGAGACCATGAGGCTGGAGAGAGACCAGATGCAGGAGACTGTCTCCACCAACAGCTCCACAGTTGGACACAGACACATCTCCTCAGGCACCCTATCAGCTTTGTGGGTGCTCATACAGATGCTGCTAGGCTCTCCATTTACCAGGTAGCCAGTCGGGAAACCTGCAAGAGACTGTTCCAGGACACCTTTTCAATTGGGCCTTGATGTCGCCAGATTGGAAAGAGGGCATTATCCCATCTTGTGTAAACCCCTTAGAAAGAGGACATTGCTTGCAGACACCATTCCTTACTTACTTTATCAAGCCCAGTGAGGAGACCCTTTTGCAGCAATTGTTTTATCCTGCTGAAAGATTACATGTAAAAAGTATTACTGAACCCACAACAGTAAAATCAGTCTGTATATGCAGTAAGACATGCTTGTTATACTCACTGTGGAACCTAAGGGGTTAACTCTATATTGTGTAAAAAAAAAAAAAAGGCTATTTGATCCTGTGTCCTCTGTTCCTCCCCTTCCATGTTCTCTTATTGTTTCCTGATAGTACAGAGCTTGGGGACAAGCTGCACATGCTTAGTTTGGTGTGTATTGCTAGAGAGTATTATTTTCTTGGGAGAGCGCATGTGATCAGCACAGGGCCAATCAGCACTTTCCAGACAGAGGGTAAGGGGTCCTGCATCCTTATTGGACATTCATGAGAAAATGAAAACTCTTCCTACAAGCTTTAACCAGACACTGATAGAAGTCACAAGGCTGCTCTAACTGCTGATGAAAAAATGTATTTAACAGTATTTACTAAAACTATTTCATTTCTATGTTCTGGGTACTGTGGGGGTCCAGATATAGTGAATGCAAGGTCCTGGGTTTAGTAACACTAAACACACTTGCCAGGACATATTGGGCTCTTTTCAAAGAGCGAACTGAGGACTAAGGAGTACTGAATATCCCCCATTACAAGGGATAAGAACATTAGTGTTTATTCAGGCCTGCAGAAATTCAGTAAGCACATTTATACTCATTTAGGAGAAACTCTAATTTTAAGCATAAAGTTGATATTTTATACTTTTGCAGATTGTATCACACCTAAACAAGTTCAGGCTTGTGATTTCAGTGTTTTAGGGATATAGATTGACCTGTAAGTTATTCTGATTTCCCTTCATGCCTGAGCACATAGGTCACATTTCAGTCAGTTAAGTGGTTTGAGATTGAGTTGTTTACATTTTGCATGTGGTTTTCTGTTATACTGCTCAATACCAGAGTTGCAATATTTAACTACTTGGTTGAATTATTACTGTCTGTTTTCTTCTGAGAAAGGCTTTCTAGTCAAAATATTTTATGGTTTACTACAGGTTGTGTCCATCTGCTGTTGTGTTTACAAAAAAAACTGTTTGCCAAGTGTGCCAGAGGGGTTGAGAGGCAGTGCATAGAACCCAACATTCTCAAGCGCTCCTTCGGGGGTGGCGCTACATTAAATCAATCCGCTCTTTAAGCACTGGGAACACTCTGGAGGTAAAGCTGACAGGCTGAGGAAGGGGTCGTGTCCAGCCTCCAAAACGTGGAGCCCACAAGTCTTTTTTTTTTTTTTTTTGACAGATCTTACAGCATTCCCATTGCCTACGTTGGCTTCAGCGATCCTTTACCTTGCAGTAGTGAGAGGCTTCTTGCAGCTCAAGTGGTGACTTCCACGCTTCCCGGTTCTGTAGTTCTACATCCACCCAAGCTGCTCTTCTAGCCAGCCACTGGATTTCCTGTGATATATTCAGACCTGCTTCAATGCTTGTGAATGCAAAGTTTTTTTTTTTTTTAATGATGTGTCAATAAATAATTCTACTATATTATATGGAAGTTTTGGCACCCTTCTCTTTCCTTTCTTCTCTTCACAGTTACCATGTTCCCAGCCAGACACTAAGGAGGCAACCTATCTCAACTCAGTCAGCTACACCTCTGGATTGTTTTAGTTTTGTGCTAATTGATGTAATATTGATCAATTATCTAACATGCATTCTCATTTGGTGATTTAATCTATAGTAGTAGACCAATAAGCTGTAGGGTTGCCCATCCACAATCCTCTAGTACTATCAGAGCTTGGTTAAAAAATAAAATAAAAAAAGGTTTCTAGTTTAAAATAACTGTCTCTGTATTGCCTTCTACACCCAACACATTCTGCTACTATTGATATACTACATTTGTGAGACTTTTTCACAGCCTAACCACATAGAAAGGCCCAAAATCCAAGGAGCACTGTTAGGCTTTTTACGGGCATACATTATGCATCTAATTTCCTGACTATGATCACATTTTTGGAGACCCTGGAGTGCCAGGACAGTAGAAACGCCAATTAAATTACCACATTTTGGAGAGTAAACACCCCAGGGTGATTTATTTATTTTTTATTTATTTATTTTTTTAAGAGGCAGAGTGAGTCTTTTGAAGACTTAATTTTTTGGTACAAGTTTTTGGAAAATGTGGGGAAAAATTGTAACATTTTATTTATTTTAACACAAAGTTGTCAATTTATTAAAATTGTTTTCACAAACAGCATGGGCATACTCAGAATTATATCCCAAAACACATTCTGCTACTCCTTCCAAGTATTGAGGATGCCACATGTGTAATACTTTTTAAATGTTTTTTATTGATTATGTTCAGGACATCCACTTTGCACTTAGAAGTGCAGTCACTGTAAATCAGAGGGGAAGATATGAAATGAGGGGCATCTCTGCTGATTTTCTCATCCAATCATGTTCAAGCAAAAATGCAGATTTTGCTTGCATGTCCCCCTCGGATCGACAGCGACTGCACTTTTAAGTGTGCTTGCAGTGCACTTGTAGTACAAAGTAGATTTGCCTTTAGTAAATTAACCCCATTGTGTTGCTGTTGGAAGGCAACATGGTTTAATATCACATTTCTGGAGTTTTCTGGTTGATAGTCATTTGGCCTAAGTTGGAATTTGCAAGTTGACTCAGCAGGGTGTTAACAAAACACATGAATGGATTTTCATATCCGAGCAGGATGTGCTCGCAGTCTCCTGATAGGGGTAGAGAAGGCAAATGTCCTGAGTAACAGAAGATCAAAGACCAGCTGTCACTGAAGGATTACCCGGGTCAAAGAGCAGTGATACATGGAGAATTGGTGCCCCTAGTGGACATTACAGCATACTTCCTGGAGGACAGGAAGAGAAGAATATACTTGCTGGTGATTAGGAAGGGCAACCTCTTAAAGATTCCTATTGGATACAGATGGCTAGATAAGTGGACAATGGGTGTTTGGGTGGGTGGTGTCTGAGTAGGCTTTAAAAGTACTAACCGGCTCTCGATACTTCCTCTTTTTCCATTGAGCTCAACCGAGGCAGCATCTCGAGGAGGACCTTATGTAAAGTAACCTTTATGTTCTTTTTTTTTTTTTTTTTTTATGCTTTGTAATATTTTCCTTTAGTGTTTTTATGTTGGCATTTCTATTTTCTTGGCAAATAAATGAGACCCTTGCTTTGTTAAAGCAGTGTGTTTATTTCATTACTAACCTTGTTATTGTAGCATCACCATTAACATTATCAGAGCTGTGATAGACTAGCCAATTATAGGGATATACAAGTTAATACATATTTATAATAAATAAGGGAATCCATAACCACCCAAATATTTATTTCCACTGCCTATGGAGATTTTTAAGTACCAAAGTTTGGCACCATTCCACGAGTGTGCACAATTTTAAAGTGTGACATGTTGAAATGTTAGGTATCCATTTACTCGGCGTACCATCTTTCACAAAAAAAAAGTAGTTAGACTTAATCAGTAACGAGTCTACGAGTCTTTCAGGACAACACCTGGGGAGGGCGCAGCTCCACCCATTTTCCCAGGAAACATTGCAGTCAAGTTTCTGTATAGACCAATCATTCCACCATGGCCTCAGTTGTTTATAGATTACCTCCAGCCATGCTGAAATTAGTAAGCAGCCATGCTGAAATTAGTAAGCAGAACATAGCAATAACACCACATTTTATAACACAATTAGGGTGGGTCCTGAAAGAATTGTAGAAATACTGCTACCGGTAAGTCTAAGGTTTTCTCACCTCATCTTTCAGGACAGCACCTGGAGAGAAGAGTGTACTTACTCTAGGGCAGGGATATGCAATTAGCGGACCCCCAGCTGTTGTAAAACTACAAGTCCCATCATGCCTCTGGGTGTCATGCTTGTGGCTGTCGGAGTCTTGCTATGCCTCAGGGTACTTGTAGTTCTGCAACAGCTGGAGGCCCGCTAATTGCATATCCCTGCTCTAGGGTGAGACCACCGCCTGCAGGACTTTCCTGCCGAACGACTGCTCTGACACCAAGAGCAAGTCCAACCTGTAGTGGCAGGTAAAGGGGGAAAAACTTGTCCACGTAGCTGCTTTACAGATCCATCCCAGAGAAGCCCCTGCTCGTTCAGCCCAGAATGTTGCTACTGCCCGTGTTGAATGGGCCACTACCCCTGCGGGAGGATCTAACCCTGAAGTTTTGTAAGCTTCATTGATGGCCATTCGGAGCCATCTTCCTATGGTGTTTTTAGAAGCACTGTACCCTTTACGTGGACCTGAGAAAAATATAAACAGTGAATTTGATCTTCTGAATTCTCTTGTGACTTCTTGTGCAGTATACAGGCATGCCCCACTTTTAAGTACACAATGGGGTTTGTTTACTAAAGCTGTAAAGTGCAAAATCAAGCTCACTTCTGCATAGAAACCAATGAGCTTCTAACCTCGGCTTGTTCAATTAAGCTTTGGTAATAAGACCTGGAAGCTCACTGGTTTCTATGCAGAAGTCAGCCTGATTTTGCACTAGTAAATAAACCCCATTGTGTACTTAAAAAGAGGGGTATGCCTATACACCTTCTTACATCCTGGCTCTGAAAAGCTCTCCCCTTTATTGCCACATGGTGTAGGGCAAAAGGTTGGGAGAACTATTTTCTATGATCTATGAAATACTGTTGAAACCTTTGGTAGAAAGCCAGGGTCAGTTCTTAGCACTACCCGGTCCGGAAATATAGAAAAAAATTGTTCAATGATAGACAGGGCTTGCAGTTCGCTCACCCTCCTAGCTGATGTAACTGCCACTAAAAGTACTAATTTGAGCGACAAACATTTGATTGTCGCTTCCTCCAGAGGTTCAAAGTGTTTTTCGGCCAAATCCAGTAATACCACCGATAAGTCCCATTTCGGATAAAACTTAAAAGGTACTGGCCTAGTTCTGGCCAATGCCTTAACCACTTAAGGACCACCGCATGGCAATATACGTCGGTGCAATGGCACTGACAGGCACAAGCACGTACATGTACGTGCTCGCCTTCCAGAGGGTGGGGGGTCCGATTTGCTGCAGGAGCGATCCAGGATGAGGGGATGGCCGTTGGTTTCTGGCCATCCCCTCTCGATCGCTCCTGGGGAATGAGAAGCTTCCCCCGCTGTGTATAGTAAAAACAGGCAGGGAGGAAGTGATGCCATTCTCCTCGGGGCAGTCTTTTTGACCGGACTATGAGGAGAAAAGTGAAAGTAAGTGTGCACCAACACTACACTGACATGTAGGCACACATAGGCACACAACCCCCCCTCCCAGTCACAGTGTCACTGATTGCAGTGATCATTTATTTACTGATCACTGCATTCAGTGTCAGTTCTGACAGTTTTTACTGTCACGGCAGTTAGTGTTAGGTCCAGGGTAGCCCCCTACCCCCCTCCAATAAAGGTTTAACCCCCTGATTGCCCCTAGAGTTAACCCTTTCACCCCCTTTTGCCAGTGTCACTAAGCGATCGTTTTTCTGATCGCTGCATTAGTGTCACTGGTGCCGCTAAGTAGCTAGTTATTTTTTTTAGGTTCACCGCCAGGTTTTTATAGCGCTAGGTACCCCCATATACTACCCAATAATGGTTTTAACCCCCTGATTGCCCCTAGTTAACCCTTTCATCCCCTTTTGCCAGTGTCACTAAGCGATCATTTTTCTGATCGCTGCATTAGTGTCACTAGTGTCGCCTGATTGCCCCTAGTTAAACCTTTCACCAGTGATCACCGTATAAGTGTTATGGGTGACTCTGGTTAGTTAGTTTGCTTTTTATAGCATCAGGGCACCCACCATTTATTACCCAATAAAAGGTTTAACCCACTGATCACCCGGCGGTTGATATCAATTAGGTTTTAGGGTCAGGGTCTGCGTCGCCCCAGGCAGCGCTAGGTTAGTGCCAGTACCGCTAACACCCACGCGCAAAGCATAAACCTCCGGTAGTGGTATAGAATCTGAACAGATCAATATCTGACTGATCAGATCTATACTAGCGTCCCCAGCAGTTTAGGGTTCCAAAAAAACACATTGTTAGCGGGATCAGCCCAGATACCTGCTAGCACCTGCGTTTTGCCCCTCCGCCCAGCCCACCCAAGTGCAGTATCGATCGATCACTGTCACTTACAAAACACTAAACACATAACTACAGCGTTCGCAGAGTCAGGCCTGATCCCTGCCATCGCTAACAGTTTTTTTTGGTAGCGTTTTATATTTAAATCCAGAAGGCAGTGCTTGGTTTTCGGGGTCCCTTATGTGGCTAGGCTCCCAAAAAGTCCCCCACATGTGGTATCCCCGTACTCGGGAGAAGCAGCAAAATTTATTTTGGGGTGTAATTTGACTTATGCCCATAGCATGTGTGAGCAATATATCATTTAGTGACAACTTTGCAGGAATATTAAAAAAAATTTTTTTTTTTTTGCACAACTTGTGGCAAAATATTAAATATTTCATGGACTCAACATGCCTCTCAGCAATTTTCTTGGGGTGTCTACTTTCCAAAATGGGGTCATTTGGGGGGGGGGTTTTGTGTTATTTTGGCATTTTATGGCCTTCGAAACTGTGATGGGTAGTGAGGAGTGAAATCAAAAATTTGCACCCTTACAAATCCTGAAGGCAGTGATTGGTTTTTGGGGTGCCGTACGCGGCTAGACTCCCAAAAAGTCCCACATATGTGGTATTCCCGTACTCAGGAGAAGCAGCAGAATATATTTTGGGGTGTAATTCCACATATAACTATGGCATGTGTGAGCAATATATCATTTAGTGACAACTTTTTGTAAATGTTTTTTTTTTTTTTGTGTGCCATTATTCAATCACTTGGGACAAAAAAAAAAAAAAAAATATTCAATGGGCTTAACATGCCCCTCAGCAATTTCCTTGGGGTGTCTACTTTCCAAAATGGGGTCATTTGGGGGGGGTTTGTACTGCCCTGCCATTTTAGCACCTCAAGAAATGAGATAGGCAGTCATAAATTAAAAGCTGTGTAAATTCCAGAAAATGTACTCTAGTTTGTAGACGCTATAACTTTTGCGCAAACCAATAAATATATGCTTATTGACATTTTTTTTTACTAAAGACATGTGGCTGAATACATTTTGCCCTAAATGTATGACTAAAATTGAGTTTATTCGATTTTTCTTATAACAAAAAGTAGAAAATATATATTTTTTTCGAAATTTTCGGTCTTTTTCCATTTATATCGCAAAAAATAAAAATTGAGTTTATTCGATTTTTCTTATAACAAAAAGTAGAAAATATATATTTTTTTCGAAATTTTCGGTCTTTTTCCATTTATATCGCAAAAAATAAAAATCGCAGAGGCAATCAAATACCATCAAAAGAAAGCTCTATTTGTGGGAAGAAAAGGACGCAAATTTTGTTTGGGTACAACATTGCATGACCGCGCAATTACCAGTTAAAGCAGTGCAGTGCGAAATTGTAAAAAGACCTCTGGTCCTTAGGCTGACAATTGGTCCGGGGCTGAAGTGGTTAAAAAAAAAGGGGATCCTGAGATAACTGTCTCTCCAGGAATACCAATAAAGCAGCCACTTGGACCTTTAACCACTTGCTTACTGGGCACTTAAACCCCCCTCCTGCCCAGACCAATTTTCAGCTTTCAGCGCTGATGCACTTTGAATGACAATTGCGCGGCAATACTACACTGTACCCAAATGAAATTTTTATCATTATTTTCCCCACAAATAGAGCTTTCTTTTGGTGGTATTTAATTACAGCTGGGAGTTTTATTTTTTGCTAAACAAACAAAAAAAGATGCAAAATAAAAAAAAATAAAAAAATCATGTTTAATAGTTTGTTATAAAATTTTGCAAACAGGTCATTTTTCTCCTTCATTGAAATGCGCTGATGAGGCGGCGCTGGTGGGCACTGATAGGCTGCACTGTTGGGCACTGATAGGCACAGTTAAGGTGGCACTGATGGGCACAGATAAGATAGCATGGATGGGCACAGATAAGATAGCACGGATGAGTGGCACGGATGGGCCCTGATGGGTACCACTGATAGATGGGACTGATAGGCGGCACTGCTGGGCACTGGTAGATGACACTGATGGGCACGGATATGTGGCACTGAGGTGCAGCACTGTGTTTGTGGCAGATTGTGGGCACTGACAGGTGGCACTGATAGGTGGCACTGTGGGCACTAATGGGTGGCACTGTGGGCACTGATGAGTTTCACTTTTTCCCCTACTTAGGTGGCACTGGCAGGGGGCAGGTGGGCACTGATGATCTGGCCGTGATCGGGACTGAAGTCCCTCTCACGGCCGCCGGAGGAAAAATAGCCGATTACCGGCTCTGTTGCGATCATGTGGTAAGGGGTCGGGATCGACCCCTTGCTCCGATCTATGATCAGGCGAGTCTCAGACTCGCTGATCACAGAGCGCGCCGCGCACGCCCCTCAGGGGCCTGCAGGCCGCTCGTGCACGGGACGACGTCAATAGACATAGTCCCAACAAAGCAGGTCCGCGCTGTAGCTGTCATTTGACTATAGCGTGGATCTCTAGAGGTTAAAGTACTAGCCGTCATCCCCTTCTCCATTCCCTCATGGAGGTATTATAGAACAGAAAACTTCCTGTGGTGAAAAAAACTTTAGTCGCACACCAGGTATTGAAACATTTCCATGTTTTAAAGTAAATTGCCCTAGTGACCTTTTTTAGGCTATTTAATAGGGTCGAGACTAGTTTATTAGACAAGCCTTTTCCTTTTAGGATTTGCTCCTCGGTAACCAGGCTGTCAATCTGAGATGCGCAATATTAGGATATTGAATGGGCCCCTGAGTTAGGTCTCACCATAATGGAAGAATCTAGTGGGATTCCATTGCCATCTTCTGTGCGGTTGAAAACTATGCACTCTTGGGCCAGAATGGAGCCACTAAAATCATGCTTGTAGCCTCCCTTTGCAGTTTATTGAACACCAACAGCATCATCTGGAAAGGGGGAAAGGCGAAGCACAAGTACAAGGGTCCACAGGTGAGCTAGAACAGGCAAGATCTGCTTGATCGTGCCTGTTCAGGGAGAAATAAACCTCCACCTTTGCGTTGGCCTGGGATGCGAACAGATCGATCTGGGGGGCTCCCCATTTTTCTATTAGCATCTAGAATACTTCTGAATTCAGACTCCACTCTGATTCCAGTACTCTTTTTCCCTGCTTATAAAATCTGCTACTACATTCAGATCTCCCTTTAGGTGTCTGGCTGCCAGGGATGCTAGGTTGCCTTCTGCCCAGGACAGAATCTGAAGGGCCGAGGAGAGCAACACTGCTTCTCGTGTCTACCTGTCTTGTTATGTTGTCGGACAACACCTGAATGTGGTCACCTTGGACTTGATCCTTAAAGGCCCATAGTCCTAGAAGAATGGCCCTTAGTTCCCTCCAATTGGAGGATCTTTTGGCTTCTTTGTTTGTCTATGTTCCTTTAGCCATCTGTCCTTCCAGATGGGCAACCCAACCCCAAAAACTTGCGTCTGTTATCAACTTCCTTTCTACAGGAAAAAACCAGAGTAGGCCCTTGTCCAAGTTTGACTGTCTCCACCACCACAGCTTTCTCTGAACCCAAGGGGGCATCTTTATCAACCTCTCCAGAGACTCCCCATAGGGCCGATTCCTCAGAATTGCCTGTTGGAGCTCTCTTGCATGGAGACATGCCCATTGCAATTCTGTGAGGAGTCCTAGTACTGACATGGCTGCCCTGATAGAAATTGACATATTTGTTTTAGTGTTTTTTTCTGCATTTTGGACTTTTTTTTTTCCTGGGAGAAAGTCTCTCCTGTATAGAAGTGATGGTATACCCCAGAAACCTTATTGTCTGAGACGGGATCATTGTTTAATTTTTCTTTGTTTATGATCCAGCCGAGACTCTCCCAAGTGTCTCTTTGAGATCATTCTCCAACAGATCCCCTGTTTTGGCAAAGGAGGTATGGTACGATCGATATTCCCTTTAATCTAAGGAATGCTAAGGCTTCTGCTATAACTTTTGTGAATATCCTCGTCGAAGACGACAGCCCGAAAGGAAGGGCTCTGAACTGGAGATGTAAGATTGACCCTCCCAACTTGACCGCTAACCATAGGCATTTCTGTAATACTGGTACTATAGGCACGTTAAGGTACGCATCCCTCAAATCTATGGACGCCAAAAACAGCCTAGCGCCAGGAGACTCTCTACTGAAAAGATTGTGTCCATCCTGAACATCTTGTATTGGGTGGATTTGTTTAGTATTTCTAGGTTCAGAAATAATCAGAATTTCCCTGATGGTTTCCGTACTAGGAATACATGTGAATAGCAACCCTCGTCCTTGGGGAACAGTTATGATCCCTTTCTATTGAATGAGTTCTTCCAGGAGAGATGACATTGCTGGAGGTTTTTCTAGGTGTAGGCCTGGGTTACATAAAACCAACTTGGGGACTGAGAGAACTCCAGTCTGTAGCCTGCTGATATTTTGAGGACAAACTGATCGGTTGTTGTCCTCTACTGTGGGGGGAAAAAAAAGCTTGCAGCCTTCCTGCTGCAGTCGGAGGACTGCCACTGATTTTTTTGTGGCTTGGGTAGGGGGGTCGAAATAGTACCCCTAACTTGCCCCTCCCTCTTTGGGACCTCCAGGGTCTTTTGTAACCTGTCTCTTTCGTGTCCTGGGCTTGGCGAAAAGTCAGAAAAATGTTCTTGCCCTAAGAGATCACCTTCTCATTTACTGGGAAGGCCTTCTTTCTAGCTGCCATCCTATCAAGTACGGCTTCAAGATCAGGGCCAAACACTAAATTCCCCTCAAAGGGAAGACCACATAGCTCCGCATTTGTAGCCATATGCCCTGACCACGTTTTAACCCATAGCGCTCTACGAGCGGACTTTACCAGGGCCGAGGATCTTGCAGACATATTTATAGATTCAGCGGAGGCATCTGCCATGTACCCTACCGCTTTCTGTAGTACTAGCAGCGTGTCCAACAGGTCTTTGCAGGAAGTTTCTGCTTCAATATAGGTTTTCAACTGTTACAGCCAGTGCTCTAGGCTCCTGGCCACCACAGTTGGCACCATAGCTGGTTTCAAATTGGCTAGGGTTGAATCCCAGGCTTTTTTCAATAAGGATTCTGCCCTTTTATCCATGGCATCTTTTAGGATGCCCATATCCTAAAAAGCCAGGTCTGTGTTCCTAGATACCTGTGAAAAAACTGCATCAAGCTTTGTTTTTTTTAATTTCATACTTGAGCGATATCCTCCTCAGAAGGAAATCTCAGTTTGAGACATTTAGAGAAGAAAGGGGCCGTTTCTGGGTCCTTCCACTGTCTTTTCACAATTTCAGACAGAAATTTATGTCCTGGAAATATCCGATGTTTCACGTCACCCATACCTTGGAACATGTTATTGTGTATAGACAACTGGGCTTTGTCCTCGTTAAGGTTTAAAGTTGTATGGATAGTCTTTAATATATCATCCACCTCTTCTAAAGATAATCTATAGCGTGCAGAAGCAGCCTCTTTCTCTTCATCCTCTTACAGTGCCTTGCAAAAGTATTCGGCCCCCTTGAACTTTTCAACCTTTTGCCACATTTCGGGCTTCAAACAGATATAAAATTTGAATTTTTTGTGAAGAATCACCAACAAGTGGGACACAATTGTGAAGTGGAACGAAATCTATTGCATAATTTAAACTTTTTTAGCAAATAAAAAACTGAAAAGTGGTGCGTGCAAAATTATTCGGCCCCTTTACTTTCAGTGCAGCAAACTCACTACAGAAGTTCAGCGAGGATCTCTGAATGATCCAATGTTGTCCTAAATGACTGATGGTGATAAATAGAATCCACCTGTGTGTAATCAAGTCTCTGTATAAATGCACCTGCTCTGTGATAGTCTCAGGGTTCTGATGAAAGCGCAGAGAGCATCATGAAGACCAAGGAACACACCAGGCAGGTCCGTAATACTGTTGTGGAGAAGTTTAAAGCTGGATTTGGATACAAAAAGATTTCCCAAGCTTTAAACATCCCAAGGAGCACTGTGCAAGCGATCATTTTGAAATGGAAGGAGTATCAGACCACTGCAAATCTACCAAGACCTGGCCGTCCCTCTAAACTTTCAGCTCAGACAAGGAGAAGACTGATCAGAGATGCAGCCAAGAGGCCCATGATCACTCTGGATGAACTGCAGAGAACTACAGCTGAGGTGGGAGAGTCTGTCCATAGGACAACAATCAGTCGTACACTGCACAAATCTGGCCTTTATGGAAGAGTGGCAAGAAGAAAGACATTTCTCAAAGATATCCATAAAAAGTCTCGTCTAAAGTTTGCCACAAGTCACCTGGGAGACACACCAAACATGTGGAAAAAGGTGCTCTGGTCAGATGAAACCAAAATCAAACTTTTTGCCCACAATGCAAAACGATATGTTTGGCGTAAAAGCAACACAGCTCATCACCCTCAACACACCATCCCCACTGTCAAACATGGTGGTGGCAGCATCATGGTTTGGGCCTGCTTTTCTTCAGCAGGGACAGGGAAGATGGTTAAAATTGAGGGGAAGATGGATGCAGCCAAATACAGGACCATTCTGGATGAAAACCTGTTGGAGTCTGCAAAAGACCTGAAACTGGGACGGAGATTTATCTTCCAACAAGACAATAATCCCAAACATACAGCAAAATCTACAAAGGAGTGGTTCACAAATAAACGTATCCAGGTGTTAGAATGGCCAAGTCAAAGTCCAGACCTGAATCCAATCGAGAATCTGTGGAAAGAGCTGAAAACTGCTGTTCACAAATGCTCTCCATCCAACCTCACTGAGCTCGAGCTGTTTTGCAAGGAAGAATGGGCAGGAATTTCAGTCTCTCGATGTTCAAAACTGATAGAGACATACCTCAAGCGACTTGCAGCTGTAATCGCAGCAAAAGGTGGCTCTACAAAGTAATAACGCAAGGGGGTTGAATAATTTTGCACGCCCCACTTTTCATTTTTTTTATTAAAGTTTCAAAAATCCAATAGATTTCATTCCACTTCACAATTGTGTCCCACTTGTTGGTGATTCTTCACAAAAAATAAAAATGTTATATCTTTATGTTTGAAGCCTGAAATGTGGCAAAAGGTTGAAAAGTTCAAGGGGGCCGAATACTTTCGCAAGGCACTGTATTCCTCAGAATCTGGGGAAACACTTCCCTCTTTGTCCTCTGAATCACTGCCCCCTCTGGGTGCAGAAATACTTGAATGAGAACAGGATGTCGAACTGCTACTATTAGGCTGTGCAACCGGGAGTTTGTCCAGGTAAGAACGGAACGTCTCAAACGTGTCCGCAAGTTCTTTCCGGAAGGACTTTAATAGTTCTCCTGGTTGAGTAGCGGATGTAGCTGAGAAAGTCTTCTCCTTAACTAGCTCTGCTATACAGGTCCTGCATAACACTTTGGTACAAGACACCCTAAGTGTATTTTTTGCAGGATGGGCATTTCCTTTTAGGAAAAGGGGAGGAATGCTTGGTTATTTCTTTGGCTTTTGTCTGAAATACACCAAAAGTCCACTCCATTAAAAACATATCTAAATAACAAATCCAGATACAAAGTTAAAAGCCTTTAACCCTTAGAGAAAAAATAACCAGTTGCCAAATAGAAGAGCTGACCCTTTAGCCCCTGTGTTTGTTACCGCAGCTTTACAACTCTAGTGACC
Source organism: Lithobates pipiens (assembly GCF_037356315.1). NCBI lineage: Eukaryota > Metazoa > Chordata > Amphibia > Anura > Ranidae > Lithobates > Lithobates pipiens. The sequence goes on from NW_027507785.1 coordinate 245,125,198, forward strand.
CCCCCCATTGAGTCACCATTCTAAAAACACCACAATTCTCCTTAGTGCTTGGCTCAAGGAGAGTGATGCAGGCTCCCTTCCTTCTGCCCAGGGGAGTAAGAGAGGGAAAACACAAGACCCCTAAAGGAAAATATACAGGGACCTCTGCCCCTGCTTACCTGGGTCTGACTGGTGTTAGTGGCTCCTGCTCCTGCCACCGACACCTGTTCCTCTGGATCCATTGCTGCTGAGTTTCTAGTGGCATCCAGGTGCTGTTTTGTTTTATTTTTCCGGGTCCTTTCGCCGTTGCGAGGACCGGAAATTCCAACATTCTAAGGCCATTTCCTCCCCCTGCGGTCCAACAGCCAGAAATTATGCATTTGCCACCCGGGATTTGGAAAGCATTGAGGCTAAAAACAGAGGAGACGCTGCTCTCACCACTGCTGAGCTTGCGGTCCCTCCTTCCAAACTAGCTGCCGGTGGGGATGCTGGACTGGCCTATATCACAGACTAAACCACAGTTCTGACCCATGCTATCTCCACCTGGAGAGAGCATAGCACACCCTTGGTTCCCTGCAGCGCTTCCTCCATAGTGGAGGAAACACTACAACTGAAGCCATGGTGGAAGTGACTGGCCTATAAAGAAATTGACTGACATGTGTTTCCTAGGAAAATGGGTGAAGCTGCGCTCTCTCCAGGTGCTGTCCTGAAAGACGAGGTGAGAGAAAAAAATTCATGAAACGTTATGCCCAAAAAAAAAAAAACACACACATTTGAAAAATTGCTGCATAAATACCTTTGGACATAAAAAGTTGCCATTTTATTCCCTAGGGTCTCTGTTTGGGGAGTTCTGAGTAATTTTCTATCAAAAAAATATATGATTTTTACATGTAGGAGCAGAGTGGCAGACCTGGCCCAGGTGGCTAGTTAGAGGACCTTCACACTGGAAAGCAACTTCTATCTAAACAATAAGGTATTTCTTAGGCTTGTTCTATATCTTTACATTTTTTTCTGCCTCTGTTGTTCTCTACTCCTACAGCCTGCTGCGGTAGAATGTTCACATAGTGGTGGGGATAAAATGGAAGTGTTTTACCTTCCAAAGGATTTCAGTCTACTCGTTTTTGAGATCTACACAGTCTCACATTCTTGTCAGACAGCACAGTCAGAACTGAAACCTGACTTTTTTCAACTGCAGATAATACAACCAAGTCTTGTCCTGCCCCCAATTATTGACTAGACAGTGAAGGAAAAGCACTGATAAGCTGATCTCTCTATTACACTGCTCTAACCTCCTAACAGGACATCACTTATTAGCACACAAACACTGCTGCACAACTGATTTGCTCCTACAATGCATTCGGAAAGTATTCACAGTGCTTCACTTTTTCCACATTTTATGTTACAGCCTTATTCCAAAATGGATTAAAAATGCAATACTTCCCTCAAAATTCTACAAACCATACCCAATAATGACAGCAAGAAAGAAGTTTGTTTGAAAACTTTGCAAATTAATTAAAACTAATACCAAAAGTATTCACAGCCTTTGCTCAATACTTTGTTGAAGCCCCTTCGGCACCGATTACAACCTCAAGTCTTTTTAAGTATGATGCTACAAGCTTGTCACATCAATTTTTTGGGCAATTTCTCATATTCTTCTTTGCAGGACCTCTCAAGCTCCATCAGGTTGGATGGGGAACGTCGTTGCACAGCCATTTTCAGATCTCTCTAGAGATGTTAGATCGAGTTAAAGTCTGGGCCACTAAACGACATTCACAGAGTTGTCCCGTAGCTACTCCTTTGTTATCTTGGCTGTGTGCTTAGGGTCACTGTCCTGCTGGAAGATCAACCTTTGTCCCAATCTGGAGGTCCAGAGCACTCTGGAGCAGGTTTTCATCAAGGATGTCTCTGTACATTGCTGCATTCAACTTTCCCTAGATCCTGACTAGTCTCCCAGTCCCTGCCACTGAAAAACATCCCCACAGCATGATGCTGCATCCACCATATTTCACTGAAGGAATGGTATTGGCTAGGTTGTGAGCGGTGCCTAGTTTCCTCCAGACAGGATGCTTGCCATTCAGGCCAAAGCATTCAATCTGTTTCATCAGACCAAAGAATTTTGTTTCTCATGGTCAGAGTCCTTCAGGTGCTTTTTGGCAAACTCCAGACGGGCTGATTGATTGGACTGCTGCACAGATGGTTGTTTTCTGGAAGGTTCCTTCTCTCCAGAAAGCAATGCTGGAGCTCTGTCAGAGTGACCATCAAGTTCTTGGTCACCTCTCTGACCAAGGCCTTTATCCCCTGATTTTTCTGTACCTATCCCCAGATCTGTGCTTCGATACAATCCTGTCTCGGAGGTCTACAGGCAATTCCTTGGACTTCATGGCTTGGTTTGTGCTCTGACATGCACTGTTAACTGTGGGACCTTATATAGACAGGCGTGTGCCTTTCCAAATCATGTCCAATCAACTGAACTTACCACAGGTGGATTCCAAATCAAGCTGTAGAAACATCTCAAGGATAATTAGTGGAAACAGGATATACCTGAGCTCAATTTTAAGTGTCAAGGCAAAAAGCTGTGAATACTTATGTACATGTAACATAACAAGTGAAGCACTGTGAATACTTTCATTGTAGTCTGTGCTCTGCTGTACAGGGGAGTGCATGATGCCAATATCCCAAGTCAAATTCAGGGACTTGCATAAATTGCAAGATAATAAATGCCAGGATTTCTTGGAACACAAAGAGTAAGTTTAAACATTTACAAAAAAACTATGTAAAGCAAAGTTATTAAAAAAGCAATAACATTTATTTTAAGCTAACATATTTTACACTTTACACATGCTAAAAAAAGCATAGATGACAAAGTAAACATTTTATTTACACAACACTTTATAAAATGGTGCAAATGATCTGTCTTCTTCACCTTTTGTGCACATGCTCTTCACTTTTATTCTGATTGGTTCGTGCAGTTTTTAAAAAAGGGCAGTGGGATGCAAGCCAGTAACATGAAACAGCACTTGTGAATTAGATGGAGGATGAGGTGGATTGATTAGTGAAGTCTTTAAATATCATGCATTTGCCCGTAGAGCCATTAACTTGACGTCACCATAAGGTTTAACAAAGGTAACTGGTTAACAGGAACATCGTTGACAAATGTATTGCCAAAAAGGTTTTGTAAACATTAAATATAAATGACGAGTTGTTACAACACGATTCATGGACCGCAACAGAGTCTCCATGGCCAAGTTTAGTCTCTGAACACCATAAGCTTGTGACCACTGGTGGAAGTCAAGGTACCTCAATTAGAAGATTATTGAATATGGAAACAGCTGAACATATTAGATGCAGAGTAACTAGACAACAGCAAGGTAATTACTTATGTTCAACAGATCCAAAGAACTAAAATCCTGAGTCTGGTCTGGCTGCTAATGTAGCTGGAAAGAATACCATATACAGAATATATCTAGTACATACCTGTAAAATGTAGGTTGAAAGTTTAGAATGAACCGTATTCAGACACCGATCAAAACAGCAATATGACGCACTTAAAATGTTTAGGTTAAAGCGGAGTTCCACTTGTTTTTGTCGTTTACAAAAAGTGTAGCTGCTGACTTTTAATAAACGGACACACACTCACCTGTCCTATGGTCCAGCCTTGCTCTTCTCCTCTCTGCGGCGTCATCATAGCAACTGTGGGCACCCAGACATGATAGCTTGCGGCTTCACGGCCGGGCACGCACTGCGCATGCGCAAATTGAGCTGCAAGCTGCTAGTGGCCAGGCAATCTTCTGGGACTTCTGACGTGCCCCAAACAATTTCAGAGAGGGAGGGGCTGCCTAGGGGGAGAGGAGGCGTCGCCTAGGCGGCCAAGAGACAGAAGCAGAAAGTGGGACAGGAAGTCCCTCTCAAAACAAGGTACCCACTCACCCAGCCAAAAAAATGACACGCCAAATGTGACATGTAAGGGGGCAAGTGCTTAAAGTGGAAGTTCCACTTTTGGGTGGAACTCCGCTTTAAGTTTTATACTAAACTGTTCAAACAGATCTATAGGGCCTATTCACACCTATGTGTTTTATTGCTCGAGTAACATTGTAAGCCATTTTATATGGTGCTGGCTTACATCTGAGCCATTTGTTGTCCATATTTTGGTGCTTTGATGTGCATTAAAAGGCCTATTGATGACAACAAATGCATGAAAATGCATGACTGTTGAGAACTTCTCAAATTGCATGAAAATGCTCACAAAAAATGAAAAATATGGCCCTAGATCTTGGTTCACAAATTATTTAGACTTAAATTCTAAATGCTGAAGGTTTTTGACCTCATGCATTCCACGCATAAAAAGGTAAAAAAAAAAAAAAAAAAACCTTCGGTATACATCCCCTTAAGCCCCCCTAATACTTACCTGAGCTTAATCCTGATCCAGCAATGTGCACAAAAGCAGCTGCTCTCCTGGCTCTCTCCCTCTTCACTGGCTCAGAGACAGCAGCAGGAGTCATTGGCTTCCGCTGCTGTCAATCACAGCCAGTGAGGGAGCGGAGCCCCGTTCTGTTTGTCATATAAACACACAGAGCGGGGCTCAGGAACGAGCATGCAAGAATGTCCATAGCATCTTGCTATGGGGGCACTCAGCAGGGGGGAGAAGCCAGGAGCGCAGACGGGGTCCCTGCGAAGAGGAGGATCAGGGGCTGCTCTGCAGGTAACATTTTTATTTTATTTTTTACCTTTAGTGAGTCATCAAAATGCCAAATAATTTAAAGTAATCATATTCCTTAGATATTACGCACGCAAGTCTGGGATAGCAAACTGGAAGAAATTATTTCCAAATAGTTAAAGTGGTTGTAAACCCTTACAGACCACTTTGACCTACAGGTAAGCATAGATTAAGGCTTACCTGCAGGTCCAAGAAATATCACCTAAACCTACACGGTTTAGGAGATATTTGCAAAAAGACAGGCACCGCTGTCTAAGGCGCATGCGCCGTAGATAGCGGCACACTGAGCATGCCACTGCTAACGGCGATATGCCATTAGTGGCGGCTCCCTGCCATCGCGGCTCTGTCACAGCGCCGGAGCCACGATACTCAGAAGGAAGATGGACGCTCCATGGAAGAGGGGACAGTGGTGACTTCACTGGCTCCTGTGTCAGGTAAGTGACACATGAAGTAGCCCATTATGCTTTGCCTTTGCAGGGAAACAAAGAGGAAGTAAACCCATTGAGTTTACTTCCTCTTTAATTGGTGGTGGTGGTGTGTGTGTGTGTTGACTGTCTCAGAGCTTCAGAACTGATGAGTTTGTCTCACACGTTGAGACAAGCTCAATATTACTTAGCAGCGCTATTGTTTTCTGCAGTAATCCTTGGGTATTGCTGCAACATTTAAAGAATATGTCACGGCTGAGACAACAATTTGCTTCATCTGAATAACAGCTATGATAGCATATTTAGTGTATACAAATGATCCCCAACTACTGCAGCATATGATTAGCAATGGTTATGAATGATAAAAGTTGTCACATGGCAGGCTTTATGTTATACTGACAAAAAATTCTTAAATGCTAAATCCTACCAATTATTCTCATTACACCAGGCTTTGTACAATTCTACCATCATTAGGGACTTTTTCCGAAAACTCAAATGTTAACAAAGATATCGTATGATAGCAGGCTATTAAGGATGAATGAATAATGGGTAGTAAGGGCTGAAATATTTATTTCCTGGAAACCCTAAATGCTCCGTGCTGAATATACTGCTGGCATGTAAAGTGAGCCACTTGCACATGTGAACCATGCTGAAATGGAGGACCAGGGTACAGACTTGTTGATCCTCATATTCAACAGGGATGATGTAACAAAAACCTAGGCCTTTAGGCATGAGGCCAGCAATAAAAAGAGCCTGGAGCAGGTATTTCAGTCCTGAAATGCTCAATTTATCCATCATGGTAAGATAGCTTTATGTTAACATTTAATTATCAACCTTAAATGGTTTAGGAGTTTCAAATCAGATTCATGGGAAATGGGAAAGAGGGGCAAACACCCAAAGCAAATCAGATATTCTGTAATTTTAAAGTGGTAATAAACCAAAAAGCAAACATATTGCAGTTTACTATTTCTTAGATGTGATAGCTCCATTTTCTTTTTTAGGCTTTCATTCTTCTATTTTCATCTGGTGAATGCAGCCACCACATCTAGCGACTGGTGAGTCGCAATATACTACGTTTTGCTTTTAAGTTTAGTATGACTTTAATGAAATTTGGATGGTTGCTATAGGTCTTCGATTCAACATTTCTTTTCGGAAATTAGTATAGTAATGGCACTTGCTTTTGAAAAAAAATGGAATAGACGGGTGCTAGAGAAAATGACTCCTTCAGATCCAGTGCACCTGTAACAGGAGTTTATGGTCAAAATATGTGACAAAGTTTTGCTTGAGCCATTCGTAAGGGCACACGAGCAGCAAATAGCCGATTCATGTATTGGTAGGCAAGAGAGGGACGCAACTGCTTCTGAAAATTTGCTTACACAGATGTACACCATAAGGAACAATGATGGTGCTAATGACAGGCTGCAATAAAAGAGAACACGATTTTGCAGGTATAAAAGGTGGCAATATATAAATTTTTCCTATTTTGACTGGCCAGCCTCTGAAATGCAGCAGTAAAATGTTTTACACTAAGCCGATGCATTATAACATTTTGGAGTGATGAGTGTTTGACACTGCCACCTCTGAGAAATACCTAGTTAAAAAATTATTGCTTTGTGAAATAATGGAAAGTGAACAGAGCTAGTTCTTGTTTCTACAGAAATGTTTTACGGTGGCAACAAGCACTAGTAAACTCCTCTCTGGTTGGTTTTGTTTTGAGAGTGGTGATAAGATGGCCAACCCCCCCCTCCCCCCTCAGTTTATTTTATTTTTTACACCACTGAATTAGCGATAACTACACTTCCAAAGTCCATTATTATTACTTTCTAATTCTCCCATTTCTTTCCTGCTTTCAGTACATCTTACAGTGGATGAGTATATTTAGACTTTAGAGCCCTACTTATATTCTGAGTATTTACAAAACTCAAATATATATTTTAGGAAGCTAAGTATTAGTTTGATCGTTCAGATCTGCTGGCTGGAACACGTGTTAATTGTGTAGACCTACTTTAGGTAGTTGAGTGCATTTACCTAGCTTTTGAATGCTTGTTAGACTATGGAAATCTGGAGATCTAAAAATATTCACTGTGTCTAAGCAGTACCCTAAAAAAACAAAAAAAAAAACATCAACCTTTAGTAATACACCCAGCAGCTGTATATCTGCAGTGTGAGATCATTTAAGGCACTGTGCCTGCGACTGCTATCATTAGATTTGGCGACATCAGTACTGTGCTGTTCAATGTTCCCCTCCTCCAGAAGAGGAGGTTGTAATGCAAGGCTCACCCTGCTTCATTCATGATGTGGAACAATGATTTCTGAACCTTCTGCTGCTTTCTAACCAGCCATCCGGGTGGAGAAATCTTACAAGATGATGCAAAGCCCAGCCTCTACGCAGAGACACAGGGCAGAATAGGGTACAGTAAGTCAGTAATGGGAAAAAGATCAGCTGAAAGGGAACCTATACCAGTGAAGATTTCTTTTTTGTCCTCTACTTGCCCTTTTTCAGACTTCCACAGTTCAGGTCCTCTTTAGGAATTAGTCGGACTGAGTGATCATGAAAAATGGCACTCATAGGGATTTCTAGGTGTGATATTGGAATGCTGCACACTTCATAGAGAACCTATTCTTCTGTCAATCAGTAAGTCATTATTCAAAGCTAGCACCTTAGAATTTCCTGTACATAAAAAAAAAAATTATAATAATTTCCAGGTTGAATGACAAATTACATAAATGGCCCATGAATGTTAATACTGACTGATTAGTCTACGGTGAACGTTTTGTTCTTCGCATCGGTTTTCTCTACACAAACTATAAAATTTTGCTACATCTGTTAAAGGCAACACAAGACCATTATCAAGGGTAGCAGTCTGTGCAGGTTTTAGAGGCACAAGGAAGTTGGATGAGACACTAGTGCAAGTGGCTGTATAATGTACTGCAGCATTTTACAATGTTTGAGGAAAGCTAAGAGGTGTTTTTTTATTTTTTCACACTGCCATGAACTTGGCCAGCTGTAAACGTAGACTATGTGTATGTTAGCACAGTCATGTGCGAGGAATCTCTTGTAGGGTCTTTTGATTCTTAGCCAAGCTGCAGACCACCTCATAACAACCTGCCATTAAATACGTTTGCATATGACAAAACATGATGCTTTCCAGACATTCCTGATATTAAACCATGTTCTTGGATCATTTTCACCTTCTTCAGGTTCAGGCATATACAAATTTTCTGAACATTTCTACTCTCAGTACCACCACAATCACATTCCATAACATACTGCATAAGGAACCAGTCAAAGCAACCACACTACCTTTTGTCCACTTGCAAAAACCTGCAGAATTTCAGAGCACTCGGGTCCTATGGAATTCAGATTGAACCTACAAAAATGGCATTAGAATCTTCCAAGACTACAAAAGCCTGCAATCTTTCTGGGATATAAATAAAAGGAAAAACTTGATTCTTAGGGAGACAGAATAAAAGACTTTTCTTCATGGCTCACTGATATAGTATCTGGTCACGAGAGTTCATTTCCCCCCCCCCCCCCCCCCCAACACTGAGGAAGTCCCTGGCAGTGTCCATGAACTGAGGCTTTCACATAACGGATGTTAGGCTGGATGGGCTACCAGATGTGTGATTCACAGTGTGTCATCTTGATAACGCCAACACCTCCTCCCAACCGTCGGTAGTTCATGCCGCCATATAACCTGCATACAAGAGGAGAGATGAGGAATAGTTTCTAGTAACAATATATTGCATATTTTAGTTAAGGCAATGTGTTCAGACCATTAAAGGGACAGAAATCAATGCAATGGTGTACAGAATATTTGTTACATTCTTTTGTGTCAACATATACAGATTTCATCTATGATATCACAAGACAATGATTATTAGTGCCATACTTATTTGTTGTACAAACAGGCCAAAAATCACCTGAAATTGGTTAGTTCGGCAGGAATCGGCCAACCTTTGCCCATGTGTACAGCTGTCTTTTCTATAGAAGCCGGTCTCACAAATAACTTCTATTGAACAGGCATGCTGGAAAGCCAGCAGCCGATTAGCAGTGGCAGTGAATGGCTGTGATAAAATAGCACAGTGGAGGAGATTGCTTCACTAACCTTGCTTGTGATAGTACAGTGAAAAAATAAAAATAAAAAAATAACTTTGTGTACCCAGCTTATGCCCTGTTCTTGTCCAGCTCTGGCTGAGCCAAGCTGGCCTCATTACAATTGTGTTGGACAATGGAAAATATGGCTTTTCCACGTGGAAAGCTACAGGCAGTCAAGCTGATGCCGAGAAGTGAGAACGTGGTCACATGCTACCCCTAGAGGATACTGCCTGGGAAGAAAAGCCTCACCCCTACAGTAAGCAAAATTCTGCAAACTACACAGATGCCTCATTGTTAAAAGAAAATAATAAATAAAACTCTTTATAAGCAGCATTTGGATTGACTGGAAGGCTTTTAATTTAAGCAGAAAGAAATACACAAGGCTAGCTTAATACCCATTACTTTGCTACCTACAGCCCCAAACCCCAATATCTCAGTTAACAGTATATTGGTGATACAAATTGCCCTGCTTTAGCTGGCATTCACACCTAAACAAAGCATATGCCTGGTGATTGTGCAGCTTTTTTCAGGTGTATTACTTGCATTTTTTGCGCCTGTATCAAGCTTCAGGAGTCTATTTCCTGGGCTAGGCACGGGGAGCAAAACAGTAGAGAGGAATTCTTCAGGCATAAAATTGTGCAAGAAAAGCATGTATATATGTACAGGCATTCCCATTGAAGTCTGAAATCAAAAACGTCTGAAAAAAAAACCCAAAAAAAAAAATCTCCTATACTTTTTTTTCCCCCAAGAACTGAGTGAAGAAGTGTAAACAGGCACAAGTGTAAAGAATGCCATTCTGCGTAGTCAGGTGTAGGGCAACAAGCACAAAAAAGTGTGAATGGGGCTTACCTGAAAGAGAAACCTAAAACAAGCTGTTCGCTTACTTATTCATTATCTTAGGCAGTATAATTTATTTTCATAGATCAATGTGTGTCAAATTATATTTGAAGAGTGGCTATACAAATCACAATTAATGTGAGCTCATTTAAGGATGAAGAGAGCAGTAGACTATACAGTACTAGCTAGAATTTCATGTCATCATGCATAGTGCGTAGTGCGCCCTCTGCTGAACCTTCTAAGAAGGGTTTTTAGCCTGGTGGCATTTCAGTTAACCTGTGCTTTGCAGTGTGTAGTTAATTACACCCATCAACTAGACTGAAGATATATTTTTTTGATCCAGAATAAAAAGTGAATGTAAATAACATTTCATCTATTTTATTGGTGGTCATTACCTGCAGTTCAAAATAACATTGATATTACAATAAAAAAAGCTCATGCTACGCTTACTACCGGAGACACAAAAAATAAAAAGCCAAGCCACACTATTCATATTGTTATTACTATAGACCCCATGCTTAAAACCTAAAAGAGGAGTACAGTTGTACTTAATATTTATATACCCCTGGCAGAATTTATAAGATTTTATTTTTAAAAGCGATTCAAACAAAATCTCACTCCCGGTAGTTTTTGTTTGTTCTGTTTGGTGTATTGTAAGTGAGCTGTCTAGTGGCATTGGTGCAAATCATTTTGAAAATTCTGTCATGAGTATGTAAAATGCCTCTTCTGATGACAACCACTCCACTATATTATATATATATATATATATATATATATACACACACACACACACACACACACGTGTATATGCCGCACTGCACACTTTAAACATTTCAGGGATAATTTTGCTTTGAAAGAAAATCCTCCCAAATGACCCTCCCTCAGCAAAAAGTTACAATAACTTTAGATCTCAGCTGATTCCTCCTTACACTCAAGTAGCACTTACAGAAATGGTGACCTGTACACCACGTGAATACGTAGGCACCCAGTCACAGAGATGGAGCTGTGTTAGTCTGTTCATCTCTATGGCCAGGTACCTGTTGAGCATCAAACAAGTCAATCTGGTAGCACTTTTTAAAAAAAGTTTGCATTTCCAAATGAATAGTAATGGAGTTTCCAACACTGCAAAGTCAGCATGACTGAAAGATCACTATTGGTTAACCAAGTAGAACGCCAAGTAACTTAAGGCAGAGTTCACACTGGCATTAAAAGCAGGCGTTAAAAACGACCCTCAAATGCCTATGCACAAGATAAAATAGACAGACATTCACACTATCAAAACATGAAGCGTTAGCATAGCTACAAAATTAAAGCCTCATGTCAAGTCAACCTCTCCCATGCAAGTCTATGGTAACGTTCCACAGATGCTATGGCAGGCAGTTGCGGAGCAGTTGTGGGGTGTAAAGATTAGCTTATTGCCGGTAAAGGAATAGGCGTTTGTGGAACAGTTTTCATAAAAAGCTTCAGAACTGCCCATATGGAGTTTGGGGAGCATTTTTAACTCCTCATTAATGCTTGTAAAATGCCTGTCTAATGGCCATACTAAAGCTTATTTACACAAGTCTAACGCCCATACTAATGCTATAGGGGCGTTTGTTAAGCGTTAGAAATTTAGTCAAGTGTGAACAAGCCCCAAGGATCAATAGTATGTTAACTTTTTATTTTTATTTTTTACTTGAAAGCATTTCCACGAAGTTAGTAAAAGGCACTACAAAGACAATCTGTAGTATATAGTAGAGATAAACAAACATTCTCACCTCCAAGTGTTAGCATCTGGATCAAACACCTCTATAGTTTTCAAGTATGTTGTTCCATCAAATCCACCTACAGCCATCAACTGCCCATTGACCACAGCTAGACCGACCTAGGACATTGATAAATGAAATAAGCATGAGCAGTACTACTTACCATATGAAAGTATTCTTTAATAAGCCAAACACTACAATTGTTTTCTAAGGCATCGCTAGCTTGCAACTATGTTAATCATTTTTAACTTGAAATTTATAGAACTGGTGGCCATAACATGGACTGAACATGCTACCGCAAAACAAATACAATTAACCTGCCTTAAAAAGAGTATTGTTGCTTAAATAATTAGACAGACCCCCAAGAAGGTCAGTGTACTACACACCAAGGAACACGCTTTGATTTTGATCATCTGTAAGCAATATGGTTCTCCATCTATGATGTACATTTATTAAACTGGGATAAACTGTGGCAGTGACCATTATAGCTCATCTTCACTGTGCTGCTGTTTAAAAGGCTGCGATGAGTAGTGAAGATGATGTTCTCCACTTCCCATTGCAGCTCAGTGAGAAGCTGCCAGTGAGTTTAAGGCCTCATGCACACAGGATAATTTGCTAACTCTTCCAGAAGCCTTTCCTCCTGGCAGTAGCATTTTGGCAGGAAAAATGCCTGATGCTGGTAAAAGTTTTTACGCGTTTAGTCTTGCTTACAGATGTCAAGCGCTTGGGTGTTCATTAATTTCATTGGCTGGAATAAGAATGTATCCCAGCTATTGAAATGATTTAACTCTGAAGCGCTAAATGTGCCTAGCATTAACACGCATTAAGACATTTTTACAAGCGTTTTTTCTGCCAAAACTCTGCTACTCCTGGATGCTCCGGCAGTGGAGTTTATTTTTTTGCCTCTAAAAGCCCCTGCCGCTAAATGCTGCAGGGGAGTTTAGAGACAGGAAAAAAAAAAACATGCCAGACGCTCCTAGAAGCAGCTGCAAAAAAGTCCAGTGTGCATGAAGCCTTATACAAACAGGCAGTTTATTAAGGTGCAATATAAACCCCTTACTGGCTGTTTTCTCGCTCCTTGCTTCTCCACTACAAAAGGTGTCTATAGCAGAAAGAGAAGCTGGAAATGGCCGTGATCTTTTTTCCTGAGCAGTTTATAATGAATGTTCAGTGGCAATAAATGAAACAGCCAGAAGAACAATGTAGTGTGGATGCAGCTACTACACAAGGTCAAATCATAACAGAAAAAAAATTAGAATTTTGACTTGCATGTAACTTCCATCTCTTGGACTACAGTACACGACACTCTGTGGGACTCCAGCTTTTCAGCAAGTAATGAGGAAAAAGAAAACAGAGGGGAGGGACCTGTTTCCTGTACTGTGCGCCATGGAAATTGTAGGCAAGTCAGTCAAATTTCTCATCATCTTAAATCGTACAGAACAGGACACAAGACCGGTCGTTACTACCCACCCCCCTCTTCCTCCTTTTCTCAGGTCCTCTAAACTCAAATTTCCTGCTCTGCTAAAGAATAGCACCTCGGGGTGTCCTACCATTAAGCAGCAACTACCGGCACAAAACCTATATTATACTTAAGCCAAGCCATATCACTGAAGACTTGTGTCACTTTGTGTATGCGCGCGCGTGCGCACGCACACTGTGCTACCCCCCCCCCCCCCACCAATTCCTTATTTATGTTCTGTAAGTATGGGCTGCGTGCCATTTACTGAACTGTATTGTTACATACCCTCTCTCTTACCCCCCATTCTTAGGGGATGACTCACTTTTGTCTCTTTACCATGTAAGCACCGTTCTTTCCCTCAGATTTTTGAACAAGGACGACAGGACACAAGACTTATAGTCATAGACCATGGGACTTCCCCAAGTACAAAAACTGAGGGGTGGGCAAAAAACTAGTAAAGAGCAGTAAACATTTAGATGACTGCACGGAGCACCCAGGGTCAAAACTTGCATCAGCAGAAGCCTGGAGATCCACCAGGTAAAACTGGGAAGGTATGAACTGAAGACCAGGTGGCAGCTTGCGTGAGCCAATAGGAAAGAGGAACCTTTTCCTTGAGGGCATAAGCCCCGTGAATTAGCTGCATGGGTCACCTACTTATGGTGGAAGAAGCAGCTGAATGTCCGTTCTTGGAACTTTTAGGGAGGACAAAAAAGGGATTTAGATTTTCCCGGAGGAAATATTTCCAGCTAGGTAAATACCAACTGATTTGACCACATCCTGGCAATTGTGGTTGTACAGGCAGAATTCCTCACCGGCGAGCTCCTGCTATGATGTAGGAGAAGAGTCAAGTGTGGGAGTTGTCCGTCGTAAGGCTCCAAGTTTCAGAATTTTGATGGGGTGCAACGACTCCTGTGGAGATCAGGATCCCCCTGACAGTTAAAGGAATTTTAGATCCCGCTGCAGGCCTGATGGGAGGAAGCAACGACAGATGCCACCCTAAGGAGAGGAGAGGAAGGATTTCCTGGATTCTAGAACTTTAAGATAAAAAACATACAAAGCTTGTGTGGAATTTCGCGCTAAAAGGGAACTTTGTAGTTTCCTGGATTCTAGGGCTGAGTTGGAAATTCATTAGGCCAGGGAGATTTTTGCATGGCTGAAAAGCAATTGTGGGTGATCCAAAAATGGGCACTCATAGGCGGCACAGATGGGCACTCATAGGCAGCACAGATGGGCACTCATAGGCAGCACAGATGGGCATTTTATTTATGGGTGGCACGGATGGGCACTGATAGGTGGCACTGATGACACCGATTGGTGGTTTTGCTGGGCATCACTAATTTCATTTGTTACATGATGGTGCCAGTCAGTGCCCATTTGTGCCAGATTGGCCTGTCATTTGCACACGTGGATGGCCATGGGGGCCATCCACATGTTGGGAGCTTCCCTGGTGGTCCTGGCGGCTTCCCTGGTGTGGGCACCCGGGGGGGGGGGGGGGGAATGATAAACACAGCGCAGACCACCCATCAGGAAAGCCATCGACTGGCTCTCCTCTACTTGCGTCTGTTAGACGCGAGTGAGGAAAAGCCGGTCACCGGCTTTTCCTGTTTACATCGCGATCAGCTGTGATTGGACACGGCTGATCATGCGGTAAAGAGCCTACCAAGATCGGTGTAGCGGTCGCAACGATGTGTGCCCCCACGGGCGAGCAGCGGCTGTTATCCTGTAGGACGTCATGACACCCAGTCAGGATAACTGAACCAACGCCCGGCTGTCATTTTGCTATAGGCCGGGCGGGAAGTGGTTAACCAATTAAGGACTAGCCTTGTTTTGGAATTTAGGTGTCTATATGTTTAAAACAGTTTTTTTTTGCAAGAAAATTACTTAGATCCTCCAAACATTATATATTCCCTTTTTATCCTAACACCCTAGAGAATAAAATGGCGGTCATTGCAATGCTTTTTTTTCACGCCGTATTTGCCAACGGTCTTACAAGTGCACTTATTTTTTGCAAAAAATTCACTTTTTTGAATAAAAAAAATAAATAAAACAGTAAAGTTAGTCCATGTTTTTTTTTTTAGATTGTGAAAGATAATATTACGCCAAGTAAATTGATACCCAATAGGTCACGCTTCAAAATTGCGCCCGTTCGTGGAATGGCGTCAAACGTTTACCCTCAAAAATCTCCATAGGTGACGTTTAAAAAAAATTCTACAGGTTGCATGTTTTGAGTTACAGAGGAGGTCTCGGGCTAGAATTTTTGCTCTCACTCTACCGATCGCGGCGACACCTCACGTGTGGTTTTACCACTGTTTTCATATGCGGGTGCTACTCATGTATGCGTTTGCTTCTGGGCATGAGCTCATCGGGAGAGGGCGCTTTAAAAAAAATACATTTTTTTCTTATTTATTTTACTTGATTTAATTTTTTTATGTTTTAAAAAATAAATAAAAAATGGGTCACTTTTATTCCCGTTACAAGGAATATAAACACCCCTTGAAAAAAGCATGACAGGTCCTCTTAAATATGAGATCCGGGGTCAAAAAGTCCTCAGATCTCATATTTGGACTAAAATGTATAAAAAAAAAAAAAAAATTGTCATTTGAAAAAAATGACATTGAAAAAGTGTGCAATAAGAGCTATGGGCGGAGTGACGTTTTGGTATGGAGACGGGTGGGGGCCATCTTAGCCTCACTCGTCTCCATACAAAGGACGTGAAAGGACCCGATCGCCTCTGCCGCGACCAACGGCACCAGTAAGCGCCGGAGGGCACCTCTCCCGCCGCTGATAACGGTGTTCTGCCGCAGAGACCACCATTATCGTAAAGAGGACCAGCTCTTCAAAAGATGGATATCTCAGTTGTGGCAGCAGCTGCTGCCATTACCGAGATATACATCGGAAGATTAAAGATGTATATGTACAGGAGCCAGTCGGCAAGTGGTTAAATACCACCAAAAGAAAGCTCTATTTGTGTAAAAAAAAAAAGGACAAAAATTTCATATAGGTAGAGTGTTGCATGACAAATGTGAGCGCACCGAAAGCTGCAAATTGGTCTGGTTAGGAAGGGGGTTTAAGTGCCCAGTGGGCAAGTGGTTAAGCTGTGTATGTCAAGCATGCAGTGCTTCCAGAAGGCAGCTGTGGGACACAGAGCAGACTCTGAACCAGGCATTTGCATCGGTTCATTTCTCCCTAACCGGGTCATGTGAGTCACTAGGTGTTGCTTGGCAGGCTAAAGGTGCTTAGCAGGATTGTTGCATAGGGGCTTGGTGAGCCCTATTGAAGGGTATCCCTTCTGGGGTGTGTTAATACTACACCCAGGTACTTTTTTTGTGGCTAATAAATGTCTTAAAAAAAAAAAAAAGAAAAAAGGAGGAGCGGGACTAATACTACAGGGAAGGACCCACATATGTCGTCAGTAGTTCCTGATGAACCTAGTCGTATCCCTAGTGTTGTATCCCCTGAAAGACTAGACCGGGCAATCGGAGTCACTGCGCCTATCTGGTATTGTACCTACAGTCAACGCTATAGTATAAACTGTCCGAGATATCCATCTTTAAACTGCCGATGTATATGTACAGGAGACAGTCGACAAGTGGTTGTAAACCCTTACAGACCACTTTAACCTACAGGTAAGCCTAGATTAAGGCTTACCTGTAGGTGCAAAAAATATCTCCTTGACCTACACGGTTAAGGAGATATTTTCCAAAAAACGGGCACCGACGTCTACAGTGCGCAGGCGCACTGAGCGTGCCGTTAGTGAAGGCGATCATGCCTTCACTGCCGACTCCAGCACGCATGCGCCGGAGTGACGTCATCGCTGCTCAGGCCAGTCATATCAATACTCGGAAGTCACTTCGGGAGATATGGCGGCGACAGAGGAGGTGAACGGGGGTCGCTGCGGGGGCTTCGATCCCAGGTAAGTAATTCATAATGAGCTAGTATGCATAGCCTTTGTCCTGCAGGGTGTTTTTTTTATTACTTCCTCTTTAAAAATAACAATGTATATATGTGCTTTATAAAATAAAAAAAATAAAAAACACATTTCCAGCAAATAGTTTAAAATAGAAACATGGAACAGGAGAGGAAAGTAAATAGCGATTATACAGGTTGAAATTAAAGGGTTAACCACCTCCCACCCCACTGTTCGGGAACATCCCTCAGAACAAGTGCTCGCATCGCGGCCACGAGGCGTGCTGCGGCTTGATTCTTTGATCATTATGATCACAGAATCTAGCTGAGCAGAGATCGGAATATGGGCGCTGTGATTGGCCGTCCCGATCACATGATGGCTGTGTCCAATCACAGCCGTCACAATGTAAACAGACGCATGTCTCTGACAGTTCTCCCCACCGTGCTCAGTGAGAGATCAGTGCGGGGGGAGAGGGGGAATCTGCAGATCCTTGACAGCTCTCTGTGTGAGGATGACAGTACACCAAGCACCACTGATACCTGTCCCCATAAAACATCTGTTTGTCCCCCATCATTGTCAACACCAAACACTGATTTGGGTTTTTTTTTATCCAAAGAAATGTAGCAGCATCATTTTGTCAAAATTTATCAAGAGAAATTACTCATTTGCAAAATTTTATAACAGAAAATATGAAAAATGCATTGTTTTCGAAAATGTTCAGTCTTTTTTTTATTTGTAGTGTAAAAAATAAAAACTACAGTGGTGATTAAATACCACCAAAAGAAAGCTCTATTTGTGTGAAAAAAATATGTCATATGGGTACAGTGTTGCGTTACTGCGCAATTCTCAAAGTATGACAGCACTGAAAGCTGAAAATTGGTCTCAGGAGAAGGGGGGTGAAAGTGCTCGGTATTGAAATGGTTAAGTAGGGAAAAAAAAAAAAAAAAAGAAAAAAAAGCGCATGCCCTGGTTAAGTCAATTCCATGTGCACACAAAAAACAAAACAAAAACTTTCCTCTGTCAGCTGCCGCTCTCTTACTCACAAATCTGTCTGACATGGAAACAGGGAATGAAGGAGATAAGATCGCTACTATGATACTTTGTTGTTGTTTTGGCTTAAAATGTTACATTGAGTTCTCACTGAGATTGTCTGTCAGAGAGATCATTCAGTGAGAAAGGCTTCTGACTAGCTCCCAGGCATAGGATCTCATGGGATGTGCACAGTAGCTGAGCAGAAGGAGATAAGGCAAGATCAGAATGTGAAGGGCATACAAGACACCTCCTGTGTACAGAGGAGGGGGTTTTATGGACGTTTGTAAGACGCCCAAGGTAGCCAACTGGATATTAGAGATATTTTCAGGTGGCGAAGATACACAACGTGAAATTACACCACGCATATAAAAAACAGGACACGGTCACAATTACAGGGAAATGCTGTCTTACCGTATACACACACCGAAGTTTCCCAGAGGACCAAACCTCACCCCTCATGGAGGTCTTACCTCTGAAGAGGCCCTCAGGGTACGGGTGCCATAGGAATGGACCATAGCCCTGACCCTGTATATTATTCTGTAGCCAATTACACTTTTGGCACCACATGCAAAGTTGAGTGCCGAATGCAGGATCCAGTGCTGAAACAAATATTACAAAGCCAGCCCTGCTATAGCAGGGTCCAGGCACAGCTCCCAGGATGTACATCAAGGGCAACCGATCCAGAAACTGCTGGTGAGCCCTTAGGCAAAAGGCAATTGGATCTTCACAGAAATGTCAGTCAACACAGTGGAAACTTTTCCAGAGAAGAGTTCCGTCATCTAAGGATACAAAACTGGAGACCCATAGAGTAGGTGGGGTTCTATGAGCGTGCACTTAGATGCATTTCCCACAAATCTTTTGCCAGTGTTCAATCACCCCAAGGTAGTAGCATATAACCCATGATCTAGGACTACAAGTCCTTAGCTATATGATTAAGATAAAATAACATGGCTATATTTTGTTTGCACCTTTCAATATTATTATACTAATACAAAGTTTAAGCGCTGTCTTACCCCACTTCGTCGGGAAGTCATGGCAACCACGGGTGACCACTGATTGGTCCTGGGATTGTACCGCTCAGCACTGCTTAGCTCTGTGGTGTCATCTCTTCCACCTACTGCATAGATCATATCCTGGTACACAGCACAGCCTAGGTGCTTTCTGCGTGTGCCCATTGGTGCTATTGTGTGCCAGCGGTTTTCCTGAGGATTGTAGCGCTCCACTGAAAAATACAAAACAATGAGATGATCGATCAGTCACATCTTTTTACCTGATCTGCAGAACAAAATACTTACTTTATATTAATCAGCCGATTTACATTAATCAGCATGAATATCTGGCACAGTGAGGATCGAAGCAAGGAGATATCACATTTCACGAGTAGACTAAGGTCATTTCCGTGACAACGGAAGTGACCTCATATGCTGTTGAGACCCCAGAAGTGCCAGGGCTTACTGTACTGGATCTCATGGTTTTCTGTCTAAATGTTATTGCAGTTTTAATATTTAAGAGTTTTTATGTACTGCACTATGGGGATTGTTTGCTTGTATTTTTTATGCTGACCAAAGGGCTGGATAAAGAAGGACTCAACTGAAGGGGAAGCTGACAAAAGAGGTGCTTTAACCCTATGCACATCAGGTGCACTGACCATCCTAGAGATAAGAGATCATATACATTTGGTGACCACTCTGTATTTATACAGATTATTTGGTACAAAGAGGTGAAGGATTGAGGGAAGAAGGGATAAACAGCATGTGGTGGAGAAGCTAATTGAAGGACTTTCTATGAACTGCTACGATTATTGCTTATACACTGAGTGTTGGTGTATGTGGACGTTGATCATTGCTTTCTTCACGAATACATTTATACATTATACACACTATTGTGATTATTATGTGTGTGTTTTTCATATATTGGTTATTTTCTACTTTATGAAAAACAGAAATGGAAAGCACGCACACCTAGTGCATTACCAGAGATAATTTAAATAAGACATTTTTGCATAAAAGTGGGTACTCACAAAATGCAACTGACAAAAGGCCATAAACATGGTACACATGGTACTGCTAATGCGTTTCGGGGCACTCCCCCTTCCTCAGAGCTAGGCATTTTCTACTCTGTTTTGGGGTATGAAACATTTCTCTATTGTCCAATATAACTCGCATTTAGTTTCTACATCCCTGGTTTACTTAAGTACTGAGGCCACGTTAATATATCAATACAGGAAACAATATAGAATTTGCATGGACAGAAATATTAAATGAATAGGTATAGAGTAATAATCTCATAACAATTCGAAAGGAAGTTGAAAATGGATTTGAAGATTTACTAACCGGTATTGAGAGGAGATGTACCATCTGATCCCCCAACAGCATATAGAAAACCACCTAGAACTGCAACAGCGACTCCTAGTCTCCTTGTACTCATAGATGCTACACGTGTCCATTTGTTTTCCTTTGGGTCGTACCTAGCATAAGAGAGCAAAACATGTTCATGCCTAAACAATCTTGTGTTAAACATCTGCATTAGGAATATAGAGCATTCTACCTTTGGCAAGAAAGTATTAATAGTAATAACATTTCTATTAGGTTTTTCTCTTGCGGGGCTTAAAGTGCTTATCAAATTGATGTTGGAAGCTTTGAACAGAAGAACTTGTCAGGTGTTGCTATAAGCCTAGGTGAACAGATGTGTCTGTTTTTAAAAACATCCCGAGAGGGTGCTTCCCAGACAATAGATGGCAGTGAGTTCCATATTGTGTTCTGTCAGAAAGAATGTATAAAACCCCAAAAATATTTGAAATGAGTTTGGGTACATGAAATTTTCATTTCTCTGAGCAGGAGATGGAGCATTTTGGAATATGGATAACCAGAAGTTCTGTGAGATAGACATAACCCAAGTTATCTAGGGCTTTATAAGTGAGAAGGTAAATTTTGAAGGAAAACCTGTGGTTAACTGATAGCCAGTGTAAAGAGCAAAGAATTGAGGTGACGTGGTAGTGACAGGGTTGGTGGGTGAGTAACCTGGCTGCTGGATTCTATACTATTTACAAACTATATTGTTTTTTTTTTCTTCCTCAGGCAGGTGTCATAGCGGAAGGAGTTGCTTTAATCCAGTTTCGAGGATACAAAAGCATGGATTAATTTTGGCAAATACCTCTGCTGGTATCAGACATTTGATTCTTGTGATATTATTAAGATGGTGGAAGGAGAACTTGATGGCAGCCGATATTGGTTGTATAAATAATTGATCAGTGTTTTGGACCATACACCCAGGCTGTGCACATGGTCTGGTGATATAAGATTTGCATGCACAAAATATAAAACTAGTTGGATGTGTTTGCCACCACTGAAGTTAGCCTTTCCCCTTTAGTTACAAGCAGTTACAATTTAGGGACTGTTGCACGTCAGTAAGGGTCCTTTCACACGGGGCGGATCAGTTCTGATCCGCCCCGTGGATGTCCGTTTGCTCAGCGGGGATCACTCCGCCGATCCCCGCTGAGCAGGGAGATGACAGGTCTGTCTCCGCACACTGTGCAGGGATGGACCTGTCACAGCGCCGCTCTCCCCTATGGGAGATCGGATGACGACGGACCGCAGTGCCCGTCGTCATCCGATCCGATCCGCAGACGGATGGAAAAATAGCTTTTTCCTCCGTCACACTTTTTCGGATCGGAGCGGGTCGGATGTCAGCGGACATGTCACCGCTGACATCCGACGCTCCATAGAGCTCTATGGAGCACCCGTTCAGGTCCGCCTGAAAAACTGACAGGCGGGCCTGAACGGGACGTTAGTGTGAAAGGGGCCTAAATCTGGCCATAGATCATAATCTCCACCAGTTTAGCAGGAACCGGCCGAGATTTTTGAACCATGTATGGGCAGGCTGAATGCACCAATTTCATGGATCAATCAACTTGGGTACAACCAGCCTGATGAATTTTACATACGATTATCGCTAGCGACTGACATTAAGCCGATGTCTAATCTGCCATTGTGAGAGTATACTGTGCTTATTACCACCTATGCGATGTGGCTTTTTATCCTGAGAGTGTTATTTTAGCTTTCATTTTTACACAAAACCAACTTTTTGTGATTTACATGTTCATTACATGCTGAGGACCAGAGAGCTGGAAACAATATCTGCATGCTGACCGGCTTGGTTGCACTAAAAAACGCTTATTGACCTTCTTTTCATTGATGAGGTCTGTGTTACAAGGCGAGGAGACATATTCATTGTGAGCGGTGGTGGTCACTGTTGTCCAGGGTGTTTTGCACATGTTTGTATACAATAAAGAATTGCTGAAGTTCACAGATAATTTGCTAGATCATTTAACCACCTGGAATACGCTGGCCGAATGATGGCCACAGCACAAATGTGAATTCCCGGGAGGCCGTCATATGAAGGCCTCCCCTGTGCACGCTCCCTGTGCGGGAGCTTGCACTCGGGCCAGACTCGGGTGATCACCAATCCGAGTACAAGCCCCTTACCATGTGATCAGCTGTCAGCCAATGACAGCTGATCACATGATCAAAACAAAAGCTTGGTGATCATTTCATTTTTTTTCTACTCGCGCTGACAGCGGAGGAGAAAAAAAAATCTGATCACTGGCTCATCTTAAAGGACATCGGTCGCGAAACGGAAGAGGCAATTATGCCTCACAATTGCCACCTATCAATGCCCACCAGTGGTGCCAATCAGTGCCACATAGACGTGCTGCCTATCAGTGTAACCGATCAGTGCCCATCACTGCCACCCATCAGTGCCCATCACTGCTGCCTCATCAGCGTACATCAATGACGGACAAAAATTAGCAGGTTTTTTTTTTTAATTCAGTCTTTACATTTTTTTTTAACAAAACATAAAAAATAAAAAATATCGCACAGGTGATCAAATACCACCAAAAGAAAGCTCTATTTGGGGGGGAAAAAAATGATAAAAATTTCATTTGGGTACAGTGTTGTATGCCCGCGCAATTGTCATTCAAAGTGCGTCAGCACTGAAAGCTGAAAATTGGTCTGGATTGGAGGGGGGTTTAAGTGCCCAGTAAGCAAGTGGTTAAGGTCTGCTTAAATATTTAATTTGGACTTTATATGGGGCTTTCACTATGCCACATCATATTTCACGTATGTAGCATTTGGGACTTCTATTCCGGACTTATTTTTATTTGCATTATTTTGCGGTTTCAGATTTGCTTTTATGTTTGTAGTGTGGAGCCATTTGTCAGATCAAGATTGCTTATAGTTTGCTGCTGAGCAGAGTTGGGCAGGTCTGTTATTTGTGGTTGTAGCTGTGCAATACGTAGTCTGTTAACCTTTGTAAGGCAGTTTTTAGACCCCTTTCACACTGGAGGCATTTTTCAGCTTCTAATGGCCTAAAAATAGCGCCTGTAAAGCACCTGTAAAATGCTTCCCCTGCAGCCCCAGTGTGAAAGACCAAGTGCTTTCACACTGGGGCGGTGCGCTTGCAGGATGTTAGAAAAAGTCCTGCAAGCAGCATCTTTGGGCCGGTGAATACACCGCTCCTCCACTGCACTGCCCATTGAAATGAATCGGCAGTGCTTCAGCAGTGTCACATTTCGGGCGCATTTAACCCTTTCTTCAGCAGCTAACAGGGGTTAAAAAGCACACCGAAAAGTGCAGTGAAAACTAGCTTTGCTTTACCGCTAACGCGGCTCTTTCCAAGCTTGTAGGTGATGGGAAAGCAGTGCAGAAATGTAAAAGATGGTGAATGGTTATACAACTGGATTTATAGTTAGATCAGTTAGTTCAAATCCTAAATGAAAAACAAGGTTAAGCATTGTGGCAGATGATACTTCTTTGAGAGAATCCCAGTGCTGTCAATAGTTATAAGAAGCTTTTGTCCAAAAATTAAGTATTCTGGGATGATATATGGTCAGCACAATCATGCAAGTTATTTTATTGCTTTTCCATCACCTGGAGTTTGTTAGGCGAGCAACATTTTTAAAGCTCATTTCTCCACAATTGCAACTACATATTAAAAAGTGTGCGGGGCCAATAAAGAGGGGTCCAAAGTTCAGTTTGGATTTAAAGCAGATTGCAACTCCCCCCACGCTTGTAATCTTTTTTTGGGCAGTGAAGTACTGAATAGTTGCTTGGTACTGCTGCTTCTAGGATGCGCCTGTATTTTCACCCATAGCCATTTCTGTGATGTGTCACCAGTTCACATGATTCAATGAGATTAGCTATGACAGCGATCTTATTCTTTACTGATCTAGCATTACAAAAAGTGGCTGTGATGCAGTTGTTGCCTGAATTCATTTGCTTTGAATTTTATGCGATTCTTTGTAGTAGGGTGAAGAAAAAAAGAAATGTAGTAGGGTGAAGTAGAACTTGCTGCATTTTTTCTGCACTGGACTATAATGGAAGGCTGTAAAACGCACTGGAACACACGTCCTTATTTAAGGTTAGGAAAAAAAAGGTGGGGGGGGGCATTCACTGGACTGCATCAAAAAAATGCATCAAAAACATGTATGCAGAAAAGCATCTGGACTGCATTTCTATGGTGTGAACTGGCAGAAATGCAGTCTGGATGCGTTCCAGATGCTTTTCTACATGCGCGTCTTTGGTACATTTTTTATGTAGTCCAGTGCCCTGTTTCCCCCCTCTTTTTTCTTAACCTTAAATAGGGACATGTGTGTTCCAGTGCATTTTGGTGTGTTCTGTTGCCTTCTGGTATGTTTTGATGCATAAAGCGTTCCAGTACAGTCCAGGAAAAACGCAGCATGTTCTATTTTATTTTTTTATGAAACTGTAACTGAAATCACTGGCATTAACTATGCAATTGGGAACCATATAACCTACTTTCCATGCGTTTTTTATGCAGAAAAAAAATGCACTGGACTGCATGTGATGTGAACTGGCCCTTAGAGTTATTTGATTTCTCAACTAAGGAGTGCATGTACCCAAGTAACAACAATTTTAATTATTACCTTCTGCTGTAACTCCTCTAAACTGTGCTAACTGAAGTGACAGCACTGGCTAAGAACAATGAAGCAATTTACGTAGTATCTGCTTTGACTTGCCTGTAATTTTATGTGCTTTTTTTTCCAATATGTAAACATTTCCATGCATCACAAGAGAAATGTGGCAGTCCATATTCCCATCGCAAAAATTCCTGGAATTTCAAGAAAAATGTGGATCCAGAGCTAGCCTGCACACAAGGTCTTGACTTTTGTGCAATTTACCTGCCCATTGACAGAGCGCCTCTACCAAACAATGAGTTTCTGGCTTTGGGTGATAGTAGTTAAAGAGGAGCTCACCTTAAAAAAAATAAAAATTATTAAAAGTCATCAGCTACAAATACTGCAGCTGCTGACTTTTAATGGACACTTACCTGTTCCAGGGTCCAGAGATGTCGGCAGCAGATGACGAGCAATCACTCGTCTCTCAGCTGCCCCCGCCGCCATCCTCTGTCAGGGAATCGGGAAGTGAAGCGTTGAGACTTCACTGCCCGGTTCCCTACTGTGCATGCGCGAATTGCGCTGCGCGTCTCCACTGGTCCCCGCGGTGTCCTGGGAACTGTGTGTTTCCCAGAACACAACAGGGGGGCATCTGCAGCTAGCTTGTCCCGGAAGTGGGTGCAAATACCTGGATTATACAGGTATCAGCACCCCCCCATCTAAAAGGTGCCAATTATGGCACTGGGGGGGGGGGGGGGGGGGGGGGGGGGGGGTTCCGATGAGCGGACCTTACACTTTAGGATGGAGGTCCGTTTTAAGGCCCTATCATTTGGACCAAGGATATGCAGGATAAGCCTCTGACAGCCACAAGTATGACACCAAATGCAGAGGCATGACTGGACTTGTACTTTTGCAACAGCTGAGGGTCCACTAATTGCATATATCTGATTTAGACTGTCTGATATTCAGGTACATCCCTGGCCCCACTTGAAGAATAAAGAAAAAAGTACATAATGAAATCTAGTGGCTGCAATCTCCAACTTCCTCCAGAACATTCTAATTGCCTGACTGCTTCTAGCTGCAATACTTTCTCTAGCTGAGACATGAAAAATCTGAGTTAGGTCAAAATTTGAATCTTCTTACTAATCCCAGGATTGTAAAAGTACTGGAGCCATTAGATCAGCATGACACCACAAGGTTCTGGTACTTTGTCAGCATTGACTGTATCACATCGTGTAGCATATGGGGATCACTTTAAGAAGTTCTGAACTGCAAATTACATCACTCTAAGATATAAATAGCCACTATAAAATATGGAAGTAAAACACCACCTCTTTGAAGAACATGGATATGCCTGAATTATATTGAGAATGCATATTATACAAACATAACTCTAAGCCGCTGAGCCCAAATACCTTTCAACGATGTTGAGGCAAGAGACACCATCTTGTCCACCCACAGCATACAGATATCCCCCTAGAACCGCAACACCAACACTCGTCCTGCAAGTGCTGGTAGGAGCCACATCGCTGCTCCACTGGTTTGTCTTTGGGTCATATCTGTAAAAGATGATCAAGTTACCATTGTAAGTCTTATTACAGCTGAAGCAACTGCATGAGCAAATCCCCTGACTTCATTTAATCTACCAATGAACAAATAGAAACACAAAACAAATAAAGCCCCACTACTTTCCATTGGAGCATATATTTAATCAGAAGCACTAAGCGTAGTTTCGGCTGTGAATCACTATAATCAATGCCGTAATATTCCCATTACACATGGAAGGAAACCTGTACCACATCCACATTTAGGCTGCCATTGCGGATCTTTAGTTACCAGGCTGCATTTGCCTCCAATTCATTCTTCATACTTGTTAGGCTTCACGTACACGGGCCGTTTTTACAACCTCTCCTGAACGATTTAACTTGACAGATAGTAACCCACGTTTAAAACTTCAGTTTTACCGCATTTACATGCCGCGTTTAGCTACAATTCTGTCTGAAAGTGTTTTAAAAGAAAAAAAAAAACAAGTTATGAAAAAAACGTCTGTAAAGAAAACGCAAGTTACCGTGTTTAGAAGTGTTTGGCGCTTGAAATGCCTCTAAACTCAGCTTCTGAACCCATTTTCTGCATTCCAAAAAAAAGCCTCTAAACTCAACTGCCTAGAAACAACTGTAAACGACCCTGTGTACATGGACAGATAAGATAGGGGAGTTCAGGAGCAGAGGGAAAAAAAAAAAAGCCTAACTGCTCCTAAATGTCTGTTTACCAGCAGCCGTGTACATGAGGCCTTAAAAGGTCAGCAATTCAAAGTTTTGAGGGCAGAGTATCTGCTTGCCAGCCAAGAGCATGAATAAAAGCATTAAAAAAAAAAAGTTGTCCTTGTGATGAAAATGGAAACTATCCCAGATTAGCCAAACATTTTGTGAGCAAAGGCTTAACAATTAACATAAATTACCACAGATACTATATGGCCTAAATCATGGTGATACCCCTAGAAATGATTGATTGTTTTCAGGCGTTTCCAATAAAGATCTAGGTTAATGCTACAGCATACCAATTTTAGAAAAATGTTCACTTCCAGCCTCATAGCAACAGTTTAGGGAAAACCTTTTTCTGTTCCAGCAAGGCTGTGCTCCTTTGCACAAAGCAGCTCAATAAACACATTGGTTGGATGGATGGATTTGGTGCGGACAAAAGTGGCCTGCACTTAACAGCACTCAACCAAACTGAACGCCTTTGGGCTAAATTGGAACACCAATCGTGACCAGATCTTCTGGTCCAACATTCATACCCAAATGGGCACAAATGTCTATAGACACTCAGAAAATCCAGTGGAGAGCCTTCCAGATAAACTAAGGCTGTTATAGCCACGAAGGACTGGAGGAGAGAATGTGGTGGGTTTAATTTGAATAGGGTTCTCACTCTTGTGTATGTGTCATGTCTATCCCAATTCAGGTGGTCAGACACTATAGCTGGCTACTGTGTTCTTCACCCATAGCAACCCCCTTTCCAATAGGGCAGGCAGGCCTACTGGTACTAGGTTGCCCCCAGGACTTATATACAATGCTACAGTGCCTGGCCACCGTGCCAGGGCAGATAAGATCCTAAATAAGAAAAAGCAGGAGGCTCAACGGGCATGGGCTGGACTGGCATAACTGGTGCAGAAACCAACTGAAACGCATTGCCAGGCATATCGATTACCGAATCCCATCGCCAGGCGTAGCAACTACCCGAATCCCATCGCCAGGCGTAGCGACTACCCGAATCCCATCGCCAGGCATAGCGACTGCGGAACTTGCAGACAAATTAGCCTGGCTAGGCGTCCCAGTGAGTTTAGCGACAGGCAAAGGTAGGGGTAATCGAAGGGGCTTGACTTCTAAGGACTTAGAGGAAGTTTCTAAACAGGGCTCAAGGCTGCGAGACAGTGGATAAGTTTGGTTTCTAGGAGGAGGCGATTCAGGCTGTGGCAATTAGCAAGAGAGGTGGACTGTAGAGAATTCAATGAACTAGTCAGTGTTTTTTTTGCTTTAACAGAGCCATATAAAAAAGGCACATGGTTATGCAAACCGGGGTCACATTTGGAAACATTGTCATGATCAGGATCTGAATAGGACTGTAATAAAAGGCACTTGACTAGTACTGGCCACAGAAGAGTTAGAAATGGGCAATTGGTTAGCAGTTTTAATGCAGTTCTGGATGCAGGTCTGGGACCAGGACCTAATCCCTTCTGTAGCCCAATCTATGTGCGGATTGTGAAGTTTAAGCCAGGGATACCCTAAGATAAGGGGATAAGCAGGAGATGTGATCAAGTAGAAGTTGACGGTCTCCTTATGAAAATCTCCAATGAACAGGGTAATGTACAGCGCACAAGGTGACCAGGCCCATGGACAAGGTAGAGTTAAACAGCTAAGACGGAGAAGGGTCTGTTCACCTTAGTCACGGGAATCTGTAGACCAGGCATTTCCAAAGTCTGAAGTTGCTAGCAGCACCAGAATCTATGAACACTGAGAGGTGATCAGAAAACTTGGCAGAGCCAAGTTGTGCAGGAACAAATAGTTTATTTCTGAGGGAAACAGTATAGCCTATAGAAGCAGATCCCACCCGCACTAGACTCCTGGCGTTTGACTTATTAGGGAAGCTGGCAACAAATTGACAATGGTTGTCACAATATAATCAGAGTCCCTGAGATCTTCTTCTAGCCCTTTCCCCAGAGGATACATGGGTAGTGCCAATTTACATGGGCTCATCCTCCAGGAGAGGTTGAGAGCTCAGAAAGGGTTAATGTAGAATAAGTAGTAGGCAGCGTACTGCACGGGGGGGGGGGGGGGGGGGGGTCAGGGCAAAGCTCTCTGTTCGCCTTTCCCGTAAATGCCTGTTTATACAGATGGCTTCATTCAATGACTTTGGTTCAGGGTAGTGTACTAAGAAGTCTTTGATAGAGTCTGATAAGCCTAACCTGAACTGGCTTCTTAGAGCATGGTCATTCCACCCCGATCAGGTGCCCAGCGGCAGAAATCAGAACAGTATTGTTCAGTGGTGCATTTATCCTGACATAAGGTTAGCTTCAGCTGAATGGGCACGATCAGGATCATTGTAGAGTAAAAACCTTAGACCTCTGCGGGGAGACTAAACGCCCAAGACTGGGGGATCCCCCTGCAACCATGTAATAATCTGGTCAACTCGCTGTGCATCAGAAACAGGGGTGTGTGGCTTAAGCTTAAAGTATAGCATACGACTATTTTTAACGTTGGAAAACACGTGGGGGTCACCAGAAAAATGATGAGGCGGGTTAACTTTGGGCCCTGGCTCATGCGTTACTGCTAGAGGTGCATTTACACGCACAGACAGTTCCTGGACTTGGTGTGTCAGTTTGCAATTTCCTCAGCAAATAAGCGAGTCTGGGTAGAGTCTATCTTCGCAGAATTATACATTTTTTTTTTCTTAAAGGCTTGCGATAATAATATCACGTCTACCCCAGCGCAGGTGGTCAGACACTATAGCTGGCTACTGTGTTCTTTACCTATAGCAGCCCCGTTTCCCATAAGGCAGGCAGGCCTACTGGTACTTGGTTGCCCCCAGGACTTATACACAATGCTATAGTGCCTGGCCACCATGCCAGAGCAGATGAGAACTAAGCAAAGCAAATAGATACTTGCTGTTAGCAGACAAATAGTGTGCTTCTATGACAGTCCAGTTAAAAGGCAGACTGAGTTTAAGGAATAGTCCAATAATCCGGTTCAAGGTCATACAAAGGGAAATCCAAACTAGCAAAGCAGGGCAGACACAGACAGATAGCTTGATTAGGAAGAACACACATATCACTCTATTACAATCACTGATCACATTAAATCAGCCTGCAGGTGGACAGACAAGGAGGGTGCCATAGCCAAACCCCCGATGCTGGCATTAAGAACAGGAGCACTAAATGATCCCGACAGTATGTTATGGTTTTAGCATATAGCCAAGCATGTCCTCACTTTCCAAAGTGCCATAGAGGACATTAATGCTATATCAACAATAATTTACACAGAGCAAAATACCTTAAGGGAATCATTCACAAGAGAGTAAAACAAAAAGTGCAGCATATGTGCTTATCTCTCACCTTTCAACACTGTTGAGGTATGAAGATCCATCATGACCACCTACAGCATAAAGAAGGTCATCCAGAACACTGACACCGACCCCACATCGCCGTTTACTCATGGAAGCAACCATTCTCCACTCATTGGTCTGAGGATCATAGCGTTCAACACTGGAAATGGCATCTCCGCTGCACCAACCTCCCACTGAAAGTAAAACAATTATTTGTCTTTTTTGTAGACAGTTGCTGAAAGCAGAACACTGTGTAATATACACACATATATATATATATATATATGTTATATATCTTGCTCAATAACCAACTTGTTCCAGCATGGTAAATATACGCTTTCTGTATGGAATTAGGGTTGCATTATACCTACTGCAGCACTGTGTCAGTCATGTAGCATCAGAGACCAAAATGAATCCAGAAAAACTGGTGTCTCATTTCTTCAGCAATTTCTACATTTTTGGTTTAGATACGTGCATGCAGATTTTTCCTTGGCAGACAATTATGCATTAGATGAACCCAAGCAATAGGCATTTATGAACTGCATAGATATATTTGCATATTCCGGCAAACTGGAAATTTCAAAAAATTGTTGAAAAAAATCAATTCACAAAACCTGCCAAAATTTTAAGGCCTCATGTACACGGCTGCTGGTAAATGGACATTTACGAGCAGTTGTGCATTTTTTTTTTTAACTGCTCCTGAACTCTCCTCTATGTTATCTTATCAGTACATGAACAAAGTCATTTACAGTCATTTGTAGGCAGTTGAGTTTAGATGATTTTTTTTGGAAGGCAAAAAAATGGGTTCAGAAGCAGAGTTTAGAGGCATTTCAAGCGCCAATCGCTTCTAAACGCGGCTAAACGTGGTAACTCACGTTTGGCCGTATTTCATTTACAGCAGTTTTACATTTTTTGCCTATTTAAAAAAAAAAAAAAAAAAAAACGCAAACACGGCTAAAAGCGCCAGGTAAACGTGGCAAAACGGACGTTTAAACATGGGTTACCATCTGTCAAGTTAAATCGTTCAGGAGAGGTTGTAAAAATGTCCCATGTACATGAAGCCTAAGACATTTCACG
This sequence comes from Lithobates pipiens, assembly GCF_037356315.1. Taxonomy (NCBI): domain Eukaryota; kingdom Metazoa; phylum Chordata; class Amphibia; order Anura; family Ranidae; genus Lithobates; species Lithobates pipiens. The sequence continues at coordinate 245,156,983 of NW_027507785.1, forward strand.
TATTTTTGCAAAACTATAAAAGTGGCTTTAAAGCTACTGATACAATTTGAATCAGCAGCAATGCACTTAAAGCAAACTTGTACTGCCAGTGAACACATGCAAAAAAAAACAAACAAAGCACCAAGAATTTGTGATTGCAAGGCTCCATGCACACTGGACGTTAAAATAATGTTATAAAAACGCCAATAGCTTTGCAGCGAATCTTTCAGCGCTTTTTAACATTTTTGCAATGGCGTTTATTAACAGCTTTTTTTTTTTCAATGACTCAAAAATGTTAAACGCTGGTGAGCCATGTTTTTAAGCGTCTTTCGATGTTTATCAGCGTTTATCAGCAAAACGATTCCTGAATGAGATTTTATGGCGTTCAGAAAACAGCCCATAAACTCCACTGCTGATAAAAGTTCAAAAATGTCCATGTGTGCATGGACAAATAGGATAACAGAGTGGAGTTTCTGGGCTGTTAAAAAAAATGCCCAAACTCCAAAAAAAACAGCCCTTGATGAACTCCAGTGTGCATGGAGCCTAAAAGGTTTCTGCAAAATGTATAACGCTACAGTGAGGGCCTGTTTTAAAGTTCAATGCTTGTACAGAATATGTAAAGACTGGAGAGTGCAAAAAGCTGGTGCAGCTCTGCATCGTAGCCAATCAGCTTCTAACTTGAAAGCCTCATGCACACTGGACATTTTTACAGCTGCCATTTTTGGCTCAAGGCATTTTTTTCCGCAGCCAGCACGTTATCCCTTTGTGTCCATGCACACATAGGCTGTGATCAGCATTTTTGGGCAGGGGCATTTTTTGGCTGGAAAAAGCCCCAGAACTAGTGTGTTTTAAGAGGAGTTTTTCAGCTGTAAAAACGCTCTAACCCTGATAAAAGCTGGAAAATTCGGATATTCTGCATTGATCAGCGTTTTGGCATCATAAGCTTTTGTAGGAGTATAGTTTTGCAAAAAAAAAAAAAAGCTGAAACATGCAACTGCAAAACTCATTCTACAGATTTCTAGGCTACTGGCGGTTTTATAACATCCAGTGTGCATGAGGGATAAAACCTGGAAACAGATTGGTTTCTATGCACAGCTGCACCAGACTTTACAATTTCCAGTTTTAGTAAATCAAGGCCATTGTGCTCTATGCTCTGCAGTGTGTGTGACATCAGATCCATTGCTGCCAGAGCAGAGAAAAATAATCCTTTCATCTGTGTATTTTTAGAATAACGTACAGAAGAAATTGCAGGAAATAAGAACAGGGACAACTTATGTAAGAGGATTTGCTTCACTTCTGTGTATCATCTGAGGCTAGTCTATATATATATATATATACATATATACATATATATATATACATACATATATATATATATATAATTTTTTAAAGTGAACACTGCAGTTTGTATTTAAAACAATAATTGCTAAATTCAGATGTTCCTTATTTGTTGGGTCAACTTTGTCAGTTGACTTTTAGAACTGGCGTTGTTAAAGGGGTTTAAAAAATTATATATATATATATATATATATATATATAATTTTTTAAACCCCTTTAACAACGCCAGTTCTAAAAGTCAACTGACAAAGTTGACCCAACAAATAAGGAACATCTGAATTTAGCAATTATTGTTTTAAATACAAACTGCAGTGTTCACTTTAAAAAATGTTTTTTTTTTATAGTTGAGATTTCCACCAGAACAGAGAAAAGCAGTCATCAATCAGATGTTCACTTATGGAAGATTTAGACCCCTTTCACACCAAGGGCGTTTTGCAGGCGCTATAGCGTTAGAAATAGCGCCTGCAATCTCCCCTAAAACTGCTGCACCATTATCTGTAGTGTGAAAGCCCAGAGGGCACACTGCAGCGGTGCGCTGGCAGGACGTCGGGAAAAGTCCTGCCAGCAGCTTCTTTGGAGCATTGAAGGAGTGGTGTGTTTACCGCTCCTCCACCGCTGCTCCCCTTTAAAATCAATGGGGCAGCGCTGTAATACCGCCGGCAAAACACAGCTATTGCGGCGTATTGCCAGCGGTTTTAACCCTTTCTCGGGCTGCTATATCGGGGGGGTAAAAGTGTCCCGATAGTGACCGAAGAGCACCGCAAATCCGGCGGTAAAACGCTGCTAAAAAAAGCGGCGTTTTAACGCTGACGCTATGGGCGGCGTGGTGTGAAAGCGGTCTTCGAGAAACCGTTTACTGAAACATTTATTGAAATGGCTCTTCTGAGTCTCTGGGCAGTTTGTCTGCATATTTCAATGTAAGGATCACAGTTGGATATGAGCGATTTCACTTGGTCATATGTGCATAAATGGAAATGTCTGCTGCACAAAGCCTAATTTTTAACATGCATAAACCCAAGGACTTGCTTATATTTAGAATTTTTGTAGTATGAAAACAAGTAGTAAAAAAATCTGAAGACTATTTAGTTACACCACACAACCTAATATCACAAGCTGCTTTAAATCAATCTTGAAAATATAAGAAATGTACCTGCAAACAGCACTTCTCCACAACGAATGGGTTTTCGAGGCCTTGTCCTGGGCCCTTGCATTAGAGGACGTTCCTGAGGCAGAAGAAGATAGTTCTTTGCTTCATCTACCAAGTCCCTTTGATTAAAAAAAAAAAATGCAAGTAAAATCAATATATTTAAATAGCAGTACTGGCTGTATAAAATCTGTCAAGAGAACACAGGGAGAAACTGATGTGTGGTCAACCTAACAAGTAACCACTTTCCTTGAAGCATTAAACTGGCCACAGATGACTTTTTGATTATCCAGACTGCTGAACGAAAAAAAAACACGATTTCTCCATCCACACAAGTGGAACACAATGACCAGCAGCTGCAGCCACCGATCGAGATAATTTCTAGCATTCACATGACTGAAGCAGATATAACAATCAACTTTTTTTGAACAGAGACAAACTCGCATGGATCGAAATCATTTCAGGCCCTGCTGAACCGTCCGAATTTTAATCCATCTATGGCCAGCTTTAGAAGTGTATTTTCTTTCCTCAAAAAAAAAAAAAAGGGGGCATCTGCATTTCAACTGGAGACCCCACCATTAACTCCCACACAGTCCTGTTTCAAAGGACATTTTTAAAGTTTGTCAGCAAATCCTAGGCCAGTAAATTCGATATTACAAGATTTTACCAGCAATGAATGTAGAAGTTAGTTCACTATGTCACCATAAGGAACCCTGTGTGGCCCTGAAATGTTGGCAGATTTGATTAATATGATATTGTGCAAATAAAGGATTGTATAGGTTTGCTAGGGAGTGTTGGTGAAGTCTCATCGTTTTACTGTGATTTACATGGCGCCATCCCCTAACAGTCACTGCGAGTGCCTATTAACAAGGCGCTCACGTTTTTTCTATTTCTCATTTTCTCTGCCCTTTTTTTCTTTTATTTAATTTATTGTACATTTACAGTTTTGTTTAATTTCTTATTTTATGAATTATTTTTCATTCAATTTCATTCCCTTGTCTTTAACATTGCACATCCAATCATGCATTATTGGTCATCTTGGGTTTTTGGTTTGTTTGCCCGGTGGTCGCTGTACCCGGTACGCCTGGGCCGGTAGGAATCGGGGATTCTCTGACACTTGGGAAGTGCGATTACTGTCCACATCCCTCCAGCCTTCTTTTGTTCCCATCTCCTTCTGGGCTGTAGGCTCCCTCCTGCGCCCGTAACCAATGGGCGCCATCTTGGTCCACCTTGGCCGCTCCTCGCAGCGCAGTTAGCTGCATGGATGGCTTGGTGTGTCCTGAGCGCATGACGTCAATCTGAACAACACGTCCCATGCCCTGGGGCGGTGCAGGGTGACGCTGCACGCTTTGTACCCAGAAGACAACTGCTCTGGGGCTAATCATTAGAGCCTGTTCCCTCCCCTCCTTTCAATATATTTTTTATATATATATATATATACACACATACATATACATACATACATACATACATACACACACACACACACACACACACATACATATACACAAACTTCCTCTCATGCTGCAACCAGGATGACTTCTGACATACAGGTCGCACCAGGCAGGGAGGATCCTCTTGCATAGGTATGCAAGCTGATCCGCCCTCTCCTTATGATACTATCTACATTTCTTATACAATTATATCTGCTTATCTTCCTTTTAAAATATGTTTGGGACTAGAGCTGCACGATTCTGGCAAAAATGAGAATCAAGTTTTTTTTGCTTAGAATAAAGATCATGATTCTCGCGGTGAAACATCTTCTTTCACATTATACAAAAAAAAAAAATGGACTAACTTTAATTAAAAAATAAATAAATACTAAACCGTAAAGTGTATTTTTTTTTTTAAATGCGTTTGAAAAACCGCTATGCAAATAAGATGTGCCATAAAATAGTGCAACCACCATTTTACTCTCTAGGGTCTCTGCTAAAAAAAAATATATATATCACGTTTTGGTGCTCCAAGTAATTTTCTAGCAGAAAAATTAGAGTTACGCTTACTGGAAACGTCTTTTCCAGTAGTCTTTCAGGACAGCCACTATGAGAGATAGTCTCCTCCTCTTCCTCTGGAAACACTGCGCCAGCCCATAAATTCTTACTTCCCCCTGCTGGACCTCAGTTTATATCGAGATTACCTCCGGCCAGCTGGGGAGACACAAGAACACATTAATAACATATTGTCAAATACCATTATCTTGCTGCGCTCTGGTCTTTTGTAAGACTCCCCCCAATTTTCGGGTGGGTAACTAGGACTGTCCTGAAAGACTACTGGAAAAGACGTTACCGGTAAGCGTAACTCTAATTTTCCCTAATCGTCTTTCAGGACAGCCACTATGAGAGGATAAACGAGCACTTGCCAGTTAGGGTGGAACTACAGCTTGCAAAACCTTTCGGCCAAAGGCCTGCTCACCTGCCGACACCAGATCCACTCTGTAGTGTTTTACGACAGTGGAGTAGCTGGACCATGTTGCTGCCCTGCAAATCTGTTCTGGCGTTGCTCCTGCTCTTTCTGCCTGGGAGGCTGCAATAGCTCTTGTAGAGTGTGCTTTAAAACCCACTGGGATTTTTTTCCCTGCAACTGAATAAGCCTGCTCGATGGCTACTCTGAGCCATCTAGCAATAGTGCCTTACAACCTTTTCTGGCCCTGGAAAACAAAACAATTAAGGAATCTGACCTTCTGAATGTCTTGGGTCAGTTCTAAATAGTGTAGGATACATCTCCTAACATACAAATAATGAAATTTTAGTTCCTTCTCGCCTGAGGGATTGGGACAAAACGAGGGTTAAACCATTTCCTGGCTTCTATGAAAGCCGGATGCCACTTTCGGCAAAAAGGCTGGATCGGTCTTTAAAAAACTATCCGGTCCAGGAAAATAACACAAAAGGGAGCCCTGACTGATAAGGCCTCCATCTCACTGACCCTCCTGGCAGTTGTTACCGCTACCAAAAACACTGTCTTCAGAGTAAGTTCTCTTAGTAAAGGCTCAAAGGGGGGTCCTGTTAAGCTTTGTAAAACTAAAGATAAATCCCATCTGGGAAAGGACAGACCCTGGACCGGTCTCTGTCTAGACAGGGCCCTAAAGAATCTGACTACCCACGGGTTGGCAGCCAAATGCTCTTCTAAATAAACACTGAGGGCTGACACTTGACCCCTAAGGCTACTAATGGATAAGCCTTTATCTGCCCCACACTGTAAAAATTCCAAAACTACAGAGGAGCTCCGTACTGGGAAAGAGCTCTCTACGCACCATTTATTGAAACGTAACCAGACCTTTTCATAGATCTGGCGAGTTTCCTTTTTTCCTACTGTCCAGGAGGGTAGAAACTAGCCTCTCTGAAAACCCCTTAGCTTTTAATATACCCTCCTCAGTAGCCAGGCCGCTAACTTCCACTGGCGTACTCGTGGACAGAGGACTGGCCCCTGAGAGAGGAGATCGTCCCCAGGGGGCAAGAATAGGGGAGGTTCTACCGCCAACTGCTTCAGTATTGAGAACCATGCTCTCTTGGGCCAATGCGGTGCCACCAGAATCAGAGATGTGCTTTCCATTTGAAACTTTCTCAGAACTGCTGGCAACAACGCCGGAGGTGGGAAGTGTTGCTTCTGGACGCGAAAAGGTCCACCTCTGGAGGTCTCCATCTCTTTATTATGAGATTGAAGACCTCATGGTTGAGAACCCAGTCGCCCTCCCTCAGCCTCTTTCAGCTGAGAAAGTCTGCCACCACGTTTTTCTCTCCTCTCAGGAAAACTGCTGAGACCGAAAGGGTGTAGGTCTCGGCCCAGCTCAGGATCTCTGTTGCTAAAGACAACAGGGCTCCGCTTACTGTGCCACCCTGCTTGTTTAAATAGGCCACTGCAGAGGAGTTGTACGACCGCACCTGAATGTGGTGACCCAGGAGCTTTTTTCTTTAAAAACCTGAGGGCTAGTCCCACTGCCCTTAATTCTTTCCAGTTGGACGACCGAGACAATTCGCCGTCCACCAGAGTGCCCTGGGCTAGAAGGGAACCCAAATGTGCCCCCCAGCCTCTGCCACTTGCATCTGTGGTAACTACCCAAGAAACCGGGATGAGCCACAGACGTCCTTGCGACAGGTTTGTCACTTTCCTCCACCACCAGAGGGATCTCTTTACTTGGTGTGGAACATGTACTAGGGTGTCTAGAGCCTCTTGACTGTGGTCCCACACCCCTAGGACGAAGGTCTGTAGGGGACGAAAATGTAGTCCCGCCCACTGCACTGCTGGGAGGGTAGATGTAAGGAGACCCAATACTGACATCAGAACCCTCATGGAAAACAGCTGGTTGCTCTGAAGAGAGGCCACCGCTCTGTCCAGCTTTTGCATCTTCTCTCTCGGCAGAAAAACTCTCAACAGTGTTGAGTCCAACAGGAAACCTAGATAGGAGATCTGTTGCGAGGGGATCAGGCTGGACTTTTCCAAGTTTAGAAGCCACCCCAGGTCTGTAAGGACCCTTTTGGTTAGGTCGAGATCCTTGACTAACTGTATTGGGGATGCTGCAAATAAGAGCAGGTCGTCCAGGTAGGCTATTATACATATCCCTTGGAGCCGAAGAAAGGCCATGGCTTCTGCCAGGACCTTGGTAAAAATGCGGGGTGAAGAGGATAGCCCGAATGGCAGGGCCTGAAACTGAAAGTGTACGGTTTCTCCCCCTAGATCTATGGCAAGGCGTAGAAAATTCTGCGAGGCCTCCGCTATAGTGATGTGTAAATATGCGTCCCTTAGGTCCAGAGATACCATGAAACAGTTGCGGGGTAGAAGAGCCCTTACTGAAAAGATTGACTCCATGCGGAATCTTTTTTATGCCACTGACCAGTTCAGGGGCTTTAAGTTCAGAATCAATCTGAACTTTCCTGAAGGTTTTTTCACTACGAAGACATGAGAATAAAACCCCCTTCCCTCTTCTGCTGTTGGGACTCTGAGAATAACGTCCTGATTCTCTAAATCCCTCAGTGCTTCCAGCAAGGCCTCGGCCTTTGCCATGCACCTGGGTAGATGCGTGACAAGGAATCTTTGTGGGGGCGGTCTTGAGAATTCCAAGAGGTACCCCCTTCTTATTACCCCTAAAATAAATTGATTGGGGGATATTGTCTCCCACTGTGGGAGAAAGGCCCCCAGTCTTCCTCCCACTGTAACGTCACTGGGTTTTACGGGGCTCAACAGGAGGGCGAAAAATCGCCCCTCCTCTGCCCCCTGCCTTTTTGGGGCCAGGTTTTCTTTTCCCCCCCTCTGGTTTAGGGGTTTCCCTGCGCCCTTGCGGACGAAACCCCTTTTTTGTTTGTACGGGGGTTTTCCGCTTAAGAGGAAAGGATTTTTTCGTGTCGGCTGTCCGGTCTAGAACAGTCTCTAGCCCTGGGCCAAAAAGGAGGTCCCCCGTCAAAGGTATCACACACAGTTTTACCTTGGAGGCACTATCCCCGGCCACGTTTTTAGCCAGAGGGCCCTTCTGGCCGAATTGGCTAGAGCCGCCATTCTGCCCGACATGCGGACAGACTCAGCAGAGGCATCTGCTATGTAAGCGATACCTCGCAGCATAGTAGGGAAGGACAACAGAATGGTTTCTTTATCTGTGCCTGCCTCAATATGTTGTTGGATCTGTGAGAGCCAGTGCTCTAAATTGCGAGCCACAACTGTAACTGCCATTTCAGGCTTTAAATTGCCGATAGCTGAGTTCCACGTTTTTTTTTTTTAAGTAGAGAGTCAATCCTTTTGTCCATGACATCTGCCAAAGCCCCCATGTCTTCAAACGCCAAATCCATGTGTCTGGAGACCTGGGAGAAAGCGGCGTCTAATTTGGGATTTTTATTCCAAATGCATGCTGGGTTCTCTGAAAATGGGAATCTTCTTTTAAAGGAATCTAGAAAAGAAGGGCTCTCTCTCAGGATCCTGCCACTCCTTTTTAACTGTTTCCATTAGAACCTCGTGCACTGGAAACACCCTTCTCTTTGGTTCCCCTAAACCCAAATACATTTGGTCATTAAGGGTTAGGGGCTTCTTATCCGCCTGGATACCGATGGTTGTATAAATCGCTTTTAAGAGGTCCTCTACCTCATCAAGGGATAATTTATATCTGGAGGCTTTCCTGGACCCCCCGTCCTGGTCCTCCCCCTCTGAACCCTCCTGGGAATCGGAAGAGGAACTGTCTGGAAGTCCCCTTCCTGTCCCTGAAGGGCCTGCAACCTCTGTCCCCCCGTAGCAGGTTGAGCCGGAGCAGAACTCTGTGATAGAGATGGGGTTGTATCCTGGGGAGCTGGACCCGTGGGAAGCTGAAACTTTTCAAACAGGGATCTAAAAGAAGAGAAGGTGGACGAGAGCTCTTTGACTGCAGCTGCTAGTCCTGACTCCTGTTCAGATTCCCTTTCCCTAACAAGGGAATCTATACAGTCTCTACACAACACTTTTGTCCAAGATTCCCCTAAAATGTCCCTACAGAAGGCACACTTCTTTTTAGAGCTATGCGTGGACTTAGTTTTTTCCGTAGCTTTCTGAAATAAGTAAAAAAGGAAAAAAAACAGAAAGAGAAAAAAGTCAATACAAAGCTCGGGATACAACCCTGGGAGTGCACTAGACCCCTTTTTAAATGAAGGGATCTGAGCCTCCCCTCCCCCCCGGCCACCCAGGGGGTCTGCCCCCCCATGATAGAACCATACATTGGGGTTGGGGGGATCCTAGATAGAGAGTACCCCTCCCCAGGGTGCTCTTACCTTAGGAATGCTGGAGGTAGTGTCTGTTGGTTGAGCATCAGCTTCCGACATGACTGCAGGTGGCTGCTTACTACTGAGTTTCACGCTGCCTGTGCGCATTCTCAACTAGTCTCCAGCTTGTGCCCGGCACCCCTATCAGCTCCACGACCCGGAACCGAAAGTCGATCATATTCGAGGTCAAGCCTTCGTTTCCGCCGGATACAACGTCGCCCGTCGTTCGACCCGCTCGGTTCAAAGAAAAAAAGGCGGTCTGTACCCTTGTACAGGGAAATCCAAACGGCTTGCCAGCTGCGTCCCTGTAGACGTGATAGGAGTCCCCCACGACCTGAAGCCACGCTCGACTAGGAAGGGGTGGCAATACCTGGTGAGGTAAGTAAACCGAACGTCAATCCGAACGGCTTGAACCCAGCTTTCTCCTAACAAAGCCCCTGCTTCTTTCAACCGGGTTCTTTGACGAAAAGAATGGCCACAGCCTCCCTGACTGATCGGCCTGGTCCCTGCACAGTGTCTCCCTGCCGGAGGAAACACTAATAACTGAGGTCCGGCAGGGGAACTAAGAATTTATGGGCTGGCGCAGTGTTTCCAGAGGAAGAGGAGGAGACCATCTCTCATTGGCTGTCCTGAAAGACGATTAGGGAAATAATGATTTATATTATAAGCAACAAATGTCAAACGGTTTGGTCTTTAAATGGTTAAACTTCCCTCATCTACAGGCTGGAGTTCTTTCCCTATTGTGTTGTAATAAAACTTAGCAGGCTGCCTGTATTTTTTTTTTTTCAGCTGTGAGAACACTCTGCACTTGATAGAAAGATTGTGACATGCCGTTTTGAAGATCGGGAAGAGAAATAGATCACGACTTAGATCTTTAATGATTAATCGTGCAGCTCTATTTGGGACCATACCATCTCCCCCCCCCCCCCCTGCATCACCAGTTGCCGTTTTGAGTCCTTACCTAGTGACTGGACTATTGGGTTTAACAAACCCCCACCAGCAACAGATATATAATACTAGCCAATATAAGTGGCTGTCTGTGAGGTTTGGGACCCTCCCCTTTCCTGTCTTTTGTGAGGTAATTTGTTTATGCAATATGCAGTTACATTGCCCCTGCTGTCATTTACCTTATATCTATTTTTGAAAATATATGTATACACATATACACCGACTCTGCCTTCTCTATGTTTTGCCCCTTGTGCACTATATCAGGTTGTCTCTGTATAGCCTCCCGTGTGTTTAACCCAAGCCTGGGTGGGGTGCTTTTTGCTCCCCTACCAACTTTGGTGGATCTTATAACACAATTTTTACTTCACTGGCCTGAGCACTGCGTGTGCTCACTCTCAGGCAACACGAGTAACTATTAGACATTTTTCCTTTTTGTCTCCTTACTGTCTTTTCCCTGGTTCATGTACTCAGAATGACCTCTGTGAAAATGCATTTTATTTTATAGACGAAATTTACTAAAGTTGTTTAAACCTACCTTGAAGAAGGAGTGCATAGAAGTCCGAAACATGTTGGTGTCAGGTTTACGCACCTATTCGATCATTGCACAGCGATCCACAACAATTTTGGCGCCGTATGGCCATTCATAAATTCTCTCTTTCATATAACATATTGTATGCATTTCATTCTATCATACCCCTTTTTTTTATACATTTTGAAACCAATAAAATGTTGGAGTTTAATTGTTGTTCAGCATGTGTCTGTACACTCTTTGAGCCTAAAAAGTCTCGCCTAGCTGTTTTGGGGAGTTCTCTTCTCATTTAAACCTTAGGAATGCGGCCTTATTAAGTAGTGATCTGTAACCTCTTTTTTTCTCTTTTCTCATCCTGTAATTCATGGGAGTTCAAGAAGGGTCTAAAGCAGAGGTCTACAAACTCTAATGATATCAACAAAAGGAAAAATTGCTGTGTGACAGACCTGCATTCTTCATCGCTTTTAATGAGTGGATCAGATCCCACTGTTCCTACCAGAAATTTGGGACTGAGCAGAGGCAATCTGACATGTTGCAGAACCTAAGAAAAAGTGATAAAGTTAATTCTCTAGACATATAATAAACCAAAGCAAAGTACCGTGTAAAATGTAATGAGCAGTGAATGATTTTGCATTCAGTTTACCAAAATTCTAACCTATACTTTCAGGTCTAATATATACAATAGATTCCCATTAGTACTTAAAGCAGACCCTCACCCATTTCACCCTTAGCTCCTTTGTATCTCCTGACCCTCTGCTTGACAACTATAATATTTTTTAAGTTTCCGCCCGCAAGAGTTAGTTTTGATGTCAAATTACAAATTAGTTTCAGTTTTGAGTAAAATGACATTTTAGTTTTAGATGTATTTTAGTCATCTGAATTGTTTTAGTTGTATTTTAGTAAACTAGAATCTCCAGTACATTTTAGTCAACTAAAATCAAATGGGTTCAATTAAAATTGTAATGCATTATTTAAGCATTTCTCTAGAATTGCCAAACTCATTATAAACTCCTGGAATAAAAAGCTAACATGTTATTCATGTAAGGTTTGAACATGCACCACAGACACAGATTTAGCCGTTGTGATAGAAAATATCTTTATAAATAAAATCGAGTTTCATAAACCAAAATATTGCTTTTTGACAAACAGAAGTGCAACTTTAAAATATATATATATATATATATATATATATATATATATATATATATATATATATATATATATATATATATATATATATATACACACATATATACACATATATATATATATATATACACACACACACACATACATACACACACACACAGTACAGACCAAAAGTTTGGACACACCTTCTCATTCAAAGAGTTTTCTTTATTTTCATGACTATGAAAATTGTAGATTCACACTGAAGGCATCAAAACTATGAATTAACACATGTCCAATTATATACTGAACAAAAAAGTGTGAAACTGAAAATATGTCTTATATTTTAGGTTCTTCAAAGTAGCCACCTTTTGCTTTGATTATTGCTCCGCATACTCTTGGCATTCTGTTGATGATCTTCAAGAGGTAGTCGCCTGAAATGGCTTTCCAACAGTCTTGAAGGAGTTCCCAGAGATTCTTAGCACCTGTTGGCCCTTTTACCTTCACTCTGCGGTCCAGCTCACCCCAAACCATCTCAATTGGGTTCAGGTCCGGTGACTGTGGAGGCCAGGTCATCTGGCGCAGCACCCCATCACTCTGCTTCTTGGTTAAATAGCCCTTACACAGCCTGGAGGTGTGTTTGGGGTCATTGTTCTGTTGAAAAATAAATGACGGTCCAACTAAACACAAACCGGATGGAATAGCATGCCACTGCAAGATGCTGTGGTAGCCATGCTGGTTCAGTATGCCTTCAATTTTGAATAAATCCCCAACAGTGTCACCAGCAAAGCACCCCCACACCATCACACCTCCTCCTCCATGCTTCACGGTAGGAACCAGGCATGCAGAGTCCATCCGTTCACCTCTTCTGCGTCGCACAAAGACACGGTGGTTGGAACCAAAGATCTCAAACTTGGACTCATCAGACCAAAGCACAGATTTCCACTGGTCTAATGTTCATTCCTTGTGTTCTTTAGCCCAAACAAGTCTCTTCTGCTTGTTGCCTGTCCTCAGCAGTGGTTTCCTAGCAGCTATTTTACCATGAAGGCCTGATTCACACAGTCTCCTCTTAACAGTTGTTCTAGAGATGTGTCTGCTGCTAGAACTCTGTGTGGCATTGACCTGTTCTCTAATCTGAGCTGCTGTTAACCTGCGATTTCTGAGGCTGGTGACTTGGATGAATTTATTGTACGCAGCAGAGGTGACTCTTGGTCTTCCTTTCCTGGGGCGGTCCTCATGTGAGCCAGTTTCTTTGTAGCGCTTGATGGTTTTTGCCACTGCACTTGGGGACACTTTTAAAGTTTTCCCAATTGTTCGGACTGACTGACCTTCATTTCTTAAAGTAATGATGGCCACTCGTTTTTCTTTACTTAGCTGCTTTTTTCTTGCCATAATACAAATTCTAACAGTCTATTCAGTAGGACTATCAGCTGTGTACTGTATCCACCTCCTGCACAACGCAACTGATGGTCCCAACCCCATTTATAAGGCTTGAAATCCCACTTATTAAACCTGACAGGGCATACCTGTGAAGTGAAAACCATTTCAGGTGACTACCTCTTGAAGCTCATCAACAGAATGCCAAGAGTGTGCGGAGCAGTAATCAAAGCAAAAGGTGGCTACTTTGAAGAACCGAGAATATAAGACATATTTTCAGGTGTTTCACACTTTTTTGTTCAGTATATAATTCCACATGTGTTAATTCATAGTTTTGATGCCTTCAGTGTGAATCTACAATTTTCATAGTCATAAAAATAAAGAAAACTCTTTGAATGAGAAGGTGTGTCCAAACTTTTGGTCTGTACTGTATATATATATATATATATATATATATATATATATATATATATATATATAAAAAAATCACAATTGTAGAGGTAAGATGCACTGAACGATCCTTGAAGTGCAAGCAATCTAGTCCTTCCCACGGACAGATATGAAGAAACAACGATTCGCATTGCTGCACAAAAAGGATTACATCAGATATAAATATCAAAAAAATAACAGGTACAACTGGCAGTCGACGTTTCGGGCTATGAAGCTAGCGCCCTGTCTCACAATTTCATGTCTGCAACTGGTAACACACTTCACATAACATTTATCAGAATCACAGTATATAACAAAAAAAAAAAAAACACAAACGCCTCTATTGGCTGTAATGCCACTGCACATACAGTGCCTTGCGAAAGTATTCGGCCCCCTTGAACTTTTCAACCTTTTGCCACATTTCAGGCTTCAAACAAAGATATACAATTTTTATTTTTTGTGAAGAATCACCAACAAGTGGGACACAATTGTGAAGTGGAACGAAATCCATTGGATATTTTAAACTTTTTTAGCAAATAAAAAACTGAAAAGTGGTACGTGCAAAATTATTCGGCCCCTTTACTTTCAGTGCAGCAAACTCACTCCAGAAGTTCAGCGAGGATCTCTGAATGATCCAATGTTGTCCTAAATGACTGATGGTGATAAATAGAATCCACCTGTGTGTAATCAAGTCTCTGTATAAATGCACCTGCTCTGTGATAGTCTCAGGGTTCTGTTGAAAGCGCAGAGAGCATCATGAAGACCAAGGAACACACCAGGCAGGTCCGTAATACTGTTGTGGAGAAGTTTAAAGCCGGATTTGGATACAAAAAGATTTCCCAAGCTTTAAACATCCCAAGGAGCACTGTGCAAGCGGTCATTTTGAAATGGGAGTATCAGACCACTGCAAATCTACCAAGACCTGGTCTTCCCTCTAAACTTTCAGCTCAGACAAGGAGAAGACTGATCAGAGATGCAGCCAAGAGGCCCATGATCACTCTGGATGAACTGCAGAGAACTACAGCTGAGGTGGGAGAGTCTGTCCATAGGACAACAATCAGTCGTACACTGCACAAATCTGGCCATTATGGAAGAGTGGCAAGAAGAAAGCCATTTCTCAAAGATATCCATAAAAAGTCTTGTCTAAAGTTTGCCACAAGCCACCTGGGAGACACACCAAACATGTAGAAGAAGGTGCTCTGGTCAGATGAAACCAAAATCTAACTTTTTGCCCACGATGCAAAACGATATGTTTGGCGTAAAAGCAACACAGCTCATCACCCTCAACACACCATCCCCACTGTCAAACATGGTGGTGGCAGCATCATGGTTTGGGCCTGCTTTTCTTCAGCAGGGACAGGGAAGATGGTTAAAATTGAGGGGAAGATGGATGCAGCCAAATACAGGACCATTCTGGATGAAAACCTGTTGGAGTCTGCAAAAGACCTGAAACTGGGACGGAGATTTATCTTCCAACAAGACAATGATCCCAAACATACAGCAAAATCTACAAAGGAATGGTTCACAAATAAATATATCCAGGTGTTAGAATGGCCAAGTCAAAGTCCAGACCTGAATCCAATCGAGAATCTGTGCAACGAGCTGAAAAATGCTGTTCACAAACGCTCTCCATCCAACCTCACTGAGCTCGAGCTATTTTGCAAGGAAGAATGGGCAAGAATTTCAGTCTCTCGATGCGCAAAACTGATAGAGACATACCCCAAGCGACCCCAAGCGACTTGCAGCTGTAATCGCAGCAAAAGGTGGCTCTACAAAGTATTAACGCAAGGGGGCCGAATAATTTTGCACGCCCCACTTTTCATTTTTTTATTAGTTAAAAAAGTTTCAAAAATCCAATAGATTTCGTTCGGCTTCACAATTGTGTCCCACTTGTTGGTGATTCTTCACAAAAAATAAAAATTTTATATCTTTATGTTTGAAGCCTGAAATGTGGCAAAAGGTTGAAAAGTTCAAGGGGGCCGAATACTTTCGCAAGGCACTGTATTACCAATATTAAGAAAAAAATTATGAAGAAAAGCCTTTTTCTTAAATTTTTTTTTTTCAGCAGCTTAGTAGATGCCCCCTACTTATTCTTATGTGGTAGTCCAGTGTTAATTTTGATGTCAAATTTCTTTTTAGTTTTAATCATAGTCTTTTGACTAAAATGCCATTTTGGTCATCTGAATTGTTATAGTTTTAGTTGTATTTTAGTCTACTAAAATAGTGTGAATTTAGTCCAAGAAAATATTTTCAACTGCAAAATTAACACTGCACCTAAGCAAATCTCAGTAAAAGAAAAGGAAAGAATAAAAAAAAATAAAAAGGAGTTTACATTTTTTATTTATCTAGTGAAATTGTTAATTATTTCTGCACTTGGCAGAAAAGAAAGGCAACATGCTTGCTCCAGTATTTAAGCCATTTTTATTTTATTTTATTTTTAAATATCAAATTTTTCCTAATTTTGACATTTGTTTCTGACAAAATACAGGAAACGTGTTGTACACATGAGATTTTGTTCACTAGTGTTTTTTCTATTTGGAACTGCAGAAGTGTAAAGAGAATTGTGTTAAGGACATGCATTTTGTGTAAACATCAACAATAAAAATGACTCCTCATTTCCTCTGAGAGAGTTAAAAGGTAAGAACTAGAAGAAAGCAAATTTATTGAATCTCAAAATGTTTCAACTTTTAATTGCTAAAAAGGCATTTGTGTGAGCTACTATATTATCCTAAAATATATATATATATATATATATATATATATATATATATTTTTATTTTTTTTTTTAAACGCAAAGATTTCAGTCGATTATCACAGTCATCCGGATGCAAAATCTTTCTGTATAAAGCATACCTGTGGCAACTGCGGCCTCCGTTCTTGGATGCTGTATTTCACCCATGCCATGACTGCATTAAATACTTGTTCCTCACTGCGCACATTCAGCTCATCACTGGAAATGATATCAATCAGCTGATTGGCTGGGAGAAGCATGAACTCCTCGCTTTCCATCACCTGGAAGGAAAAGTAGTATGACACATAAGAAAAAACAATTATACTGAAGCTCAACACTTCTTGGATGTGATCTGCATTTGTTTTCTTTTTTAGGCTTCTCTCCTCTGTCTCTCTCCCCCCCCCAACTGTTAATCCAATCAGTAACATGTCCTGTCCTAGGGTAACAGTACTCACTCACTGCACCTATTGAGGTACAGCACTGTCGCTCTTGGCTGCCCTTTTGCTTAGGTATAACATGGAGATGATGTTCTACAGTTCACTGAAAAGCTGATAACATTGTCGGAGATTTCAGTTTAGCACACAGCAAGTTACAAGTGCACTGGATTTCTAGCAGGGTCAACAGGCACTTACTGTATTTGCAGAATATATATAAAAAATATTTGACACGTTAGAATAAAGATGCCCTTTGCTGCTGCTAACAATGGTCCAACAACATTCATTACTGCCTCAGCTCATAATCGGAAAAGACAACAATGCAAAAGATTGACATTATGTAAAGTTTACCCTTGCCGGTTTCTCCTCGTGCTACGAGACACATTCTTGTATTTTGGCAATTTAATTGGTTTCTAATTGCTATTAAAGCTTCCATAATATACAATGGATATAAAAAGTCTACACACCCCTGTAAAAATGACAGGTTTCTGTGATGTAAAACAATGATAAAAGAGAGTAAAAATAAATTATGTAGTTGCATAAATGTGCACACCCTCTTATAACTGGGGATGTAGCTGTGTTCAGAAATAAGCAATCACATTCAAACTCATGTTAAATAGGAGTCAGTACACACCTGCCCATCTTTTAAAGTGCCTCTGATCAACTCCAATAAAGTTCAGCTGTTCTAGTAGGTCTTTCCTAACATTTTCTTAGTCGCATCCTACAGTAAAAGCCATGGCCCGCAGAGAGCTTCCAAAGCATCAGAGGGATCTCATGGTTAAAAGATATCACTCAGGAGAAAAGGTACAAAAGAATTTCCAAGGCATTAGATATACCATGGAACCCAGTTAAGACAGTCAAAATCAAGTGGAGAAAATATGGCACAATAGTGGCATTATCAAGAACTGGATGTCCCCCCAAAATTGAGGGAGATGAGAAGAAAACTGGTCAGTGAGGCTGCCAATAGGCCTACAGCATCATTAAAGTGGAAGTAAACCCACTTTTTTAACTTTTACCTACAGGAAAGCCTATAATAAGGCTTACCTGTAGGTAAAAAAAATATCTCCTAAACCTGTACGGTTTAGGAGATATTCCCCTCGGTATGCGCCGCTGACTGCAGCGGCGCATGCGCACAAGGGGGTTCTCTCCGCGAAAATCCGGCAGCGCTCGTCCGGCCGGATTTAAATCTCCCGCGCGCATGCGCGGGAGTGACGATATCGCGGCTCCGGCCACTCACAGCGCCGGAGCCGCGATACCCGGAAGAGACGCCGAGGGAGCATGTCGGCTTCCTCGGCGTGGATCGGGCGAGATGTCGGGGCCTCGTTCTAAGGTAAGTATTTCATAATGAGCTAGTATGCGGTGCATACTAGCTCATTATGCCTTTTGCTTTGCAGGTTTTTAAAAAAAAAAAAAAAAAAATGCGGGTTTACTACCGCTTTAAAGGAGCTGCAGGAATATCTGGCAAGTACTAGCTGTGTGGTACATGTGACAACAATCTCCTGTATTCTTCATAGCTATGGGGTAGAGTGGCAAGATGGAAGCCTTTGAAGAAAAACATCCAAGCCAGGCTAAATTTTGCAAAAAAACACATCTGAAGTCTCCCAAAAGCATGTGAGAAAATGTGTTATAGTCTGAAGAAACCAAGGTTGAACTTTTTGGCCATAATTCCAAAAGATATGTTTGGCGCAAAAACAATACTACTAGTGTTCATTTTAGTCTTAGGACTCAAATGGCATTTTTGTTTTAGTCGTATTTAGTACATTTTAAAATCAACTAAAATTTCCAGTACATTTCAGTAATTGCAATTTAGTTGTAGTCATAGTCTTGACTAAAATGGCTTTCAGTTTTAGTCTCATTTTAGTCATCTCAATTGTTTTAGTCGTACTTTAGTCGACTAAAATAGTATTCATTTAGTTGAATAAAATGATTTAGTCATTTTAGTTGACTAAAATGTTTTAGTCAATAAATTAACACTGAGTACTGCACACTCTCAAAAGAACACCATACCCACAGTGAACATGGTGGTGGCAGTAGAGCTGCACAATTTGTCTGCCACATTTTTTTTTAACAACATTGTAACTCTTCAGTCTTAGATCAAAAGGGATAAAACTCCTGTGTGGGAATGCAGGAAGTGTAACCACTTAAAGTCTAAACCTTTTTCTGACACTTGTTTCTTACAGTTAAAATCAGATTTTTTTTTGCTAGAAGATTACTTGGAACCCCCAAACATTTATATATATATATATATATATATATATATATATATATATATATATATATATATATATATATATATATATATATATATTTATTTATTTTTTTTTTTTTTTTTTTTTTTTTTAGCAGAGACCCTAAGGAATAAAATGGCAATTGTTGCAATATTTTATGTCACACTGTATTCGACAGTGGTCTTTCGAACGCAATTTCTTGGGAAAAATACACCTTAATGAAAAAAAATAAAAAAAATGAAACAAAAAATTGGGCTATGTTTCATGTGAAAGATGATGTTACGCCGCGAGAATCGCGATCCATCTTCTAAGCAAAAAAATCACGATTCTCATTTTAGCCAAAATCATGCAGCTCTAGGTGACAGCATCATGCTTTGGGGCTGTTTTTCTAAAGCTGGAACAGGGGCTTTAGTCAAGGTAGAGGGAATTATGAACAGTTCCAAATACCAGTTAATATTGGTACAAATTCTTCAGGCTTCTTTTAGAAAGCTGAACATGAAGAGAAACTTCATCCTTCAGCATGACAACGACCCAAAGCATGCATCCAAATCAACAAAGGGATGGCTTCACCAGAAGAAGATTAACGTTTTGGAATTGCCCAGCCAGAGCCCAGAACTGAATCAGATTGAAAATCTGAGGGGTGATTTGAGGAGGGCTGTGCACAGGAGATGCCCTCACAATCTGACAGATTTGGAGTGTTTTTGCAGAGTGGGCAAATACTGCCAAGTCAAGATGTACCATGCTGATTGACTCATACCCAAAAAGACTGAGTGCTTTAATGAAATCAAAAAGGGGCTTCAATAAAGTATCAGACCCCTTTCATACTGGAGGCTTTTTTCAGGCGGGTTAGCGCTAAAATAGCGCCTGTAAAGCGCCTGAAAAAAAGCCTCATCTGCAATTCCAGTGTGAAAGCCCGAGTGCTTTCACACTGGGGTGCTGCGCTGGCAGGATATCAAAAAAAGTCCTGCAAGCAGCTTTTTTGAGGCGCATTAGAAGCGGTATTTACACCTCCGCCGAAGCACCTGAAAAGCGCCACGGCGGCGGCTCCAATGGGCAAAAAAGTAACTCTCTAGATGTGCAAAAATGGTAGGAGACATACCCAAAAAGACTTGCAGCTGTAATTGCAGTGAAAAGTAGTTTAAAGTAGGGGGGCTGAATACAAATGTACGCCACACTTTCCAGATATTTATTTGTAAATTTATTTGGAAAATTTCAATGGGGTATGAATACTTTTTCAAGGCACTCTAAATGTTTTATACATTTAAAAAGTTATCCTTTATCTAAAGCAGTTTATATACATAGATAGCGTTACACCAAGATTTACTGACAGTAATAAAATTACTTTTTTCCCCCATGAAGATGCCTGGCTGAAATTTCTATGATATGCGCTAAACCAAACCGTAGGCACTTAAAGGACATTTAATATTGGTCCAGGTGGTATATGTATACAGTCCTATGTAAACAAGTTTAGGAATCCATGTTAGCTGTTAGAAGAATGACAAATCTATGGGTATGTCAGCTGTCTTTGCAACTCAATAGTTTGCTCTTTAATGCCTGTCATCTCTTCCAGAATATACTGCATACAATTTCATACTTGTAAATTACAGGAAACCTGGCAATGAGAAAAGAAGAAAACAATACCACAAAAACATATTTAGCAAGTAAGAATACACATCTATTATGTGTATTTTTATATACTGATACAATTATGAATTTATTAGGCCTAGCAGCAGATTTATTAGGGGTGCACATTGCTAATCTGTTTACGTGTACGGTTTATAGAGTTCAAAACCACATCTTTGCAAAAAAATTAATTTGGAATGGGTTTGGTGGTTGGTCCCATAACTAACCCCCAGCGTGCAAGGACAAGGGTATCCTTATCAGCCCCATTCCTGAATCCTAATATGGAGAGCCAGGGGGCTCCTTCTAGCCATAAGCCTGCATTTGAACATGGAGGACCAGGAGTACTCCTTCTAGCTCTATGCTTGAAGCCCAATATGCAGGCCTAGGGGTACCCACTTTAGACCCATGTCTAAAGCCCAATATAAAAGGACAATGGTACCCTCTTTTAGTACAATACTATAATGCAGGGCTTGACAAATTTGCTTGGAATCTAGGAGCCAGCTTAAAAAGTTAGGAGCCGGGTCGGTAACGGCGATCCGGACCTGTCCCTGGCCTGACATGGAGACGAGTGAGGGGAAGATAGCGCCGCCGCCCCCCGTCTCCAAGTCATTGCCCATAGCTCTTAGGAGGGACATTTTATTTATTTTTTTTCAAATGACAATTTTTTTTTAAATTGCATTTTAGTGTAAATATGAGATGTGAGGTCTCTGACCTCCGATCTCATATTTAAGAGGACCTGTCATGCTTTTTGTATTACAAGGGATTTTTACATTCCTTGTAATAAGAATAAAAGTGACAATTTTTTTTTTTAAAAGAACAGTGAAAAAAATAAAAATAAAATAAAAAAGTTAAAATAAGGAAAAAAAAAAAATTTTTTTTTTAAACGCGCCCTGTCCCGCCCACATATGAAAGCGATGTTCAAACCACACATAGGAGGTATCACCGTGATCGGTAGAGGAAGAGCAATAATTCTAGCCCTAGACCTCCTCTGTAACTCAGAACATGCAACCTGTAGAATTTTTTTAAACGTCGCCTATGGAGATTTTTAAGAGTAAAAGTTTGTCGCCATTCCATGAGCGGGTGCAATTTTGAAGCGTGACATGTTGGCTATCAATTTACTCGGCGTAACATTATCTTTCACAATATAAAAAAAAAAATTGGGCTAACTTTACTGTTGTCTTTTTTTATTAACTAAATTATTTTTCCCCAAAAAAGTGCGCTTGTAAGTCCACTGCGCAAATACGGTGGGACAGACAGTATTGCAACAACCACCATTTTATTCTCTAGGGTGTTAGAATAAAAAATATATATAATGTTTAGGGGGTTCTAAATAAAGGGAAGTAGGCAGGTAATAAAAAAACAGGAAGAGGAAGCCCAATTAGCATTGCTGGTTGTCATACCAACAGCCACCACAAGAGGGCGCCAGATTCCAGAAGGAATCATAGGACCGCAGAAAGCCTCAAAGCCGCGGCCTCAATTACCGGCCGCCGGCGGAACGGCCCGACGCGATCACGCTGGGGGGGTCCACGGAGACAGGATACCCCCAGCTGTGCTGCCCCAGGCGCCAGGTCACTATTTCTAGTCGCAAATGAGACCTGGCGCCCGGGTTTTGTCGAGCCCTGCTATAATGCATTCCTCAAGGGACTAAGATACTTTCTTCAGTCGTATACCCATTCCTCAAAACCCCATGCCTGACACCTAACATGGAGCATAGGGGTATTTATTTTTTTGCTCTACGCCAAATTCCCAAAATGAAGGACTGGAGAAATTCTCTGAATGGGTTGCCATATAGCTATCGCTCAAACTGTAGCTCTCAGGATCACTGCACCATCCTGAACCCCAACTTAACTTTTTATGTGACAACACTGAAGAAATGGCACTGCTACAATGTAAAGTAGTGAGTGTACAGACTGTATGTATAACAGTGTAAATTGGTGGTCCCCTCAAAATAACTCACACAGCCATTAATGTCTATACTGCTGGCAACAAAAGAGAGAACACCCCTAAGTGAAAATGTCCAAATTGGGGGCCCACTTAGCCATTTTTCCTCCCCAGTGTCATGTGACTCAGTTTTACAAGGTCTCGGGTACGAATGAGCTGCAGCAAGTTTGTTAAATTTGGTGTTATCGCTCTCACTCTCTCATACTGTTCACTGGAAGTTCAACTTGGCACCTCATGGCAAAGAGCTCTAAAGGATCTGAAAAAAAGGAATTGTTGTTCTACATAAAGATGGACTAGGCCAGGGATATGCAATTGGCGGACCTCTAGCTGTTGCAGAACTACAACTCCCATGAGGCATAGCAAGACTGACAGCTACAAGCATGACACCCAGAGGCATGATGGGACTTGTAGTTTTCCAACAGCTGGAGGTCCGCTAATTGCATATCCTTGGACTAGGCTATAAGAAGATTGGCAAGACCCTGAAACTGAGCTGCAGCATAGTGGCCAAGACCATACAGCGGTTTAAAGAGGAAGTAAAGGCAGCTAAAAAAAAAAAAAAAAAAGCTACCTGCAAGGCAAAGGCATAATGAGCTAGTATGCATACCATACTAGCTCATTATGAATAACTTACCTGAGAATGAAGCCCCCAAAGCGGTCCTCAGTCTTCATGTTCACCGCTGCCATGTATCCTGGAGTGACTTCCAGGTCTCGCTGCTCCGGCGCTGTGATTCGCCGGAGCCGCTATGACGTCACTTCCGCATCTGCGCAAGGGAGCCAACACGAGCGGCATATCACCGTGATCTGTGGCCTGCCCAGTGCACCTGCGCGCCATTGTCTATGCGCTGTAGACCGTGGTGGCTGTCTCTTTTTGTAAATATCTCCTAAACAGTATAGGTTTAGAAGATATTTCTTGGACCTACAGGTAAGCCTTAATCTAGGCTTACCTGTAGGTCAAAGTGGTTTGTAAGGGTTTACAACCACTTTAACACAGGACATGTTCCAATCAGAACAGGCCTCGCCATGGTCGACCAAAGAAGTTGGGTGCATGTGCTCAGCATCATATCCAGAGGTTGTTTTTGGGAAATACACATATGAGTGCTGCCAGCATTGCTGCAGAGGCTGAAGGGGGGGTGCAGCCTGTATGTGCTCAGACCATACGCCGTTCACTGCATCAAATTGGTCTGCATGGCTATCGTCCCAGAAGGAAGCCTCTTCTAAAGTTGATGCACAAGAAAGCCAGATGTTCATGTGACTGATATATCACACATCTGGGCTCTACTCCCAGCTTTTCCACCACAGAACTTTCATTTACCGTATTTTTCGGACTATAAGGCGCACGTAAAAGCCTAAATTTTCTCCCAAAAACGACCGTGCGCCTTATAATCCGGTGCGCCTTATATATGACCTGTTGACATCGCTGGAGTGCTTTGTTAACAGTATCTGTCAGATGGGCGCGCATGGAGTCACAGATCAAGTCTCTTGATGTTAACCTTCGGACTATAAGGCGCACGTAAAAGCCTAAATTTTCTCACAAAATCGACCGTGCGCCTTATAGTCCGATGCGCCTTATATATATGGAAATATCCATTTTATCAGCCGGTCGTTGCTAGTGCGCCTTATAATCCGGTGCGCCTTATAGTCCGATGCGCCTTATATATGGAAATATCCATTTTATCAGCCGGTCGTTGCTAGTGCGCCTTATAATCCGGTGCGCCTTATAGTCCGAAAAATACGGTAGTTCTGTTACACTCTGCAACTACAGAGACCCAAAACCAGTGGAATGTAGAGCACATTTGGTAAGCAAATTTTGATGCTACACTGCCCTACACTGTGGAACCTATATATTTCAGCTCTACTTACTACTAGAGACAGTACTGCCTTGTTCAGTCCCAAGCCCTAATCATAGGAAGCCATGGGTTTCATACACTGCATGGATGATGGCCAAATAGCCTGAAACAGCTGTATGCAGTTTGGAATAATGCGCCATAATATTAGGCTATATAGTTGTGCTACACCCCAGCTGTTCTGGATATGCATCTTGCCACGAGGGGGGGGGGGGGGGGTCAAAAAAAGTACTTTACGCACTGTCCTGAAAGGAGGTAGAATCCTCTTATTTAGGGTATATGTGCTGGACAGAGGTATGTAAACACCTTCTGTTTAACCACTTGCTTACTGGGCACTTAAACACCCTTCCTGCCCAGACCAATTTTCAGCTTTTGGTGCTCTCACACTTTGAATGACAATTACTCAGTCATGCAACACTGTACCCAAATGAATTTTGTGTCCTTTTTTTCCCACAAATAGAGCTTTCTTTTGGTGGTATTTGATCACCTCTGGGGTTTTTATTTTTTGCGCTATAAATGAAAAAAGACCGAAAATTTTGAAAAAAAACACATATTTCTTTGTTTCTGTGATAAAATTTTGCAAATTATAATTTTTTTTTCATAAATTTTGGCCACAATTTATACTGCTACATATCTTTGGTAAAAATAACCCAAATTATTGGATATTATTTGGTCTTTGTGAAAGTTAGAGAGTCTACAAGCTGTGGTGCGAATCGCACAAAATTGATCACATCTGATGTACTGGTGGCCTATCTCGCTTCTTGTGACCCGAACAAGTCAGGAAAGTACAAATACCCCCCAAATGACCCCTTTTTTGAAAGTAGACATTCCAAGGTATTTACTAAGATGCATGGTGAGGTTTTTGATGTTGTCATCTTTTTCCCACAATTCTTTGCAAAATGAAGATTTTTTTTTTTTTTTTTTTTTCTCACAAAATTTTTAATGTAATAGGTTATTTCTCTCACATGGCATGTGTATACCACAAATGACACCCCAAAATACGTTCTGCTACTCCTTCTGAGTATTACGATACCAAATGTGTGAGACTTTTACACAGCCTGGCCACATACAGAGGCCCAATATTGAAATAGCACCATCAGGCATTCTAGGAGCATAAATTACACATTTCATTTCTCAACCACCTATTACAGTTTTGAAGGACCTGGAACACCAGGACAATGGAAATGCCCACAAAGTGACCCCATTTTGGAAAGCTAACACCCCAACGTATAATCTATGAGGCATATTGAGTCGTTTGAATGGTTCATTTTTTTCCAGAAGTTTTGGGAAAATGTGGAAAAAAAATGAAAACGCATTTTTTTTACGCAAAGTTGTCCATTTATAAGATATTTCCAACACATAGCATGTACACAGCAAAAATGACACCCCAAAATACATTCTACTACTCCTCCTGAGTATAACGATACCAAATGTGTGAGACTTTTACACAGCCTGGCCACATACAGAGGCCCAATATTGAAATAGCACCATTAGGCGTTCTAGGGGCATAAATTACACATCTCATTTCTCAACCACCTATTACATTTTTGAAGGCCCTGGAGCACCAGGACAATGGAAATGCCCACAAAGTGACCCCATTTTGGCAGATGACACTGACAGGAGACGCTGATGTGGCAGGTGACACTGACAGGTGACGCTGATTTGGCAGGTGACACTGACAGGTGACGCTGATGTGGCAGGTGACACTGACAGGTGACGCTGATTTGGCAGATGACACTGACAGGTGACTCTGATTTGGCAGATGACACTGACAGGTGACGCTGATGTGGCAGGTGACACTGACAGGTGACGCTGATTACAGGTGACACTGACGTGGCAGGTGGCACTGACAACACGTGGCACTGACAAATGGCACTGGAGGCAGATGGCACTGGAGGCAGATGGGGCTGACAGATGTCGCTGACAGATGTCGCTGGCAGATGTCGCTGGCAGATGTCGCTGACAGATGTCGCTGACAGATGTCGCTGACAGATGTCGCTGGCTATTTGCTCTGGCAAATGGGGCTGGCAGATGGCAGTGCGGCTGGCAGATGGCGCTGGCAGGTGGCACTGGCGGCACTGGCACTGGCGCTGGTGGCACTGGCGCTGACGGCACTGGGGCTGACGGCACTGGGGCTGACGGCACTTCGGCTGAAGGATGGCACTGGCGTTGGCAGGTGGCACTGGCAGGTGGCACTGGCACTGGCAGGTGGCGCTGGCACTGGTAGGTGGCACTGGGGTGACGGCACTGGGGTGACGGCACTGGGGTGACGGCACTGGGGTGATGGCACTGGGGCTGACGGATGGCACTGGCAGGTGGCACTGGCGCTGGCAGGTGGCGCTGGCACTGGCGCTGGTAGGTGGCACTGGCGGCACTGGCACTGGCGCTGACGGCACTGGGGCTGACGGCACTGGGGCTGACGGCACTGGCGCTGACGGCACTGGGGCTGACGGATGGCACTGTCGCTGGCACTGTCGCTGACAGGTGGCGCTGGCAGGTGGCACTGGCGGCACTGGCACTGGGCTGACAGATGGCACTGGGCTGACAGATGGCACTGGGCTGACAGATGGCACTGGGTTGACAAATGGCACTGGGTTGACAAATGGCACTGGGTTGACAAATGGCACTGGCACTGGGGCTCACAATTGGCACTGGGGCTGACAATTGGCACTGGGGCTGACAATTGGCACTGGGACTGACAATTTGCACTGGTACTCAATACGGATACAATGTTTCACTCACAGATCCTCTCTCTCCTCACACGCTGTCTCTGTGTGAGGAGAGAGAGACACGGCAATGGGAGATGATCTCATATGTTTACATTTGAGATCATCTCCTATTGGCAGCTTAGATCGCTCTGTGAACGGCCGCTTTGATTGGCCGTTCACGGCGATCTGTATTCGCCTGTCTCCGGGAGACACGGCGAGTGCAAAACTTCCGCGATGCGCGCCCCCGGCGGCGCGCATTGCGGAAGTAAACACCTGGCCGTCCAGGGACGGCCAGGCGAGGGAAGCCGCCCGCCCGAAGGCCGGCATTCGGCTATAGGGCGGGCAGGAAGCGGTTAAAGTGATTATAAAGTCTTTTTTTTCTCTTTTTTTAAATAACAAACATGTTATACTTACCTGCCCTGTTCAGTGGTTTTGCACAGGGCAGCCTGAATCCTCCTCTTCTTGGGCCCCTCCTTGCTGCTCCTGGCCCCTCCCTCCTTTCGAGTGCCCCCACATCAAGCAGCTTGCTATGGGGGCATCCGAGTCGAGCTGAAGCTCTGTATGTCCATTCGGACACACAGCAGTTCGGCCCACCCCCCCGATTGGCTGACTTTCATTGCCAGCCATGGAAGCCAATGGCACCGTTGCTGTGTCTCAGCCAATCAGGAGGGGGAGAGTCCATGATGGCTAAGGGACTCAAGGACATCACTGGAAAGAGATGGGGCTCAGGTATGTATTAGGGGGTCTGAGGGGGGCTGCTACACACAGAAGACTTGATCTTCTTGCATAGAATGATAAAAAAAAAAAAAGCCTGATTTTACAACTCCCTTAAAAGAGACTAGCTCATTATGTGACTACACTAGCTCATTATGTGGCAGTTACCTACAATTGAAGCCTGTGCTGTCCCCGCATCCAGCTTCGCTCCTCTTCCTTCTGGGGCCACGGACTCCGGCTCTATGAGTGGTTGGAGTCGATTGACATCACTCCCATGAATGCGCGCGGGTGCAATCACTCACGGCACTTGCTAGTGAAGAAATGGCTCGGAGGGCCGTTTTTTCACAGCGCCTTCACCGATTACTTCATCAGCACACTACAAGTTAAATATCTCCTAAACTGCTCACGTTTAGGAGATATTTACAGTACCTATAGGTAAGCCTTATTAGAGGCTTACCTACAGGTTAGAGCTGCACAATTATTCGTTTAAAAAAAAATCACTATCTCGATTCAAGATTTGGGAGTTGCCAGAATCTAACCCCATTCTAGTCGCTGCAGCCCTCCAAGCTTCACAAGGGATGCAATTCAGCAACACATGCATGATTTTATCTAACAATGTAACATCTACTAGGTGGAGGTTAAAATATATGTATAAGTATTTATTGCTGGATATAATGTTATGCCATAAACACCACTTTGTTAAAGGTCAGCAATGTACAAACCTGCAGGCAAGCTTTTTATAAACAGATTAGACCCTAGAGGTCCCTTCTGTTATACATATACCCTCTGCCTGTCAGCGGTTAATGTGCAACTCAGACAACATTTACTGCCTGCTGTGTATGCCACACCACAGTAATACCAGCGCATCTGCAGGAGTGACGTCACATCGGCTCAGCCAAACAAGCGGCTGAAGATGCGAAATCCGGAAGGAAGATTGGGTGAAGATGTAAGCACACGGACTGGGAGAGCCCTGGCAGCGCATCGCTGGAAGGCTCGGTTGTAGGCAAGTCTGTCAGAGTATACTAGTACATTATGACTTAAATTTCTTTTATGCTCCGATTAAGACTTTACTAATGCTTTAAAGTGAAATGTCTAACTATCTATGTTAAAATGGTTGTAAACCTCTGTCATGAACGCTGAACTAAGCACATATATCTATAGGGTTTACTTCTCTCCCCAAAGCTCTAAGTGTCGTTTCTCTCTGGTGCTTTGTTAATCTGTTATCAGCATGAGTCACTTCTGATAAGTTTTCCCACATGAAATATATTTGTGACAGGGAGGGAGCTCAGCACCGGGGCTTGTCTATTCACCACACAGCTCTGTACTCCTCCTTCAATCCTGTTTGCTGTGAGGAGGGGGTGAGCTTTCCACCAATCAGCTCTCACACAGTGTAACTGCAGGTTTCCACCCCCTTCTCTGTGATACGAACAGATGGAGAACAATTTTACCACAAATCTGCCCTTTTGAAGGTGTGTAGAAAAAATAAGTGTAACCGAGCAAGTAAAACCTATGTAGGAGGATTTATTCCATCGCTGTGCATCACTTGAGGTCAGTTACTTCACTGTGTATATGTGAAGGTTAACAACCACTTTAATATACAATTCATATAAACCCCTCTATATCGCCTGATGAAATGGACGTTGATCCAAGAAACACGTAAATAGCCCTGGCCCTTGACTCACTTCTAGCACGACCTTCATGGTTTTCTTGATTTGAATTACTATAGGGAGTTATCAGATATCATTAGATCATACTGAAAGGAGTTATATCCCCTTCTAAACCGGCTTTCAGTGCGCTCTCACTTTGAATGACAATTACTCAGTCATGTAACACTGTACCCATATTTTTTTTGTCCTTTTCACACATATAGAGCTTTTCTTTTCTGGTATTTAATCACCACTGGGTTTATTTTTCTGCACCATTAAAAAAAATGCATTTTTATTAATTTTGGTTATAACATTTTGCAAATTAGTAGCTTTTCTTTATAAAATTTTGACCAAAATGTATACTGCTATATTTCTTTGATAAAAATAACCCAAATCTGTATCTATTTGGTCTTTGTGAAAGTTAGAGTCCACAAGTTATGGTGCCAATCCCTGAAAATTGATCACACCTGATGTACTGGTGGCCAACTAATTTCTTGTGACTCTAACAATCCAGGAAAGCACCCCCCCCCCCCCCAGGAAAGTAGACATCCCGAGGTATTTAGTAAGAGGCATGGTGAGTTTTTTTTTAAGTTATAGACTTTATTATTTTCATATAATCTTATTAACAGGTCATTTCTCTCACATGGCATATGCATACTTGCAACCACACCTCATAACATTCTGCTACTTCTCCCGAGTGTGGCGATACCACAAGGGCAAGACTTTTTCACAGCCTAGCCACATAGAGAGGCCCAACATGCAGGGAGCACTGTCAGGTGTTCTAGGAGTATAAATTACACATCTAACTTCTTAACTACCTATTAGACCTTTGAAGGCCCTGGTGCACCAGAATAATGGAAATGCCCACAAAATGACCCTATTTTGGAAAGCTAACACCCCAACGTATATTATACAAGGCATAATTCTTTTGAACATATATTTTTTTTCCAGACGTTTTTGGAAAATGTGGAAAGAAATAAACGAAACCTTCCTATCCTTTACAGGCCAAGGAAGCTGCCATTGAAGCCCCTGTTTGATCTGCAATGGTGATGGTGCTGCACATATGATTAGTTAGGACACCAGCTATTTGATGGCTTGACAGTTTGGTTAACAGTACAAGCAAATGTGGCAGTTATTTAAAGAATGCCTTGAATTTTACTTTTTGGGCAACAATTAAAATTGGTGGGTGTAGCTCTGCTTTTATGAAACAAAACTAGGAGGTGGTCACATGTAGATGTGTTTTTGCCAATGTCTTTAACAGCTTCCGGACCACCCACTGCATATATACTGTGGCAGGGTGGTCGTCCGGCTGTACAAAATCACATATCTGAATGTGATTTTGTGCACGTGTGCGCCGCTCCTGCTGTGTTCGGACACAACGGGAGCCAATCAGCGGGTCCAGCTGCCGCAACCCGCTGATCATTCAGTGTAAACAAGGCAAACTGTTGATCTGTCAGGGAGCAAAAGAGATCTTGTGTTTCAGCTTACTGATACTTACTTCCGCCAGTGTATCCGTCTCCCACAGTTAATAAGCACCTCCCAGGGACACGCTTAACCTCTTGATCCCCCCCGGTGTTAACCCCTTTCCTGCCAGTGTCATTTACACTGTGACGGTGCATTTTTTTTTGCAGAAACACAGTATTGGTGTCACTGGTCCCCAAAAAGTATCAGTATACAATTTGTCCGCTGCAATGTCGTAGTCCCATTAAAAAAATCGCTGCCATTACTACCCTGTTTCCCTGAAAATGAGACCGAGCGGTATTGTCTGTGATAGCTGCACTATAAGCCCTACCCTGTTTCCCTGAAAATAAGTCCTACCCTGAAAATAAGACCTACGAGGCCTTTAACTAGAGCTTATTTTGGGGGTAGGGCTTATATTGCAGCCATCACAGACAATCACACTAGGTCTTATTTTTGGGGAAACAGGGTAGTAAATACAATAAAATAAAATAAAAATCCATCTATCCCATAGTTGTAGATGCTATAATGTTTGTGCAAACCAATCAATATACGCTTATGGGGGTTTTTTTTTTTTACCAAAAATATATGTGGCAGAATACATATTAACCTAAATTGGTGAAGAAATTAGATTTTTTTTTACATTTTTATTTGCAATATTTTATAGCAGAAAGTAAAAAAAACATGGTTTTCTTTATTAAAATTGTAGGTCTTTTTTTGCTTACAGCGCAAAAATGCAGGTGATCAAAAGAAAGCTTTTTTTTTTAAAATAAAGTATTTGGGTACAGCGTCACACGACCGCGCAATTGTCAGTTAAAGCGACGCAGTGTCCTTTCTCAAAAAATGGAGTAGTTAGGAAGTGGGTAAAACCTTTCGGAGCTGAAGCGGTTAACAATGTTCTCAGACTATATAATAAAAGTTTGTAATAACAAACATCATATACAATTGTTATGCATGCCTCATTACTTGCACAAAGAAGTATAGTATGACCGTAAGGAGTACAACTAGGGTCACATTTTTTATAAAATTGCCTGATCCTTAGCCCGTGATGTCTGAGTGGCAAAGAAAATGACCCTAGGATACAAGTGTAGATGTTTATGTGCCTTGCTAGCGTTTGCCAGTTAGACAACCTTCTAATATATGACTGCCATCTGATACGAATGCATAACTTACGCTATACAAAAGTAGAGCCCAGTAAAGTCTGAAACGCCATGCAGTGATTTAGTTGTACAGCTTCTAACAGCTTCTATGAGATGATCCTTAAAAAAGTGGCGCTCCCAAGTAATATACACTGGTGTACCAACTTCCTTTCTGGCTTCTAGATGTGGGATAATCATCTGTGCACCCAGGAACAAAAAATAAAGCCAACGTTCTGGAGGGCAAGTCATTCTGTGCCTGCTGATCTTGTCACAACTGTATAGAAAAGGAAATCATTCTGTCAGTCTGAAGACGACACAAATGAGAGATCAGATTGCTGGCCGTATATATGGGAGGATGATTATGAGAGCTGTATTTCTCAGAGACGGTCTGCTTTCCTACACAGAACATGTAAAACACTAATTGTGCATTCCAGTACCAGAGGAAAACTCTTGTCCCTCCCTGTCTGTCAGGTACCAGCTCCAATTAGCAAGGGGACAATTGGCAGCCTGAAGATCATCTGACACCTTGAAAATCATATTCTCAAATAGTTTCAGGGAAGTATATGCAAAACATGTAGAGACACATAAGAGTAGGTATCCCTTCATTAATATTTACCTACAAAGAGCAAATTGCTTCTGTCATTGAGCGTTTGTAAGAGTTCAGCTAGATAAGCTGGAGCATTTTGCAATGGTCGGCAGCACACATGCATATCACACAAAAATATGTAGTCATGCTTAAGGAATGGTGTCATGTGCACACAAAGTATGCAAGAACTTCACATAGAACCACTGCAATATACAAATTCACCCAAAAAAGTCAAAACATCGGGTTCCCCTAAAAACAACATAAAGGGCTCAAGAACTTTAGCACACCGTAATATGCAATTTTTTTTTTTATAGGTGCACTGCCTACCCCCGAACTAAGGCGCATGTGATAAGGGAATAAAAACACACACACACACACACACACACACACACACACAATTATGGGCCTTAAACAACTATTCCAACAATCCACATGCATACTGCCCCATAATAATGAATTGACCAGGTATTTAAAATTGACCAATGGTCAATGCTCAACAGTAAGACAAATATTTAACAATATATCATGGATGCAAAATGATTATGATGGTTTATTGCAAGTTAAAACAGAACACAGAAAGCTGCAACTAAATTAAAATTTATTGACTGACAATACCCCAAAATATATTTACCAGAAGCCACAGGGTCCCCATAACTTGCACCTCGGCTGGCTGCAGTCAGTCCTGACTCCTGAAATGGCATGTGAATCCAGCATGCCTATCAGAATTCTGGTTTGATCTCTAAATAGATGTGGAAAAGAGGAAGGGGGGGTGCACAGGCTCGCTCACGCACGCACACAAGTGGTCCAACTCTCCGATACAGAAACTGATATCACAAGCATGGCCGAGGCCATCTGAGAGCTTGACTGAAAACCCACCTGGGACTCTGGCAATGGTACGCAAATTAAAAGACACAGTATACCATGGGAAAAGATTAACTGCTTCCCATAAGGGGGATCCTGCCATACCATACTCACGGCAAATAATCAGCTCTCTGCCTAAAATAGCCTACATTTGTCTATTAAAAAAAAAACACATCATCAGCAGAAAAAGACAAAACGCATATTTTGGATTTAAAGTAGAACTATAGAGGAAAAAAAAAAAAACTTTTTCCATTTTGGATAGAGCAAATGGTAAACAGGACAAATGGAGAGGGTGAATCTCCCTAACAGGGGCACAGACTGCAATAAACACCTGACAGATGTTCTAATCTAGCTCCCCTGTGTCCAAAACTAGAAAAAAAAACACTCGGATCCTTTCTAAACTACTGCAATATTGGTTATCTAGAAGGATATATGTGCCTCCTGCGTGTATACTTATCTGCCAAATGTCTCCCCTCTGTGTGTTATGAGATCCGAAAAACTGCAGATTTTGTGGGTGGGTCTGTTTTCCAGGGCTAGGTGGGTGGAGTTGTGATGTCAGACTCCCTGCCCACCTCTACACCCCCCTTATCAACATTCATTTTCTCCTGTGTATTTCTTACACTGAACTTCTGCTATGATCACTAACATCCAGTCAAAACCCAGAAAAGTCCCCACATGACTTCAGCATGCCAAATCATGCTGAGGTGTGGAACAGCCAATCCTTGCAGAGCTGCTGAAGAAAGGAGTGGGGGTGGGAATAAAAAAAATAACGCATGTCTTAGGCTAGTGCACGAGATATGTAAATCACCTGTCAATCACAGCAAGGGGGAAGAACGGACAAAGATATCAGTTTGTCCGTTTTATTTCACTGAAAAAAGATACGAGTATTGCACAGAGCTGGATTTATGGCAAGACTGGGCACAGCTGATCTGAAATCCCATACCCTATATTGCACCAGAAAAAAAAAAACAAACAAAAAAAAAAAAAAGAACATTTCGGGTTTACATCCACCTAAAAAAAAATATTGGATTGGCAAGAAAGATTCAATGCAGCTTTGTGGTCTTATATGATTAAAATTGTTCATTCTATAATGAAGTTTGATGCACCGTTCTTTAAAAACAAACATAACAGTCTTATGTACGGGGTAAAATAAAAGAACCCAAAGTGTCGCAAGTATAAATTAGAGGCACCAGGAGGCCTATATTGCACATGCATGCAGCAACTTCCAAGATCTTGCCGATATGGCCAAATGGCAGGCTGCTCTGAAGTTTTCAGGTAGAGTCACAGCTTGTGGCTACCTAGCATAGTGTCTCTTAAAAGGGGGAAATTGAGGGTCCTTTCACACAGGGTGGAATCTGCTGGCGATCCGCTTGCTTAGCTCTATCCGCTGATCCCACATTGAGCATGCAGAAGACAGGTTGGTGTCTGCTCCGCTTATGCAGAGCAAACACAGACACAGGCCGCACTCCTCTATGGGCAGTTGGATGTAAACTGGCTGTCCATTTACACCCAATCTGCCTAAATGGAGGGTAACTTTCCATTCGTTTTTGGCGAATAGGTTTGGAAGTAGGCAGGTGTAAAATGGACACATGTTCATTATAACCCGCCGCTCCATAGAGGAGAATGGAGGTTCCAAACAGGTCCACCTGAAAAACGGATAGGTGGACCTAATAGGAGCTTCCGTGTGAAAGAGTCCTAACTGCAATAACAGGATCTTTGCATCAACAACTACAATCATATCAGTTTTTGTTAAACCTATTCTGTATAACTTGAAAGTGCATCCTATATGCTGTGAAGAGGTAGCCTAAAGAGATATTAAACCCCCCCCCCCAAAAAAAAATGTTATGTATTGCAGGTTACCAATCCTTAGATGTGGTGGCTGCATTAGCTTTATTATTATTTTTTTCTTCTTTATTTCAGCCAGTAACACATTTCATGTTCTAGGGTGTCTGCATTCTAGAAGGAGGAACAACAGAGACACCTTTGGACAGCAGCATTGACAGAACCACATCTATGAATTGATAAACTGCAACAATACCATTTTGTTTTTGGGTTTAATACTGCTAATAAACTTACCGTATCTCGTCTTAAAAACGTCCACTCCTTTCTAACACCAATGCGGTCTAATCTGTGTAACAAGGAAGCATATACTTACCTATTTAAAGCCCACTCCAGTCTGGTCCCATAATCCAGCTCCCCTGTGTCAGCCAGCCACTGCAGGAGAGAGGAGGGAATGCAGACAATGGATGTGTCATAGGACTCTAAGGGTGATGTCCCTGCTCCAGGCTTTAGAAGTCATTATTGATCGCTCGCTCCTCTCCCTTGCATCTACCACTGGCTGACACAGGGGATCATGTGACCAGACCAGAGGGGGCTGAAAATAGGTAAGTATATGCATTTTTTTTTACCAGCCAGTTAGCCAGCATAGGTGTTAGGAGGGAAAATTGTTATGACTAAATAGGTTTATGCTGGAATTCTACTTTAAATTGTTGAACTGAAATGGCAAGCATGCAAACTTAATGAGGTGTACATAACAGACAAAGTGCAGCAATTCAAAAATCCCCTTGAATGCAGTCTATAGCAAAACTAATTCTGAATGGCTATCATGTACATTTCTATATTGTAGGCAAATCCACAGTAAAATGCTTAAACAAAAAACACTTGCAAGGTTAAAAATAAAAGCTCACTGCACTTGGTTATGTAAAATGCCAACAGTTTCAGTAACGCACTTCTGCTAGTTGCTGCTCAATGAAAACCTTGCTTGGTGTATGCAAATGGGCAATTTTCTTTATGTCACATTATGCTCAGGTTGGTTCTAATAAAGAAAATGTTACAGCAGCTTCTCTAAAGAGTTATGTTACCACTGGAGAGCTATCTTGACTGTCTTTTGTTCAATGAACATTGCTTTTGTTTGCATAAGGGCACACACGATTTGCAAAAAATAAAATAAAAAAAAATAAAATAGAAAACCGTGGATTTACAAACTCTCATTAAGATATTGAAAGACGCACACAGGGACCTGCATTAACTGACAGTTTGCCAAGTTTTTAGAAAACTAAAGGTTTGCTTTACATGTATAGCCCAAGATAGGAAGGATTGTATTGTGGGGTTTCAGAATAGCATGACATTTGTGTTTGTAAAGGTGGTATATCCTTTAGCTGTCATCACCGTGTCCTTTTGTCATTTAACAAGCACATCAAACAAACAACTGCTGGGAAACATTATCCCATGTAAAGCACTGACTTTGTGCCTCATACATTTTCCATCCCCTTACCTCCTGGAAGTTGTGCTGGGTAAATTTGTCTGCAATTCTCAGCAACTCTCTGCAGGAGTGAGTGTCAGCAAAGGCTCGGATACCTAGACAGTTGGAGGGATCAAGCTGTCGCTTCAGGAATTCACAGCAGGCTTCCTGGATTTCTGCAAGTTGAAGAAGGCATGCAGCTGGTAGAAGGGTCTGTACATTGCCCTCTTCCACTGTGATTTGGGATGTGTATGAGAAGTCAATAAGCAATTCCATGGCTCGCTCATCAATGTCCCGGATTACTACCTCAGTCTGACGACTTTCAGCTAACTCTCCAGTAAACATAGCCCTGAAATAAGGGCTGCAAGCAGAGAGAATGACCCGATGGGCATAGATCTTCTTGGCACCAACAACAAGCACTACATCGCAGAGTTCTCGGTGTTTTCGTAGAAGGTTAATGACCTCCAGAGTCTGCCGTGGATGTTTATCTGAGACATAAGGCATACGAGCTGGTTGTGGGACCCCCTCCGGCAGTTTGTTGGGGTCTCCTAGGGTGCAACGGCTCGTTACATCCATTCCAGTCTCACCTGGGCGAGTGCTGAGACACCTAAAAGTAAAAAAAAAAAAAAAGAAAATCATCATAAATACAAAAAAACAATGTGAAAATCCACTTCTGTCAGTCAGTCATTTACCAACAATATACAGGATGCGAGCAGTAAAAGGTAAATGTAAAATGTACACCGTTCTTTGAAAAATTAAAAGCTTGTTTGGCTGTACTTCCATCACAGGAGTGCAATTCGTTTTGCACTCCTGTGACCCGTTTTGATGTCACAGAAGTCAGTCCAGGCACCGCAACAATGAAGTCTGGATCCGCCACATGCCTGGACCAACATCCGGCTCAGGCTCTCAGCAAACTGCTGAGAGACTGAGCCAGCCACCCCCTTCACAGCCCAGCGCTCCAATGAGCCATGAGGGAGCAGGGCAGAGAGCTGCGATAGACAGTCCACATCTCTAAACACTGAGCGTTCGGCAGCATTAAAGCGCTCAGTTCTCAGTGCAGGCACCAGGGGACAGATGCAGCATCGGACTGATGCTACATCCACCGAGGCAAGCACGATTCCTAAAAAATAAAAAACCTACACTTCTCTTTTTATTTGTCATCACAGAATGAACTTTTAACAGCAAGTCAGGGTAAGATTTGTCCAACCTACAGAAAACCAGGAAAACAAAATGCAAGCATTAGCCTTGGTGAGGAAGAGGAGAGTGAAGGGGAAACAGAGAGGAAAGGCAGAATCGGGGTGGGGGACCCAACCAAAGTATGTCTAAGGCCAGCCACAGATGGTTCAAATCTCAGCCGGTTAAGCAGGGACCAGCCAAGATTGGAACCATGTATGAGCAGGCTGAATGTACCAAGTTAATTGATCAACTTGGGTACAACCAGCCTGATGGATTATGCATGTGATTATTGCTAGCGGCTAGTATAGACGCTAGCAAAAAATCACTGTCTTCTCCTAGACGGGGAAGCGGCCCCCACCTGGAGACTACAATGGCTCGGTGAGAGGGAGTCCCATGTCAACGCTGTCTGTATTACTGGGGGAATCAAGGTTGCAGGAAAGAAATTTGCTCCATGCATGGGCTGCTTAAGGCTTGGCAAAGACATACTGTATCTCACAAAAGTGAGTACACCCCTCACATTTTTGTAAATATTTTATTATATCTTTTCATGTGACAACACTGAAGAAATTACATATTGCTACAATGTAAAGTAGGGATTGTACAGCTTGTATAACGGTGCAACAAAAGTGAGTACACCCCCAAGTGAAAAAGTCCAAATTGGGCCCAATTAGCCATTTTCCCTCCCCGATGTAATGTGACTCATTAGTGTTACAAGGTCTCAGGTGTGAATGGGAAGCAGGTGCGTTAAATTTGGTGTTCTTTCCCTTACTCTCTCATACTGGTCACTGGAAGTTCAACATGGCACCTCATGGCAAAGAACTCTGAGAATCTGAAAAAAAGAATAGTTTCTCTAAATAAAGATGTCCTAAGCTATAAGAAGATTGCCAAGTCCCTGAAACTGAGCTGCAGTACCGAGGCCAAGACCATACAGAGGCTTAACAGGGCAGGTTCCACTCAGAATAGGCCTCGCCATGGTCGACCAAAGAATTTGAGTGCACAAGCTCAGCGTCACCTCCAGAGGTTGTCTTCGGGAAATAGACGTATGAGTGCTGCCAGCATTGCTGTAGAGGTTGAAGGGGGGGGGGGGGGGGGAGGAGGGGGGGGGGGGGGGGGTGGTCAGCCTGTCAGTGCTTAGGTCATATGCCACAAACTGCATCAAATTGGTCTACATGGCTGTCGTCCCAGAAGGAAGCCTATTCTAAAGATTATGCACAAGAAGGCCCGCAAGCAGTTTGCTGAAGACAAGCAGACTAAGGACATGGATTACTAGAACCATGTCATGTGGTCTGATGAGACCAAGATAAACTTATTTGGTTCAGATGGTGTCAAGTGCGTGTGGCAGCAACCAGGTGAGAAGTACAAAGACAAGCGTGTCTTGCCTGCAGTCAAGCATGGTGGTGGGGAATTTATGGTCTGGGCAGCAATAATGCTGCCAGCACTGGGGAGCTAAAGTAAATTGAGGGAACCATGAACGCCAACATGTACCATGACATACTGAAGCAGAGCATGATCCCCCTCCCTTTGGAGACTGGGTAGTAGGGCAGTATGCCAACATAACAACCCCAAAACACACCTCCAAGATGACCACTGCCTTGCTAAAGAAGCGGAGGATAAAAGGTGATGAACTGGCCAAGCACATTCCCAGACCTAAACCCTATTGAGCATCTGTGGGGCATCCTCAAACGGAAGGTGGAGGAGCGCAAGGTCTCTAACATCCACCAGCTCTGTAATGTCATCATGGAGGAGTAGAAGAGGACTACAGTGGCAACCTGTGAAGCTCTGGTGAACTCCATGCCAAGAGGGTTAAGGCAGTGCTGGAAAATAATGGTGGCCACACAAAATATTGACATGTTGGGCCCAATTTGGACATTTTCACTTAGGGGTGTACTCACTTTTGTTGCCAGTGGTTTAGACATTAATGGCAGTGTGTCGAGTTATTTTTAGGGGACAGCAAATGTACACTGTTATACAAGCTATATACACTAGAGCTGCACAATTAATCGTTAAAAAATCATAATCTCGATTCAACCCCTCTGAGATCTCTATTGCAGAGTTTGCAGATTCTTTCATATAACAAGTGGAGAGACTTATCTGCTCACTCTGCTGTCACAAGAAAACATCCAGGCAGTAGGCCAAGTTTTTAAAATTAAACATTGATCTAAGAAGGAAGAGTTAGTTACAAAGGGAAACTTCTGTGTGTAAAGAAACAAAATCCAGGCAGTCTGCCAAGTTTTTAAACCATGTGTAAATGCAGGAAGTTTAACCACAAAGTCTAAATCTTTTTCTGACACTTGTTTCTTAAGAAAAAAAATCTATATTTTTTGCTAGAAAATTACTTGGAACCCCCAAACATTATATTTTAGCAGAGACCCTAGGGAATAAAATGTAACATTTCTGCAATATTTTATGTCGCACTGTATTTGCCCAGTGGTCTTCAATGAATAAAAAAAGGAAACGGTAAAGTTAGCCCAATTTTTTTTTTGTTTTAATATAAAAGATGATGTTGTGCCGCGAGAATCGTGATCTATCTTCTAAGCAAAAAAATTGTGATTCTCCTTTTAGCCAGAATCGTGCAGCTCTACTGTACACTCACTACATTGTAGCAAAGTGTAATTTCTTCACTGTTGTCACATGAAAAGATATAATAATTTTTTTACAAAAATGTGAGGGGTGTACTCACTTCTGTGAGATACTGTATGATGACGGCCCAAAATGCTGGCACAATCTAAAACTGGTGGAAAGTTGTCAGACTGAATCCTATCAGAGCACTAAGCCAACGTCCCTATTGTCAGTTTCTCTCATACCTCTATCTGAGAGAGATACAGAGATTAAAGTCCAGACTTCTCACTTCCTGCATAAACATTCTGGCTACCATTTTCAACGCATCAATTGCTGAACGGCTAAGGCCTTATCTCCCCCCCACCCCCCGAGGCATACAAAAGCATATGCCCGTAAGGGTGAGCGTTTACCCCCACACGAGGGATGCACAGGTGATCCGTACATTGCTGTGCCGGCAGTACCACTGATGTCAAAGATGCTACTTGGACACGGCTGCTGCTCCTGATTTGACATCCTTGCGGGTGCAGGTGTGTGTCCTTGAACTCAGTGTGCACTTGGGGATATGCGTCCACTGTGCCCAAACGGACGTCAGGGAAACAAACAGAAAAAGGGCCAGCTGTGCATCTTTAAAATTTTCAGTAAAATTTTGCTGATAAAATGGATAGGATGACAAAAAGACAGCCAACGCATTTAGGAGGGGGATTCTATCTGTAAAGGGTCCTGGGAGGTGTTCTATATCAAAAAGGAGCATCAGTAGTCCTTGAGGAACTCATAAAAGCACGATCTGCACAGATTTCTAAAGCTGGCCACAGACGGTTCTAATCTCGGCCAGTTCGGCAGGGACTGGCCAAGATTTGAACTCTGTATGGGCAGGCTGAATGTACCAAAGTTGATAGATCGATCAATTTGGGTACAACCAGCCTGTCAGATTTTAAACGGGATTATTGCTAGCGGCTATTATAGCTGCTAGCAGTAATCTGTGTTCTCCAGACAGGGATGGCTCCCCCAACTCTGTGGGAGAGATTTCCCCCATTAACAAGGACTGTGTTAATGGGGGAATCAAGTAATTTTCTTTCCTGTAACCAAAGAAAAATTGCTCCATCTATGGCTGTCTTAAAGCACATGTCGATTTCGACTAATCGTGCCCCTGTTTTGACACAGACAACAGCTCAGGACCCTTTGCAGGCATAGAGTCCTATAGAAAGCCTTTAAGCCTTTTCATTTCCCATTTAAGCCCTAAAGAAGAGGGGATTGTTTGGACCCCAACATGCTTTGGCTGTCCTTTGCCTTCCGGCAATAAATGACTATAGCGTCTTAGAGCCCAATCAACACATGTTTTGTAAATTTTACTTGAATTTCTCAGTTAAGGCCATTTTCCTGTTTTGCAGGAGCCCTGCATTGTGGTAGAGTTGCCAAGGTTAGGTCATCATGCTCTTCCAATGCTCTCTGAACGATTGACAGATGTTCAGAGTCCAGTGCTTCAAATCCACCTTTACATTTTTTTTCCAGTGCCAGAATAGAGATTCACATTATTAAAAGGGGACATTGGTAATTTCAGTAGCTGTTCTGCCTTTTAAAGCATGCATGAAAACAAAATTCTCTTTTTAAAATACAATACAAATTTATTACACTAGCGTCTACAGCAAGAAAACTTTGAAGTCACTTGAAAAGATTTGTCAAAGTAAACAAAAAAGGCAGAAAATACAGCACAATAAAACCACATTAAGTAGCCATCTAAAGAAATATGCATATATGGGGAAAAACATTACGTATAAGGTATGTGGGTGCAGATCCACCACTTCCTCTTTGCACTAGTAAAAAAATAAAAATAAAGATAAAATAAAAGAAAATGCTTACTTATTATTTTGTATATATTACAACTCCTGAGGATGACTCTTATTTCTATATTATGCAAATTCACTCTATCCTCTTAGCCTTAGTCGGGTGCCCAGGTGAGGCGTTGACAAAAATAGCCTAGCAGGTCAATTAATTCACCCAATTATATGTTTTTGCATAATACATATTAAAACTAAAATGTACTGTAACTCCTTAACAAAGTAACTTACTAGGTTAAATGATCATCAGGTTCTGTTCACTCGGTTTTGAAATAATAAGTAGCTGTTTGCAACTGTCTGCACATCACTTAATTGCATTACTTCCAATTGGGACATCTTGCTTGGATTTTTTTTTTTACAATCTCTAAATATTCTAGAAAGGTTTTAGGATAGTCTAGGGGACACAAGCAATGCACTCACTTGCAAAATGCCCAACAACAGCAACTAAAAGCATCTTCAATCCCTAAAACATTTGAAAAATGCTTATATACTGGATGCAGGGGGTAGGGGGGAAGGGGGGAAAGCAGGCACTAAATATATGTGGCAGCTGAAACCGTTGCATTTGTCTGCTTGTCATATTTGTAATGTTTTGTATTTAAAATGCAGAAAGGGGACAAAAATGTATTTTTCTTCAAAAATGCTTACACAGGGAACAAATAAAATATGTTACAAGCACATTATTTTATTGCACAAGTTATAAAATTGGAAATGTACCAATTTGTTGCCAACAAAAAGTGATGGGTAAATTATAAGGCTACTGTACGATTAAACAATAACATAAGAAAAAAGGCAAAAAAAAAAACACAAAAAAAAAAAAAAAAAAAAAAATACACAAAAAAATATACTTTTCCTTCTTTATGAGCATCTGAAACACAACTTGACAACTGCTTTGTGTAAAGCTTAAAGAGTCAAAGTAAACAACGTTTGCGCATGCAACATAGACCCACATCCCATAAATTCTTTAGATGCTCAGGCAACGAAGGTCTTTAACCTGCTCTTACAACTGTGAAAAACTGGTATTCAAGTTGCACAGTGACATGCTTTTCCACGTTTTATTCTTTAATTTATAAAACCCATTTACCAGGCTATGAGATCTGGCATCTGTGCGGTTTTCTCCCTTCTTACTCAGGAACTGACACAAGGAGCTGCTCCTGGGATCTGCAAGAGAGTGTGGAAAGTGTCGAGTAAACGACACAAGGGGTGCTTTTCTCTGCCTCCCATTTCATTTATCCAACAGCTGCAGGGTGAAACTGGACCTGAGCAGATTTGGAAGTGGTCTAGCATATGAGAAAACATTAAAATGCATTTATATATAGAATAGGCAGGGGAGGGAGGATAGGCATTTCTGCTACAATCCCTTAAAATGGATGTAAACCCTCACCTATACTAATGTTTTGTTTTGTTTTTAAATCCCAGAGTTCTGCTTTAAAATAAACCTACCATTAAAATATTATAGACTAATCATTTGTCAGTGGGCAAATTTACAAAATCAGCCGGGTATCAAATACTTTTTTTCCCTCACTGTACAACCACTTTAAAGCGGACCCATTTTTTCAAACTACTAAATCTTCTGCCGTTGTTGATTTAACTTTGGATAGTAAAAGAAAAATGTTTCTACCAGCAAATACCTTATACAGTCCACTTCTTGTTTGTCTGGTAAAACGCCTAGGCTTATGACATCATGCACAGCTCTCTCTCCTCAGAGTTTGCCAGGAAGGGAGGAGGGATGAGTCATAAAGGGCCAATGAAAGCTGCAGGGCTGCAGAGCTAGAGGTGTGCCTCTGTGTGTCTTTGTAAATCCAGGAAGTGAACAGGCAGCAGCTTCAGCTGCCCGCAGAGTTAAAATGGATGCCACCAAACTCAGTGGAGGGAGATTTCTGCAGCATATTTGCCAAGTACAGAAT
Source organism: Lithobates pipiens (assembly GCF_037356315.1). NCBI lineage: Eukaryota > Metazoa > Chordata > Amphibia > Anura > Ranidae > Lithobates > Lithobates pipiens. Next base: position 245,201,193 of record NW_027507785.1, read on the forward strand.
CGCAGTATATATAAAATATGCAAAGTGGTTGGAGGGAATTTCAGAATGGCAAAGATGTTTTTAGTACAAATTCGAGGAGACTGCAGTTCCTCTTTAACAAGTAAATCAGATGAAACAATTATTTGAAAAGTGTTTTTGCAAAAGCGTGTCTAAATAAATAATGGCCAGTAAACTATCACTTTAGAAAAAATAAAATCTAGGTACAAAAAGGTATTTGCCCTGACAGGTTCCCTAACAATTCCCTGGAAAACTATTTTTTATTTTTTTGAACAAAATGCCTTTGCCTAGCTCTCACCTTTCCAGATCTCTTATAACATTGCCATGCTTAACAACTCCATGAAAAAAAAAAAAATAAATAAATAAAAAAAAAGGATTAGTCTAGGGGCATTAGGGAGAAATCACTTACTTTATCCTTTGCTAAAGCAGGGTGCTTCCAGCCCTGCGATCAGTTCCCTGCACTCCCCTGTAGGCTGTGACCAAATCTAGGCAAACCACAACCTCCAGGCTGTACCCAATACAGGGTTAGTGACTGAGGCTCCGCCCACAATACAAAGGTATAACAAGATATTCATCTAAACTGCAATGCAGGGCTATACACACACAAAGAATAAATACTGCTTCAGGGGACAAGGTTGATGACCACTGCTTTAAACTTTAGGAGAGCCGGACTATGGCCATTGGGAGTATGCAATGCATCTTTGGTATTAGGTAGAGGAACACTGCCCCATCATTTGTGTCAGCGGGAGGAACAGTGTCCCATCATTGGTGTCAGCTTAAGCAATAGTACCCCATCGTTGGTGTCAATGGGAAAAATAGTGCCCGGTTATTGATGTTAGTTGCAGGAATTATCCCCCATTGTTGGCATCAGTGGAATGAAAAATGCCCCAAGGGCTTGATAAAGGCAAGCAGAGGGTCACATCTGGCCCTCAGGCTGCAGTTTGGAGACCACTGATCTATACTATACAGGATGAACAATCTATATGATTAACATATGAGGACAAAGCATTGCACCCATCAGCAGATTACAGGTGCACTCTCAGGTTCCTGCTGACTGAGTAGCTGTCTGCCCGTATCTCTTATGAGCAGGAAGATACTGAATGACAGGAAGCATCAATAAACCACCAAGAGCTCTCATCAACGCCCTGGTAGTACACTAAGAACTACAAGCAGTCAGCTGCAATGGATGATGGTAGTTGTAGTTCTCCCATTCACAAAACTCTGTGAATGAATGTCACGGATGGGTGGGCAGAGCCCCGAACAGGTAAATTTTTTTAAATTGTGATAGTGGGTGCCCAGAAGATCCCCAGCTCGCTGTCACAATGGGGACTCGGGCGGGGTGCAGAGGCTGCTGAGTTATTAACAAGTTACACCCTAAATGTGGATGCAACAGGTTACTAAAGGCGAGCTTATGCTTTAGGACATATCTTTGACCAAGTATATAATAGGAAATGGACATTTTTGTATAAATATCCATTTACCCAATGAACAATCATATGGCTGCCATAACGGTTTAGCATATTTGAAAATGTTAAAGAGTGTAAAGTCTTTTTTTTTTTTCCTATAAAAATAACAAACATGTCAAACCTAAGTGCTCTGGATTTGCACAGAGCAGCCCAGATCCTCCTCTGGGGTTCCTCTTCTGTGAGCCTGGCCCCTCCCTCTTGTTGCGTGCCCCCACAGCAAGCAGCTTGCTATGGGGGCACCTGAGCTGAGTCACAGCTCCCTATGTCCATTAAGACACTGACCCCCGACCCAGCCCCCTCTCTCCCGATTGGCTGACTTTGACAGCAGCGGTAACCAATGGAGCCGCTGTGTCTTAGCCAATCAGAAGGGAGAATCTCGGATGGCTGAGACACTCGTGGACGTCGCTGGACAGAGGTACTTCAGGTTAGTGTTAGGGGGGCTGATGCACACAGAAGGCTATTGATCTTAATGCATATAATGCATTAAGATAAAAAAATCCTGCTGCTTTTACAACCACTTTAACCACTTCCCGTCCGGTCTATAGCAGATTGACGACTAGGAAGACTTTCTGTTATCCTGACTGGGCGTCATATGATGTCCAGCAGGATAGCATGCTGGCGGGCTGACAGGGAGAGCCGATCGGCGGGTCTGCATAGGTACTGTTAGACGGGATAGCAAAAGGAATGGCATATGTCCCTCAAAAGCCTAATTTCAGGCTGCTGTAATGTATGGGTTAAAAAGGGAATAATGTATTGGGACTTTAAATGTATTGTATGGGTTCAAAGCTTGTTTCATCGTGGGGGGAGTGTAGAAATTGTACAGGACTGAGGAAGCATTCATGAGCGAAGCGTAATCCAAGTATATCACATTATTCATCAGCTCCCTGACAAAACAATTTGTTAATTAGAAGGACTTCTATTGAGTAAAACAGATAAATCACAAGATGATTTAGCATCAAAATCTACAAAAATCTGTGATTTCAACATCAAACCAAAAGCATATCTAGCACTACAATTTTCAAAAGCATTTGTTTTTAGCTTTTAACGTGGAACGTTTTTTGGGGTAAATATTTTCATGCAGCTCTGGTTGCAGTACATACCTACGCATTGGCTTTCTGTCCATGCACAGTGAAGAGAATTCTTCACACCAAATTTAAACTTAGTAATTGATAAGACAGATGCATGTAGTCACCCGGGACTTTTGTAGAGCTGCGACTGGAGCAACTGCAAATCTTGGTTTTGTTTTGTTTAAGATCCTCTGCAATGACAAAAATCCTTCTTGCTGCATCTAAAAAGGAAAGAATAAAAGTTTTTAATAACATTGCATTTGATATCGTATATACAAACTTACACAGTACATGTGCTGCCTGTGTGATGTGCTTTACTACAGTGACGGAAAAACAGTTCCATTGAGTTAAAACACACTAAAGTATTTTAAAAGCCAACAACATCATAAAAGACAACTGAACCGGTTCCGGTTTTAGTTGAAATGGCCTGAAATGCAGCGTGGCCACTGCTTGCAACTATACTGTGAAGGAAGCAGCCTCATTCACAACTGAGCATCTTGTATCACAAAGCTCCAAAATCCCACATTTTTCAGTTATGTCAGTTCTCATCTGAGCATACTGTTGCTTGAAGCTTGAAAATTAAAATTCTTTGTAAAGGCAGGCGTTCTTTTACCTTCATATATTCTATGCAGTGAGCCCCCCCCCCAGCCCCCCTTATACTCACCCGAATACAATCTCGACCCAGAGATCTACATGAAAGCTCTCACTTCCCATTGGTTTAGAGACAGCAGCAGGAGCCATCGCCTCCAGCTTGTTATTGTGGGCACTCTACAGGGTGGCGAGGGCAGAAAAGGAGGATCGGGGCTGCCCGATGCCAAAACCATTACATAGGGCAGGCAAGTATGACACGTTTCCTACTTAGAAAAAAAAAAAAAAAAAAAACACGAACGTCTAAAAGCACTTTAAAATGAGCTTCTTTTGAGCTACAAGTTAAAGGGGTGTTCCAGTGGAAAAACACTGTAGCTGCTGACTTTTAATAAGGACACTTACCTGTCCAGGGCGCTGGCGATGTTGGCCCCGAGGCTGATATGTCCCTCATATCGTGTTCCGGCTCCCGACATCCTCACTAAGGGAAACAAGCAGTGGAGCCTTGCGGTTTCCCCTGCAGCTTCCTACTGCGAATGCGCGTGTCACGCAGCGCTTTGTGAATGGGGTGCGCTGTGTTCTGGGACACACACAGTTCCCAGAACACAGCGTGCCCCATTCCCTAGAAGACAATGCGAGGAGGAGAAGACTGAAGATCACGAGAAGTAGGAGGCGGCAGATTAGGAAGACTGCCTAGCAACAGGGGTTTCTGGCAAGTTAAAAAAAAGATAAGATAAGAATATTAATGCTATTTTTTTTTTTTTTTAGGCCTCTTTCACACGGGGCGGATACGTGACGATCCACCTCGTGAACATCCGCTTGCTCAGCGGGGATCTCCCCGTCGATCCCTGCTGAGTAGGAAGATGACAGGTCTGTCTCTGCTCACTGCACAGGGACAGACCTATCAGAGCGCTGCTCTCCCCTATGGGAGATCGCATAACGACGGATCGTAGAGTCCGTCGTCACCCTGATCCGATGACTGATGGAAAAGTAGTTTTTTTCCTCCGTCACACTTTTTCGGATCGGAGCAGGTCAGATGTCAGCAGACATGTCACAGCTGACATGCGACGCTCCATAGAAGTCTACGGAGCAGCGCTGATAAAACGTTCGAACACGCTTAAAATACATACAAAAAGTACATGTCATGCAATTCTTTTTCTCTAGTAATTCCTAGCTTCCCACTGGCCAAATATTGAAAAAAAAAAAAAAATGCACAAGCCTCAGATTTAGGGACAATTTATACCCTGGAGTAAGTCCAGGGGAAAAGTCTAATATACAAACAGCACTTGCAATCCAATTCATATCAAAAAGAAAAGATTAAAAACACCTCAATGTATTCATCAATATAGAAAAGATAAATAATCACTCTATAAGTTATCAGTTCACTTGGCTTTAGGTAAAGCTGCTGTGAGAATTTTAAATATTGATAAATATAAAAGGTGAAAGCGAGAAATTGTTTTTTTTGTAACATACTATTACTAGCCTCTTTACAGCAGTTTTCAATTATCCGCACATTTCCCTACAGCATTTTTTGCAATATGTGAAACACTCATCCAGCTCAGCTCTCATTGAGTAACACAGGGAAACATTCCAAGAGTGACTGCGGGGGCAGCAATAATAACTCAAGTGTATTATAGGACGCAGATCAGACCCATATCCTTATTGAATAGGTTTCTTATTCTTTACAGTAACGTAAACTAACTAGGGATCAAAAGTTTCTCTGCTAAAGTCAGAGCAGTACAAGACGGATTTTCAATACCGTAGTTGCTATGGGATACTGTACCTCAAAAATTGTCACCCAAAAAAGGAACCCGTCCAGGCCTAAGGCCACATTCACACTAGTGCTCCTATACAAGAGGAGGGGAATGGGTCGGGACTCTTGGTGGTCAGAGACAGCACCAAAAGTTGGCTTGTGAAAGATTTGTTCATACAAATAGAACTTTCTTGTGGTGGTATTTAAACACCACTTTTTTTTTTATTTTTGAAAAATAATGGGGAAAAAATATTTTTTTTCTTCAAAATTGATGGTGTTTTACATTTGTTTATAAAATTTTGCAAATAAACCTTTCTTCAAACATTTAGGCAAAAATGTATATTGCTACAAAGGCTTGGAAAAATCTGTTTGGAAATGGATAGAAAACGGTCTAAAAGACTATTCAGAGAGAGTAGTGGTTAAGCACTTCCCACCCGGTCACTGCACATATACAGCCCTTTCTCCTAAGGAGAAGTTCAGGAACGTCACTCAGCAGGAGGGGGATCACGCGTACGTGCCAGCGCAGCGGTGCATCTCAGATTGGCCCTCCTGATCACATGATGGCTGTGATTACAGCTGGCTGACCCCATACTGCAAACTACAGCCGCACATATGTGAACACAGCCTAAAGCCTAAATCTTTCCATTTCACTCAGATAAATCAATTTAAGTTGCATTCACACAAATGGTGATCAGAATTAATGTTTTCTTTACTAAAGTAAGAAAGCCTGGCCCTTGCCAACATGTTATAGAGAGGGGCGCTTTCTCTCTGTTGGGAAGCAGTGGTCTCTCTACAGTGGTTTGACATGACCCCTGATGACTCAGCTACAGCTCTCCAATCAGCAAAGCTCATGTTCTATGCTGACTGGAGAGCTCTGGACTCTGATTCAGAATAGGAAGTGTCAAACCTCTGTAGGAAGACCATGAATACATAAAGTATTAAATGCGAATGAACTTCTCTGATTGTCATTTATAATTTTCTCTCCCTCTGTTCCCTCCAGGTGGTTTTGGCATCACACCCCTCCACTGATGAACCTCTGGCTCTCAAAATCATGATCAAGAAAGACTACCAAGATACCCTCATCGAGAGCTACATACCAAAAGAAGTTCATTCCAGTCCATTCTGCACTCATGTATATGGTACCTTCCAAAAAGGTAAGCAAGTCTACCTGCTACTTTTGTGGGAGAGGTCATTGTTAACTGGTTTTCCTCTCAGAATACCGCTGTGACACCTACTTTTCTTACAACAGACACAAAGCTACATAGGGATTCACATAGCGAATCATTTCGAGAACCTTTATCTTTCTTTCCTCTGCATAGAAACTCCTATTCTTCATCATGGAATACCTGAGTGGTGGAGACCTGCAAAACTTCTTAGACAAAAGGGCACCAGTAGATATTGTGACGACAAGGTAAGGTAATGGGTTACCATGATAATAGGGACGGGGTAGAATACAGTACTGTACATAGATCACATCAACGCATGTTCCTAGATATAAAAGATAGGTGATACAATAGGGTACCATGATAATTGGGATGGAGGTAAAACATAGTACTGTACATAGATCATATCAAAATGTAGGCTTGTCTCTAGATACGCGATGCCAACAGGAAGGTCTGACTTTCAGTACATGTGTCCTACCAAGGCTCTACCTATACATCCATATACATACTGTTATAATCCAATCCAACCATTATTGGCCAGTTCATCATCCAATGGAAGCTTCCAAGCCTTCATCTGATTGGGCAATCTCTAACCCATCTCCTTTCAAATGTATAAGTAATTATATCATACGGGGGTCTGCCAACAAAACAATCCGATTTATATCTAATGGGTCCTTGTCATTTTTGCCAAACGTTTGTCTATAAATTAAAAAAAAATTTGTAGTATTGGATGGAGAGGGAAGCTTTTTTGTTGCCGTTTTGGCCTTACATACACTTTAGGAGAGACTGTAAAATCACATTCCATCATATTTGGACACATTTCTCATCACAAAAAACAATTTGTAATAATTTGCAAAGCGTACTTACTACAGATCAACAATTTCAAATAGTCATAAAAAATAATAATAATAATAATAATAATAATAATAAATACACACCTCTATGCATATATTGTGCTATGCTCTACCATTACTGGTAATATTTTATTTCAACCCGATTTAGTTATTACAATCATATAGGACAATGCCTGATAATTGAAGTGTTGGGATAAATTATTATTTTGTGGCTTAGATTACCATACATACATTTTTCAGACATGAGGAGGTTGGAGGTTGATACATTTTTTTATGTGCATCTAGGACCGACTATAGGGAGAGGTTGGAAGCTTATACTTCTTTTCAGTCACGTGCAGGGCTAGCTATAGTGGGAGGTTGGAGGCCAGTATTTTTATTCAGGTGTGTTAGATCAGCTAAAAAGGGGAGGTTGGGGGCTGGTATTTTATTTAGGCATGTATTGGACTGGTTATAAAGGGAGGTTGAAGGACAGTATTTTTTTTATGTGCGTCTTGGAACAGTTATAGGGGGAGGTCGGAGACTGGTACTATTATTTAGGCGTGTGTTGGGCTGGCCATAGGGGGAGGTTTGATATCAGTATTTTTTTTTTTTTTTTTTTTTTTTTTTTAGGCATGTGTTGGATTATCTAAAATTTAGGGCTGAAACAACTAATCGATTAATCGACAACTAATCGATTATGAAATTTATCGATTACTTGGCCATGAACATAATGGGATTAAAAAAAAATTAAAATGAGCCCTTAGTACAAAAATATAATCATTACTGTAAATATTACTTTCACTGTTCTTCAGTTAAAAAAAAAATAAATAAATAAAAAAATAAAAAAAATGAACCCCTTCCAGTAGTGATTATTTGCTTTTTTGTACTATAAAGGGCTAATTTTAGTTTTTTTAACCCCATTATGTTACTAAACATCTTAGACCTGGTTCACATCTATATGTTTATTGGTGCTTTTTGCAGAAACGCAACAGTCCATTTACATGGTTTCCTATGGGACATGTTCATATCTGTGCTTTTTTCAGCAGCTGCATATTTGGAAAGGGTCAGGGACTTTTAAATGCAAAATGGAGCTTTTTTGGTTCAATATAGTTCAATGGAGAAGCTGCAGAAAAGAATGTAATGCGTTTTTGCAGCAATTTGTGTTTTTTTAATCTGCCCCCCCCCCCAAAAAAAAAAAAAAAAAAAAAAACGCAAATTGCAGTAAAATCACGTGTTGGGCTGGCTATAAGGAAAGGTTGGAGGTCAACATTTTATTCTTAGCTGTGTGTTGGATTAGCTAAAATTGGAGGTTGCTACTTTTTTTTTTTTTAAGTCATGTGTTGGATCAGCTATAGGGAGTTTGCTACTTTTCTTCAGGCGTATGTTGGACAGGCTATAAGTGTACACTCACACCTGTCATCTGACTTTGGACATCAATGTTGGATGACAAGCCATACCCCACGTTTTCCAATGATAACCATACATATATGTGCAACTTAAAGTTGCAGTGACTTGAAAGTAGTTCATGCACTACTTTGGGCCAACTTTTATGCAACTTGAGGGCCAAAGACTTAAATTTTAACCCGTAAAAGTTTCGTGAAAGTCATACCTGGCTGCTTTTTTTATTTTTTGACAGCTCCAATTTCCGGACTTCTTTAACACTGGGGAGACCCACTGACAGCTCAAAGAATCAAACCTTAAAAGTATTGGTTTTAGGTATCAGTGCATTTGCACAAGTATCGGTGCAACCCTACTATAAAATAGCCACCGATTACTGCATACAGTCATGGCCGAAATTGTTGGCACTCCAGAAAATTTTCCAGAAAATCAAGAATTTCTCACAGAAAAGTATTGCAGTAACACGTTTATTCCCTTTGTGTGTATTGGAACAAAACAAAAAAAAAAAGGGAGAAAAAAAAAATAAAAGCTAATTGGACATAATGTCACACAAAACTCCAAAAATGGGCTGGTCAAAATTCTTGGCACCCTTAACTTAATATTTGGTTGCACACCCTTTGTAATAAAAAAACTGAAATCAATTGTTTCTTATAACAGTCAAGCTTCTTACACCTCTCACCCAGAATTTCGGACCACTATTCCTTTGCAAACTGCTCCAGGTCTCCTTGCCCTTTCTGGGCTGTGGGAGCAACGTACTCTTACCCCCAGTAACATTCTTAATAATGTCATCCAGCGATGCTCCAAATAGCCTCTCTCCCTGGAAGGGTAAATCCGCCAGTGCTTTCTTAGATGCCTGGTCCGCAGACTAGCATTTCAGCCAAATCAGGCGACATAGCACTATTGCTGATACAGAGGCTCTAGAGAGCAAGGGGGCCGTGTCTAAGGCCGCATGACATACTTAAGGCCCTGCACCAACTGGTCCGCCAGCTCCACGCAGACTGGGGAAGCCTGTTGCTTCTCCAACTCACGGTACAACAATTTTGCCCATTCAGTAAGAGTCTGACACCAAGGACATGGCTAACACTGGCCGCAATGCTGACCCCACCACCGTAAACATGGATCGGCAACCGTCTCTGGCCTTCTGTCGGCAGGGGTCCCTTCCACCGGAATCGTGGTTACCTTATTTAATCTGGATACCGGGGGGTCAATAATCGGAGATGTCCATTTCTTCAGGAAACTCTCCTCAAAGGGGTAACACACGTCCATGCGTTTCGGGATTGAAAAGGCCCGCTCCGGTTTTCCCCACTCTTTGTAAATAAACGTATCAAAATAAGTTGGGCAAGGAAACGCCTTAGCCATGTGGGCCGGCTTGTGAGACCCAAAAGGGACTGACACCTCTGTAGATGTCCCCACCATATCCCCCATCTTTAGGGTATCCCGCACCGCTGTAAAAAGTGCTCCTACAAGCGCATTTTCCTGCGTTGACCCGGACACGGAGTCATCCTGACTGGTCTGCTTCCACTGATACGTCAGAACAGGGACCGCCTGTCACAGCGGGGCCCGAGTCTGAATCAGAGCTTTCCACAGCCGCTTCCACCCTGGCAACAAAGGCCTCCAGGACTGCTGATAGAGCTTCCATAGGCACCGCAGGTGCAGGGGAACCAGTTGCAATCAGAGGGATGTCTGGGGAAGAAGCTTCAGCTTCCAACACCATGCTGACCCACACTCACTTGTCACCACTTAGGTACCTAAGGCAAGCCACACAAAAAGTCCACCCTCCTAGCTGCCACAGACTGAGGACTCACCACCCTGACCCAGGTACTGCACTGTGCTGCTGCTGTCTGCTCTCCCTGTGTCATCCACAAAGTGTGTGTGAAAAGCGTGCTGTTCTAGAAGGAAACAAGCACACAAACGCTAGAGGCAAAACTACCTGAGGCTACTAGAAAATGGCCACCTCAGCAAAAGCATCTGAGGGCGCAGAGCAAACGGGCACCGAACTTCCAGAAAATGGCTGAAAGGCAAAAAACTGGTTGTGGCTACAAAAAAAAAATGTCCGCAGCCCCAGGAAAATGGCCTAGGAGCGCGCAGCGGCCTCCCAATATGTCAAACACAGCACAAACACCCCACTGTGACCCAGAAACAGGGAAGAGGACGAGCGGAGCCCCAACACCCAGCGCAGCCTCCTGCCAGGGCCCAGATCCCCCCGGAGGATCCCTGGCCAGTTACGTGCACCGTACCCCCATGTGCCCAGTCACACAGTGGCCCATAGCATGGGGAGGAGGCAAAGGACAGGGAGAGAATAAAAGGGAGAGTATGGGACCCCCTAGTCAACCTCAAAGGGAATGCCCAGTTGCTCCTTCCTGCTGAGACAGGTGGCACCATATTTTCCCCTCCTGCAAGGACTGGACGCATTTCACAGACAGACCCATCACCCGAGCAGTACGGGGTGGCTGTCGTCCATGGCACACTGTGACAAAGACAGCAGTAGACCTGTCATATGTGTGCCCCAGAGCACATAGCTCACTGGCCGCCCCTGGATTAGACGGGGCATGTCGTGGCCGACCCAGCACGTAGCTAGGGCCTGCTCATGCTCGATGCCCAGGCTGGGGAGACTACCAGAATCTATATTATCCAGCCTGTCACCCAGCCTGGCTGTTGATTGTAGATCACCGGAATCAAAAATACAGAAAAAAGAAAAAATTCCCAGGACCAATTGTCCCACCGGGAGCCAGGTCCTTCTACACTAGGCAGAAAAAAACTGAGCTGCTGGATGCAGTGTGAGGGGTTATAGCCAGTAGGACCGCCCCCTAAAGGAGTGATATAACCCTAAAGGTCAAGATGAAGATGCTGTGTCCATCAATGAACGAAAGAGAAAATGTTTTTTTGTTTTTTTTCAAAATAAAAACCGCAGGTGAGATCAAATACCACCAAAAGAAAAAAAAAAACAATTTGTGGGAAAAAAAAGGACAATTTTATTTGGTTACAGCGTCACACAGATGTCAGTTAAAGTATCGCAGGACCATAGAGCAAAAAAATAGCCTGGTCATTAAGGGGGGGTAAAACCTTCCGGGGCTGAAGTGATTAAAGGACTCAGTCAGGTTATAGCCAGACCATTATTCGTAATCTTTATGGACAGCATACTGACAAGATTGGTACTAGTTGATTGTCGAAAAGCCTGCGTATTACCAATATTCAAAAAAGGGCAGGGATATATTCCTGGAAACTATAGGCTTGTCGGCCTAACATCAGAAGAATGTAAACTATTTGAGGGGATAAGGGACCATATCCAATAATTTGCTGAAGAAAACAGTATAATTAGCAGTAATTAACATAGGTTTACAAAAGGTCACTTTTGCCAAACCAACCTATTAACATTCTACATGGAAGCAAACTGCCATCTGGACAGGGGTAGGCCGGTGGGTGTGGTGTATCTGGATTTTGTAAAAGCATTTCATACAGTCCCCCCACAAACGCTTAATCTACAAACTGAGGTTGGTGGGTATAGACCATAGGGTTTGTTCTTGGATAGAAAACTGGCTGTGGTGCGTCTCCAAAGGGTAGTGATAAATAATGTGTACTCAGAGTGGTCTAGAGTGGTTAGTGGGGTACCCCAAGGCTCTGTACTGGAACCGATTCGGTTTAATTTATTCATAAATGGTATAGAGGGTAGGAGAAAAATAGCTTGATCTCAGTGTTTGACGACGACACAAAAATTATGTAGGACAATAACATCACAGCAGGATATAGAAACTTTATAAAAGGACCTGAATAAATAAATGAAGTGGGCTACTAGATGGAAAATTAAGTTTACCATTGGTAAATGTAAGAGAATGTACGGGGGGGGGGGGGGGGGGTAAAAATATAAATATAAGATTTATTAGGGGAGGAACCACTACAACTAAATCGATTATGAAAATAGTTGTCAACTATTTTCATGATTAATTGGCCAGCCAATTAGTTGGTCTGCAAACAGAATGTGTTAGGTGTGTGCAGATCACAGTGCAGTATACCATCCATAAAGGTCAGTAAGTGCCTGAGAACTTGTGAATAGGAGCAATGCCTTATGGGACATGTAGTCCTGGGCAGGAAGCGAGTGGTTCTAAAGGCAAAAGTTTTTTTTACCTTGCTATAGGTACACTCTTACTATACTTTGTAGCTTGCCATTGGGTCACTCTGAAGGCAGGAGGAGCCAGAAGCATCAGTGGGGGACCCCAAAAGAGGAGAATCAGGGCTGCTCTGTGCAAAACCATTACACAGAGCAGGGCAAGTAGAACCCGTTTAAAAAAAAAAAAATAATAATAATAATAAAATAAATCACTTGCCCACTGAACACGTAAATCCTCTTCCTAACCAGACCAATTTTCAGCTTTCGGTGCCATCACATGTTGAATGACAATTAGTCAGGCAACATGCTACCCATGTGAATTATTTGTCCTTTGTCACACAAATAGAGCTTTCTTTTGGTGGTATTTGATCACCACTGGGTTTTGGCATTGGCATTTTTCTTTGTTTTGGTCATAACATTTTGCAAATTAGTAATTTTTGCCCAAAATTTATACTGCTACATTTCTTTGGTAAAAATAATCCAAATCAGTGTATATCATTTGGTCAGTGTGAAAGTTATAGAGTCTACAAGCTATGGTGCCAATCAATGAAAATGGTTCTCACTTAATGTACTGATAGTGTCTCAAGACATGAGATAGGCTAACAAGCCAGGAAAGTATAAATAACCCCCAAATGACCCCTTTTTGGAAAGTAGACAATCCAATGTATTTAGTAAGAGGCATGGTGAGTTTTTTGAAGCTGTAATTTTTTCCCACAATTCTTTGCAAAATGAAGATCCCCCCCACAGAATTGTCATATTATCAGGTTATTTCTCACACACACACAGCATATGCATAGCACAAATTACCCACCAAAATACATTCTACTACTGTTTCTGAGTATGGCGATTCCATATGTGTAAGACTTTTAAACAGCCTGGACATATACAGAGGCCCAAAATGCAGGGAGCACCATCAGACGTTCTAGGGACACAAATTACACATTTCATTTTTTGATTACCTCTTACACTTTTGAAGGCCCTGGAGCACCAGGACAATGGAAACGTCCACGAAATGACCAAATTTTGGAAAGAAACACCTAAACGTATATTACATGAGGCATAATGAGGCTGTTCAACACGTTTTTTGGAAAACATGGAAAGAAAATGAAAAACGCAAAATGGACCTTCCGCTCATCGGATTCCTCCCCCCCCTCCGGCACCACAATTGGCAACTTTCAGGGGGGAGGGGGGGTGCAGTTACCTGGATAATCCAGGTAACTGCACCCACTTCCGGGCTAGCTCTCTGCGGAAAGGGGCGTACATTACGCCCCTTTCCGCAAGTGCCCGCTCCCTTCCGCAAGTGCCCCGCTGCCTGCTGGGAAACACACAGATCCCAGAGGCAGCGGGGACCGTCCTCATTGCGCAGCGCGGCTCGCGCATGCGCAGTAGGGAACCGGGAAATGAAGCCGAAAGGCTCCATTTCCTGATTCCCATACCCAAGATGGCGGCGGCAGCACTCAAGTGTCGATCTAGAGATCGGCTTCGGGTGCCAACATCGCGGGCGCGCTGGACAGGTAAGTGTCACTATTTTAGAAGTCAGCAGCTGCAGTATTTGTAGCTGCTGACTAAAAAAAAAAAAAAAAAAAAAAAAAAAAACGCGGAGTCCCGGCGGACTCCCGCTTTAAGACAAAGTTGTCTATTTATAAGATATTTCTAACACATAGCATGTACATAACAAAAATTATAACCAAAAAATAGATACTCCTGAGTATGGCAATACCACGTGGGAGACTTTTCCACAGCCTGGACACATAGAAAGGCACAACATGCAGGGACCACCATCAGGGACATACATTTCAAATCAAATTTGACTATTACACTTGTGTGAGAGACAGATGGGCACTGTAGTGGCACAGATGGGCATGTATGAGCCAGGGATGGACACAGATCAGCACTGTGGGCACTCCAGAGACAGCCAACAGCGCTGATGCACCCGGCTCTCTCCTCTCACACTGTACCGATCAGTGTGAGGAGAGTGGAGGAGCTGCACCGGACAAGCTCCAGTTTGTTGACAAGTGATCGCTCCATCATTGGACGGAGAGATCAAGTGGTAAAGGGCCGCTGTCATTGGCCCTTTGCCCCGCTCTGTGATACGCTGGGTCCGGAGAACCCAACGGTCATGGACATTCCCGGGTGGGCGTGCGATTCTGTGAGGATGGAATAAGTCTCAGCTTTTAGTACTACTTTAAAGTGGTTGTAAACCCTTACAAACCACTTTGACCTACAGATAAGCCTAGATTAAGGCTTACCTGTAGGTCCAAGAAATATATCCTAAACCTACAAGGTTTAGGAGATATTTGCCAAAACACAGGCAGCGCAGCGGCGCGCAGGCACACTGAGTGCGCCGCTGTCAACGGCGATATGCCGCAAGTGGCGGTTCCCGTGCGCATGCGCGGCAGTGACGTCATCGCGGCTTCACCGAATGACAGCGCTGGAGCAGCGAGACCCACCGAGAAGATGGAGGCTCCGTACACAATGGGACAGCGGTGACTTCGCTGGCTCCTGTGTCAGGTAAGTGACACATAATGGACTACTATGCGATGCATAGTAGTCCATTATGCTTTACCTTTGCAGGGAATCAAAGAGGAAGTAAACTCATCAGGGTTTACTTCCTCTTTAATACAAAATATTTCTATCTCCTTTCCACCCTTCATATGGCTTCATGTCTGACTCAATGCCCATCTATCGTGTGTGTGGTCATATACATTATTACTTTCACTGTTTCACAGTATAAATTAACCCCATATAGTAGAGATTGACACAGTTAACCCTTTGATCCACCCTGTTTAACCCCTTCCCAGCCAATGTCATTAGTATAGGGCATATTTTTAGCACTGATCACTGTATTAGTGTCACTGGTCCCCAAAAAGTGTCAGTGTCAAAATGTCCGCCGCAATATCGCAGTCCCACACCTGAGCGTAGCTTTTCAAGCATTTTTTGCGGCGTTTTTTTACCGCAATTTGCGGCGTTTTTTACCGCGATTCACTGCATTTTTTACCGCGATTCGCCGCGAATTTGTGCAGGGCAAAAGGTCACCAATGTTAAAAGAAGAAAAAACGCCCAAATCAGCCCGATTCGCGCAACAAAAAAGGGTCCGGAACTTGTTTGAGCTTCAGGCGTAGGGCTTCAGGTAACTTGGAGTGGAGATGTGAACCATCTCCATTGAGAATAATGGATTTTTTCCCCTCCAGCGTTTTTTAGCTTCAGGCGTCAAGCTACAAAACGCTCAGGTGTGAATGGGGTCTAAGTCACTGATCGATGCCAATACTAGTAAAATAAAACAAATAAAAATATCCTATAGTTTGTAGACGCAATAACTTTTGCGTAAACCAATCTATACTTATTGGGATTTTTTCTTCCCAAAAATATGTAGCAGAAGTTTAGGGCTGCAACCAACAATTATTTTCATAATCTATTAGTTGGCCGATTATTGTTTCGATTAAATCGGTTAATAACCTTTAAAAAAATAAAAAATAAAAAGCTACTTTATTCTTAAATGTTTCTATGCAGTGGTAAATATAAATAACCAACTATATGGTTAGGGAGCAAAACTTTCTAATCTGAGAATAACAGGCAGAAGAGATATACTGTATATACTATTAGAGGAGATACACTGCATATACTATTAGAAGAGATATACTGTATATAATATTAGAGGGGGAATCTGGTAAATATACTCAGAGATCAAATTTTTATCATTAAAAACAGTCTTCCTTAAAAAAAAAAAAAAAAAAAAAAAAGTTTATATATATATATATATATATATATATATATATATATATATATATATATATATATATATATATATATATATATATATATATATATATATATATATATATAAACTTTTTAAGAGCGTTCGCTCTTTTTTTAATCGTTAGTGGGGTCTAATTGATGTTCATTTTCAACCACAGTGATGGGCAAATTTGGAAATAGAAAACTGCTTCGTCAAAGAAATTTTCAGACGATGTATGTGGTTTTCATTTAGAAATTACATTCATTTTAAAAACAGAATGTTAAAAACAAGATAATTTCAAACATTCTTTCATTCAGCGACTGTACAAAGATTTTTCGTCTCAATATTCTCGTCTTGTGGCCAGCATAAGGCTCGGTACACACCTATGCAGTTTGTGTTTTCATCTGTTTCTGCTGTGCTTTTTACTATGCATTTTGATTTTTGCACGCGTGATTTTGCATATTTTTTTGCCCAGTTTGTTGTTGGGCAGAATAAAAAACACAAATTGCTGCAAAAACACATTACATGCTTCTCTATTGAAGTATATTGAACCAAAAAAAGCACAAAAATGCAAAACAAAAAAAAACAAAAAACAAAAAAAAAACTGCAGTGCGTTTCTGCAAAAAACACAGATGTGAACTAGGTCTAAAATGTTTAGTAACATAACGGGGGGTTAAAAAAAAAAAAACTAAAATTAGCTCTTTATAGTACAAAAAAAAAAAAAAGCAGATGATCACTACTGTAAGGGGGTTCATTTTTTTACTGTAGAACTGTGAAAGTAATATTTACAGTAGTGATTATTTGCCCTCTTTTTGTAGTATAAAGGGCTCATCTTATATATTTTTTTTAAACCCATTAGGTTACTGGCCGATTAATCGATCATGAAAATAGTAATTGATTAATTTCATAATCGATTAGTTGTTTCAGCCCTAAGCAGAATACATATTTGCCTAAATTCATGAAAAAAGGACATATATATATATTTTATTTGGGTACAGTGTAGCACCACCGTGCAACAGTAAGGCTGCTTTCACAATGGGACATCGTGGTAAAGTGTCGCTATTTTTAGTGCTTTACCGTAGTCTTTGCGGAGGTTTTTGGCTGCTAGCGGGGAGCTATTAACCCTCGCTAACAGCCTAAAAAGGGTTAAAAATGACCCGCAAAACTGGCGCTGCCCATTCATTTCAATGGGTAGAGGCGTTTTAGGAGCGGTGTACACACCGCTCTTTCACCGCTCCAAAGATTCTGCTTGCAGGAGTTTTTTTTTCAATGTCCTGCCAGCGCATCGCCTCAGTGTGAAAGCACTCTGGCTTTCACACTGATACTGCAGGGGAACCATTTTCAGGTGCTTTTTTTAGCCCAAAAGCACTTGAAAAACGCCTCCGTGTGAAAGGGGTCTTAAAGTAACAATGCCGTATCACAAAAAAATGTCCTGGTCATGAAGGGGGGGGGGGGGGTAAATCTTCCAGAGTTCAAGTGGTTAGCAGTATTGTTTTGTGTGCGCAGACCTCTGCAGGTGGGAGGAATAGATGCGTTGTATCTCATTCTCCTCCCTAGCAGAGAAGTTGGTTGCCTCTCCTCTTCACAGAAGAGAGAACACAGGCACCGGCTGCAGAATAATCGATCATTATGATAGCCAAACAAAGATTATCACAGTGATGATGATCCTGTTTCTCTGGGACCCAACTGTTCATAGGAGACCCGGGGCTGTCATGGACAGCCTGGTTTCAGTTCTGGAAGCAAATTCCCAGCACAAACATAGGAACACATATGCAGCACCAGGTTTAAAGTGGAAGTCCATGCGAAAACTAAAACCCCTGCATCTATAGCCACCAACATTCTAACACTAACCTCTCTAGCCCTGAAAAAAAAAAGAAAATAAATTTAAAAAAAATCAGTATACATACCTTTTTTGCAGGCGATCCAACCTGATCTCCAGCAGCGGAAGCTCTGCCAAGTAGAAGTCCGACAACGGCTGTGAAATGAATGGGAAGTGACATCACCCATAAAGTTAATATGGGGCTTCCATTGACGGACGTGTCCTCTGCACTTGCCCACACAGCAAAGCCACGGCTGGCAGCTCGGCGTGGGATCAGAGCTTCCGCCGCTGGAGATTGGGTCGGATCGCCTGTAGAAAAAGGTATGTTTACTGATTTTTTTTTTTCTTTTAAAGGGCAAGAGAACATAGTGTTAGAATGTTGGTGGCTATAAATGCAGGGATTTTAGTTTTTGAATGGACTTCCACTTTGAATCACACATCCAGGATGCTGCATATTTATGTTAGGTGGTCGTAAAGGGGTTAAAGCAGAGATTTTACTGTGTTTATATGCTTTTAGAAGTGTTAAGTATCTAATAAGATCTTGGACACACCGAATTTTCTTCAAAAGCAGTGAATAGGAATTGGATCTCATAAATAAGTGTTTTCATAAGGCAGTACAACAAACAGAAAAAAAAAAAAAAGTATATGTACCATTTTTTTTGGACAGTACAGTTTTCATACATACAGTTCTGGCCTTCTGAAAATTCTAGTTGACTGTTAATACTGTATAGGCTTCAATATTTTCTGAGTCACTGTCCTAGAACAAGAATGCAAATTAGGAAAATAAAACAACAAATCTTATCTACATACTCTTTCCAGGTCAGGACGACAGGCAGGCAATTGGCATGTGCAGAAAGAAAGGTCAGCAATGGCAGCCTCCGTGCTTAATTGAGAAGTGTCCTTTAAAAATGCATGCTATAAGAAACGTTTCTAAGCAAATATTTGAGCAAACCTTACAGTAAACCTTTCCCCAGTTTACTTTAGGCTAGATTACTTGTTTAGCTTTGAATAGCTCAAAAAACTCAAGGTGATAATTATTTTCACAAATCTTACACACAGCCCACTGAACTAATATTAAAACACAAATAAACGTTTAGCAACAGCTACAGTGATAGATAAGCCATAGAAGCAGCACCATTAGCCCAACTAGCTGGCAGGGCAGTTCCAGCATCTTCAGGCAAAGCAGCTGCATTGGCCCAATCTTCAGGTAAAGCAGTACTACCAGCTATACAAGTGCCAGGCTTCTTTGGAAGGCATTCAAGCTAAGAATCAGGCAGAGAGCCAATAAACAAAAATTCTCAGAGAGGCCAGCAAAGGTAGCCTACGGAATTCTTCTATGACAGAAGTTTTTTTTTTTTTTTTTTTTTTTTTTTTTTTTAAGGCCTTGGTTTAAAAAAAAAAAAAATATATATATATATATATATATATATAATATATATATAGTTTACATTTAAAAAAAAAAAAAAAAACAATAATTAAATGTTTTTGCAGGTAAAAAAAAAAAAAATTTTTTTTTTCGTTTGTTTTACTAGGAGCCTGCAAAGCATTGCACCAGCGATCACCAGGGGTGTAACACAGAACTCCTGTAGACTCTCTATGTAAGCGGTCTGCTCATACCTCAGGTGGGCAGGCAGTTACACAATTATAGGAAGAGACAATGAACTGCCTAGAGAGCTCAACAGCACCCGGTAAAGTAGTTCATTGAGAACTACAAGCCACACAGCCACGTTTTTAGTAAATTGTAACATCAAGTGCGGGGAGAAGATCCCCCACACTCTGTCACAACTGGGGAACCAGGGGAGGTGGGGGGTATAACATGTTATAAAATTATCCTTTAAATATATCAGGTAGGAAACTTTCTATTTACCTCTGTAAGCACTGCCTGACCTACCTGGGCTGCTCATTGCTCAGGGCACTCCTAGCAACCTCAGAAGGAGCCCTGTTTGAGAAAGGCTGATCTAAAGCTTTGACTCAGAGAGATTAAGTTGATTAGGAGTTCAACATTCCAGATATGCATGCTTGTTTCAGGTGAGGGTCTTAAAAAGTACATAAACCAGTAAGGCCCCTTTCACATTGACATTATAATCAGGTGCACCGATCAGAACGGTGGGTGTAAATGGACATGTAAGGAATAGGGAAACCTTTTAAATCCAGTTTTGGGCAATATCATTACTTTTCTTTTATACTTGTGGATGTAAATAAGCCACACAAGGGCAGAAGATAAAAGTGCCTACAAGTATAGAATTTGTATTTGCGTCTGCCACTTTCAGTTCATTGGGGCACCACGAGGAGGCTGCAGGAGCAGTCATAATGTGCTGCTGTTCCTTGAACCGATAAAAACTGGAGTGAAGTTCTTCTTTAAGGGATCAGATTGGTTGGAAATCCACACAAGCATGGTGAGAACAATGCAAATGCCATGCAGATAGACCCCTTTCACATAGGCACTGTCAGAAGGCAAAAACAGGCAGTTCGGTCCCTTTCACAGAGGCAATCCGATAAGGTCCACCTATCAGTTTTTCAGGTTGACCTGATCAGACCTTCTAGTCTTTTCTATGAAGCAGTGGATGTCTGCTGACATACGGTTCTGTCTGCCAAAAACAGACGGATAGGAGACATATTCCCAATCCATCTGGTGGACCGGATGGAAACAGACAGGCGGACCGGTTTCACCCAATTGCCCTATAGAGAACAGCGGGGCTGGGTTCGCTCTGTATAGCGGAGCAGACAAGGACCTATCATCTGTCTGCTCAGCAGAGAGATTCCTCCACTGAGCAAGCAGATCCTGCTTCACGGAGGCGCCCGTGTAAAAAGGGACCTTAAGTGTAATTTTGACTTGTCATCTATCAAAACCAGGCAGCGGCCGGCGGACAGCCCCATACATAGAGTGGGAAAAATAAGCATTGAACACGTCACCATTTTTCTAGGTAAATATTTTTCATTTTCAATACATGGTCAGTCACAATCCATACAAAGAAACCAAAACAAATAAGTTCAGAAATGAAGTTACATGTAATAAAATGGAATGACACAGGGAAAGCGTATTGAACATACTAATTGAAATGTATTTCATACTTCGTACAAAATCCTTTGTTGGTAATGACACCTTCAAGATGCCTCCTGTATGGAGAAACTAGTCGCATGCATCGCTCAGGTGTGATTTTGGCCCATTCTTCCACACAGTCTCCAAATCTTGAAAGTTCTGTAAGCCTCTTTTATGAGCTCTTCTATGAACTCTATGAAGTTCTTTCCAAAGATTTTCTAATGGATTCAAGTCAGGTGATTGGCTGGGCCATTCTAGCAGCTTTATTTTCTCTCTTTGAAACCAACTGAGTTTCCTTGGCATTGTGTGTTGGGATTATTGTCTTGTTGAAATGTCCACCCTCGTTTCATCTCCATCATCCTGGTAGTTGGCACCAGATCTTTTTTTTATTAAGAATGTCTTGGTACATTTTTCCATTCATCCTTCCTTCAATGATATGAAGTCTATCATTACTGTATGCTGAAATACAGCCCGCCAATTTCAAACTTTTGGGGTGATGTGCAGTGCCATTTGACCTCCAAACATGAAGTGTATTATGGCATCCAAAAGAGTTAAATTTTGGTCTCATCTGACCAGACTATGGGCCCATTTCACTAAGACCCCTTTCACACCAGGGCGTTTTACAGGCGCTATAGCGTTAGAAATAGCGCCTGCAAATCCGCCCTAAAAAAGCTGCACCATTGACTGTAGTGTGAAAGCCCCGAGGGCTTTCACACTACAGAGGTGCGCTGGCAGGATGTCAGGGAAAAGTCCTGCCAGCAGCTTCTTTGGAGCGGCGTGTTTACCACTCCTCCCCATTGAAATCAATAGGGCAGCGCTGTAATACCGCCGGCAAAATGCAGCTATTGCGCCGTATTGCCGCCGGTTTTAACCCTTTCTCGGCTGCTAGCAGGGGTAAAAGCGGCCGAAATGCGCCGAAAATCCTGTGGTAAAACTTTTTAGCGGGTTTTTACCGCCCACACTATGGGCGGTGTGGTGTGAAAGGGCTCTAAGAGTTAAATAACGGCAAATAAAATGCAATAAAATAACACATGCGGTAAATAAGTTGTGAAAGTTAAATTCATTTAAAAGAATTTAGTGTTAAATAACGAATGTAGTATTTTTGCGACTGTTCGGTAACTACTGCATTATCTCATGAGGTCATTTATCGCACTTGTCAGTGGTTATGGGTTGTTTAAGACAAGTTCCTTGTAATATTTTACTTAAATGGGTTTGTTATTTTTCTTTTGAAAAAGACTACTTGTTAATCTAACATTTTTTACAGTACTCTGTATTTGAAGGCATTGAAATTTGAATTACCTTCTCAAATTTTTGTCTCCTGATGCTTGGTAATCCAAGCTACTTTACTAAATGCATCATGCCATACATTCATACAAATGTGTTGTTTTTTTTTTTTAAATGTATGGCCTACTACTAGAGTTATTGAAAGTGCTCTTTTCTATGTTTTTGGCCCAATTCTGTGCTGCTGCCTATGTTTATATTGTGGAAACTAAAAAGGAAAAAAACGGAATATATATATATATTTTTTTTTTTTTTTTTTTTTTTTTTTACCATTTTTTATTTATTTTTCATGTTCCTATCCAAGTTTAACTTGTTGTAATGGTGTGCAGTGAGGGGGCAAAAATGTATTTGATCCCCAGCTGATTTTGTGCATTTGCCCACTGACAAAGATGATTAGTCTATAATTTTAATGGTAGATTTTAACAATGAGAGACAGAACAGAAAAAACGCATTAAAAAAATAAAAAGTTATAGATGTGCATTTTAATGAGTGAAATAAATATTTGATCCCCTATCAATCAGCAAGATTTCTGGCTGCCAAGTGTCTTCTACACAGGTAACGAGCTGAGATTAGGAGCACTCTTAAACACTTCATTAACCAGCTATAGTCATAAGAAGTCCTCAGCTTCCCGGCGGTATGGGGGGCGCTCTCGCCCGCCGTGTCACTGAGGACCCACTATGCATGCCCCAGCAGCCATGATATCACTCCCTAGGTAACACATTTAACCCCTTATCCCCCTAATGTTAACTCCTTCCCTGCCAGTGACATTTACACAGTAATCAGTGCATATTTATAGCACTGATCACTGTATAAAATGTCACTGGTCCCAAAATAGCGTCAAAAGTGTCCAATCTGTCCACCGCAATGTCACAGTCATGATATAATATAAAAAAATAAAATATAAATAAAAAATTAATCGGAGATTGCCGCTATTACTAGTAAAAAAAAAAAATAATAATAATATAAATGCCATAAATCAATAACCTATTTTGTAGGCGCTATAACTTTTGCGCAAACCAATCACTATACGCTTATTGCAATTTTTTTTACCACAAATATGTAGAATACATATGAGCCTAAGCTGAGGAAAAAAAAATAATTTTTGTTTTTAAATTGGGATATTTAGCAAAAAGTAAAAAAAAAAAAAAAAAAAAATGCTTTTTTTTCAAAATTGTCTTTTTTTTTTTGTTTATAGCGCAAAAAATAAAAACCGCAGAGATGATAAAATACCACCAAAAGAAAGCTTTATTTGTGGGGACAAAAATGATATACACTTCATTTGGATACAGTGTTGCATGACCACGCAATTGTCATTCAAAATGTTACAGTGCTGAAAGCTGAAAATTGGCCTGGGCAGGAAGGGGGTGAAAATGCCCGGTATTGAAGTGGTTAAAGGGAGTGCTGCTAATCTCAGCTTGTTACCTGTATAGAAGATACCTGTCCTCAGAAGCAATCAGATTCCAATCTCTCCGCTATGGCCAAGACCAAAGAGCTGCCCAAGATTGTAGACCTACACAAGACTGGAATGGGCTACAAGACCATCACCAAGTAGCTTGGTGAGATGTAACAACAGTTGGTGCGATTATTCACAAATGGAAGAAACAAAAAAATAACTGTCAATCTCCCTCAGTCTGGGGCTCCATGCAAGATATCACCTCATGGAGTTTCACAGATTATGAGAACAGTGAGGAATCAGCCGAGAACTACACGGGAGAATCTTGTTAATGATCTGAAGGCAGCTGGGACCATAGTCACTAAGAAAACAATTGGTAACACACTACGTCGAGAAGGACTGAAATCCTGCAGCGCCCGCAAGGTCCCCCCGCTCAAGAAAGCACATGTACAGGCCCATCTGAAGTTTGCTAATGATTCAGAGGAGAACAGGGTGAAAGTTTTGTGGTCAGCTGAAGACCAAAATCGAGCTCTTTGGCATCAACTCAACTCGCCCTGTTCGGAGTAGGAGGAATGCTGCCTATGATCCCAAGAACACCATCAAACATGGAGGTGGAAATATTATGCTTTGGGGTTGTTTTTCTGCTAAGGGGACAAGACAACTTCACTGCATCAAAGGGATGATGGCAGGGCCATTTATCATTAAATCAATACTTGTGTACTCATGATGTATACAGCCACATTTTTGTGTGTACACTACTGGTGGAATAGTGTCAACTTTCTTTGGGTGGAATTAGACCCCTGTCTGATGGTAGTATTGCACCCCTTCCTGTAGGTGTTCTGTGGGTGGAATGCCTCTTACTGAGGGTTTGAATAGGTCCCTGTTTCTGGTACCACACTGGTTACTGCCACCAAGAGGATGGTGGTAAATATCGCACCTTTTTTTAATTCCAGTTTAGTTTGTGAATTGGACAGATTACTGCAAGATTTTTTGCGATTTTACAGACAAGTTTTTTTTGTTTTGTTTTTTTGTTTACTACAAAAAAAAAAAATTGTGAATTGTACTTTCATTTACTGCATGCAATTTATGCGAATGAGTAACATGAAACCCTTATCACATGTGTTAAACATTAGTGAATCGACCCTTATATCCTCCCAGTATTTCACAGGCTTGTCTAAATGTTGTGCAGCAAACTTTAAATGAGCTTCAGCAATGGAGTCTTGTGTGGCGAGCGTGCATACAGGCCATGGCAGTTGAGTGCATTACTTGTTTGTTTTCTTTGAAACAATAGTGTCTGCTAATTCCAGGTCTTTCTGAAGCTCTTCACATGTGCTCTTCTGTTATTTTCACTACTCTGTCGGGAATCTTGTGAGGAGCACTTGGTCAAGGCCAGTTTTTGGTGAAATTATGTTCTTTCCACTTCCGGATCATTGTCCCAACAGCACTCACTGGATTCTGGAACATTCAGAAGTTTAGAAATTCTTCTACAGAATGCCATCATTCTGTAACTAATGCCCTCAGTATGTTTTGCAACAATAAGGTTGCAAAGGTCTCGAAAGAGCTCTTTGCTTTTACCCAACAAGAGATGTTTCTTGTGACACTTTGGCAATGAGACCAAATTTGTATAGGCCATCAGCTGAGACTGAACCAGCTATTAAAGCGGAGGTCCACCCTAAGGTGGAGCTTCCGCTCATTGGAACCCTCCCCCCCTCCGGCGCAACAATTGGCACCTTTCAGGGGGGAGGGGGGTGCAGGTACATTTTTTATGTATGGATTGCTACTGACATGTGGTGACAATTTCACGTCAATAGCACCTTTAGAAATATATCTACCTAGAAAAAAAGATGACATGCTCAATTATTATTTTGCCTGCTGTATTGCCACAGTGCAGGGGAGAGAAAAAATGGGCATGTTTTATATGGCAGGTGACACACCTTTCACTGAAACCTGCACAGGTGAATGGGGCTGTGCTGCAACTGCAGCCAATGGGCATGATTGTAGTATAATTCCAGTGTAAAATCTCTATAAACAGGCCTATGGGAGGTGCCATACACCCTCCTGATGGCAGGTTCACCATGGACCAGCTGCTGCTAAAAGCACCATCCTCTATGGATTACCAGTCAGCAGCCAGGCCCCTGACAAAGAGGCCATGGGGTCTAAATTGGGATTGGAAGCAAGGCAGAAGTCTTCTCCACTGTGCTGCATTATGGATGTGAACACAGAGCATCCCCACCCGTGTGTATGAGCCCCCCTCCCCCTACATGGTCTGCACAGACAGGGGAATGTCACGGAGAGTCTTCAGAGCCCCCCACAGAAAGTTGTGTGCTCCCCCACACCACCAGTCACACCCTCCCCTCCCCCGGATACACAGTAACAATCTCTACACTGCCTACTCCTCACACAGGAATGAGCCACGCTTCCCCACCATACTGAGCTCCTCTCCTCACCTGTCTCCCCCCTCAGTACCGGACACAGGAGCTCTTCTGTCTTCTTTGGGAAGCGGAAGTAGTCCGCCTCCTCAGTGTTCCTCTCCCCTGATGGAGCAGCAGCTGTGTCACCGGAGAGAACGTCCTACAGCCGGTTCCATAGCGAGGCTTGGAACGCACTTCCGGCTGAGAATGCTACCATGGCAACGCGTCTCCCGGGCTCTTCTCCATTCACTGTGCTGAAGGACGAGGCAGGTTAAAAGAAGTCAAAAGGTGCCAGGATGGGGGGTGTGCTCCGTGTGTATAGAAATATAGTGTGCTGTGTGTATGGGGAGGATGGGGTGTGCTGTGTGTATGGGGAGGATGGAGTGTGCTGTTTGTATGGGGAGGATGGGGTGTGCTGTGTGTATAAAGAGGATGGAGTGTGCTGTGTGCCCTTTCATGTCTAAGCCTATTTCTGACATTTGGTGTTTACAAGTTAAAATCCGTATTTTTTGCTAGAAAATTACTTAGAGCCCCCAAACATTATATATATATATATATATATATATATATATATATATATATATATATATATATATATATATATATATATAATATAAATGTTTGGGGGCTCTAGAAAATAAAATGGCAATTGTTGCAATACTTTATGTCACACTGTATTTGTGCGGAGGTGTTTTAAATGTAACTTTTTGGGAAAAGGGGCACTTTCATGAATTTATAAAAAAAATTAACAGTAAAGTTAGCCCAAATTTTCTGACGGAGCGATCACGTGATAAACATGATCGCTATCAGTAGCCATTTACCATGATCCGGCGGTCACGGATGTTCCTGGGTGCGCACACCAGGGGGCACGCAGGAGCGCTATTCTGGGAGGACGTCCCACGGACATCCACCCAGAATAAGCCAACCGTACTGTAGTGTCTTTCGGCTATGGCCCGGTCGTCATGTGGTTAAAGGCACTATATAAAATAAAGTTTATTATTATTATAATAAACAATCATAGTGTGTAAAACAAAAAAAAAGAATGATCACCTACCCAGAGTAATACAGTGCTACAATGGTAACACTGTATTGCTCTGGTCACAGTATGTGAAAAAAAATGGTTAAAAAAAGAAAATAAAAGTAATAAAAAAAGGTGGAAAAAACAAAACAAAAAAACAAATGTCTTAATTTTCCAAAAAAAGTGATAAAAAATTACAACTTTGAAAAAGTCTCCATGCCTCTTAGGGCTCCTTTACACGGATGTGTCCGTGTACGGAGCCCGCTCTGCTCAGCGGGGGATCGCTCCGTCGATCCCCGCTGAGCAGGCAGATGGCAGGTCCGTCTCTGCACACTGTGCAGGGACAGACCTGTTAGAGCGCTGCTCTCCCCTATGGGGGAATCGGATGAGGACGGACCGTAGAGTCTGACAGAAACTGACAGGTGGACCTGAATGGACAGTCTGTGTGAAAGAGGCCTTACTAAATACCTTGGAATGTCTACTTTCCAAAAAAGGGGTCATTTGGAGGGTATTTGTACTGTCCTGATATTTCAGGGCCTCACGAAATGAGAGAGGCCATCGGTACATTAGGAGTGATCAATTTTCAAATATATATACACCATAGTTTGTGGACTCTATAATTTATACTTTCACACAGACTAAATAATATACAATGATTTGGATTGTTGTCATCAAAGAAATGTAGCAGAATATATTTTGGCCTAAATTTATGAAGAAAGATTATTTATTTGCAATATTTTATAACAGAAACAAGAAACAAATAAAAAAGTATTTTTTGTTTTTTCAAAATGTTTGGTGTTTTTTCATTTATTTAGCAAAAATAAGCAAAAAAAAAAAAAAGTTAATTAAATACCAACAAATAAACCTCTATTTGTGTGAAGAAAATGATAAAAATAAAATAATTTTTTTTATATTGGTACAGTGTTGCATAACCATGCAATTATCATTTAAAGCAGGGATCTCCAAACTACGGCTCTCTAACTGTTGTGGAACTACACGTCCCATGAGACATTGTAAAACTCTGACATTCACAGACATGACTAGGCACGATGGGAATTGTAGTTCCTGAACAACTGGAGGGCCATAGTTTGGAGACTAATTGTTAGTTTGGATTAACTGATTTAAAGTATGACAGCGCTGAAAGCCGGAAATTGGCCTGGGCAGGAAGGGGGTGATAGTGTCTGTAATTGAAGTGGTTAAAGAACACCTAATTATCAAAATAAGTTTTGTAAATTGTTTTATTATGACAATATCTAATATCTCTTCCATTAGTGAAAGGTCTCTATGACATTCACCAGAGATACTGAAGGACTGAGGATGGAAACATCAAAACCTGCTTTTACAGAGAATCCAGTACTTCTGTACACTTTGGAAGGGAACATCGAAGGCCTCCAGTCCATATTCGAAGATCTAGCTGAGGTTCATCATGAGCAAGGCAGCAAACTGCTCCTGGAGGAAGATGATCTAGGGAGAAGCCCTCTGTTTTTAGCCTGTATTCTTGGTCGTACTGAGATTGTAAAAGCTTTAGTAAAGTATGGAGCAAATATTAATCAACAAACAACTCGAGGTACAGTATTTGTTTCCTTTATTTGAACATATATACATCTTAGTCTTGACTTTTTTAGACTTTTAAGGTACATTAAATGGTTTTAGACACAAGTTAAAGCAGTAGTAAACCACATTAAAAAAAAATTGAGCCCCAGGCAGTTTAAAGTGGAGGGCCACCCTGAAAAACAAAAGTACAAAAACAAAAAATGTTGCAAAAAATCTGAAAAAAAAAGTGATTTTTTTTTTAAACTTACCAGAAATGCCTGTTGCTAGGCAGATCGTCCTAATCTGCCTCTTCCTACTCCGCTGTGATCTTCGGTCTTCTCTCCTCCGCGCATCATCTTCTGGGTAATGGGGCACTGTGCGTTCTGGGAACTGTGTGTCCCAGAACACAGCGCGCCCCATTCACAAAGCACTGCGTGATGCGCGCAGTAGGAAACAGACAGTGAAGCCGCAAGGCTCCACTGCCTGTTTCCCTTAGTTGGAATGGCGGTGCCGGGACCCGAGAGCTGAGGGAAGGGTCGGTCCCTCATGCGCACCAGAGTCGCTGTTTACGGCATGGTTCAAAAGGAACAGCACAGGTATGTCTGTACCTTCAGAGCGCATGTGCACCGGTGACATCACCAGCTGCATCTAAAGTAAAATATCTCCTAAACAGTGCACATTTAGGAGATATTTACTGTACCTATAGGTAAGCCTTATTATAGGCTTACCTATCGGTAAACATCATACATGGGAGTTTACTCCACTTTAAAGCTGGAGTTTAGCAATTTATTTTATTTTTTTAAATCAGTACCA
Source organism: Lithobates pipiens (assembly GCF_037356315.1). Taxonomy (NCBI): domain Eukaryota; kingdom Metazoa; phylum Chordata; class Amphibia; order Anura; family Ranidae; genus Lithobates; species Lithobates pipiens. Next base: position 245,230,604 of record NW_027507785.1, read on the forward strand.
GGTACAATACATACATGAATGACAAGAGTCCTATGAGCTGTTGATTGCTCTGTTCCTTGGAATCTTCATTCCTCTGCCCCCAGATACCCCTGCACATCTGACTCTCCAGTGTCGCAGGGTTTAATATGAGTGGCTCCACCTGTCACCGGCACTCATCAAATGTGCCAACTATGCCCGCCCTTTCAGACCCCCTGCTCCATTCATAGAAGCTGTACTGTTAGTTCCCTCAATCAAAAGCATTCTATGAATGGAGGAGACGGACCTTTCAGTCTTTTCCGCTTGTCCATCATTTATTGAACGCTTTTCATTGGGGGATATTATAAAACAGCTTTCACGAATAGAGTAGGAGGTTGGAAAGGGTGGACAAAGTGGCACTTTTGACATGTGCCTATGACAGGTGGAGCTACTCATATTGACACCTATAGTACAGGAAGGTCACAGCTGTGGGGGAATGAAGATTTCAAGGAACAGAGCTGCTACCAGCACACAGGTACTCTTATCATTCATGTAAGCACTGTGTAGCGGGTTCCTTGCACAGCTGGTGTAATAACCACATCTGTGGATGTAAACACTCTGGGATTGATTTACTAAAAATGGGGAGTGCAAAATCTGGTGCAGCTCTGTACAGAAACCGATCATCTTCCAGTTTTTTTTTTTGTTGTTGTCAAAGCTTAAAGTGGTTCTAAAGCCACCTTGATGCATTCTATGCATTATGGTAAAAAACCTTCTGCAAAATCCCCCCATATACTTACCTGAGATCGATCCGATTTAGCAATGTGCATAAGAGCAGCAGCTCCCTCCGCTGTCTTTCTCCTCCCTGGGCAGATTGATAGTAGCAGGAGCCACTGGAATGCTGAGCCAAATGAACGGGGTGGGGGGCAGGGCCAAGCCACCCGCTTTGTGTCAATAGACACAGGCAAGTCGGCTCGGGAGCGAGCACGCACATGTGCCCCCATGGAAAGCGGCTTTCACGCACATGTGCCCCCATGGAAAGAGGAAGAACCTGAAGTGCTGGTGAGAGACCCCAGAAGAAAAGGATTAGGGCAAAACCAGTGCACAGATCAAATAAGTATACCATGTTTGTTATTTTATAGAAAAAATTAAGCTTTTGGCTAATTTCGCACTGGGGCGGGCTGGCGTTAAAGCGCCGCTGTTTTTAGCACTGCTTTACCAACGTTTTAAAAGGCACTATTCGGCCGCTAGCAGGGCGGTTTTAACCCTGCAGCCGGTGGGTTTGCGGCGCTGCCCCATTGTTTTCAATGGGAAGGGGAGCTTTAGGAGCTGTGAATACACCACTCCTATAGCGCTGCAAAGATGCGACTTGCAGGGCATTTTTTACTGTCCTGCAAAAGCACTGCTCCAGTGTGAAAGCCCTCGGGATTTTCACATTGGAGTGAATTGAGCGGCTCTTTCAGGGAATTTTGCAGGTGCTATTTTTAGCACTATAGCGCCTGCAAAGCGCCTCAGTGTGAAAGTAGTCTTAATGTCACTTAAATTGAACAAGCTGAAGTTAGAAGCTTATTGGCTACCATGCACAGCTGCAACAGATTTTTCACTGTTCAGTTTTAGTAAATCAACCCCAGTGTGTACTGAACCAGTCAGAGTTTTTGATCTCGGATGATTGGTTACATGCGAACCGCAGCAGAGTTAGTTATTGACTTGTACAGGGTACAGATCTGGCAACACCGCTGATTCTAGGTGCAACTGTTGACACATTCTATGTGCCTGGGGATAAATTCTTCACCGCAATTCTCGCTGCTTAGTGCTAAAGTGCTTAATATATTCTTGTTGTATTCAGAACTCTTCAGACTACAAGCTAAAGTACACCTAAAGCCACGTACACACGTAGCCGTCTGTCCGACGTACTTAGTCTGGCGGACTTCCCGCCAGACTGTCCGTCGGACTTTCCAAACGGGCTACTTGCCCACACACGGCACTTTTTCAGCGGACTAATACGGCGTACTAAGTCCGCCGTACTATCCGCCCTACTTTTGAAATGAACGGACTCGCCCACACACGCGGAGGAAAGTCCGCTCATTTCGAGCGCGTCTCTAGGTAGGCAGGGCCCGCGAAGGATACGTCGCTGGCCCCGCCGCCTGGTATGGACTTAAAGGGGAACCCCAACGCCGAAAAAAATCGGCGTGGGGGTCCCCCCAGGTCCACATCAGACCCTTGTCCGAGCACGCTACCCGGCCGGCCAGGAAAGGGGGGGCGAGCGAGCGCCCCCCCCCCTCTTGAGCCGTACCAGGCCGCGTGCCCTCAACATGGGGGGTGCCTTGGGGAAGGGGGGGGCCGCACCCCCCCACCCCAAAGCACCTTGTCCCTATGTTGATGAGGACAAGGGCCTCTTCCCGACAACCCTGGCCGTGGGTTGTCGGGGTCTACGGGCGGGGGGCTTATCGGAATCCAGGAAACCCCTTTAATAAGAGGGCCCCCGGATACCGGCCCCCCACCCTATGTGAATGAGTATGGGGTACAATGTACCCCTACCCATTCACCTGTAAAATAAAGTACAAAAAAAACACAACACACAAGGGTTAAAATAGTTTATTGCACAGCTCCGGGGGTCTTCCGTCTTCGGGGGTCTTCTCGCCGGACTCCTCCGCTATCTTCTTGTAGCTCTTTTACTAGCGGAGGAGCCCGGCTTTCTTCCTTGCCACCGCCCTTCTTCCGACTTCGGGGGTCTTGTCCCCCTCTTCGGTTCTTCTGCCGGGCCACCGCGCCTTCTTCTAGCTCTTTTACAGGCGGTGGCCCGGTCTTCTGCCGCCGCCACCGCCTTCCGTTCTTCTGTCCTTCTCTTCTTCTTCTTCTTCTTCTTCTTCAGGTGTTGCCTCGCCGAGTCCTCCACTCACAATGACGGGGACCGGGCACATGGCGACTTATATAGGGACAAGGGGCGGGGTCTTCGGTTGATGTCACATGGGTTGATGTCACATGGTGACCCCGCCCCATTACGATGTCACAGTCCCGGAGGATGCTGGGACTGTCGCCATGTGACATTAACCCATGTGACATCAACCCATGTGACATCAACCGAAGACCCCGCCCCTTGTCCCTATATAAGTCGCCGCGTGCCCGGTCCCCGTCATTGTGAGCGGAGGACTCGGCGAGGCAACATCTGAAGAAGAAGAAGAGAAGGACAGAAGAACGGAAGGCGGCGGCGGCGGCAGAAGACCGGGCCACCGCCTGTAAAAGAGCTAGAAGAAGGCGCGGTGGCCCGGCAGAAGAACCGAAGAGGGGGACAAGACCCCTGAAGTCGGAAGAAGGGCGGCGGCGAGGAAGAAAGCCGGGCTCCTCCGCTAGTAAATGAGCTACAAGAAGATAGCGGAGGAGTCTGGCAAGAAGACCCCCGAAGACGGAAGACCCCCGGAGCTGTGCAATAAACTATTTTAACCCTTGTGTGTTGTGTTTTTTTGTACTTTATTTTACAGGTGAATGGGTAGGGGTACATTGTACCCCATACTCATTCACATAGGGTGGGGGGCCGGTATCCGGGGGCCCTCTTATTAAAGGGGGCTCCCGGATTCCGATAAGCCCCCCGCCCGCAGACCCCGACAACCAACGGCCAGGGTTGTCGGGAAGAGGCCCTTGTCCTCATCAACATGGGGACAAGGTGCTTTGGGGTGGGGGGGCCGCGCGGCTCGCTCGCCCCCCCTTTCCTGGCCGGCCGGGTAGCGTGCTCGGACAAGGGTCTGATGTGGACCTGGGGGGACCCCCACGCCGATTTTTTCCGGCGTTGGGGTTCCCCTTTAAGTCCATACCAGGCGGCGGGGCCAGCGACGTATCCTTCGCCGGCCCCGCCTACCTGGAGACCCGCTCGAAATGAGCGGACTTTTCTCCTGGCGGGAAAAGTCAGTTCGTTTCAAAAGTACGGCGGACTGGCACACACACGGCCGGATTGTCCGCCGAAATGCGAGTCCGGCGGGAAGATTGGAGTGTAAAACTATTTTCTAAGTCCGCCGTACTTTCGGGTCAAAAAAGTATGCCGGAGGCTACACACGGGGGGGGATTGTCCGGCGGACTTGAGTTTGCCGGACTTTTCCACCCGCTTGTTTGATCGTGTGTACGCGGAATAACTGGCATTCTAATTGAACTCTGTTTCAACAATAACAAGCTTCAACTGCAGTGCCCCCGCTGCTGAAATTAGGTATGATGGCATGGCGCACAGTGGTGTTCTACTGACTAGCAATGTGTAATAAAGAAGAACTAAAGGCAAACCTTTTTTTTATTATTATTATTATTATTATTATTATTATTATTATTATTATTATTTTGGATAAAGTAAGGGAGGGTCATAATCCCTGTCAGATTATTTTTTAATCCAAAAAGTACCAAATAATTCCTGCATTTAGGGCAAAAAAACAATAGAACAGCTAACACAATTTGCAGGAAACAAATGAAAAGCAATTCAGGTAGATAAGTGCAGTGCTAAACATAACATAACATATGATCAAAATATAATATTGTATGGATAAATATTATTATTATTATTCAGGATTTATATAGCGCCGACAGTTTACGCAGCGCTTTACAACATTAATACAATACAATTCAATACAGGAGGAATCAGAGGGCCCTGCTCGTTAGAGCTTACAATCTAGGAGGGAGGGTCAAGTTATACAAAAAGGTAATAGCTGTGGGGGATGAACTAATGGAGAATATAGTGCAGTTGTTAGATGAAGGCAGGATAGGTTTCTCTGAAAAGGAAAGTTTTCAGGGGTTGCCTAAAAGTGGATAAATTTGTAGACATTCTGACAGATTGGGGTAGTGAATTCCAGAGGATGGGCGAGGCTCGGGAGAAGTCCTGGAGGCGGATATGAATAAATAAAAAAACTTCACACCAAAGTGAGTCTAAAATGTGTAGACATTTAAGAGATCTTATATAAGTAATTAAAAGTCCTCTTACACGTACACACAAGCAGATTTTCCGTCGAAAAAAAACTTGGATGGTTTTTCCGACAGAATTCCGCTCAAGCTTAGCTTGCATACACATGGGCACACAAAAGTTCTCTGAACTTTCGACCATCAAGAACGCGGTGACGTACAACACTACGCCGAGCCGAGAAAATTAAGTTCAATGCTTCCGAGCATGCGTAGGAATTTTGCACGTCGGAATTTGTACAGAAGATCGGAATTTCCGATCTGAACTTTTTCCGACCAAAAAGTAGAGAACCTCCTCTCGATCTTTTGCTGGCTGGAATTCTGCCAGCAAAAGTCCGATGGAGCGTACACACAGTCGGAAATTCTGACCTAAAGCTCATATCAGATTGCTGGCAGAATTTCTGATCGTGTATATGGGGCTTTAGGGTGACCAGAGATGACAAAACAAAAATCAGCTTGAATGGACTGCTCCAAGAGTGTGAAGTTAACCAGAGAGATCCTCTACCAACAGTTATCACACACAGCCTCTTACCAAATAGCTCTGACCACCAAATAAACAGCAGTCAAACAGTACAATCAGATGCCTAATGGCAATGGCTGAACTTTCAGGGGATACACCGATTCACATTATTCATATCAATCTCCCAGACACCAGGATCTTTTCACCCAGATGGTAAAAATCCTGTTTGGCACTGCAGAGCCCTTTTAAAAAGTTTATTTTGTGATGCCAACATGGCAGCATAATATAGACTCCGAGAAAGAAGCAAACAGATCTTAGACATGTGCCAACATCACCGTCTTTCTCCCCCCATTCACCTGCAGCATAAGGAAGGCAAAACAGAAAATGTTACCAGTTCAAAACACACCTCACACATGTGAGAGCCTGGACATGCCATAACAAAGATGGCCGCCACACAAGGCCCTCTGCACAGTGCATGCGTGGACGCCATACCCAGCCCTGAGACCGGAAACAGAGGCAAAATCTGGATCGGATTGTGCACGTTCGCTGGTCACAGGAAAAGCCACAGGTGAAAGGAAAAAAACTGCAGACAAAAGAAAAAAACAAAATCGCTCCCACAAAGGAAAAGTTATGAAGGCTAATGAAAGTAGAGGCAAGGGAGGAAAAGCAAAAAGGGATAGTACAAACCTGTGGGAGAAAAGAAAAGATGGCATTAACTCCAGCACCAGGATTCAGCTCAGGATGTGCAGAGAAATGCATGCAGCATGGACTCCTGTAACCAAACACCAGCTAAGGTGCACCACATGAGGTTCTGATGTCTCTAGTTAGAGAACTCCTCAGCCCTAAAAAACAACCAGAAGGGGCTCCCCACCTTTTTGGTGCATTTGGCAAGCTAAGATGTGGGATTGCGTCTTGGAGAGGCTGAACCCAGACGGACGCCGACTCAGTCAGCAGATAGGGACTTATCACAACATCACAGGCTTTTGAGTGTAGATCTTGAGGACAAAAAGGAGAATGTGGGAAGTTGCACTTGCTTTCCTTTTGTAAATTTAAACAGGTCCTGTGGGTGGATATAGGGTCGGAGCTATATCACATGTATGCTGCCATGGATTGGCATCAGGAAAGGGAAATATGGTAAGTATATGATACAATTTTATGTTTTTTTGCCATCTGTGTCCAGTTGGGAGATTTCCCTTCACTTCCTATCTCATAGCCAAAACAGAAATCCCTGCAAATTATGGGAATCCAAATTATGGGAACTAGTGTCCCCAATGGAAAATTTCCCCTTTATTACTTTTCTGGGGACAACTCAAAATTTTGGATTTTTTTTTACTTTCACTTTCAATGACAGTGGTAAACAGGACAAATAAGATGAATCTCCCTAACGGGGGCACAGATAGCAATAAAAACTGGCATATGTTCTAATCCCTCTCCACTCCAACAAAAAGCGTTTGCCTTAAGTTCTACTTTAACACCACTTTCCTCCTCTGTTCACTGTGCCCACTGATGCTGTAGGCTCCTCCCCACCATTGGGTGCCCCCTGTAGCAAGCCAAGTGCTGAGGAGGCACCTGTGTGTGCTCACATAAAGTCTTGTGAAGAGCTTTGTGCATCCATAGACACACAAAGCACCCATAAGTCATGCCCCCACTCCCTTCTCACAGGAGTTTGATTGACGGCAGCAAGAGCCTATGGCTCCATTGTCCTCAGCTGATCCTGTGAGACCAGGAAGTGAGGGGAAAATTACTGGAGGTGGAAACAGCGAGCTAGGTAAGTATTTAGGGAGGGGAGCTGAGTACAGGAAGTGGGGTGTTTTTTACCTTCATGCAAAGAATGCATTAAGGTAAAAAATGTTTGGACTTTAGTAATACTGTAAAATCATGGCAATAGATTGATTTAGCAAATGAAATGTCATTTGGTTAGCGTTTACATTTATTTTAAATGGACAATAAACCATGTTTTTAAACAGAAAAAAAACACTTCTATTCAAGTATGAATTGGTAACTCAAAAAGTCCCTTCTATTACTCTCATCCTTCAATTATGGGCAAGCTGGTTGTACCCAAGTTGATCCATCGATTGACTTGGGTACAAACAGCCTGTCAGATTTTTTTACATGCGATTACTGCTGATGGCTAGCAGAACACAATAACGCTGTGGGGGGATTATTCACCGATCATCATGGACTGATGGGGGAATTGAGCAATTTTCTTTCCTTACACAGAAAGCTGCATAATCTATGGCCTATGTAACAATTTAGCTTTAGGACTGTAGGACAATACTGTCGTTTATTACAGTAGGAAAAAAAAAAAAATGATTCCCACATGCTTTCCATTGTAGTTAATAGATGCTTGCTTTCTTTCCCAAAATGTAACTAGAAAGTTATATTGTTCAAAAATGCTGCATTCAAATCTATAAAGCCTACTGTTTTTTCCAAATCATAACGCAGCAGTATTGTATATTATGGGCCCATACACACTGCTGGAGCCATGGAGAACTTGCCATACTTACACCCTGCAAGTGAGAATTTTAGCAATTTTATCTAATGCAGTTCATAATCAATGGGATGTCTGCAGAAAATGATGTACCATTCAGGAAAGCCACTGATTGGTAGGATCTGCTTAAAGCGGGATTCCGCTATTTATTTATTTTTTCTTACCTGTGTCACAGGTGGGCGACTGCTACCTTCGCTTAGCATCCACGTCCGGCGTTTTTTTGACCCCCAGCGCGACGATTCTTTTCCTCGGGATGACTTTTAAAAAAGTGCTCTGGCGTCTTCCATTTTAAGTGTGGGCGTCTGAAGCCCACAGGCATTTACTTCCTGTATATCGATGACGCTCGGCTCCCAGCATGCTCCGCTCCATCTCGCGCATGCTCAGTGATAGCAGTGGTAATGGCAGATACAGCTGCCTGCCCACTTTAAAAATGGCAAATTCGGACACGCCCTCGTCACGTGACCGGCGTCCTAACGAAATCTCACGAGATTTCGCAATTTCATTGTCCCCCCATGGATTCTTGGGAAATAGCTTAGAAATTTCCCAGGGACCATTGCGAGGACGATAACCACGCCTACTCCCACGGGAGGACAACCCGGAAGTCAGCAGAAACTTCTGAAATAAAAGGTAAGTAAAGAATTTTTTCAGGGTTCATTTAGGTAAGTATTCGATCTGGTGATTTTAATAATATGAAGTTTCATTTTTAGGTACCAAATCGCTATAACATCATTCTCCAAATGCTTTCAGCAGATATAATATGACTAGCCACCAGAGGGAGCTCTGGTTTCAGTTTTTGCAATGACAGATAAAACTTGAAGGTTTCTCACAAACATCCACATATAGCAAACTCTTCTGATTCAAAAATAACAGGGAGCTCAAGATGTACAGCAAGTCCAATTTATTGAGACCACATGGCTCTTACCTCCCAGTAGAATAAAAAATGCTTCTTACCACCAGGGATGGGTAAAATTAACCCATCATGGGCATTGCAGTATGGGAGTCCTTCTTTAGCCACTCTACCAGTGCATTCTACAGAGCTACATTGTCAGACTGACAGTGATCAAAAATGCTGCCTGCATCTCTTGTATGAATAAAACCTGCAAACAGATGTCGCAGGCTGTATTAATAAATATATTACAACAATATTGTCGTAAAGTATTTTGGCTACAAGTCAAATGAAAAAGCCTACACGTAGTTTTGATTTCATTCTGTATGAATGAACCCCATTATAAAACCTGTTCCTATTTAAAGCGGGAAGTCCAGTTTAAAAAAACATTGCTGACCTTCATTCTACCCAGAAGACTGGCGGTATCTAGTGGCAAAAGGACTTTGTGTGGGGGTAGCTCTAGATTGAAGGTGATTACTCCAGCAAAAGCTGTTTTTTTATTTTTATTGGTATGCTTTTTATTTTTTTCTGGCATTCCGCTTTATGTCTTATTAACCCGCAGTTAACCCTAAATGATTCTTATTAGCTCATTCCTTCCCCTTTTCTCATGGCCATTTTTTTGTATTGTTCATATTCTAATAGTTCTTGAAAGCCATTGAAAATAGGAAATGTAAAAAAATAGAACAAAATACTGCTGATGGGAGCCTCCAGGGAAAGGGATGCAACTGAAAGCGAGCTGAAGCTTGGAGCTCAGATTTAAGCCTTACAAAGGTGGCCTGGGAAGGGGGGGGGGGGGAATTGTTAAAATCAGGTCGTTGATCAGCATAATTATTAGCTCCCAATACGATTGTTCCTTGGAAAGTTAATGTAGCACTAACCCCCAAAGGAGCTGCTGAATTTTTCTGGGCTTATAGGATTACCTCCTCCAGCTCATACTCGTTGTCCTTGTCTAGGGGTTCCCAGGGTTGATAACCCAGTAACTGTAGAGACCGACACATGAATTCCTTGTTAGGATTTTTATTTTGCATAAAACGGTTGAACAAACTTGGTCTCTAAGTTGGGAATAGAGGGTATCAGGGCAAAGTTTAGCTCAGGTGCTTGGAACTGCTGACTTTGATAAAAGTCTCTCTCTATGTACACAATCCAGGGAACAGCCGCTCGCAACTGGACTCTAACTGTTGGATAAATCCTTAAAGCGGGATTGCACTGTGGAAAAAAATATTAAAAGCCAGCAGCTACAAATACTGCAGCTGCTGACTTTTAATAAATGGACACTCACCTGTCCCGGGGTCCAGCGATGCCGGCAGCCGAGGCCGATCGATCGCTCGGCTCTCGGCTGCTGCCGTCACCATTCTAGGTGAGGGAATCAGGAAGTGAAGCACTGCGGCTTCACTTCCCGGTTCCCTACTGCACATGCGAGAGTCGCGCAGTGCAATAGGAATTGTCCGCGCTGTCTCTAGGACCCGTGTGTGTCCCAGCAGACAGCGCGCAGGGACAGGAAGAGGCATAGTGGGTGTAAATACCTGTCTTTGACAGGTATCTGCACCCCCCTCCCCCCTGAAAGGTGCCAATTGTAACACCGGAGGGGGGGGAGGGTTCCAATCAGCGGAAGTTCCATTTTAGGGTGGAACCCCGCTTTAAGTTTTGGGTTTAGCAGCCAACAGGTAATTCTAGCTTTTCAAAGTATCTCACACAGACTTGCTTGGAAACTTGAAAACAACTGGAAGGGTAGAAGTAGGAACTTTTCTTACTGTACCAGAATCTTTCAGCCAGTCTGGCGATACCGTAAGAATTGTGGATTCAATCAATGTCCATGGCAGCTCAGCTTCCAGGCTCTTACCGAGCAGCCAGCCTTGTGCGTGGCTCTCTTACTGAAGAGTCCTCCCCTGGTCACGTGTAGAGTTGCTGGGCCTCTCCAAACCCGAGACAGCACCGGAACACCTTAGAATCCTCCTTCCAGTTACTGCACCTCGAACTAGTCAGTTCTGAGGATCGGAAACGGATGGATTCGCATCCCACGCCATGAGGGCCCCTGGGGGCTGGTCAGAAGGACCAAGACCACGGAGTCAGCAACAACTTCTGGACCGGAACCCAGAACCATGTGACTTCGGCACCTTAAGTACCCTTTCCTGGATTACGCAGTAAGACAAATGCGTCCACTGATTGGCTCCGAGATAAAGATTGGTACCCAATGCGTCCAACCAGACTGCGTTCTATAGCCTCCCACAGGTGTACAACCCCACCTATGACCAGGCAGAACTTCTATACAGCCCAGCCAAACTGATGCCAAAGTACAATTTAACACAATTAACCCCAAAACTCACTACAGTTTTGAGCAAAGACGAAATTTAAACACATAACGCATACTCGTTAGGAGTACCGGTGCTACATTAACATATCTGTATACATTAGTGCAGCAAATTTGCTTTTACCAGGGCGGACCACCGGCAAATGCACCTCATTTCTGTGAATGTGACTGTGCTGCAGCCATGATGCTATCACAATGCTCAGGGTTGAAGCACGATGCAGCAGTAAAATCCTTACCCACTATAGGGCGGGCAGGGCAACACTCACCAGTACATGTAGAACTCAAGATAACACTTGTGTTTTTTGCCTTTACAAACACCAGTGAACCTCAGTTCAGGGGTAGGCAACACATAGGCATCTCTACATTAGGTGATGGAGGACCTTGTCTTGGCATAGTTCCCTGCGGCCCATACTGACATTACAAAGTGCAAGCAATACCATGAAGTCCAATTTAGAACAGACTATCTTAGCGTGCTTAGTGACAAACACAAGCATCTTAATTTCTTCCAAATGTTTAATAAACCAAACTGTTGCATAACTAACCTGAAACATCCAAACTCTACTGGCTACATAGTAACTAATCCAATTTTAGACTTCTAAATGCTAGCTCAGCACATTTATAAGTGTCAGTTGCAGTCTTTCTGGAAATAATTATGTTATCTTTACAGTCCCTAAAGAACTATACTTTAATGGTATCCAGGCAGAGATGGAATACTTGTGTTTTATTTTATTTTTTTATTTTTTTTTAACCGATAAGACTGCAAGCAAAATTATACTATATATACAGATGAGTATATGTGATGGGATAATCTAAAAAAACTTTTTGCTGCTATTGCGTTCCCTTTATATCAAGGAATATATTAGTACTTTTTTTCAGTTTTTTGCACGTCTTAGATCACTGTTTTTAATACATTGATAGGAACTTTTTTTAGATTATCCCATCACATATACTCATCTGTATCTATAGTATAATTTTGCTTGCAGTCTTATCACACATGCTTATCTATTATCTTCCTTTATACACACTGCAATACTAAGTTATTATATGCACTTTATGGTTTTAAGCACATTTTTTGCCTATTTCCAGACACTGGAGTGATGCACAAGCACATTATATATTAGATGTTCATTTAAATGCACCTTTATAAATTTTAAGTGCTACATATTAAGTACTACTGCACCTTTTGCATATGATTATTCACAGTCTGTTGAGTATCATCAATTCTTATTTATTTTGGTACTTAGGAAGCGCAACACATCCCCTTCCTTTTTTCTGTTTTCTATACTATTGAGAGTTTACTCAAAAAGTGTTTGCTGCTCCGATTATAACATATTCTTTGCTTCCTTCCCAATTCTTTGCCATAGAGCGCAGGAGCCCTTCTATATACATTCAGTTCCTAAAAAACCTTTTACTCCGGCTGCAAATATGGAGGTCTTCTCTTTTCTAGAGAAGAGAACAATTAATTTGGAAGAAGTGTTCAATGCCACCAATATAGAAACTAAAAACAAAAATAATAACGTAGAACATCTTGTAAAAAAACTTAAGTACAATATGGAAAAGAGAGTTAGCTTATGGTGGGATACTACCACCTTCGAACAGTACCTGAAAGATGGTTTAGTTCCCAGACGTCTTAGGTGGGACATCCCACCCAATGACGGGTTTATGGATCACGACTCAGTAGATGAGTGGTTCAGGTTTTTTAATGAGAAAGGGTTAGAATTACTGCAATTTTTACTAAAAAGAAAACAGATAAAAATAAAAATAGTAGAACAAAATATAGAGCAAATTAAGAGTGATCTAGAGATATTCAAAGACTCTACGGAATTTCTCACTCTGACTACACAGCTGAATAAAGATCTGATCAAAAAAGATAAGGAAGTCCAAACTAGAAAGAGCAAAAAATATACCAGAGACATGGGAGATTTCAAGAATGACCAGGTTTTCAGATGGCAGAGCCAATTGGGACATCTAGACCCTATTTCCACATACTCTACACCTGAAAGACCTGGTAGACCTGAGGCAGTTGTACCTTCAGTTAATCCTGCCTCTGTATCCTATAAGTTACCTCCTACTAACGGACAGACTAGGAATAAGATGAATGATCCCCCAAAGATAAACAAATCGAATGATGGGCAGAATTTTCCAAAACAATCGACACCCCAACATTCAGAAAGGAGGCCGCCCCAGAACCTTCATACTCCAAAAAAAGGGTGGAAGAAACCCCATTGCCAATAATAAGAGGCCCAATTATGGGGACAATTGGCAACAACCCCCCTATGAACAATCTCAAGGCCCCTATTACCCACCGTATATAAGAAATCCTGCACCTTACTACGATCACAACCGTAGAGAAAGGGATGATTGGGGACCACCGCAAGTGTATCAACGAGCATATGACCAATACTCCGTCCCCACATATAACCACTATGCACCACTCAGAGATTACAGGGATGATGAAAGAGAAGATAATTATTACCAGACCTACTATCCCGATCCACACGAAAATAGGGCTTTTTTAGGGAGAGGTCCGGATCATCATCCTCCAAGGGCGAGAGATGTACAAGGGGAAAGAGAAGTAAGTCCAAAAAGAAGAGAGGCAGAAGAGCGGGAGCGCGAGAACAAGCGAAAAAGAGAATAAAAGGCGAAGGGGTGTTCAACCTGAGTGGTGTCCCCCTAACAACAGAAGAAATAGCTGTACTTGATAGGGGTCTTAAATTTGCACCTAAAAAGAATTTGGACAAGTTTCAGACCTACGTGAATATCCAGAAATATATCAGAGGGTTTAATATAAAGAAGTATTTGATTAATAACCCTATAAAAACTCAAGCCCCCCCCCCATCTAATGAAGTTATACATAGCACCTTAAGAAATAAGTCGGTTTTTAATCCCCAAATTAATAATAATAAATTTGTTGATGTTTTTAAAAAGATTGTTGTCGAGGACCTAAAGATTCTAGAGATCAAGAACCAGAAAGAACCAAATTTCATGAAATGTGGAATGAAACGGTTAAGTGAGCGCAGAGACATAGTGATTCGCCCGGCCGATAAAAGAGGAGGAATTGTAATATTGTCAAAAACACAATATAATGAAAATATGGCAAAATTACTTAATGATTCCAAAACCTATACACCGTTATTAAAAAATCCAGTTTTTAGAGGAAGAAAAGAGCTTGAACAGGTTGTACATCTGGGTTTAAAAAAATCGATTCTGAACAAAAAAGAGGCTCAGTTCCTTATACCAGAATCAGTAAGGACACCAATTATCTATTACTTGCCGAAAATCCATAAGGATAAAACCAATCCCCCTCCGAGGCCCATAGTAAATGGCATAGACTCACTCACTACAAGAATAGGATCTTATATAGACAACTGTTTACAACCAGTAGTTAAAAGGACGAAAGCATATCTCCAAGACACAAAACATGTTTTACAGATCTTGGAAGATTTTTCGAATGACGGTCCGTTTATTCTGGCCACAGCAGATGTGACCTCTCTTTACACGATAATTCCTCATCATGAGGCATGCGAAGCTGTGAAATGGGGCTTAAGAAAACATTCCCAACTTGCTTGCTTCCAAAGAAAGTTTATAGTCAAATGTCTCGATTTTTGTTTAAAGAACAATTATTTCTGGTTCAACTGAAAGTTCTATCATCAAGCGACTGGCGTCGCAATGGGAGCAAAATTTGCACCCAGCGTTGCCGGTTTGTTTATGGCAAAATGGGAGGAAAACACAGTCTTTTCTGATACACCGCGCGAATTGGTAATGTATAGACGATACATCAATGACATAATAGTCCTGTGGAAAGGAAGCAGCGCTAGCCTGAACGAATTCAAACAGAAGTTGAATCTCAACAATTTAAACATAATACTGACATGGAACACTGACGAAAAAGAAATAACTTTTCTGGATCTGACAATCACACAAGAAGATGGAAAATTGCAGACCAAAACGCATTTCAAAAGCGTCGATAAAAACAGTTATCTCCCAGTAATAAGTTGCCACCACCATAACTGGCTCTTTAACATTCCTAAAGGCCAGTTTATGAGATTGAGGAGAAACTGTAGTAAATAAGACGTCTTTCTGGATCAGGCTAGTTCCATGGGACAGAGATTCTGCGAGAAAGGCTACGATAAGAACGCAATCCTGGAAAAAATAACGGAAGTTAAGAAGATGGATCGTCGAAACCTCCTTAAAGAAAAAGAAAAGATCATAGAACTGGATAAAGACAAAAACAAGAAATCTAAAGAAGGAGCAATAATTCTTGACTATAATAGCCAATACAAAAGTATAGAAAAAATAATAAAAAAACATTGGCACATTCTATTGAATGATAAGGATTTGCATGAGGTCTTACCATCAAGACCACACTTCACATATAGACGTGCCCCAACCTTGAGAGATATGTTGGTAAAAAACATACCAGACCCCCCCGTGAACAACTACACGTTTTTTACGGGTAAGGGGTTTTATCCATGTAAGAGGTGCTTTGCATGCACAAGAGCAAGCAAACCGGAAAAAGTCTTCGAATTTTCGTCTACGAGTACTGGTAACTCACATAAAATCAGAGACTTTATATGCTGTAACACAGAAGGTGCCGTATACGTTTTATAATGTAGTTGCGGCCTACAATATGTTGGCCGCACAAAGAGACCTTTAAGGATTAGGCTCAAGGAGCATATACAGAACATTCTAAAGGGGTATGATAAGCATAGCGTTTCTAAGCACTTTGCTACTCATCATAAAAAAGAGATTTAAAATTCTGGCACATTGTCCCCCTATGTTAAGCATTGGAGGGGTGGACACAAAGTGAGGACTTTAAGCCAAATAGAGTCGAAGTGGATATTTACGCTCGACACTTTTACCCCTAGAGGACTAAACATCGAGTTGGATTTGAACTGTTTTATTAGTAACTTTTAGCGCCCTCTATCTATTTCTTCTTCTTTGTATCTCCCGCATTGTCAACATAATTGTGACATATATTTTTAATTTCAAATTTTTGAATTTTATATTTTATTCTAAAGAATTAATTTTTTTATGGGTATTGACTTAGTCTATATATGTCTATTTTAATATGCTGTCAATACATACGTCATTTCTGCGATCCTCTTATATATTTTTTAAATTTTAGGTCCCTTGTAAATTTAAGGTTCTTAATTGGTTTTATTGCCATGTTATTGGCTAATTTAAGGTCTTTTTTTATTTTTATCTTGATTTACTTTTAGATCTATTTTTATACAGGTATACATCATAATTTATCTTATCTACAATTATATAGGCATACATACACATTGCCTGATATCAAGGGTTAAATTGTAAGATCTATTACTGCCATCTTGAGATGTCTTGTTCGTCCTAAAACAGTAAGAATTACTGATTCGTTTTCCTAGCTCTTTACCACCAAATTAATGGCCGCTTCCGCGATAATCCTAATAAGTCTTTACCACCAGAACAATGGCCGTGTCTCGGTGATAACTAAGGACTTCGAAAAAATGGCAGACAACATAACCACATATTAGAATATGGAGCATTTGTCTCTATCTATGCCATAGTAATATATGTGAAAGTACACTATACGATGCGAGCCCCCCTCTCTCTCTCCCCCCTTTTTTAAGGTACGCTGCAATTATGGGCTCCACGTTAGTTTTCTAATTCTAGTCATGTCCGCTTGTCCATTTGTCTCTCCCTTTTTTGTATTGCCTGCACCTGCTCGTCATATCTCTAACGAACAACTTCGAGTGCAGTGCGAGGCAATACACAAAGCTGGATACACCCGTAGAATCTAATTGGTCTGCTCTACTAGTACACGCCCCAGCTATGGAAACGCTGGGCGATCCTATTGCCTTCCCTTGTGATCACACACTTTAGCTATGCAAATAGTGGGCGGACGCGGTCCGCCCAGTACTCTCATAAAGCACTTCCGGTCCCCTTAGAATCATCCCAGTTGAAGTCCATACGTGACGTAACGCGTAGGAAACCGGAAGTGACGTTTGTATCTAAGGAAACCGTTCGCTGATCTGTTAAGCTGTGTGCCTGTTCATTTGTTCCTGCTTGTGAGTAGTTTTAATCATTTCAAATAAATCGCTTGTTTTAAATACTACACTATGGAGGATACTCTTTATTTGTTGTTTTGAGCACTATTTCGTTGACCATAACTGCAAGGAAGAACGGCACCGTCAGAAGTCCCATTCACAGCCCACTTGACCCTCCGGAATTCCCCCTGCAAATCTGTTGTTCTGCTGCATACCTTGCAGCCGTGAGGTAATTATTTAGGATAACCCGCACTGGCACGGAACACCGTTGGAGGAGAGTTATCTTGGCACATTGCACTTTATTTACGGCTGTGAAATCACATTTGAAAGTTGCACGATTGGACTGTGTATGGGACACTTTATCGAGATCCACGTTTTTGCTGCTATTGCGTTCCCTTTATATCAAGGAATATATTAGTTTTTTTCAGCTTTTTTCTGTTTTTTGCACGTCTTAGATCACTGTTTTTAATACATTGATAGGAACTTTTTTTAGATTATCCCATCACATATACTCATCTGTATATATAGTATAATTTTGCTTGCAGTCTTATCACACATGTTTATCTATTATCTTCCTTTATACACACTGCAATACTAAGTTATTATATGCACTTTATGGTTTTAAGCGCATTTTTTGCCTATTTCCAGACACTGGAGTGATGCACAAGCACATTATATATTAGATGTTCATTTAAATGCACCTTTATAAATTTTAAGTGCTACATATTAAGTACTACTGCACCTTTTGCATATGATTATTCACAGTCTGTTGAGTCTCATCAATTCTTATTTTTTTTAGTAGTTTTTACGTTTTGGTACTTAGGAAGCGCAACACATCCCCTTCCTTTTTTCTGTTTTCTATACTATTGAGAGTTTACTCAAAAAGTGTTTGCTGCTCCGATTAGAACATATTCTTTGCTTCCTTCCCAATTCTTTGCCATAGAGCGCAGGAGCCCTTCTATATACATTAACTTCTGTAAGGCTGAGATTGGTGCATATACAATTACTAAAAAAAGGATCACCATTTAATGATATACTGTTTACTCTGAACACTGTACACCCAATTTTAGAAAACAATTTTGAGTTTATTAGAATAATTTTTATGTTTCACCTTTACCGGTTAAAGGGGTTGTAAAGGTTTGTTTTTTATTTTCTAAGTAGGTTCCTTTCAGCTAGTGCATTGTTGGTTCACTTACCTTTTCCTTCGATTTCCCTTCTAAAAAATTTTTTTCTTTCTTTTCTTTGTCTGAATTTCTCACTTCCTGTTCCTCCTCAGTAAGCTGTTCAGTAAGCTGTTCTGGCTGACTAAACACCGCTCGTATGATGGTGTGAAGTTTACTTAGGAGAAACAGG
Organism: Lithobates pipiens; assembly: GCF_037356315.1. Lineage (NCBI taxonomy): Eukaryota > Metazoa > Chordata > Amphibia > Anura > Ranidae > Lithobates > Lithobates pipiens. The sequence goes on from NW_027507785.1 coordinate 245,249,012, forward strand.
AAGTGAGAAATTCAGACAAAGAAAAAAAACATTTAGAAGGGAATTTGAAGGAAAAGGTAAGTGAACCAACAATGCACTAGCTTGAAGGAACCTATTTAGAAAATAAAAAACACCCCCATTAATAGCTGAATTGTAATGGAGAGCGAGTTTGCAGGGTGGTAATTCTACGCTTGGCCACAGGGGGCGCATGGTTTGGAAATAACTAGGCTCCAATGGGGAATAGCCAACCTAAATCTAACGGCCAGAAAACTCCCCTACGGGATATGTGGGGGGTGCATATAGTAGATGTAGAGAATTAGACTCAGGGGCGTTACATGTTGCACAATCCAAGCCTGCAATTATATGATTTCCGTATTTTAAAAACGCCTATGGGGGGTGGACCCTGCAGACTGTTCACTATAATAGACGTGAGGTGCACCAAGATGGCACCGCCTCAGATGACATCCTATGAATAAACATGTACGGCGGAGCTTGGTACGCACTCACATCACTTCCGGTTGTAAAGATCCGGTCCGTGGAAAGCATGCCAGTCCGGAGCTCATGGTTTGCAACCAGGGCACGCTAGCTTTATACTTGACTGAGTCAAGTCATGTTTTTTTTTTTTACTTTATACTATTTTTAATAAACAAACCATTCGGATTTTCACTATTAGTGGCCATCTCTTTGGTGTATGAGGATACCCTGCGTTTTTTTGATACGGAAGAAGCGATTATTACAGCGAAAGAGATCCACCACAGGAGGGGCTGAGGGACCAGGATACCCCAGTGTTTGCCGAGCCAAGGTGGAGGTGCCTACTCTGGATACAACCAGTACACTCATTACATGCGTGTTACCCCTGCAGGGGTGCAAGAATCTGGTGAGTGGGGAACTGAAGGCGAGCAGGGAAGTCACTTGATTTTCTGCACACCAGTGGATAAATCCATCCAGGCACGAGTCACTTTGGACAAGCACAGGCCACTTTATAATTTGCACTATCTAGGATTGAACATTATTGTTGATTTTTTACCTATTTTTCATATTTTCTTTTTGACACTTTTTCCACTGGATTTTATTTTATTTGTTTTGTTTTTTTCAAATCATTTTCAAACCAATTTCTCATCAATTTCTCATATATGAATTTGCACAAGTATTATATAATGTTTGTGATGGGTTTACTTCCTCTTTGATTCCCTGCAAAGGTAAAGCATAATGGACTACTATGCATCGCATAGTAGTCCATTATGTGTCACTTACCTGACACAGGAGCCAGCGAAGTCACCGCTGTCCCTTGTAGTTCAGAGCGTCCATCATCTTGGTGGGTCTCCGTGGGTCTCGCTGCTCCGGCGCTGTGATTTGCCGGAGCAACGATGACGTCACTCACGTGCATGAGCGCGGGAGCCGACACTCGCCGCATATCGCCGCAATCTGCGGCTTACCCAGTGCGCCTGCGCGCCGCTGTCTACGGCACATGCGCTGTAGACAGCGGTGGCTGTCTTCGGGTAGATATCTCCTAAACCGTATAGGTTTAGGAGATATTTCTTGAACCTACAGGTAAGCCTTAATCTAGGCTTACCTGTAGGTCAAAGTGGTTTGTAAGGGTTTACAACCACTTTAAGGATGAATTTTACTCTAGATAATCTGATGAGATTACTATCGCCCTTTGCACAATCATTTTAGAACTGGGTGTTGGAGATATGGTTATAAACGGCACAATAATAGAGCTACAATAGTACACTAACCAATGTAGGTCACAGGTTAAGCACATCATTTTTTAATACAATTTCTTTGTAGAGTGACCCATTGGGGAATAACTGCTAGCCGTCTTTTGCATATTCACCCGGGAGGAGTGATTCACTGGAGAGGATCACTCGTCAGGTGACAGGCATCACCACCTACCCCTTCATACCTACAACTTTTACGATTTGCACATGCTCACCAAAGTTGGACAATAGAAGATTCGAAAAACGTTGCCTGATCTGATGAGTTTTGATTTCGGCTGCAACATTCAGATGGTATGGTCAGAATTTGGCATAAACAACATGAAAGCAAGGATCCATCCTGCCTTGTATCAGTGGTTCAGGCTGGGGTTGTAATGGTGTGGGGAATATTTTCTTGGCACACTTTGGGCCCCTTAGTACCAATAAAGCATTGTTTAAGTGCCACGGCCTACCTGAGTATTGTTGCTGATCATGTCCATCCCTTTATGACTACAGTGTACCCATCTTATGATAACTACTTCTAGTAGGTTAATGCACAATGTCACAAAGCTCAAATCATCTCATGACTGGTTTCTTGAACATGAGAATGAGGTCACTGTACTCCTATGGCCTCCACAGTCACCAGATCTCAATCCGGTAGAGCACCTTTGAGATGTGGTGGAGCGGGAAACCAGCATCATGGAGGTGCAGCCAAGAGATCTCTTCCTCAGGGATTTTGGACCAAAATCTCAGGAATGTTTCCAAACCTTGTTGAATCTATGCCTCAAAGAATTAAGGCAGTCCTGAAGACAAAGGGGGGTTTAACCCAGTACTGTATTAGCAAGGTGTACCAAATAAAGTGTCCGGTGAATGTATATCCCTTATGGCAGCATATACAATATTTATGCAGTCCGATAAGTTTAAACTTTTTTTACAGGTTGAGCAATGATCTTAAAACAAGTGTGGCCATTACATTGCTTTTCATGCAATAATTTATATTTGTTCCATCACGTAGCCGTCTAACTGCACAATAACTTTTTATTTTCGAAATGTTATTATCAACTGTATGATCACATTAACATTTATATACAGGGATATGGAACGAAGTTCTAAAGGCATACTTTGCCCCAGGAATATAAAAGTTACAGCTGTAGTAAACAGTGTCTAGGCATAGGACAAACTAATGGTCCGTCTTTACAAGAAAGGTAGTATGGTTTTCTATACACAGAAATAGCAATGTGTTATGGGCTGCACAAACTAATACAGTTAAAGGATCACTTTAATTACAGTATTTAGTTCCCAATGTGGAAAGTACCTGCAGTAATTTGTCCCATCTCCCTAGGTGACCTGGAACACTAGCTGCAATGTTGAACGGAGCGCCCCAAACCCCCCTATCCCTTGGCACACAACTGCCGACACCACAACTAGCAGGGAGATGGATTCTTTGCTAACAAGCACCTGTTCTGGATCCCTTCCCTTGCCTAAGACCCCTTTCACACTGAAGGCATTTTTCAGGCGCTTTAGAGTTACAAATAGTACCTGAAAAAAGCCTCAGCTTCAATTCCAGTGTGAAAGCCAGAGTGCTTTCACACTGGGGCACTGCACTGGCAGGACGTAAAAAAAAAAGTCCTGCAAGCAGCGCTGTAGGAGAGGTGAAAACACCGCTCCTAAAGCGCCCTGGCCCATTGAAATCAGTGAGCAGTGCTGCAAAACCGTTTTTTTTTTTTTTTACAATTATTTTATTTATCCAAGGAACACAGTCAAAGACAGACATCCGGGCAATCACAGTTTGTTATCTTACAACACATTGCATGTATACATTATATATGAGAACATTTTATTACATCCAAAGGGCAACATAACATTTTGCTAAACTGAGACGTCTCATCATTTTATGTGCTAGGTGCTAAAAAGCAACTTCTTGGTATTGAGTGTGCATAGGGCAGTAAAACTATTGGTGTGTTGCCCTGTAGTGGGTCCCAAACCGGTCCCTGTCCATTTTCAATTGATATACTAGCCACGTTTGGATCCTGTTAATTCGGGGTCCATAGGGCCAAGAAACAAGGATAGAGCGAAAGGATAGTTAGAAGATATATAGAGGAAAGGAGGGAAGGAGAAGTCAGAGAAAGGGGGGTTGGGGGGGGTAAGGGGGGGAGGTGGGGGGTGGGTTTCTGGAGGATAAACCCGTGTGAGCCCCCTACACGAGGGGGAAAAAATCAAACAGGCATCTGGTTGTTCTGTAGCCAAGGGGTCAGCGGTTAGTCATTTAGTTAGTAGGGTGACTTTCAATCACTCAGGTCACTGTGAAGGAGGGTTCTTCCTTCATCTGAAAAGATAAAGATGTTCCATAGCGACCAGGACTTGGAGAATCGTTCTTGCTGGTGTCGCGCAGTTTGTACTAGGTCTTCCAACCTACTTATTTCCTTTACTTTTTGGATCCACATACCTACTGTCGGGGGTTGCGGAGATTTCCACTTAAGAGGGATGCAGGCTTTAGCAGCGTCCAGAAGGTGCCGGATGATATACTGTTTTTGTAAATCTTCCCTGGAATATTAGTGGTGTGTAAGAGGAAGTATGCTGGGTCATACGGTATTTTGCGTTCCGTGAGTTTTTGGAGTGTGCGTTGGACTTCCGTCCAAAAGTGTTGCAGTTTGGGGCAGGACCAAAAAATGTCTAAGATGATGCCCTTGTCTTCCTTGCTGCAAAACCGGTTTTAACCCTTTTTTGGCTGCTAGCGGGGATTAAAAGTGCCCGAAAAGCACTAAAAAAACTGTAGCCACCCAGGCGCTGGCAGTGTGAAAGTGCCCTAAGGCAAGCACCAGCAAAGAGGATACCTGTAGGCATGTCCCTCTGCATTCCTTGAAGTTGCTAAGTCTGACATTGCACCTATAGGACAGTTAGGAAGCGAGGACAGGGTGCTACACGTTCTTTTATCCCTTTGGGAACTTTTTTTTAGAAATCATCCCACATTACTTTTTGAATTATGAAGCAGCTGCATTCATTTGTAAGCAATGTATGAAACATATTTGCACACAAAAACAAACACTTTTTTCTAGAAAACATTTTCTTTTCCAATTTGTTCCCTGCAAATATATTTTTCTGTGGAATACTTTAGTGATATATTTAACAATCCTTTAATTTCTTCTGTTCCAGGTTACTTGCCATTGCATTGTGCTGCAGCATGGGGTCATCTAGAGGTATTAAAGACTCTAGTAGAACTAGGAGGTGATATCTTGCTATTAAATTTCCGAGGAGAAAAGGCATGTGATATCGCTGCCAGATATAGCAAGACAGACTGTGCTGATTTTCTCCAGTGGGCTGGTAAGTGATTCTCCTTCCATACCCACCTACATTTTTTGGATAAGCATAATGGTGGTTGTACATGAAGCAATTTTATGTTCGATCGTATTATCGGACGATGTACTGTCCGGGAGGAAATACGAACAATCAGCCAACAACATACTGAAATTGTTAGATATCATCAGACCATATACTCAAAACTATATACTCAAAACCAATAGAAAGCAATTTTAGAATAGGATAGAACTGATCAACTAATTTTGAGCCTACAGTAATCTACAAAAAACAAAGACCTTTATGTACTTGTACACTAGTACTTTATTTTTGGTATAAAATAAACAATTTGCATTGTCAACTTTTTGTTTTTTTACAAAATATATTTCTCTGTACAAATATATAATTTATAGTATTCAGAACATGAACGTTTTATGTATAAATAATAGAAAAATGCTAAAATTTGATAAATTATGTTTTTTACTAAATGTTGCTTTCAAATTTGATGCTATTTTTTCCCTAGAATCTTTGTGTTAAGTTGGTGTAGCGCTACCCCCTAAAGGGTTGCTGGATTTGTGGGTCCCCCTTAACCTAAGCTGCCAGGCAATATGCATATCCCGCAAGAACTCATCGGTCACTAATCCAGTTAATAGGCTTGGTTTTGATCATTTATTAGGGGATGTACAGATCCCTCGCGCTAACAGGGTGTCATAGCCAAGTATAACTGAAACTCCAGGGGGTGAGGAAGTCTCAGGTTCCTTCTTTTCTCCTTCTCTCTCTCTTTCTTTCTCTCAGCAGCACACCTGCCTGGAGGCAGAGCCCCCCAGCAGAGGGGTCCTCTCCAGGCCAATGGATCCGGGACTCTGCCCCTCACTGGCCAGGCTCTAGAATATTTATAGGGCAGTCTCCATCTACTGGCCTTTCTCCCAGGGATTGATAGGGTCCCCATGAATATTCAGGCTGAGGTCTCCACACCTCTGCCCACTAAATTCTGGAATCTTCTAGAAGCTTCCAGAAGCCAGGGGAGGTGACTAAGACCCAGCCCTCAGAGCCTGCGAGCTAAACTATACATGACCCTGAATAACCTGGCTTTACATGCTATAGTGAAGCCTGACTAAATTTACCTACACTAACCAACTATGTATGCAAGGGGGTGCTACACTGGCTACACAGTGTAAACAGCTGGAGCTTCCAATTTTTTTTGCTTATTAGAGAATGGTGCATCCCCAGCTACCCACAACTGCCTGGGCACATCACATGTGCCACATCACACATCCCAGAAGTTTTTGGGCAATCTATGCTGCATCACACTGGCCTTATGTCAGGCAATCTACGCCACTCTGTTCATGAACCACGGTGCATCATCAGGGGGCCTGCTGCAGGAATCAGAAAGAGACAGCCAGCAATCTGATGACAGACACAAGAGAACATGGTGGAGCAGGACCCAGCTTTCAGCAGTGACATACACCAGACAATGCTGGATTCAAGCAGGTATGTTTTTTAAAGGCAACCCAGTAGACAAGGTAACGGGACAGAAAAAAAGTTAAGGGGGACCAACGTTTCCCTTTAACAACAAAACACACATTGAAACATTTAGACAACTTCCTTCTTGTTCATAAAACCCCACAATATAATATCATACATCATTGTCCATAGGGGATTCAACAAATGAAGAGTGGTTATTATATCTAGTTTAAATAAATATTTCAGATGTTCATTTTTAATCATACAGCTCCGTAGTAATGCCTCCTATGCTATTACTATACTATTGGTGTCTATAACAAGCGCACTGATCTGTGTAGTGTTTATTGGTAATAGCATCATGCACCGTTTCCTATGTGCTGGTAGGTTCCATCAGTACAGACCGAGACTGAGGTAGCCTTTCATCTCCTGCTGTGCGACCTGTTCATCATCACCACTGGTCCGCAGCCTGGGGGTTGGGGGCCCCTGTCCTAGAACATATATGTAGGTCAGAAGTTCTGTTTTTACTCTGCTTCACTGTATACATAGAAGACATCAGTTTAAAGAGGGGTTCCACTGCCTACAACGTTTTTTTTTTATTTATTTTTTTTGGGACAAAGATTCTGTGATTTAAATATATAACTCACCTGTTCTGCTTTTCTTGCTTTTAGATGTTCCTTTTCTCTTAAAAAAATCAACTTTTAAAAGTCCAGACAGATGGTTGTCATCTTGCCTGTGGGCATGTGAAGCCCACAGGCATCCTCTTCCCGAGATACTGTGCCGCTGATCGACCAGCATGCACCGCCCTTATCCCTGATCTTGCGCATGCAACAGCTCACAACGCAGCTCGGCTCTATCGAAAGCCTGTGAGATCTTGAGGCAGGCCTCCGCAATGACTCCTGGGAATAATGACGTGAGCTCCCAGGAGACATTGCAGGTAAAAAGGAAATTGCGAAATAGCCGCAGTTGACCCGCCCATATCCGCAGATAAGAGACAGGAAGCAGAGAAGGACATTGCAGAAAAAGGTACAGAAGAAATATATATATATATATATATATATACGTTTTTAACTAAACACATTCATGGCATTTGATTAAGCAAAACATTGAAAATAGGATGGAGCTCTGCTTTAACCTCCACCCTTGAGTCTGGTGCTAGATCCTAGTTTCTCCTCCTCTAAAAACATGCCAATCAAAAAATGGAGACCACATATGGGACATCCAGGCTTGGACATCCTTTTTTTTAAAAACCAGTGGATTAAGAATAGCAGTACAACTTCTTCTTTATCTTCTTGATTTTTTTCACTAAGGCCCGCCATAGAGGGAGAGAATTTCTTTCCTGCAACCACAGTTTCCTATGTACTGGTAGGTTCCATCAGTAACCGTATCTGTGGAGATTAAGCTTGTTCCCTTTTCTGGGGGAAAAAAAAGGCCTTACAATTTCTTTTCTATTAATAACATTGGAAACAACTCTCAGTTGTACCAGTGAGGTCAGTAAAATACCAGATGTGTGACAACTGTAGTCATGCACATGGAGATTGTGAAACTGGCCATAGCTTGTTTGGCTGTATTCCTGTCTTTTATTTTAGCATTTAGTAATGGTGTAATTTTTCATTCCAAAGTGATGGAAATTCCTACTGACTCTTTTATGCTGCGTACACACGTAGCAGACTACTTAGTCTGGTGGACTTTTCGAACGAGCTACCTGCCCAAACGCGGCACTTTCGCGGCAGATTAATACGGCGTACTAAGTCCGCCAGACGGACTAACCACACAAATGCGGAGGAAAGTCCGCTCATTTTGAACGCGTCTCCACGTAGCCAGGACCAGCGAAGGAGGCGTCGCTGGCCCCGTCACCTGGTATGGACTTAAAGGGGAATCCCTACTCTGAAAAATCGGCGTGGGGGTCCCCCCCAGGTCCATATCAGATCCTTATCCGAGCACACTACCCGGCCGGCCAGGAAAGGGGGTGAGGACGAGCGAGCGCCCCCCCCCCCTGAGCCGTACCAGGCCGCGTGCCCTCAAATGGGGGGTGCCTTGGGGAAGGGGGGGCCGTGCGCCCCCCCACCCCAAAGCACCTTGTCCCCATGTTGATGAGGACAAGGGCCTCTTCCCGACAACCCTGGCCGTTGGTTGTCGGGGTCTGCGGCCGGGGAGCTTATCGTAATCTGTGAGCCCCCTTTAATAATATGTGAATGAGTATGTGAATGAGTATGGGGTACAATGTACCCCTACCCATTCACCTGTGAAAAAAAGTAAAAAAAAAACACAACACACAAGGGTTAAAATAGTTTATTGCACAGCTCCGGGGGTCTTCTTCCGTCTTTGGGGGTCTTCTCGCCTCATCAGAGGATGCTGGGACTGTGACATCATAATGGGCAGGGACATCATCCGTTGATGTCCCTATATAAGTCGCCGCATGCCGCGTCCCTGCCATTGTGACCGGAGACAGCGACGAGGCAACATTTCAAGAACAGAAGACGGCGACAGCGGCGACAGAAGAACAGGCCACCGCTTGTAAAAGAGCTAGAAGAAGGCGCGGTGGCCCGGCAAGAAAAACTGAAGAGGGGGACAAGACCCCCGAAGTCGGAAGAAGAGGGCGGCGGCGAAGAAGAAATCCGGGCTCCTCCGCTAGTAAAAGAGCTAGCAGAAGATAGCGGAGGACTCCGGCGAGAAGACCCCCGAAGACGGAAGAAGACCCCCGGAGCTGTGCAATAAACTATTTTAACCCTTGTGTGTTGTGTTTTTTTTTACTTTTTTTCACAGGTGAATGGGTAGGGGTACATTGTACCCCATACTCATTCACATACGGTGGGGGACCGGGATCCGGTGGCCCCCTTATTAAAGGGACCTCACGGATTCCGATAAGCCCCCCGCCCGCAGACCCCGACAACTGGCCAGGGTTGTCGGGAAGAGGCCCTTGTCCTCATCAACATGGGGACAAGGTGCTTTGGGGTGGGGGGGCGCACAGCCCCCCTTCCCCAAGGCACCCCCCATGTTGAGGGCACGCGGCCTGGTACGGCTCTGGAGGGGGGGGGCTCGCACGTCCCCACCCCCTTTCCTGGCCGGCCGGGTAGCGTGTTCAGATAAGGGTCTGATATGGACCTGGGGGGGACCCCCGCGCCAATTTTTTGGTGTAGGGATTCCCCTTTAAGTCCATACCAGGTGATGGGGCCAGCGACTCCTCCTTCGCTGGCCCCGGCTACCTGGAGACGCGCTCAAAATGAGCGGAATTTTCTCTGGGCAGGAAAAGTCCGTTCATTTCAAAAGTACGGCGGACTGGCACACACACGGCCGTACTGTCCGCCGAAATGTGAGTCCGGCAGACAGATTGGAGTGCAAAAATAATTTCTTAGTCCGCCGGACTTTTGGGTAAAAAAAGTCCGCTGGAGCCTACACACGGACAGACTTTTCCACCAGATTGTTTGATCGTGTGTATGAGGCATTATAGGAAAACTCTGATGAAAATACACAGGCTCCCATTTCTGATCCCTCTTTCTCAAAATGCTAGTAGCCTAGCTGCCTGCTTATCCAGTGGTTTTAATACTTTCTTAGTTACTGTTCCAGAACAGCAGTCACCCAACCTTTTTGGCACCAGGGACCAGTTTCACGTCAGCCACTTTTCCCGGGGGGGGGGGGGGGGCGGGGGGACAATTTTGTGGGAGGTGCTATTTACGGAGTCTGTCCTAGTCCCCCTTTACAGGACAGTCCCCCCTTTATATCAGTGTCCTCAGTTCCCCTTCACATCACAGCCTCCCTTTACATTACAGTGCCCCTTTACATCACAGTGCCCCTTTACTTTTTAATGGGGACTTCTCTGTGAAGGGGGCACTGTAATGTAAAGGGGGGCTGTGATGTAAAGGGTATTGCACTGCAAAGGGGACACTGCCATATAAAGGGGACTGGACTGTAAAGTCCCCTTTATATTACAGTGCCCCTAGCAGACACAGCCTCCTCCATCACAGTGCCCCTGCAGTATGCCCCCCCCTTTCCTCTGTAACATGACATTTTCCTATTCCAATGTCTGCCTCCCCTGCACAGGACTCGTACCTTTGGCAGGGCAGAGGCTGTGATCAGTCTGTGATTCCTCTCCCAGGTCCCCCACCCGACAATGTCATCCTATCAGCAGGGCAGGGGGCAGGAATGGGCTCTCCATTTCCGACCTGCAGTGCCTCCCACCCCCTGCCTTGCTGATTAGATGACATCGTTGACCGGGTGGGCGGAGGAGTTAGGAGAGGGCAAACAGGCATGGCTGCACAGCAGGAGATGAGCTGTCCCGTGGAGGTGACTGCAGTCTGCGAATGCCCCGTGCAGACCGCGGTTGCCGCTCAACTCCTGCCGTGCGACCTGGTCATCATCAGCACTGGTCCGCAGCCTAGGGGTTGGGAACCCCTGTCCTAGAACATATATGTAGGTCAGAAGTTCTGTCTTTACTCTGCTTCACTGTATACATAGAAGAGATCAGTTTAACCTCCACCCTGGAGCCTGGTGCTAGATCCTAGTTTTTCCTCCTCTAAAAACACGCCAATCAAAAAATGGAGACTACACATGGGACATCCAGGCTTGGACATCCCTTTTTTAAACCAGTGGATTAAGAAAATAGCAGTACAATTTCTTCTTCTTCTTTTTGATTTGTTTCACTAAGGCCGGCCATAAAGAGAGAGAATTTCATTCCTGCAACCACAGTTTCCTATGTACTGGTAGGTTCCATTAGTAACTGTATCTGTGGAGATTAAGCCTGTTCCCTTTCCTGGGGAAACCTTTTTGGCACCAGGAACTGGTTTCACGTCAGCCTGTGCAATGTGCATTGACTTCATCATTTGTAATTTATGTGTCTTGATTGCAATGCAAACTTTGCAATAAAAAAACAAGGATTTTTGGTTGACATACGTTGCAATACATGTTTAAGCTGGCCAACTGCATCAAAGTAATACCTCTCTGGCCAGTCTCTGCTCTGAAAAATACAAATGCTCCAGTGGGTATAGTGCCAATATGGGGCAGATAGACATAAGTTGTAAGAAAGCTACAAGGTTCAGGTCTGGTCAATGACCTGCAATGCTATAGAAGTAAGATATATACTGTACCTGTGCTCAAATCCCAGTAACTTTTACATATATATAATCCATTAGGTGCTAAAGGGCTAAAGGAGTGTAGCTACATGTTGACACTAAAAGGTCTGGAAGAACCCACGACACACTGCTGTACACCCTTTCTAGCAAACTTTACAATAAAAACAGGAATTTTTGGTTCACATACATTACATGTTTAAGCTGACCAACTGCGTCAAAGTAATCCCTCTCTGGTCAGTCCCTACTGTGCTCTGCAAAATGCAAGTGCTCCAATGTATATAGTGCCAATATAGGGCAGATAAACAGAAGTTGTAATAGAGCTACAAGATTCAGGTCTGATCACTGACCTGCAATGCAATAGAAGTAAGATAAACTGTGCTCAAATCCCACATTATTATTATTATTATACATGATTTATATAGCGCCAACAGTTTGCGCAGTGCTTTGCAACATGAGGGCAGACAATACACTTACATATACACAAATCAATACAGGAGGGACCAGAGGGCCCTGCTCGTTAGAGCTTACAATCTAGAAGTAGAGGGGAGTACCGAATTTCACCACTTCCAAAATCCTCGCCTGGGCGAAGGTGACACACCTTGTCCCTCTGCAACTCCCAGGACACCTTACATGTTCCAAGAGTCTGTAGGACCATTCACAGAGCACCTTGGAAGCTCATAGACACTCAGTGGGGAGCTGGCTGTGGTTCCTCAGGAAGACACTGCTGGCTCCAGTATCTAAAATGGCAGCCATGGGGACCTGCAGCAGTAAGAAGAACTGGCTGCAAGAAGAGAGCACTAGGCTCCAGGCACTGGTAAGTACTTAATTCACAGTATTTTTCACTGCCAACTTAAAAAAAATATATAAAGTTTCCCCTTTTTTGAGCTAGTTGGCTTTTTCATTTAAATTACACTGTATATTGTTTTTTTATGATGTTAGTAAGACATATCGTGAAGTAACTGCCCATTTTTTGGGCATGTAGATATTTAGTTATGTATGATCTTGGGTAATCTGCCATCAGTGTACAAATGCTTCCTCTTTAGTGAGCCACTTACGCACATTGAGTAATTTCCTGTCGTACTCTTCACATGAGGCTCATGCTCTGACCTATTTCTTACTTAATTAACACATTATGGTATGTGGTTTAATGATCAAACATGATAAAGTAGTACTCTGTTTTAGACGTGAGGAAGAGGATGTGGAAACAGTCATGGTTGTATGTATGGGACGTGGGTTGATATAGGGGTTAAAGTGTATATAAAGCAAATTTTAAGTTTTTGAATTTAAATAATGTTAAAACCCTTGTAATTTTCTGCTTGTGTTCCATTGGTGAGATATCGCTTCACTTTCTGTCCCTGAGACACAATAGGAAATTAAGGAAAATCTCTCCAAATTTAGGGTAAATTACCCCCTAAGTGATTGATAACAAAACAGGTACCCCTAGTGAAAGAATGTCTGTGAAGGTTCTGCATTTCCCGCACTTCATTCAAAACACAATGCACTTGTGATCTGCAGTGGTTGCCAGTGTTAAGTTAAAGATACCCCAAATTCAGGTTGAAAATGCAGTGCGTTTGCCTGCACAGGATTTCATGGTTCAAAAGCTGCAGCTCTCAGTGGCTAGGTGCAGGCGCCACCCAGTTAATTTTAAAGACAGGTCATCGGCGGCCGCAGCTATTGTTGGTGATCTATCATTATAGTGAACAGGGTTGAAGGCCCCACCTAGCCACTCAGAGCCGCAGCAGGAATCAGAAGATTCCTGCCTATACAATTCGCACCAGCCATAATCGCCAATGTGAATGTAGCCTTAGAGACATCTGCTGGTTGAGGGCTAGAAGGCTGTCAAGATTTGCTTTCCATTAAAAGTTTTGTAATATCCATACTTACAGCTATAAAGGAGAGCAAAGGCTAGTTTTAAAGTGTGCACAGTCTGGGCCTCATTAAAGTGGAGGGCCACCCTAAAATAAAAAATAGCATTAATTTTCTTTAAAAAAATAAAAAAAATTTTTTTTTTTTTTTTTTAACTTACCAGAAACCCCTGTTGCTAGGCAGTCTTCCTAATCTGCCTCTTCCTATGCCGCGGTGCTTCCTCCTCTTCGGTAAGCGGCCCCGTTGCCTTTTGGGGACGTGTGTGTGTCCCAGAAAACAACGGTGTCATTCACAAAGAGCCGCGCGACTTGTGCATACGCAGTAGGAAACGGACATTGAAGCCGCAAGGCTCCACTGCCTGTTTCCCTTCATTAAGATGGCGGCGCCGACAGCCGATCCGATGGACGGATCAGCCTCGGAGGGGCCGACATCGCGGGCTCGCTGGACAGGTAAGTGTCCTTATTAAAAGTCCCCTTTAAGGCATCCTACTTATTGCTTTAATCAGTTGCCAACATGGCACTGTAGCTTTTCACATGCCATCACTGAAGAAATGACACTTTGCTACAATGTAAAGTAGTGAGTGTACAGCTTGTATGATAGTGAAAATTTGCTGTCCCCACTCAACACACAGCCATTAACGTGTAAACTGCTCACAATAAAAGTGAGTACACCCCTAATGTGAAAATGTCATTGAGTTTGAGCGGTAATATCTGAATGATGCCTGCAGCTACAGGCATAATTCAGATATCTTCTTTTTCAGCCGGCGATTCCCTTCACCATGAGAACCATCATATCAGCTTGATCATTCTTATAGGTTGCGAGAGGGGACGCCCCCCCCCTCCCCCCGCCACCCTCTGTTGCTTCTCCCGGCTTGCCTCTGCAATCGGCGAACCAAAAAAGGAACCGACCAGCACTGGATGTTTACCATAGAGATTTACGGTGGGCCAAATGGTCCCCGGAGTCTCTATGATCGCTCGGAGGCCGGGCACGATGTTATGGCATCATACCCGGCCTCTGCATTTGAAAAAATGCCACGCCTCGGCTGGGAAGCCAGGATATTTTTTTTTATTATTTCAGGTTTCCCAGCCTAGAGGTGAGATCTGGGGACTTATTGACCCCAGATCTCACTGTAAAGAGGACCTGTCACCCACTATTCCTATTATAATGGATGTTTATATGGGAACTTTTAAGTAATGAACTTTGGCACCATTCCATGAGCGTGTGCAATTTTGAAGCGTACCATGTTAGGTATCTATTTACTCTGCGTAATATCATCATTCACATTATGCAAAAAAATTGGACTAACTTTACTGTTTTGAAAAATTTCTGCGCAAATACCGTGCAAGATAAAAAGTTGCAACAACCGCCATTTTATTCTCTAGGGCAGAGGTAGGCAACCTCAGCCCTCCAGCTGTGGTGAAACTACAAATCCCATCATGACTGTGATTGGCAGCGTCTTGCAATGTCTCATGGGACTTGTAGTTTCAAAACAGCTGGAGGGCCGAGGATGCCTACTTCTGCTTTAGGGTCTCTGCTAAAAAACATATACTGTATAATGTTTGGGGGTTCTGTGTAATTTTCTAGCAAAAAAAATATGATTTTTGCGTGTAGGAGAGAAATGTCAGAATTGGCCTGGTAGGCAAGTGGTTAAAGGGATTTCTTGGGGACCCCCAGATTACCAGAACAGTGTCCTCATTGGAGAATTTCCCCTCTATTACTTTTCTGGGGATAACCCTAAATTTTGGATTTATTTTACTTTTACTTTCAATAATGGTAAACAGGATAAATAGGCAGGTTGAATCTCCTTAATGGTGGTGCAGACAGCAATACACACTGACAGGTGTTCTAATCCCTCATCCCCCATTACACCTACCTCACTTTGTAACCCCAACATCTGACACTACTCTCTCTACCTCAATTATACCCCAATTATTACCCCCTGCATTTCCCATCATTCCACAGCGCTGCATCCTCTGCATTCTGCATCACCTGCATCCTCCATTATACCTCACGCTGCACTTCCTGCATCTCCCATTGCACCATATTCTGTACCCTTTGCATTAAAGCTGAATTCCAGGAATTCAGCCACTTTGTAAAAAGTGAGGCACACTATGAATTAAGTCCTAAGAGCTGCATGACATCTCCTGGGCTTATCTATATTATTTACATTTGACAGGTTTATTGCTCTATCAGAGAGAGACACTCCAGGATCTAAGAGGAAAGAAGCACACAGAGCAGCTATGTCCGCCTTTCCCCTTTGCTGCCCATTCACAGAGGCCTTTGTATTTTTTGAATGGGCAGAGGGGAGTGGAGGGGCAGGCACAACAGCTGCAGCGACTCTTCTGTTCAAAATGCATGCCTCAAAAGGATCAGCATCAAGCTCCTGGGACTACAGTTATAGCTATCTCCCATGATTATTTTTACATCTGTAAAATATAGACATACAGTCAGGTCCATAAATATTGGGATGTCAACACAATTATAATCTTTTTGGCTCTATACACCACCACAATGGATTTGAAATGAAACGAACAAGATGTGCTTTAACTGCAGACTTTCAGCTTTAATTTGATGGTATTTACATCCAAAATCAGGTGAACGGTGTAGGAATTATAACAGTTTGTATATGTGCCTTCCACTTTTTAAGGGACCAAAAGTAATGGGACAATTGGCTGCTCAGCTGTTCCATGGCCAGGTGTGCGCTATTCCCTCATTATCCCATTTACAAGGAGCAGAGAAAAGGTCCAGAGTTAATTTCAAGTGTGCTATTTGCATTGGGAATCTGTTGCTGTCAACTCTCAATATGAGATCCAAAGAGCTGTCACTATCAGTGAAGCAATCCATCATTAGGCTGAAAAAACAAAACAAACCCATCAGAGAGATAGCAAAAACATTAGGTGTGGCCAAATCAACTGTTTGGAACCTCCTTAAAAAGAAATGTACCGGTGAGCTCAGCAACACCAAAAGACCTGGAAGACCATGGAAAACAACTGTGGTGGGTGACCGAAGAATTCTTTCCCTGGTGAAGAAAACCCTTCACAACAGTTGGCCAGATCGAGAACACTCTCCAGGAGGTAGGTGTATGTGTGTCAAAGTCAACAATCAAGCGAAGACTTCAGACGGAATACAGAGGGTTCACCACAAGATGTAAACCATTGGTGAGCCTCAAAAACAGGAAGGCCAGATTAGAGTTTGCCAAACCACATCTAAAAAAGCCTTCACAGTTCTGAAACAACATCCTATGGACAGATGAGACCAAGGTCAACTTGTACCAGAGTGATAGGAAGAGAAGAGTATGGAGAAGGAAAGGAACTGCTCATGATCCAAAGCATACCACCTCATCAGTGAAGCAGCTAAGGCAGTGTTGGAAAATCATAGTGGCCACACAAAATATTGACAATTTGCTCCCAATTTGGACATTTTTACTTAGGGGTGTAGTCACTTTTGTTGCCAGCGGTTTAGACATTAATGGCTGTGTGTTGAGTTATTTTGAGGGGACAGCAAATTTACAGTTATACAAGCTGTACACTCACTACTTTACATTATAGCAAAGTGTCATTTCTTCACTGTTGTCACATGAAAAGATATAATAAAATATTTACAAAACTGTGAGGGGTGTACTCACTTTTGTTAGATGCTGTACACTTGATTCTGCACAGCGCGGCCGCCCTGTAGCAGTAAATCTGCTATGGGGCGGTTGTAAAAGAGGTTAAAGTGGAATTTTATTCATAAAATTAACTCCTGCTAAATCAATACATGCTGGCCCCTTTTGCAGTTATATATATGTAAAACATTGAAAATAAGTGTCTATGCTGTTTAAAATCCAGTAATACACGGTCTCATCCTGCTATTCACGTGTTTGGTTGCTCTCCATTTTTAGGCACTTTTAGGCACTGCTGAATTTGTAGAGACAGATCTGCTGGCATCCTTAAAAGCAGAAAATAAACCTGCTTATCCTTTACAGTCAAGGAAACTGCATCTGTTTGATCTGCAACTGCCATGGTGCTGCACATGTGCTCAGTTATAACACTAGCCATTTGATGATTTGACAGTTTGGTTAAAGACACTAGCAAATGTAAAAGTTATCAATCCCTGCATTCCAGTAGGTAAATCGATGGGTTTAGTTTTGCTTTAAGATTGACTGCTGGTAAGGAGCTTTGGGCTTCAGCTACCTGGCAGGGGCACCTGTAGTAATCCTGGCCAGCAGAAGACCTAGATCTTACAGTGAATTAGAAGTTGAAGAACAGGAGCTTGTGCCAGATGTCCTCACAGGACTTGCAGAAGCAGGTGGCAGGAATGTGGTCAGACATACAGAATCTGGCAACAGTCGGTCAGTGGAGGTACAGATTCAGAAGATGAGAGCGTAAACAGGAGCCAGGGCGAGCACAGGCAGAGGATGAGCCGAAGCAATAAGCAAGGTGTGGAATCGAGAAGCAAGCCAAAGGTCAGGTATCAGAAGGATTGAGATCAGACTTAATCAAAAGGCAAACCAAGTATAACACAGGAACAAGCAGGGTCTAGTCATGGGTCACAGGAGCTGACAATCACTCAGCAATGATCTTGAGCCTTGCAGTTCTTTAAATAACCCACTGGGCACCAATGTCCAGTCAATGTGCAAGCTCTTGTATAGCACCCCCTGACCTCCAGAGGAGTGGTAATGACCCCTAGAGACAGGGAAAGCTGACATTTCATATTAGGGTGCAGATTTCTAGGCTATGTTGGTGGCGGACAGTGTTTAAAAATGGGCGCCAATCACTTTTATGCTGAACAAAAATGAGTTTAATGCTCAGAGCAACGAACAATTCAGGGAGAGAGGGGTAGGACACAGGACACCCCAAGCCAAAACAGCAGACTAGCAGTCTCCTTTGACAAAAAAGAAAGGTAGACAGCAGTACAGAAAAGAGCCTTTAAAGCAGTTGTATACCCCAAAAAAATAAATAAAAATGTATACACCTGTAAGGCAAAAGGCATAATGAGCTAGTATGTACTGCATACTAACTCATTATGAAATACTTACCTTAGAACGAGGCGTCGGTAACTCACCTGGTCCAGGCCGAGGGAGCTGACATGTTGCATCAGCGTGTCTTCTGGGTGAGTGGCTGGAGCCACAATGTCATCAATCCCATACATGCGCGCGGGAGACTTCTTTGCATCAAAGTCCGGAGTCTGCTGGGCTTTCAGCCGAGAATTCCCTGTGTGCATGCGCCGCTGAAGTCAGCAACTCATTGCGACGGGAATATCTCCTAAACCGTAGAGGTTTAGGAGATATTCTTTTTACCTACAGGTAAACCTTATTATAGGCTTACCTGTAGGTAAAACTGATAAAATTGACTATACAACCGCTTTAGGTTGTAACCAGCAATCTGTACTTTTGCAGCAATAGCTGTCTGCTATAACAACGGAAGAAAAACTCACAAGAAGGTGCAGGAATTCTCTGGATGAAACCGTCTAGACGTTTTCCTAGGCTCTCCACAGTTTCCCGGTCTATGGCAGAGTAACGTCTGATACTTCATCTCAAGTCTCCATCCTTTCCTTCATGCCTCCAGGCAACAAACAGGCTCTCTCTGGCAGAACCTCTAGTAAATGACTAGGCCTTAGCCTTCAGGCCTACCCAGCACAGCGGTTTTATGCACGCACGCGCACGCACGCGCACGCACACACACACACACACACACACACACACACACACACACACACACACACACACACACACACACACACCAAGGTCTGGGTGGAAGAACCCTAATCACTTGACCTCCCCCAATTATATACTCTCGCATAACAACTTAATAAAAAATTGTTTTTTAACCACTTCACCTCTGGACCAGGACTTTTTTTGCTATTCAGCACTGCGCTACTTTAACTGACCATTGAGCAGTCATGCAACGCTGTACCCATACAAACAAAATGTAGGTCCATTTTCTTACATAGATAGAGATTTATTTTGGTAGTATTTGATCACCACTGGATTTTTTATTTTTTGTGATATACCTGTAAATGAAAACAGACTGAAAATTTTTCAAAAATCTATATTTTTTACCTCCTGTTATAAAGAATATCCCATAAACTAAAATGTTGTCATAAATTTAGAGCAAAATGTATTCTGCTACATGTCTTTGGTAAAAAAAAATCCAAATAAGTGTATATTGATTCTTTTGTCTAAAAGTTCTAGCATCTACAAACAATGGTACATATTCTGTAATTTACGCAAATTTTATTTTCTGACTGCCTATCACATTTCTTGAAATGCAAATATGCCCCAGCAGTACACCCTCCCCCCATATGACCACTTTCTGGAAAATTACGAAAAAAAGTGTTTCTTTCTTTTTTTTTTTTTTTTTTTACACAAAGCTGTCACTTAAATTCTATATTGCTCACACATGCCATGGGTATATGTGGAATTACACCCCAAAATCATATTTTTCTGCCTTATACAGCCCACTTCCTGCTTCTTGTCTGGTAAAAAACATAGGTTTATAACATAATGCACATCTCTCTCTCTCACTCTCCTGAGAGTTTGACAGGAAGGGGCGGGGGGAGTCATAAGAGGGCCAATGAGAGCTGCAGAGCTGGAGCTGTGCCTCTGTGTGTCTGTGTAAATCCAGGAAGTGAACAGGCAGCAGCAGCCCCAGCTGCCCACAGTTAAAATGATTGCAGCCAGACTCAGTAGAGGGAGATTTGGCAAGTACAGAATCGCAATATATATAAAATAATATGCAAAGTGATTGGGGGGAAGCTTCAGAATGGCAAAGATGTTTTTATTACAAATTATGTAACCAGACTGCAGTTCTCCTTTAAACAATATTGTGCTATATATTGTGGGGGAATTAGCTTGTGGCGATCGCCTTTTCTGAAGGCCAGTCAGCAAATAGGCATTTTCTTAAAGTTCTGGCAGATGCCAGGTTTATTTGTAGGAGGTTTGCAAAATAAAACAAACAAACAGTAAAGTAAATCCTTGCCATCCAGCGCTTACTAAACAAACAATCTCCTCTCTATACAGTGCGGGGCTGGTCCCCGTCACCCACAAAACAGGCAGAAAAGCAAACCTTTCTTAGTCAAACAGACAGAGCTCCTCTCACTCAGGTTCCTTTCTGAGTCTCAAAACCAGAGCCCTACTGGGCTCTCTTCCTGGATATTTAAAGTCCAGCTGACTATGATCATCTGGACCGGAACCCAGCCTGCCACAGCGGCTGGAAAATCCGAGGTGGATTCCGGTTCAGTCCCTTACAATGGAACAAATGCAAGTTGAAATGTGCCCATTGTCATGTATCTCACCTTGCATACCGTCACAATATATATAGATATAGATCTATATATATATATATATATATATATATATATATATATATATATATATATATATATATATATATATATATGTATATATAATGTATAATATAATTCATGTGATAGCAATAGGCAGTAATAGGCACTCTTGTCTGAGAAATATGGGGTCTTTTAGACTCTAGATTGCTTCTCTGCCCTTAAAGTGTTACTAAACCCAGGACCCTGCATTCACTACTGTATTTCTGGTCTCCCACAGTACACAGAATATAGAGATGCAATTGTTTTAGTAAATATAAACTGCAAAATACATTTTCTCATCAGCTGTTAGAGCAGTCTTGTGACTTCTATCTGTGTCTGGTTAAAGCTTGTAGGAGTTTTCATTCTCCCCTGATTGTCCTATGAGGATGCAGGACCCCTGACACTCAGTTTGGACAGTGCTGATTGGCCCTGTGCTGATCACATGCACTCTCTCAAGAAAAAAAAAAACCCTAGAAATACACACCAAACAGAGCATGTGCAGCTTGCCCCAAAGCTCTGTTTTATCAGGAGACTGGTTGGGGGACTGTGCAAGAAGGGGAGGATCAGATAACACAGGATCAAACAGCCTTTTTATACAATGCAGAGGATTAACACTTACTGCATATACAGACTGATTTTTATTGTTATGGGTTTAGTAACACTTTAAAGCATCTGACCACGCCAAGATCAGTGTGATCAGATGCTTTCCCCAATTTAAAAATGCAACTGAAGTGTTGAAATGCTCAAAGCTTCTGTTTTTTTAGACAACAGAGATGATTGGAGCCGTTCTTGTCTTTGATCAGTTCTATGTCCAATTGGCGGAACCGCCGGCTGCATTCTCAGGTTCCCCTGTGGGACAGAAGAGCCAGAGAAAACTGTGGAAGGCGGCGGAATGGGGCTTGTATAAGCAATCTAATTAGCAGCCAGGATTGCTTTTACATGAAAGCCAACCGCTGGCTCAAAAAAACGATACCAAGATGATGCCTACACCTACAGGCATCACCCCAGTTTAACCACTCAGTACAGCGACATACCAGTACGTTGCTGGTCCTTGTTGGGCATATATGTAATGTTTTTTTTTTTGTTCATGCAGCCTGTGGGCTGAATGAAAAAAGAGACCCTAACAGATTCCACCATTCACATCGATCGATGTGGATGAAGAAATCTCTGCCAGAAAAAGTGTGTATTATACCACCTTGCATCCACCCACTTCTAATAAGGGCATATAAGCAATGTTCTTTTTTTTTTTTTTGGCTGAACAGATTACTCTATTCACATCGATCGATGCGGATGAAGAAATCTATACCAAAAAAAGTGAGAAAAAAAATATGCTGAAGCATATGGGTGATCCACCCACTGACCAACCCAGGCCCTCATACTTCAGAATATACATTCTGTTTTTTAACTGCGGATGAGAAATCTCCTCCTACAGCATTGCAATCACTGATGTATGTATTCTGAAAGCACATCCTGCTGCTGTCTGAATAAACAGATCAGTGCTGCAGCTGAATGGCATTCCTGCAAAGCAAACAATGGTTAACAATAAAACACAGTAAGAAGCAAAAATTAAATTAATAAAACAACCCCCCCCCCCCACTCGTGTTGTGTCTGTGGACCCAAAAACTCTGCGCATAAGCACAGGAACTTTTTTAAATATATAAAGGGGCAGAATTTTTCTCAGGGGCGGGGCCTAAGCGCAGAGCCGTGAACGGGTGGCACAGTGGTGTAGTGAGTAGTACTCTCGCCTAGCAGTAAAAAGGGTTGCTGGTTTGAATCCCAACTATGACACTACCTGCCTGGAGTGTTCTCCCTGTGCCTGCGTGGGTTTCCTCCCACACCCCAAAGACATGCTGGTAGGTTAATTGGCTTCTGTTCAAAATTAGCCCTAGTATATGAATATGAGTTGGGGACCTTAGATTGTGGGCTCCTTGAGGGTAGGGAATGATGTGAGTGTGGAACGCTGTGTGAATTGATGGCGCTATACAAGTACCTTAAATAAAAATAATAATATAATAGATAAGCATCTTAATGAGACACACACCCACACTCACTCCGGTTGAACTGGATGGACTGGTGTCCTTATTCAACCTTACTTACTATGTAAACTATGTAAACGTCCACGAGGACGCACGGCAGGCTAAAACAAATAAAACTACAGCTGTGACAGTCTCTCCTCGATTGACGAGGAGGAAACAAGCAACACAGGGACACAGGAGCTGTGGGACACGTGACAGTTGCAAACTGGCATTTTTGATACAGGAAGGACACCTTTTTCCCAGCACTATGCTGAACTTTATAGCAGCTTTAAATGTCATGATTATATTCAGTGATTAAGTGAAATTTGTATAGTGCCTCTGTTTTTGTACTTAGCACTATGCCTACCAAAAAAGACACCACAAATACCCAAAAAGTAAAGGTTTCACCCCCAGGCTCTCAAGTCACATTTCCACGCTGTCATCCTCGCCTGAATTACCAGTTATGGCAAGCCAGCTGAAGGCTGCAGAGTGAGGACACAGAGGAATAATCATGTCAGGGACAGTCAGCTGACCTGCCTTGTGTGCAGCAGCAGGCTCCACTTTTGTTTTCAGAGCATCTCTTTTAAGTTACCCTCGGTATTTATTTGGAAATAAGAAGTGGTCTGGACAGGAGAAGAAGTGAGATATTGAAGCCCCCCCTTTCAGGATTTACATTTGTGCTGTTCCCCTTACAGCTGTAAGGTAATTACCTGCTACACTCACGGGCTTGGTGAACACCTGAGAATCACTAGGATTGCTGGACACTATTTTCCACATATGTGTGATGCTTCTCTCAGAGTCGGTTCACACGGGGGCAACACGACTTCGAACTCGACTTTTGGAGGCAACTTGGACACGACTTGTCAACACAACTTGGGGCGACTTACAACACGACTTTAAGTCGCCCCAGGCCAGGCGGGGGTTCCCCTTAAAATCCATACCAGACCTAAGGGCCTGGTATGCTCCCAGAGGGGGAACCCATGCCGTTTTTTTTTTTTTAGAAATTTGGCTGGAGTTCCCTCTTGAGAGCTGATAATTCTGTGAGAGTCGCCTCAGTATAGACGGAGATCCGACTTGGAGGCGACTTCCATTGAAATCAATGGGTACCAGTCGCCTAGAAGTCGGATAGAAGTAGTACAGGAACCTTTTCTGAAGTCGGAGCGACTTCAGTAGTGTGCATTAAGACGGCTCTCATTCACTTACATTGATTTTTACATGTAGCGCGACTTGAGGCAACTAGGGGCGACCTGAAGTCGGATCTGAGTTGTCCCTGTGTGAACCGGCTCTCACTGTCGTTTGGAGGATTTAATACACTATATATATATATATATATATATATATATATATATATATATATAGACTTTCACCTGAGTTACACTTGCTATTTTTGGATCGGGATATATGCAATTTTATATATCACAGCCTTCTTTATTAATTTTTCTTCACATGTATTTATTGTTTGTTTTCATATTGACATTTTGAAGTGTGATTATTACTGGTTGATCACTGTGAAGAGTATAGCACACTAGCACTTTATTAATATTGGGGCTATTATTATCATAGTAGCATCTCTACGGATAGCACCATTCACTTAATATGATCTTATATTTATTTATTTATCACTTTATATTAATTATTTATATTTTCACGTTTTGAGCGCAACACCACTTTTTAATAGATATGAACCCCTCAGGAATTATTATCATCCCCCACCTGCCAGAGGTTCCTATGGCCCTAGGGGTGATGAGCAGAGGGGTGGTTATGGATGCCCCTCCTTGGACCCCAACAATTACCAGCATTACCCTCCCTCTAAGGGACGGGGGGTCACCCAGGTTACCACAATTATAGAGGGGATTTTCAAAGGAGAGGCTATGGGGGGCCTCCCATGAGTGGGAGAGGTGGAGCAAACCACAGGGGTCGTGGAAGCGACCACAATCCCCCGGACAGACGAGAGGAGGAGTGGAGACCCTGGTATCCCATGGCACCACTTCAACCTCAACAAGAGTGGCAAAGAAGAGAAGGACAAGAGGATGTAGAGGAGGAAAACTAAAAGAGAACCCTAATGGAAGGAATTTTTAATCTTAGTGAATCCACTTTTTCAGAAGATGAGCTTAAGGTTCTAGAATTGAGACTCAAATTTGCTTTAGAATCTTAATTAGTTTAATGTTTTTATTGATTTTCAGAAGTTTATCAGAAATTGAATATTAAACATTTTTATGCTAAGAATGATTTGCCAGTAAAGCAGGCAGCAGAGGAATATCAACATACTCATCTTAAAAATAAAATTCAAGTCAGTGGTAGAGCAGGATTTGGACAAAATGGTTGTCCATTCCAGCAGATGTAAGAAAGAAAAGACAAGAGGGGAATAGAACAGTTGGAAAAAAGGAAAAATATAGTGATCAGATCAGTCCACGGGGGGATTGGTTATTCTTAACAAAAAGGATTATTTGGATGAATTAAATAGATTGGTGGAGGATAGAGAAACCTATGAGTAACTAAAGGGGAATACCGCCAATACATTTAAAGCCAAACTGAAAAGACTAATTAAAGGGACGCACAAGGAGAGTATATTAAACAAAAAGGATGCAAGATACCTCCTACCAGATGCACCCAAAGTTCCGGTCATCTATCAGTTGCCAAAAGTACACAAGAATCCGCTTAGACCCCCAGGCTGACCGATAGTATGTGGGGTTGACTCACTCTTCTCTAGACTTAGGGAATATCTGGATTGTCTTTTACAACCTCTCACCCTGAAATATCCAGCCTACCTTAAAGATAGTAAGGATATCATAGAATTGTTGAAACCCATGTCAGTTGGTGAGGATTATATCTTAGCCAGTGTGGATGTGAATTCACTTTATACCAATATCCAACAGCACCATGGCTTGGAAGCAGTCAAATGAGTTTTAGGAAAGACAAACATCAAATCCTTTTGGCATGAAAAAAAGTTCTATAGACAAATAAGAGGAGTGGCCATGGAGGCCAAGTATGTTCCGCCAGTGGCCAACCTCTTTATGAGTCAGTGGGAAAACAATGCCATATATGGAAACAATATACCAGAATTGAAATTCTATAAAAGCTATATTGATGATATATTAATAGTGTGGGCAGGATCACAGGAATCTTTTTGTAATTTTCTCAAGGAGATGGAGGCTTCTCCTTTTCAGAGACTTTCAGTCAGGAAGGATCAACTTCCTTGATCTAGTCATATATAAAGAAAACGGGCCTGCTAGTACTATATTGTTGGCTGTTTTATTGTGCAGACATATTTATCTGTAAAGCTGTACGGCTATGTTATGTGATTTATGTTTGTTTGTAAAATCGAATAAACATTTTTCAAAAAAAAAAAAAAAACGGGAAATTGTTCACCCAGACCTTTTTCAAGGAAGTTGATCGAACTAGGAAGTTGCCACTGTCCCAGATGGCTAGGTGGGATTCCTAGGAGGCAGATGATTAGGGTGTGAAGAATTTGTGATAAAGTAGAAGATTATGACATCCAGGCTGAAATAATTTTAGAAAGGTTATGACTGGAGAGATTTAAAGAAAACAAAAGAAATACCCGTATATACTCGAGTATAGGCCGACCCGAATATAAGCCGAGGCCCCCAATTTACCCCCAAAAAACTGGAAAAAATTATTGACTCGTGTATAAGCCGAGGGTGAGACATGCCTGTCCATCCCTGTGTGTCCGTCCATCCCTGTGGGTCCATCCATCCCTGTGTGTGTGTCCATGCATCCGTGTGTGTGTGTGTGTGTGTGTCCATGCATCCGTGTGTGTGTGTGTGTGTGTGTGTGTGTGTGTGTGTGTCCGTGCAGCCTACCTGTGTCCAGCCTGCCTGTGTCCGTCCAGCCTGCGTCCCGTCCAGCCTGCGTCCCGTCCAGCCTGCGTCCCGTCCCGGCCCGGCCCGTCCCGGCCCGTCCCGGCCCGGCCCGTCCTGTCCCGAGCCGAGCCTCCGTCCTTCAGCTCTTCGTCGGCGGCCATTCTAGGATTCAAAAGCCGCGCCTCCGTCGGTGATAGGCGGAACACTCAATTTCCCACTGACTGCTGTTCCGCCTATCGGATGTCCGTGATAGGCGGAACACTCAATTTCCCAGCAGCCTGTGTTCCGCCTATCACGGGCATCGTCTCATCCTCGTTCGTAGTACGAGGATGAGACGATGCCCGTGATAGGCGGAACACAGGCTGCTGGGAAATTCAGTGTTCCGCCTATCACAGGCGAAGGCGGAGCCGGAGGCGCGGCTTTTGAATTCTAGAATGGCCGCTGTCTGTCTGCTCGACACGCTGATCGAGCGGGCAGACAGCGATGACTCGAGTATAAGCCGAGGGGGGCACTTTCAGCCTCAAAAAAGAGGCTGAAAATCTCGGCTTATACTCGAGTATATACGGTAATAAGAAACATGGATAGAGAGTCTTTCCTTAAGAAAAAAAGAGAAGAAGATAGATTATGGTGTTTCTTTCCTGATAGGTTATACTCGGCAACATAAACAGTTTGAACAAATATTAAAAGAGCATTGGCCTCTGTTGCTCAAAGAAAATTGGTGCTTTGACACCTAAGGGAATTTCCTAATTGCTTGTGCAAGAAAGAAGAGGGACCCGTTTTTCAGGTATAATATCAGATCATGCGAAACCAGAAGTTATGTCCTTGTTGACACCCTGGAGGAGGGGTGAAACGCGTTGACGCAGTTCCGTTCCCCCGAACCACTGACATCACTTCCGCCCTCCGTAGAACGCATGCCGACCTGCGGCTCACCCGGAGATCCATGCTGGTGCCTGTTGTGTTTTAGTCTCCTGTAAGTAGTGCCTAGCTAGTGCAAATTTACCTCATCAAACAGTACTTCACTATCAGTTCTTTCTCTGTTTACCACATTATTGTGATCGAGCAACTTTAAACACTTATGGAAATCAGCACAGTCAGAGGCTCCAGAGAAAATGTTTTATCTCTCAACTGATCCTATTAGATTCAAGCTTTTCTGACCCCAGGCAGTAAAGCTGTGGGTCCTTGCCATTTGGTGAGTGGTGTGACAACAGGGGAGTGTGGCACACGGCTCTGTTCTAATTGTGGAGCACCAGCAACAATATTGGAGCACATATGCACTTTTTGAGCACGTAGCACTTTAATTTATAGAGTTATTCATGCCAATTATGTATATTATGGTTTATTAATTGTATTGATTCACCTATTTGCAAGGGCTGTTTATATAGTTTTTTTTCCATTTAAATGTGAAGGCTGCTGTGCCTACTGGCTTTGGACCAGACCTGGAGCTCATCCCTACTAGTCACTGAGGCTTGTCGTATTTTCATACTCTTCCCTCTTTTGCCTCCGTTGGACCCTTCTTTTCTTTCTTACGAAAGTAGATAAGAGGTCTGCCAAAAAAAAAAAGAGCCTTTTGTTAAACAGCTGTATAGTAGTAGAAGTATCTGTAATATATGTAATTGCTGGGATCTCTCACTAGAAGTCAAGCCACTCTCTGCACACTTTAATGTTAACGAAAACTTGCACTTTTAATAAAACATAGTTATCCTGCTCACTACAATGACATGAATATATTGCAGCTTCATTCATATCATTGTCTTTCACATGAGCGAAAATGTAGGAGACTTAAGCTGGCCATAAATGGATCAAAATTCAGCCAGATCAGCAGGGACCACTCGAAATTTCATTCCATGTGTTTCAGTCCCCTCTCCAATCCGTGTGTGGCAGTCCCCTCTCCAATCCATGTGTGGCAGTCCCCTCTTAACAGAAGTCAATCATTTGATCGACTTCTGTTGACTGGATAAGTTGGAAAACTGGCTGAATAAAAAAAAAATAATTAACAGTGTATGGCCATCTTGGCAATCTTTTTTTTTCAATCTGCGACACAGAACACACTGGGTTTGATATAAGAAATTTACAGTAAAGTTACATATATCAACCATTCAGGTGTTGGCTTTCCTTTATGTAACACATATCTCAAAACTGAAGCCTAGAATCTGATTAGTTCAGTGAGCAATACCTCCATTATTTGTAGTGCAAATATTCATAAAACAGTCTGTGTGGTTTTTTTTTATACCTGACAGGGAAGTTGGTCAGATTACAGGTCATATTAGGTTAAAAAAAAATCTCTAGACTTGGAAGGACCCAGATCTTAAGTGACCACATTTCATGTCACGTAAGGATCATGTGTGACCTGTGATTCCACTTCCAACAGGAATGGCACTTGTGTGACGAGGCAGTGAAGCAAGTTAAGTGGAAAATGTACTTACCCAACCAAACATCCAACGAAAGCTAAAAGTATTATGCCTCCAGATACACATCCGGCAATGATGAGGATAGTTTTATCATCCAATCCTGGCTTGCTTCCAACTTGCACTTCATCACATGTACAGTAATCAGCTCCTGCAAATGAAGCATAAAAAAGACATTAGATGATCGTTATTTTAAACATTTAATGGTCTAGACCAGGGATCTCCAAACTTTCTAAAAAAAAGTGCCAGTTTATTGTCCTTCAGACTTTAGGTGGACTGGACTGTGGCTAGTGGGAGTAGAAAATATCCTGGCATCAGTGGGAGTAAACCATGCCTCATTGCTGATGTCAGTGGGAGGAATAGTGCCCCATCATTGAGTGTCATCAGGAGGAATAGTGCCCCATTGTTGGGTGCCAGTGGGAGGAATACTGCCCCATTGTTGGGTGTCAGTGGGAGTAATAGTACCCTCATTGTTGGTGTTCATGTAGGAATTATTGTCCCATTTTTGGTGTCAGTGGTAGAATCAGTGCTTCATATCAGTAGCAGAAATAGTGCCCAAAGGGCCAGATAAAGGCAAGCAAAGGGCCACATCCAGCCTCCGGGCCGCAGTTTGGAGACCATTGGTCTAGACAACTAAAGAGAGGACATCCCTAAAAATAACTGGTAATCTCCACTTTGATAGCCATCATCAGAACAGGTGCCCCCACTGGTAGATTTACCAATGCTTCCCGTTCTGATGACAACTGTAAAATCTTTATTTTCCATCGCTTTCTGTCTCAGTAAAATTGACAAGGATGAAGAATGTGAAGAGTGAATCTATCCAATGGAAACTTAAAAAGTGATAGACATTCCAGCCCTTCCACATGCTATCCAAAAATGTTTTATTATTATTATACAGGATTTATATAGCGCTGACAGTTTACGCAGTGCTTTACAGCATTAGGGCAGACAGTACAATTACAATACAATTCAAAACATGAGGAATCAGAGAGCCCTGCTCGTTTTGGACAAGTTGAGTTTGAGGAAGTGGTGTGACATCCGCACAGATATGTCTGTTAGTAAGTTACTGATGCGTGAGGAGACTGATGGAGTAAGTTGGGTGGAGAGATAGATTTGTGTGTCGTCGGCGTAGAAATGATATTGAAAGCCATGAGAGGCTATCAGCTGACCCAGGGAAGAGGTGTAGATTGAAAATAAAAGCGGTCCAAGGATAGAACCTTGGGGGACCCTGATGGAGAAGGGAAGAGGAGTGGAGGAATTAGAATTGTAAGTGACACTGAAGGTGCGTTGGGATAGGTAGGATGAGAGCCACTGAAAAGCACAGTCACGGAGACCGAGGGAGTGAAGTTTTTTTTATGAGGAGGAGAGGGTGGTTAACCTTTTCAAAGGCAGCTGAAAGGTCCAGAAGTAGGAGTACAGAATAGTCTCCATTGGTTTTTGCAGTTAGTAGGTAATTTGTGAGTTTTAAAAGAGCAGTTTCTGTGGAGTGTTGAGTGCGAAATTCAGATTGAAGGGGATCAATAAGGTTCTTAATGAGTTGGTCACTCGGTTGTAAACCAGGCATGGAAGTAGTTTAGAGGAAAAGGGGAGCAAGGAGCTAGGGCGTAGTGTTAAGATTGGTAGGGTCCAAGGATGGCTTTTCAAGTATGGTGGTGACCAGTGCATGTTTTAGAGCATTGGGGAAGATGCCAGAGGTGAGGGAGAGATTGAAGATGTGGGTTAGAGAGTGTAGGATGGAGTCAGAGGGCGACCATAGCATTTGAGAGGGAATCGGGTCCAAGGGACAGGTGGTTAGGTGAGTGATAGAAAAGAGTTTAGCAACTTTGTCTGTAGTAGCAAATTTGAATAAGGGGATCGCCAGTTGTACCTGTTGACATGGGGTCTTAACTGGGAGAGATACCTGTAGAGTGGAGATTTCATCACGGATTGTATCAATCTGTTTTTACTACAGATGCTTAAATGGGGCTGAATTCACACAACGTCAGGGATGCATGTTAGTAAGAGCTTGACTCTACACTACATTTTTGTTGTTAGTGATGTCCTTACAGCTATTGCACCACAGAAATAGTAGACTTGAACTGACAAAATGGGTACAATTTTACAAAACCTATACAAAAGCATATCAAAAAATCGAACCCAGTCTTTCTCAACCAAGATTCTCTGGAACCATAGGGATTCCTCTAGAGCTTGTAATAGAGGTTGCTTGAGCTGTGGCTGTGATGAAGCTGTGCTCTCATAAATGACAGGCAGTACATGTGTATGCCCCAAGAAGTGACATAAAACACGTCATGCCTTCTGTAGAGCAAAATTAACACCGCGGCCAGAAGGGGGCAGAGAGGTGGCATCAACCATATACATTTAGTATTACCTGATGCCACCTAATGCTGAAAAATAGATTAATGCTTTTCTATAGGCTCCATGAGCTACCAAACATTGAAATGGTGCCAGTTGAACAGAATAGAAGGGGGAGTAGAATAGTGCACATAATAATGTAATTACAAGGTTTTGAGATCAAATGAAGCCAAAGAGCCAATATATGGGGAAGAAAGAGGAAATGTAAAATGCATACATTCTTTTTGAAAAGGGGAAAACAGATAAATATATAAGGAGAATGAAAGGAAGCGGGATATATGAGGACAAGAAGGGTCATATATTCCGAAACCTGTTACCCATATACTGTAGCTCTTCTATAAAAAAAAAATATTTTATGCCCAATAGTGCTATTATCTTCAACTGGGCTTCCATTTGAGCAATTGCTTGGTTAACATTTCTGCTTTTGGGCTACATTTGATGTATTCTAGCCTACACACCTTACTATTTGTGCCTCACGTACTGTGAAATGGTGTTGTGCCATTGTAGTCAATTGTTTGCCCATTTTTTTTATATGATTTTGTATATTGTTTGAACATTTCATGAATTGTTTATAATACAAGTTAATGATTTATCAGTGTAATATATAATTGGGGATTGAATCAAGACTTACCATAACTCTCGATGCATGTTTTGACATGGACCTTGACATCTGTCATGGAGCTAAATCTTACTCCTTTGATGAGTAGGTGAACCTGGTAGGTACCGCTGTCTTGAAACTGGGTTGGGTTGATCACTAATGAACAGTTACCTTTATGCCTTTCCAGGAAACCATGGGCATGCTCATTAGGCTGCTGTACGGGCTCCTTGTTGTTGTCATAGACCATGTAAACTAATTTAGAGTCTCCACCACTCTCTGGTATCATGGTCCATTCCAGATCTAATTTGTCTGTCTGGAAATGTTTGTTCATTTTGTAACTGCAGGGGATCAGAAGATGTTCCCCTGCATCAATTTCAATGTCCTTATTATACACCTTGATGTTATTAGTCGGTGCAGCTAAAAAAGCAAAAGAAAGAAAATGTTTAAAACAATGTACTGTGATACTAATTGATACAACTGCATACTTTTAAAAATAAACAACTTTATTTTAGGGTACTGCTGCAGACTGGTATTAACTTTCTGCATTTATAAAGGGCAGACCTACACAGAGCCTTGCAGACTTCAAATCAGTTGCCTCCACAGTGGCACTTTGAGCCTAACGTGCACACATGCATAGGAGATCAACTGATAATATTATTTTGTAAGTGCTTCAATATTAAATGAGGAGGGTGCAGATGAGCTGGGATTAAAGATGGCCAAAATGTTAGAGGGTTTCTAAACTAGGCAACGGGAGGGGGGGGGGGGGGGGGTCCAGAGGTAGAGATAGTCAGTGTGGAACATAGTCCAGAGGGTAGTATTGGGGGCATTAGTGTTAGGTTGACTAAAGCACATAAACCCAAGGTAAGTATAGTAACAAGTCCTAGTTGCAATCTCAGAACACCCAATAAGAGGATAGTATGTAACCGGTCTAAACTACGTGGTATGTTCCCCAATGCCAGGAGCCTGTCGGACAAGATGGGAGAACTAGAGATACTTTTGTACGAGGAGGATTTGGATTTTGTGGGAATTTTAGAGACTTGGTTAAACAGCTCTCATGATTGACTGGCAACCATTCAAGGGTATAAACTTTATCACAGGGATAGAGAGGGTAAAAAAGGGGGAGGGGTATGCCGTTATATCAAGAGTATTGTACAAGTGAATGTGAGAGATGACATCACTAAGGGAGCTAGGGAGGAGGTGGAATCCTTATGGGTAGAGCTCCAAGAGGGAGGAAGCTAAGGGGAAAATAATACTGGGAGTATGCTATAGGCCCCTGAGGGAGGAGGGGGAGACAGACCTCCTATCACAATTTGCATTAGAAGCAAGGATGGGAAGTGTTATCATAATGAGGGATTTTAATTATCCAGACATAGACTGGGCGGAGGGAAAAGGGGGATTAACTCCAGAGATAACCGAATTCTCCCGCTCTACAAGACTCTGGTCCGGCCGCACCTGGAGTATGCTGTCCAGTTCTGGGCACCAGTCCTCAGGAAGGATGTACTGGAAATGGAGCGAGTACAAAGAAGGGCAACAAAGCTAATAAAGGGTCTGGAGAATA
This sequence comes from Lithobates pipiens, assembly GCF_037356315.1. Lineage (NCBI taxonomy): Eukaryota > Metazoa > Chordata > Amphibia > Anura > Ranidae > Lithobates > Lithobates pipiens. The sequence goes on from NW_027507785.1 coordinate 245,282,432, forward strand.
TTAGTTACGAAGAAAGGTTGCAAGCACTGAACTTATTCTCTCTGGAAAAGAGACGGGATATGATTTTAATTTACAAATACCATACTGGTGACCCCACAATAGAGATAAAACTTTTTTGCGGAAGGGAGTTTAACAAGATACATGGCCACTAATTAAAATTAGAAAAGAGGTTCAACCTTAAACTGTGTAGAGGGTTCTTTACTGTAAGAGTGGCAAGGATGTGTAATTCCCTTCCACAGGTGGTGGTCTCAGCGGGGGGGGGGGCATGAACAGTTTAAAAAAAACATTAGATTAGAACCTGAACAACCGCAACATACAGGGATATACAATGTAATACTGACATATAATCACACGCATAGGTTGGACTTGTGTCTTTTTGCAACCTCACCTACTGTGTAACTATGAAACTTTATCTTCTGTTCGTTGATCTTTCCTGTCATTCAGTAACTGTCTGCCACTATGAGGCAGCTACACTGACAGTCTACAGGAGCCTGAGATTGCACCCCCGATCTGCTGATCAAAGGTGCAATGCTTTACAAGATCCTAATAATAATTTAAAAAAATTATAAATAAATAAATGTACATTTTTTTACCTGCAAAAAAGATGTGCGTTTCTTTTTTTTTTTTACTTCTCCTTTAAATGCCTTAAACCTGTCAAGACTATGCAGACTTGTTGACAGATTCTGTTTGGGCAATAGAAGCACTTAACATGGTTGTAAACCCTCCCTAGTGACTTTTACTTCTAGGTAAACCTAGAATAAGGCTTACCTGTAGGTAGTGGAAATATCTCCTAAACGAGTGCCGTTTAGGAGATATATCACTTGTAGTTCGCCGATGATGTAATTGGCGCATGTGCTGTGAAGAAATGTACCTCTGTGCCATTTCTTCCCCCAGCGTGTGCCGTTACTGACGGCTCCCACACGCATGTGCGGGAGTGACGTCACGTGGCTACAGCCAGTCGGAAAGCTGGAGTCCGTGGCCCCTGGAAGGAAGAGGGGCAAAGATGGATGCAGCCTGCACAGGGGACAGCGATGGATTTGTTTGCAGGTAAGTGTCACATAATGGGCTTGTATGCAATACATACTAGCTCATTATGCTTTTAATTTGCAGGCTTTGCAGGGAGCAAAAGAGGAAGTAAACCCATCAGGGTTTACTCCCTCTTTAAAAAAAGGTACTATATAGAGAATTATTTAATGATATAATAAAATAACCTACCAGAAGAGGTCGACATGAATAGAATAAGAATTCCTGCTAGGATCAAAAAGAGTTTTCTTGGCGTCATTTTTGAAATTTGCAATGTAAAACAAATGCAATCCAAGAGCTCAGCTTATTAGCGACCACTCACTTTAGAAACCAACTGCTGAAAGTGCTGCTGGGGCTGTACATAGAGACAACAGTCACGCGGTGACATCATCACAGCCTCAACTGACAACCAGATGTTTGGTTTTTTTCTACCAGTGAAAGAAAGCTGCAGCGTAGAGCGTCATGTGTGCAGGAAAAGGGAAGGGCCTCAAGCAGCTGTCTTCTCCCTAACAGCACTATCACTTCTATGAGAAGGGCTTTTTTTTCATCCGGAGCACGGCGGTACTGTGTACAGCTCGCCCTGTACTCCTTGCTGATGCTTGCAAACACAAAATCGGCTTCCAGATCACAGCGTGCCTCAAGTGACAGCGCCCCCTCAGTACTGGAGGTGCTTTGCAGGACTGGGGAAGTAGCTGGGGGTAGGTGGGAGCGCTGTTTAAGCGGGAAATCTTCCTTCCTGCAGCATCTTGAAGCTTTCCTCTCATGGATTATATGTTCAAAGAGGATTGATTTATTGAATAACTGTAGTTCAACTTATCCACTCATGGCTGACAATAGTATTTTTTGCTAGAGCATTATTTAGACATGATGTTTTCTGAAAGCTGAGGCTCTGGAGGATGTTGGCATTTTTTATGCCAAAATGATTGTAAAAGATTGTTTTTTATTTTTTTTAACTAACAAACATATCATACTTACCTCCACTGTGCAGCTCATTTTGCAGTGGCCCCAAACATCCTCTTCTGGGGTCCCCCGGCGGCTCTCGTGGCTCCTCCCCGCATCAAATAACCCCCTACCTAGGAGAAGCGCTCTCCCAAGGGGTTACCTTGTGGGCACGCTCCCGAGTCCAGCATTTACGTCCACAGACACGAATGCCGGACTCGGCCCCACCCCCCCAGTGCTCGCGTCATTGGATTTGATTGACAGCAGCAGGAGCCAATGGCTGTGCACTGTAAATGTAAATATCCCTTGTATCCCTTGTAATAGAAAAAAAAAGCATGACAGGACCTCTTTAATGTGAGATCTAGGGTCAAAAAGACCTTGGATCTCACATTTACACTTAAATGCAATAAAACAAAAAAATCATTTTGTTTTCAATAAAAAAAAAAATCCCTTTTAAGGCCATTGGGTAGAAGTGACTTTTGACGTCGCTTCCGTCATCCAATGGTATGGAGTTGAGTGGGGGCCATCATTCCCTCACTCTACTTCCAGCCTCAAAAGGGGAAAGGATCGGATCGTCTACACCGCTAGTGATGGCTCCTGTAAGCGGCGGAGATGACCGGGACGCCAATAAACATGATCTTGCAGCGAATCCGCTGGAGAAATCAATTTTATCCGGAAATGGACCACCCACCGTTTTTAAAAAATACCGGCGTTATAGCGGCTATCTGCCGCCATAACAACAGTAGTCAAGGTCAAAGTACTGACGTATAACGATGGTGGACGATCCAGAAGTGGTTAAACAATATTCACACTTAAATTTTTAGGAAAAAATACACTAACCTGAATGTTAGTGCACACAAACAGAAATAGATAGATACCAAACCTGCCCAGACTGAAACTACACACCTGTGAAAAGCAGACAGAATGCAGTACTTACAATTTTTCAAAGCCTAAAAAAGTGATACTAAAGTCCTTCTTTTGTTTGTTTGTTTGTTTAACCACTTCAGCCCCGGAAGGATTTGCCCCCTTAATAAACAGGCCATTTTTTGCAACACAGCACTGCATCGCTTTAACTGACAATTGCGCAGTTGTGTGATGCTGTACCCAAACAAAATTGATATCGTTTTTTCCCACAAATAGAGCTTTCTTTTGATCACTTCTACGGTTTTTATTTTCTAACCACTTCAGCCCCAGAAGAATTTACCCCCTTCCTGACCAGAGCACCTTTTGCGATTCGCCACTGCGTCGTTTTAACTGACAGTTGCGCGGTCGTGCGACATTGCACCCAAACAAAATCAACGTCCTTTTTTTCCCACAAATAGAGCTTTCTTTTGGTGGTATTGGATCACCCCTGTGGTTTTTATTTTTTGCACTATAAACAAAAAAACAGCGACAATTTTGAAAAAAACACATAATTTTTTACTTTTTGCTATAATAAATATCATCCAAAAATATATAAAAAAAATCATTTTTTTTCCTCAGTTTAGGCCGATAAGTATTCTTCTACATATTTTTCATGATCGGGGCCACTGCAAAGAGCAGGTAAGTATGACAGGTTTGTTATTAAAAAAAACAAAAAAAACAAAAAAAAAAAAACAAAGCTTTACAATTACTTTAAGATTAAAAAAAAAAAACGTCTGCCTTTAGAACCACTTTAACAGCTTATCAATGTATTTGGGGGGAATAATTAATATCCTCTGCCAATTAATAGCAATAAGAAAGCAGCTGCTCCCTGGCTAAGGTAGAAAGATACTGCTTTAGATTGAAATAGGTTTAGTGTGAGAGAGCGCTATTATGAGGACCATGGTCCAATTAAAAAGTGCAAATGCTAATGCAAATATAAATAAATATAGTGTTTTGGTGTGCTGTATACAAATGATGAATAAAAATCATCTTGTGGTGAATTCAGAAAAGTAAATAGCTGTAAATCAATAAAAAGTCCTTTAGATAAACATCTTCAGTGTTTGTCATCTTCAATGTGACATCAAAAGTAAATAATTAGTCTCCAACTGTGGATCATACAACCAAAGTGCTCCATAAGTAGATTCCACTTACCAGAGGGATATGACCTCTTTAATTAAAAAGAAGGTCATACAGCGCTTTTAACAAAAGAATAAAAACTTGTTTAACCGCTTGTCAACTGGCTCATGCTGATATACGGTGGCAAAGTGGTTCATTCCCACAAATCGCCGTATGGGTACGTCTGTACCTTTAAGGGCACACTGCATGGCGGGGAAGCTGATGCGCGTGGCCGGCGGGCGTGATCGCCGCCGGCCACGCACAATCATGTGCACGAGAGCAGTAAACACACAAATCCCTGTTCTGTCAGAACATGATTCCCACACCAGCAACCACACACCAAATACTTTGTTGAAAGGATTTATGATTTTAGGCTGCTTTCATAATGCAGTGCTTCTAAAACGCATTATGCTTTTTTTGCATTACAGCACATATTGATGAATAGCTGGTTGTTAGGACACCATTAGGTGCCAGCTCCTTAACAACAAGCTATTCATTGGTCGTTAAAGGCGCTGGTGGTTGGTTGTTAAAGTAATTCTAGTCTTGTTTTGTTTTTTGTTTTGTTTTTTAAATAACAATTACCTCCTCTGTGCAGTTGGTTTTGCACAGAGCAGCCCGGATCCTCCTCTTTTCGAGGCCCTCTTTGCTGCTGGGTGCCCCCTCAGCCAACAGTTCTCTATGGGGGCACCCACCCAAGCAAAGTTAGAGCTGCTTGTATCCATTCAGATACAGAGCCCCGACCCCTCTCTCCCCTGATTGGCTGACTAATTTTGATTGACAGCCGTGGGAGCAAATGGCGCCACTGCTGTGTCTCAGCCAATCGGGAGGAGTGTCCCGGATGGCTTTGACACGTGTGAACATCGCTGGAGAGAGATGGGGCTCAGGTAAGTAATTTGGGGTGCTGGGGAGGCTGCTACACACAGAAGGTTTTGTATCTTAATGCATTAAGATAAAAAAAAAACCTGCCTTTACAACTCCTTTAAGGAGCCAGAACCCTCTGGCATCCTTAACAACCAGTGATAATGTCTTTCGCTGTACCCCCTCAGTGGTCAGCATTAGGAATGGGCAAACACCCCAGCATAAGTTCGGGCCAAACTTTCGTTGTTTGGACGTTCGGTGAACTGACCATAATGCATTGCGCCGCTGAACAGTGCATGGTAAACCCTGATTGGCCGAAGCAGTGAAAGCTTCAACCAGTCAGGGCACATAGCACTGTCAAAGTCATGATTGGACACTGTCATCATGACTTTATCCAATCATGGCTCATTCCTGCCCCACAGTATAAAAGTATTCTTTCAATGGCAGCCATTTTCAGTGTGATTTGGGCATGGAGAGAGATAGAACAGGGCTCTGTTCAGTGCAATTAGTTAGTTGGTGTGCTATACTGTGCTATTTTGCTTCAATTGTCAGTGTAGAATATTAGTTTAGTGTCAGTCTAGGGACAGTGTGAGTGTAGTGTGCAGCTAGAGTAGGGACAGCTCAGTTTCAGTGTAGTAAAATGAGACCATGTCAGTAATCTTGACATTAGTCTATAGCAGGAATCCTCAAATTACGGCCCTCCAGCTGTTGCGAAACTACACATCCCATGAGGCATTGTAAAACTCTGACATTCATAGACATGACTAGGCATGATGGGAATTGTAGTTCCTGAACAACTGGAGGGTCATAGTTTGAAGACCCATGGTGTATAGCCAGAGTAGGGACAGTTCAGATAGCATCAGTGTAGTGACAGTTGAACACTGTCAATTTGATTGCGTTACTGCCAGTTTAACGCCATTTACTTCTGTATGCATTACTGCAAGTTTAACACCATTTACTTCTGTGTGCGTTACTGCCAGTTTAACACCATCTAGTTTTGTGTGTGTTACTGCCAGTTTAACGCCATATAGTTTTGTGTGTGTTACTGCCAGTTTAACGCCATATAGTTCTGTGTGCGTTACTGCCAGTTTAACGCCATATAGTTCTGTGTGCGTTACTGCCAGTTTAACACCATATAGTTTTTGTGCGTTACTGCAAGTTTAACGCCATTTACTTCTGTGTGCATTACTGCCAGTTTAACATCTAGTTTTTGTGTGCTACTGCCAGTTTAACGCCATATAGTTTTGTGCGTTACTGCAAGTTTAACACCATTTACTTCTGTGTGCATTACTGCCAGTTTAACTCCATCTAGTTTTGTGTGTGTTACTGTCAGTTTAACGCCATATAGTTTTGTGTGCATTACAGCCAGTTTAACGCCATATAGTTCTGTATGCGTTACTGACAGTTTAACGCCATATAGTTTTGTGCGTTACTGCAAGTTTAACACCATTTACTTCTGTGTGCGTTACTGCAAGTTTAATTCCATATAGTTCTATGTGTTACTGTATTTTTTTGGTGCATTATATTGCAGTGTATTATAGTGTATCTGTGGAGTGTGTCTGTGTAGTGTGAGTACTCAAATTACAGTGCACCAAACACCACTTTACATTGATTAAAATGCATCTACATACAGATTTCTACTTCTTCTTTACATTTCCTTGTAAGCACCCCCCCCCCCCCCACCCCCTCCAATAATGTTTGGGAGGACAACAAGGAGAGGCAGACATTCCCTTGGTATTGTAACAAATGTGTCCACAGGCAAAGGTGGATGTGGTGGTCAGTCCTCAGGCAGGGCATCATTTCCTCTGTTTAGCGAGTTTGCTGTGCTATCCAGCCACAGGATGCAGAAGAGGTGGTTGACTTGCTTGCTAAACCTTCCTCATCCTCTCTCACACAAGTAGAGACAAGTAGTCCCCTGCAGTCACCATAGTGGATAAACTTGCCTCTTTGTCCACAGCTATTCCTGCCATAGCCCTAACATCAGCCATGGAGGAGTCCGCTGAGTTATTTGACCACAGCGTCAGCCACTTGCTCTGTGATGATGCCCAGCCATTACTGGATTCAGATGTTGCTTCTGAGATTGAGGATGACAGGAACATAAGCCTAGAGAGAGGATAGAACACTGGTAGACAAATTGACATTCATGTTCCCCCAGCCGCAGAGTATTGCCAAGTTGTCTCCAGTGGTAATGATGATAATGGAGGAGATGGAGATGATGATGATGATGATGAGGTCACTGATGCGACTTGGGTGCCAGATAGAGCAGAGGAGGAAACTGAAGATGAGGGGAACAACCCCAAGGAGGCCAACATCAAGAAAGAGTAGAGAGCAGCCACCCTATTCCATCACATTCTGCAGCTGTTATCTCCTGGCCCACTCCCCAAAGCTCAGCTGTCTGCGCCTTTTTCAGCACATCTGCAGCAGATCGCACTGTTGCTATCTGCAAACTGTGTCTCAGGCACATCAAACATGGCAAAAACACCAGCAATTTGGGTACCACATGCTTTACAAGGCATTTAACATCCAACCACTCAGCCCTTTGGCAAGAGCACCTAAAAGCCACACAAAAGGGGCACAAATCTGTCCCTCCTCCTTACACACTTCAGTCTGCCCCTGCTATACCGAGTCATTACCTCTCAGCAGCCTCCACTGACAGGGGTGATGGTATAGCACAGGGTGTTCCAGGTCCTAGCAGCACATCACCAGCTGTAGACTGTAGCTGGCAAATTTATCTGCCCCATCTGCTACAGTGGGAATAAAATACAGTCCCTGCCACCCACATGTCCAGCGTCTAAATGCAAGCTCGTCAAAGCTATTGGCTCTCCAACTTCTGCCTTCAGCCTGGTGGATTCTGCCCCCTTCCGTGAATGTGCACAATGGCGGGTTCCCAGTTGCTACTACTTTTTATGTAAGGCCATTACATCTCTCTACCATCACGTGGAAGGGAATGTTCTGGCTACGTTGGGCAGTCAGCCGTAAAATCCACCTTAATACTGACACGTGGTCCAGCAAGCATGAGCAGGGATGATATATTTTGTTCACAGTACAGTATCGCTGCTTGCAACTCGAAAGGATGCAGAACAGGGCTTGGTGCTCCAGCTTGCTGTGCCCCCACATCTCCATACAGCTGGTGGTGATGATGCCAGACCTGTGAGCTCTATCCCCTCCTCTTCCTCCACCACCACCATGACCTTCTCTGCTATTCCCAGAGTCAGGCTAAAAGGTGCCATGCAGTGCTTTAGCTGGTGTGTTTAGGGGACAGGAACCACACCGAAGCAGAGATTCTTGTATCTCTGCAGGGACAGGCCCAAAGGTGGTTCACACCACGCCAGCTGGAGCCAGGAATAGTGGTGTGCGATAATAGCTCAAACCTCCTGTCCCCCCTTAGGGAAAGTTGACACATGCCATGCTTGGCATATGTCCATAATTTGGTGGTGCAGCATTTACTAAATACGTACCCAGGGTTGTAAGATGTGCCAAAGCTGGCCAGAAGAGTTCGTGGCCATTTCAGGCAGTCATACACAGCCAGTGCTTGGTTGGCTGAAATTCCACAGGAAATCCACCTGCCCGTAAACCACCTGATTTGTGACATGCCCACCAGGTGGAACTCAAATTTGTCAATGCTGCAGCGGCTATACACACAGCAGAGGGCCATCAGCGAGTACCTGTGCAAATATACGGCACAACGACAGGCTCAGGCCGCCTCAGCTTTTTTTCCCCACACCAATGGCTGATAATTAAGGATGCATGCACTGTATTGTCACCATTTGAGGAGGCCACAAGAATGGTGAGTTTGATCAATCAAAAAAATTAACGATTAATCAAAGAATTAATCTTTAATTTCCACAGCCCTAGATTTTATTAAACATTTTTTCCTGACTCCAGTAGGTTACAGTGTCATAGAAAATGTAGTTTTGAATCTTCTGTTAGTCAAGAGAGCAGCGTTAGAGAAGGCGTCCGCCTAAGTGAGGCATTTTTGGAATTTTTTTAGTCCTTTCCTCCCAGGGCTGTCAGCTTCCACATCCCATCGGGAGTGTCTGCATCACATGGTGGACGATTACCTCTGGGCGAAAACAGAGATGGAGAGCTTTCCAGCTGATGATCCACTGACTTACTGGGTCATGAGAATAGACCACTGGAAAGAACTTGTCCAGTATCCTATTGAGTTGATGGGCTGCCCTGCATCTAGAGTGCTATCAGAATGGGCATTCAGTGCTGCAGGAGGTTTTGTTACTGATCATAGAACGCGTCTGTCTACAGACTCATTCCAGTCCTGGATTAACATCTATGAAGCCCCTGATGCTGATGTCACCGATTAAGTCTTTTTGGGATGTGGAATCTCTGCAGGACTTCGAGACTGCTTAGCTTTGAGGGTGTTCAATCATTTCATCTGGAAGAATGTTTTTGGTATAGGTTTCATAGGCACAATTAACACCCAAAGATCAATTTTTCAGCACCTGTTTGACAGGTGCATATTATTGCAATTCTTTTTGCCTTTATCAAGAGCACCTCTATAGGGTTACGGTGGGAAGGTGCCCCCGACAATCAAAGAGTAATTTTTCTGCACCTGTTTGACAGGTGCATATGATTGCACTTTTTTACAGCTAGACCAATTATTGCTTTCATCAAGAGTACCGCTATAGGGTTAGGGTGGGAAGACGCCACTGACACCCAAAGACCAATTTTTACGTTACTTCTATACAAAGTCAAAGTGACACCAGAATGTATCCAGAAAATCTCTAATCTTGTTCCCAGTGCACTACATTGTAGCCTCATCATACACACTGGCTCCCCAGCTGTTGCTGAGGAAAATAAAGGCAGCTTGCTGGGAAAATGACATTTTTTTTGGGCTTCATAAATGCAATTATTGCTGCAGGCAAATTCTAGACATGGTATAAATCTGCCATTTTACAGGCAGACTAAGGGGACCCCCCAGGCATTGTAAGGAATTTTTCATTTTAATGCTTTCAATTTAAAAATAAAAAAATCACTGCTCATTTAAATATGACATTTTTTACAAACTTTTTTTTTTTATTGATACATGTCCCCCAGGGCAGGACCCGGACCCCTATAACCATTGTATGTTCAATTACTTGCATATAGGCCTTCAAAATGGGCACTTTTAATTTTTGACGTTCGGGTCCCATTGACCCATCCCTAGTCAGTATGCTCCAAATCCCCTTGTGATGCCACCGCCAGAGCAGCGAGGAGGCAAAGAGATAGTGGGCAGGATGGCCTGGAAGATCAGCTCCTAGAATGCAAGAGGAGGGTGGCTGAATTGGTACAGGAAGATAATTGTGACCACCATGGGGGGGCGGGAGGCATTGTTTCGATATCCACTGATTGTTAAGAAAGCTATTCAATGGTTGTTTAGGATGCCGAGTGGGTACCTGCTCCTTAACAACCAGCATATTTTTGCTACATGTAAAACACTTAGTGGGTGCATCTTTGGTGTGCTTTTAAAAGTTTACCAAAGATGCAGCGCATTTATGTGAAATGTCATATAAGATTTAAAGGGAAATACTTTGAATGCATTTTTGTCATGCTGGAAAGATGTGTTCCAGCACAGCAAAAGCACATCCGTTTGAAATTGGGGTCTTAAGCCTGAGGCCGCGTACACACGGGCGGACTGTTCGCCCAACCTTGTCCGCTGAACAGTGTTTGGGCGGACAGTCCGCTCGGAAAGTCCGCCCATTTCGAGCGCGTGTACAGGTAGGCGGGGCCCGCGAAGGAGACGTCGCGGGCTCCGCCGCCTGGAATGGGCTTAAAGGGGAACCCCAACGCCGAAAAAAATCGGCGTGGGGGTTCCCCCAAAGTCCACACCAGACCCTTGTCCGAGCACGCCACCCGGCCGGCCAGGAAAGGGGGGCGAGCGAGCGCGCCCCCCCTCCTGAGCCTTACCAGGCCGCGTGCCCTCAACATGGGGGGGTGCCTTGGGGAAGGGGGGGCCGCGCGGCCCCCCCACCCCAAAGCACCTTGTCCCCATGTTGATGAGGACAAGGGCCTCTTCCCGACAACCCTGGCCGTTGGTTGTCGGGGTCTGCGGGCGGGGGGCTTATCGGAATCCGGGAGCCCCCTTTAAGAAGGGGGCCCCCGGATACCGGCCCCCCACCCTATGTGAATGAGTATGGGGTACAATGTACCCCTACCCATTCACCTGTGAAATAAAGTACAAAAAAAAACACAACATAGGGAAAAAATATTTTATTGCACAGCTCCGGGGGTCTTCCGTCTTCGGGGGTCTTCTCGCCGGACTCCTCCGCTATGTGTGTGTAGCTCTTTTACTAGCGGAGGAGTCCGGCTTTCTTCCTCCCCGCCGCCGGCCTCTTCTCCCGACTTCGGGGGTCTTGTCCCCCTCTTCGGTTCTTCTGCCGGGCCACCGCGCCTTCTTCTAGCTCTTTTACAGGCGGTGGCCCGGTCTTCTGTCGCCGCTGCCTTCCGTTCTTCTGTCGCCGCCTTCGGTTCTTCTGCCGGGCCACCGCGCCTTCTTGTAGCTCTTTTACAGGCGGTGGCCCGGTCTTCTGTCGCCGCTGTCGTCGCCGCCGCCGCCGCCTTCCGTTCTTGTTCTTCTTCTTCTTCTTCTCCTGGAGATGTTGACTCGACGAGCTCTCCGGCCGGAATGCCAGAGCCGCGCTGTGCGGTCACTTATATAGTGACAATGGGGCGGTGTCACATGGTATATGTCACATGGGTTGGTCACATGGGTTGATGTCACATGGGGACTATGACATCGTAAGGGGGCGGGGTCACCATGTGACCAACCCATGTGACATATACCATGTGACACCGCCCCATTGTCACTATATAAGTGACCGCACAGCGCGGCTCTGGCATTCCGGCCGGAGAGCTCGTCGAGTCAACATCTCCAGGAGAAGAAGAAGAAGAAGAACAAGAACGGAAGGCGGCGGCGGCGGCGACGACAGCGGCGACAGAAGACCGGGCCACCGCCTGTAAAAGAGCTACAAGAAGGCGCGGTGGCCCGGCAGACGAACCGAAGGCGGCGACAGAAGAACGGAAGGCAGCGGCGACAGAAGACCGGGCCACCGCCTGTAAAAGAGCTAGAAGAAGGCGTGGTGGCCCGGCAGAAGAACCGAAGAGGGGGACAAGACCCCCGAAGTCGGGAGAAGAGGCCGGCGGCGGGGAGGAAGAAAGCCGGACTCCTCCGCTAGTAAAAGAGCTACACACACATAGCGGAGGAGTCCGGCGAGAAGACCCCCGAAGACGGAAGACCCCCGGAGCTGTGCAATAAAATATTTTTTCTCGTGTGTTGTGTTTTTTTTTTGGGTACTTTTATTTCACAGGTGAATGGGTAGGGGTACATTGTACCCCATACTCATTCACATAGGGTGGGGGGCCGGTATCCGGGGGCCCCCTTCTTAAAGGGGGCTCCCGGATTCCGATAAGCCCCCCGCCCGCAGACCCCGACAACCAACGGCCAGGGTTGTCGGGAAGAGGCCCTTGTCCTCATCAACATGGGGACAAGGTGCTTTGGGGTGGGGGGGCCGCGCGGCCCCCCCTTCCCCAAGGCACCCCCCCATGTTGAGGGCACGCGGCCTGGTACGGCTCAGGAGGGGGGGCGCGCTCGCTCGCCCCCCTTTCCTGGCCGGCCGGGTAGCGTGCTCGGACAAGGGTCTGTTGTGGACTTTGGGGGGACCCCACGCCGATTTTTTTCGGCGTTGGGGTTCCCCTTTAAGCCCATTCCAGGCGGCGGAGCCCGCGACGTCTCCTTCGCGGGCCCCGCCTACCTGTACACGCGCTCGAAATGGGCGGATTTGCCTCCTCCTTACGTGGGCGAGTCCGTTCATTTCAAAAGTTGAGCGAACTGTTTGGCAAACAGTTCGCTGAAACAGTCCGCTCGTGTGTGGGCAAGTCCGCTCATGCAAATTTTGAGCGGACTGTTTGCCGAAACTGTTTGACGAACAAGGTTGGGCAAACAGTCCGCGCGTGTGTACGCGGCCTGACTGGTTGCTGTATGCATAAGTTTTGTTTTGTTCTAAAATCCTTCTTACCATTTGGAATAACACTGTTCTAGGCTCAGCCCCTGTATTCACACCTAGGCTAGGTTGACATTATGTGTCTGTACGTGTTTTATTTATCTATTTAAAAAAAAAAAAGTATGTTGTTTTTTTTTTATGCATTCCCATTGAAATCTATGGGGCCAGAGATGCACATTGTTGCACAGTGTGAAGGGATCCCCTGTAAACAAACAGAAATCTTGTTGTGTATCAGCCAACATTTGTAAAATTGCACAGGTGTGAACAGGGACTTAACAGATCTTGTCTCCTTCTGTGACAAAGATGTGGCCTCCTTGTCCCATCTTTGTCATTTTGAACAATTGTGTTAGGTCTAGTGTGTAATAAGTAGGGGTGCAACGGATCAGAAAACACACGGATCAGATCGTTCCTTGGATCAGAGTCACGGATCACATCATTTTTCGGATCAGCAAATAATAATTGAATTTGCAAAAAAACCTGTGAAAATTCCACCACCATATAGTCCCCACTGTAATATCCACAATCTTCCCACTGTAATATCCACGTCATCTCCCCCACTATAATATTGGCTGAGTATGGCTGGATACGGCCGAGTAAGGCTGGATACGGCTGGGTATTGGCGAGTATGGCTGGGTATCACCGAGTATTGCAAGGTATGGCAGGGTATTGCAGAGTATTGGCAGGGTATTGCAGAGTATTGGCAGGGTGTTGCAGAGTATTGCAGGGTATTGCAGGGTATTGCAGAGTATGGCAGGGTATTGCAGAGTATTGGCAGTGTATGGAAGAGTATTGGCAGGGTATTTCAGAGTATTGGCAGGGTATTTCAGAGTAATGGCAGGGTATTTCAGAGTATTGGCAGGGTATTTCAGAGTAATGGCAGGGTATTTCAGAGTATTGGCAGGGTATTTCAGAGTATTGGTAGGGTGTTGCAGAGTATTGGCAGGGTGTTGCATGACATGACGCCAGTTTGTGTACAAGTGATCACTCCATCATTTGTCATACAAGTGTGAACTGGACCTTGCAGACTCTGCAACAAACATGCTTTGTGACCACATAATGCTTCATTGCACATGTGAACAAGCCCATACAGACAGGCACAGTCACTCACAAACAGACACAAGACCTACACACAAACACAGACATACACACTTCCTCTGCTTGGAAAGTGTTGAATGGGCTGTCCCCACCCAACTTCTCTTCCCCTCCAATCAGCAGAAAGTGGGTGTTCTGCTCCGGAATTTAAATGGGCATTCCTTGCCTATAGCCCCCCCTCTAATTTGCAACAGGAGGATGGAGGAAGGAGTTTCTCATTCTACTGCAGTTTGCTGGTCCACTTGGCCTCTGTGGGTCCTGATTTCCAATGATGATGTTGCTCTGAGGCCGCCCACAGGCAGTAACTGGTATACGTAGGCCCCCCTACTGACCTGATGGGGCCCGGGTCCAGTACAAGAGGGCTGCCTGTACCCCAGAGTATACAAGAAGATATCAGTTCACAAGATTTCTGGCAAAATCAACAGGTTTTTATTTTTTGCATACTTGAACAAATATAACAGAATGGTGGTGTATTTAACAGACCAAATGGGAGTTCACATAAAACATTTTGTTTTATTTCTACAGAAGCCAGGCTGGCTCTGAAGACTTACATAAGTTTTATTCAGCAAACCATCTCAGACCCTGAAAAGGTTCAAGGGAGACTCCATAAAGAAGATAAGGTATATTAGCAGAAATATACTGTTTCCTATAGAGTAGATCACTGAACATAATCTTTAACTATTTTGACTCACCCCTGTATACCTGCTATGGACCAGAGCAATTTTTACATTTCTGCTCAGTGACTGTTTATTCTGTAATATCTTTGTTATTGCTTATTATGACAAAGAAAGATATCTATATATTTTATATACAGTATCTCACAAAAGTGAGTACACCCCTCATATTTTTGTAAATATTTTATTCTTTCTTTTCATGTGACAACACTGAAGAACTTACACTTTGCTACAATGTAAAGTTGTGAGTGTACAGCTTGTATAACAGTGTAAATTTGCTGTCACCTCAAATTAACTCAACACACAGCCATTAATGTCTAAACCGCTAGCAACAAAAGTGAGTACACCCCTAAATGAAAATGTCCAAATTGGGCCCAAGTAACTATTTTTCTTCCCCAGTATCATGTGACTCGTTAGTGTTACAAGGTCTCAGGTGTGAATGAGGAGCAGGTGTGTTAAATTTGGTGTTATCACTCTCACTCTCTCATACTGGTCACTGGAAATTCAACATGGCACTTCATGACAAAAAACTCTCTGGGGATCTGAAAAAAAGAATTATTGATCTACATAAAGATGGCCTAGGCTATAAGAAGATTGCCAAGACCCTGAAACTGAGCTGCAGCACTGTGACCAAGGCCATAGAGCGGTTTAACAGGACAGGTTCCACTCAGAACAGGCCTCTTCATGGTTGACTAAAGAAGTTGAGTGCACATGCTCAGCCTCATATCCAGAGGTTGTCTTTGGGAAATAGACATATGAGTGCTGCCAGCATTGCTGCAGAGGTTAAAGGGGTGGGGGGTCAGCCTGTCAGGGCTCAGACTATACGCCTCACACTGCATCAAATGCATCTGCATGGCTGTCATCCCAGAAGGAAGCCTCTTCTAAAGATGATGCACAAGAAAGCCTGCAAGCAGTTTGCTAAAGACAAGTAGACTAAGGACATGGATTACTGAAATCATGTCCTGTGGTCTGATGAGACCAAGATAAACTTATTTGGTTCAGATGGTGTCAAGCGTGTGGCAGCAACCAGGTGAGGAATACAAAGACAAGTGTTTCTTGCCTAAAGTCAAGCATGGTGGTGGGAGTGTCATGGTCTGGGGCTGCATGAGTGCTGCCGGCACTGGAGAGCTACAGTTCATTGAGGGAACCATGAATGTCAACATGTAATGTGACATACTGAAGCAAAGCATGGTCCTCTCCCTTCAGAGACTGGGCTGCAGGGCAGTATTCCAACATAACAACCCAAAACACACCTCCAAGACGACCACTGCCTTGTTAAAGAAGCTGAGGGTAAAGGTGATGGACTGGCAAGCATATCTCCAGACCTAAACCCTATTGAACATCTGTGGGGCATCCTTAAACAAAAGGTGGAGGAGCGCAAGGTCTCTAACATCCACCAGCTCTATAATGTCTTCATGGAGGAGTGAAAGATGACTCCAGCAACAACCTGTGAGGCTCTGGTGAAGTCCATGCTCAAGAGGGTTAAGGCAGTGCTGGAAAATAATAGTGGCCACACAAAATATTGACAATTTGTACATTTTCACTTAGAGGTGTACTCACTTTTGTTGCCAGCGGTTTAGACATTAATGGCTGTGTGAAAAGATATAATAAAATATTTACAAAAATGTGAGGGGTATACTTGTGTGTGTGTGTGTGTGTGTGTGTGTGTGTGTGTGTATATATATATATATAAAATTTTCCACGCGCCCACTCATATTTTGCAAGTGGAAAATGAGGGCTGGCGAGGAGCTGGGCTGCCTGGGAGGTGGGGGGGCTAGCACCGCCAGTGGGCGGGGTTGACCGGGAGCCGTTCTCCCGGTGGAAACATGCATGGAGTTGAGGGAGAGCTGCGGGATCACCGAGTGGTAAAACACGCTGTAACAGCTTACATTGAAACTGTCTCCGCTCTGCTCACTCTCACACCGCCTCGCCTCCTCCTAACCCCCGTGCCTGTGATAGACAGAATGCGGGTCCAATGCTGGGATGCATTTTGTTTATTACAGGCATGGGGTTAGGAGGAGGCGGGCTGTGTGAGAGTGAGCAGAGCGGAGACAGTTTCAATGTAAGCTGTTACAGCGTGTATTACCGCTCTGTGATCCCGCGGCTCTTCTCTAACTCCAGTCACTATCCAGCCACCCCTCTCACTTCCTCCGCCCTGGTAAGGCTAAAATGGGGCAATGTAAGGCTGCAATGGAGGCACAGTGAGGCTGCAATTTGGGGCATGGTGAGGCTGCAATGTGGGGCACGGTGAAGCTGCAATGTGGGGCATGGTGAGGCTGCAATGTGGGGAACGGTGAGGCTGCAATGTGGGGCACAGTGAGGCTGCAATGTGGGGTACGGCGAGGCTTCAATGTGGGGCACGGCGAGGCTACAATGTGGGGCACAGCGGGGCTGCAATTTGGGCCACGGCGAGGCTGCAATTTGGGGCACGGCGAGGCTACAATGTGGGGCACGGCGAGGCTGCAATGTGGGGTAGAATGAGGCTGCAATATGGGGCACGGTGGGTCTGCAATGTGGGGCACGGTGAGGCTACAATGTGGGGCACAGTGAGGCTACAATGTGTGGCACGGTGAGACTGCAATTTGGGGCACGGTGAGGCTACAATGAGGGGCACGGTGAGGCTACAATGTGGGGCACGGTGAGGCTGCAATTTGGGGCACGGTGAGGCTACAATGTGGGGCACGATGAGGCTGCAATGTGGGGTACGATGAGGCTGCAATGTGGGGCACGATGAGGCTGCAATGTGGGGCACGGTGAGGCTACAATGTGGGGCACGGTGAGGCTACAATGTGGGGCACGGTGAGGCTGCAATTTGGGGCATGGTGAGGCTACAATGTGGGGCACGGTGAGGCTACAATGTGGTGCACAGTGATGCTGCAATGTGGGGCCCGGTGAGGCTACAATGTGGGGCACAGTGAGGCTGAATTTGGGGCACGGTGAGGCTACAATGTGGGGCACGGTGAGGCTACAATGTGGGGCACAGTGAGGCTGCAATGTTGCTCATGGTGAGGCTACAATCTGGGGCACGGTGAGGCAACACTGAGGGGCACGGTGAGGCTATAATGTGGGGCACAGTGAGGCTGCAATGATGGGCACACGTCACACTGCACTGATGGGCACAAGGTGATCCTGCATTACAAAAATTTATTTTTGTAAGTTAATTCTGCATAAAACATTTAAGTGTCATTTCATGAGATAATTTATGATGGCGTGATTAGGGGCGGGGCAGGGGAAGGGTTGGGTGGCGAAACTGGTGGCAAGTAACCCTTGAGACCTGGCTAGTAGCTCAAGACTTGAAATTTTGAGCCTGCCCTGTGTATGTGTATATATATATATATATATATATATATATATATATATATGTATGTATATATATATAAAATACGGTATTTATTGTCCCCAGAACAGTAATAAATGGAGACACTCTCACTTTGGTGAGATTTCCTTTTACTTTACAATGGCAGCTCTCTGTTCTAAAACATGTAAAAAATGTAAATGTGCACATGAACAGGTCGATATACAAACCAGTATAAAGGGTGTCCCCAGCACACTTTCAACATAGTCAGCAAAAAAAGTTGTGTGTTTTTTTCTTGGGGGGGGGGGGGGGGCTGGCAAGCTCGGGGCCCATTCACACTAGGTGCAGTTACCTGCTTTTCCACATGCGTTTATTTCTTTCAGAACTTAGCTATGAATGCTTGGAAAGCCAAAAATGAATGGCTGGAGAACAACAAAAATGCAACGACACAAGACTTTGTAGACCAGAAGCTGCAACTGGAAAGCACAATGCAGTCTGTCTTCACAAAACTTAATACACCACGTAAGAGTTTTTCTTTTTTTTGTAGCAGCTGTGTTTAACCACTCCAGCCCCGGAAGGATTTACCCCTTAATGACCAGGCCATTTTTTGCAATACGGCACTGCAACGTTTTAACTGAGAATTGCACGTTTGTTCGACGCTGTACCTGAACAAAATTGTTGTCCTTTTTTTTCCCCAGAAATAAAGTTTTCTTTTGGTGATATTTGATCACCCCCCTTTTTTTGCGCTATAAACAAAAAAAGACCAACAATTTAAAAAAAAAAAACAATATTTTTTTATTTTTGCAAGAATAGATATCCAAAAAAAATGTAAAAAAACGAATTTCTTCATCAGTTTAGGCCAATATGTATTCTACATATTTTTGATACAAAAAATCACAATACGTGTTTATTGATTGGTTTGCGCAAAAGTTATAGCTTCTATAAAATAGGGGATAGATTTATGGCATTTTTTTTTTTACTAGTAATGGCAGTGATCAGTGATTTTTAGTGGGACTGTGACATTGCAGCGGACAGATCAGACACTTTTGACCCTTTTGGGACTAGTGACATTTATATCAGTGCTATAAAAATGTACCGATTACTGTATAAATTACACTGGCAGGGAAGGGTTTAACACTAGGGGGCGATCAAGGGGTTAAGTGTGTCCTAGGGAGGTGTTTCTAACTGTGGGGGGAGGGGACTGACTGGAAGTACAGAGAGATCGCTATTCCTGATCGCTAGGAACAGACAATCACACTGTACTCCCCTAACAGAATGGGGATCTGCTTTGTTTACATTGACAGATCCCCGTTCTTCCTCCCTGTGGAGCAATCACAGGTGCTCCAGCGCCAGAGCACCCAGGGTGTGTCTATTAAACAAACTGCCGTACTGGTATGGCGATTCGCACAATAGAGTTGACCTGCTGCCGTATATCGGCAGGGGCTGGTCGGCAAAGATTAAGATTTCATCCTAGTAGTAAAAGGCTGCAGTCACTAAGTTGCAGGATCAATATCAATGACCTTTAGGCTCCATTCGCACTTGTAGGACTCCAAAGTTGTGCCGACTTTGGAGTACAACTTTGGTGCAAATTTGGATGGGTGCATCTTGGATACAACTTTGGCTTTGACCAGTGATAATGTTGCATTGTATAACATTCAGGTATGACCTTTGAGGGTTAACATTGAAGTCTATGTCCCTCACGTTGCATGAAAGTCTGACCAAGGTAGTTCATGAACTACTTAGAAGTCGCTGCAACTTTAAGTCACACATATATATAAATGGTTATCATTGGAAAACATGGGGAACGACTTGTCATGTGATTTTGATGTCCAAAGTTGCATGGCAAGTCCCACAAGTGTGAACAGAGCCTTATATCACATTTTTTTTTGGGGGGGGGGGGGGTTAAATATCCTTTAGGCTAAGTTTCCACCATTTCAACCCTAAAGTTGCGCAATTTACAGTGCAACTTTGCAATGCAATTTTTGATGCGATGTCATGCAACCCGTGAGATCCACGTGAGGACAAGTCGCACAACAACTCGCAGTTGTGGAAACAGAGCGACACATGAAGTTGCATGACAAGTCAAAATCCATGTATTTCAATGGTCCCTGTTCTAATTTGTTGCGACTAAAGTCGCAGCGATTCCAAAGAAGGTTTTTGCAATTTTTTGTTTTGACTTCGGTCGCATGGATCTCACCAGTCGCGTGACATTGCATCAAAAATCGCATTGCAAAGTCGCGCTGTAAATCGCAATAGTGGAAACCCAGCCTAGAGGATATTTAAATAGGAATTTAATATATTGCAGATTATCAGTCTTTAGATATGGAGGTAGCATTTGTTTTCATTTCAGGCTAAGAACATTTTCTGCAAATACAAAAAATAACTTTATTTTAACAGTCCTGTGTCCTTGTAACTTCATGTATGCTGATATGATATATCAAACAATCTTAGCTGTTTTTTTTTTCATTTAGCTTCTGTGAACAACAAAAGAACAAAAAAAGTGATAAAGTGCAGGAGGGGTTAGCAAACCAAAGCAGCCTAGTGACAGCCATCGCTCCCACTATAGATACAGAGGGTCAGTGTAGCTACTCTAGGCAGATCGTAGATTACGCAACCACAGGTAGAAGGAAAGAAAATGGCTTGATTTCCCCATCAACACAGTCAATGTTGATAGGGAAATCCCTCCCACAGCGCTATTATGTTATGCTGATGGAGAGTCTTCACTGCTGGCAGAACACAATGATTAGTGTTACCAGCTATAGTCGGCGTCACTAATCATTCAGAAAAACAGTGACAGGCTGGTTGTACACAAGTCAGTCAATAGATCAACTTGTGTACAACCAGGGTCCATACATGGATTGAAATGAGTCCGGTTCCTGCTGAACCAATTCATGTATGGTCGGATATAGGCTAGGAAGTGTGTTATTCATATGACTTTAAGGTGAAAATAAAGAAAAAAATAAGCCTAAAAAGGAAACAAATCACATCTAGAACTAAAACGCTGCAATATACTTAAATTTTTGTGTTTAGATACAGAGGACAATACGATGAGGGGCAAATGCAGCAATGTGATCTAAGCTAAAAAATAAACACAAATCGGTCTATTTATGAATGTTAAAGTGGAGTTCCACCCCCAAAAAAATATTTATTAATGTGCTTAAAAAAAAAAATTTGAAGAAACTTTTTTTTTTTTTTTTTACTCACCTCTAAATGCCTGTTACGGTCCCTCGTAGTCTGCCTCCTTCGGCTTCTAGGCTTCTGACATCACTTCCCTCGGCGCAGGAAGGGAGATCACCTCTCCCCCCTCCCTCTTGTCAATCATCTGGGACACGTGACAGGTCCCAGATGATTGCACGGGCAGTCTCAGTGCGCAGCTCGCACATGCGCAGTGGGTGCCCGGTAAAGCCACAGCCAGGCGCCCACAGTTAAAATGCCGGCGCTGCCGAATGGAAGGGGAGACGAGCGGGGCTTAGATCCCCCGCATCGCTGGACCCTGGGACAGGTAAGTGTCCGATTATCAAAAGTCAGCAGCTGCAGTATTTTTTTTTTTTTAAGCTGAACACTGCTTTAAAACAAGATTGACATAACCTTCATCCTGAATTGACACATTTTTCCAATTGAATCCAAGTAGAAAAAAGTGTGAAGCCTCTGTGATTATACGAATCTTGCATTAAAGGGGATTGTGAAGCCAGAAGGTTTTTTTATCTTAAAGTGGAGTTCTGCCGCTGCTGTGTCTCCAGTGTGAAAGCCCCCACGGTCCAGCGCTATGGATGTACGAAGCCCCGCTCCACTCCCCCGGCTCTCAGAGACGCCGACATTCTGACTGTGGGTGCCCAGCTGTGGCTGCACAGCCGGGCACGCACTGCGCAATGCGCGAGCCATAAGGCTGCGCGCTGTCAATGGCTGGGCAATCTTCTAGGATCTGTGACGAGTCCCAGAAGATTGCAGGGAGGGAGGGGGGAGAGGTGAAATTCCTTCCAGCCCGCGGAGCCCCAGGAGGAAGTGGGAGCTGGATGCCTCTAAAAAGAGGGTATCCGCTCCCCCCCCCCAAAAAAATGACATGCCAAATGTGGCATGTCAGGGGGTCACCTTCACTTAAAGTGGAAGTTCCATTTTTGTGTGGAACTCCGCTTTATTGCATTCTTTGCATTAAGATAAAAAGCCTTCTGTGTGCAGAAGCCTCCCTCAGCCCCCTTAATACTTACCTGAGCCCCATCTCTATCCAGCGATGTCCACGAGTGTCTCAGTCATTCGAGACTCTCCTTCCTGATTGGCTGAGACACAGCAGCAGCACCATTGCACTGCTGCTGTCAATCAAAGTCAGTCAGCCAATCAGGAGAGAGAGGGGTGGGGCCAAACTGCAGCTCCCTGTCTGAATGGACACAGGGAGCTGTGACTCGGCTCGGGTGCCCCCATAGCAAGATGCTTGCTGTGGGGGCACTCGAGAGGAGGGGCCAAGAGAGCCGAAGATGGACCCGAGAAGAGGAGGATCTGGGCTGCTCTGTGCAAATCCACTGCAACAGAGCAGGTAAGTATAATAGGTTTGTTATTTTTATAGAAAAAAAAAAAACAAGACTTTACAATCACTTTAAAACATTTATAAATAGACCCCAAAATCTGAAATGTACAGCACCATTTACTGGAATTTTCTAGAATACTGGATTGTTTATATCATACATTTAAAAAAAGCAAATACACGGAAAACAATCTACATATTAAACAACTGCGTTCAAAAACAAAGTCTATAACCTACAGCTAAATAAAATAAAAATCTTTTGGGAATATGGAATTATTTATTTCATTTGAACATAAAATAGTTTTGAAAAAGTAACTTTGAATAAAGACATAGGAACCCTTTTATTATACTGAACAAGTGAGTAAAATCTGTACATGAAAACTAATTTGAGTTATGCCGTGTACACACGACCGGACTTTTCGACAGCAAAGTTCCGATAGAACGAATCCGTCTGAAAATTTGATCGTGTGTGGGCTTCATCGGACCTTTTCTGTCTAAAAATGTGATGGACTCTAGAAATAGAACATGTTTCAAATATTTCCGCCGGAATTAGTTCCTATCGAGAAAACCGTTCGTCTGTATGCAGGTCCGACAGACCAACAACGACGCAAGGGCAGCTATTGGCTACTGGCTATTGAACTTTTCTAGTCCCATCATACGTCATCACGTTAAACGATCGACTTTGGTGTGACCGTATGTAGGCAAGTCCGTTTCAGTGGAACTCCGTCGAAAAGTCAGTTGAAAAATCCGAGTTCATTCCGACGGAAAGTCCGGTCGTGTGTACGTGGCATTAGGCTTCTATTACAGAAAATAAATATATACTCTTTTTATTAATATCTGGAGCAATTTAAAATAATTATTGTTTGTTTTTCTTTAAAGGTACAGAAACCGGAAAATCCAAACGCTGATAAATGCTGAGCACCAGTTTCATTTTTTTGTTTGTTTGTTTTGTTTTTGGTTTTTATTTACTAAAGACTTGTATTTGGAGACAGAAAATTGTTTATTTTACTTCCTATACCACTCTTACTACCTATGTTTTTTTTTTCGTTTTGTTTTTTACTAACAACAGAAATTCTAATATTGTAAGTCTCCATTACTAAAATATCATATAAGTTTTAACATGTTAATGTAATTAAAAATGTTTTCAATGTTTCAAATATGACACCTTTATTAAAATACTGGTGACCCTGCCATGAGCATCCTTGTTCAAGCAATTCCTGTTATGGGGTGACAACCTTCTCCCAGTTGGGCTCCTGCATTGTCACCCTGTCACCAGCACCCTTGGTAGGCAGTAAGGATATGTGAAGGGTTAAGAATCAACATCCAATGTAGGCACTTTCGAGTAGCTTGTCATGGGTAATTCCAGCAATAGATTCCAAATTTTGTGCAAACTTTTAGGATACTAATTTAAAGATCTTGGGGTTACTAAAAAGAATATGCTCCAGATTCGGTCACTTTTGTGTGACGCGTTTCATCCAAAAGCAGATTTCTTTCTCCTTCACTGAGGGTAGGTACGGTTGGGTTAAAGTGTTACTAGCAGCAGGACACTAGCAAACATGAAAATGGCAAACCTGCCCTCCTGTATAACCCCTCCTCTACCAAGCATGGTCCTAGCAGGATGGACATCTTTTCTTTAGCTCAGCCACGAAAAGTTTTTTGTGCTAGCCTTTTTTTCTGCATGGAGTTCTCTTCCATTAACCGCTTGAAGATTTACCTCTATCCATGACCAGGCCATTTTTTGCGATATGGTTCTGCGTTAATTTAATTGACAATTGCGTGGTCATGCGACGCTGTACCCAAATAAAAATTGTCTTTTTTTTCACACAAATAGAGATTTTTTTTGGTGGTATTTGATCACATCCTGTGGTTTGTATTTTGTTGCACTATAGAGGAAAAAAAAACAATATTTTTGACTTTCTGCTATAAAACATTTATAATAAAAAAAATGTAATAAATCTAATTTATTAATGAATTTAGGTCAATATTTAGGAGCTATCGCATAAGCTGCACCATTGGGCGCCGTTTTCAAATTCTCACCACCACTGGTTCACCCAGCAAGCTTCTACCCTATTTAACCACTTGCCGACCGCCTCACGCCGATGTACGTCATCAGAATGGCACGGGCAGGCATAAGCACATATATGTACGTCCTTTGCCTCCCGCGGGTCGGGGGCCCGATCGGGCCCCCGCCCGGTGCCTGCGGCGGTCGGTTTTCGTTCGGGAGCGATCCCGGACGAGGGGACGGCCATTCATTCATGGCCACCCCCTCGCGATCGCTCCCGACGAATGGAAATCCCCGGTGACATCACTTCCTCTCCTGTAATGTAAACACAGGAGAGGAAGTGATGTATTCTCTCCTCCGTGTCGGTATTTTTCGTTCCGACACGGAGGAGAGCGGATCAGTGAGTTGCACCAACACATCCCACACACAGTAGAACATGCCAGGCACACTCACACCCCCCCTTTACCCCCCGATCACCCCCCCAATTACCCCTGCCCCCCAGTCACAGTGACACCAATGTCATTTTTTTTTTTTTTTTTTTTTTTTTTGCATTGGTGTCATTTGTGACTGTAATAACTGTTAGGGCAGTTAGGGTTAGCCCCCTTTAGTTCTAATGTACCCCCCTAACCCCCCCAATAAAGGTTTAACCCCGTGATCACCCCCCGTCGCCAGTGTCACTAAGGCTGGGTTCACATTGCAGCGGTTTATGAGAACGAATGTGATTCGCACCGCACTGCAGTGCAAATCACATCCGATCTCTGTGCGATTCGAGTTCAGCCATTCGCCGCACCCGCCGCACCCGCCACACCCGCCGCACCCGCCGCAAATTCGCACGGGACCCTTTTTTTGGCCCGCAGCAGAATCGGATCGCATGGGTGTTCACACCATGCGATCCGAGTTTGCAGATCGCACTGCGATATGCGAACTGATCTGGGGGTGTCAGTAACATTTCACTGACACTCCCAGCAGTTCGCATAGGGCAGTGTGAACTGCCGCCGGGAGGCATGCGATGCGGGAACCCGCCGCGGATTCGCGGCGTTTCCGCATCGCTCCAGTGTGAACCCAGCCTAATAAGCGATCATTTTTCTGATCGCCGTATTAGTGTCACAGGTGACGCTAGTTAGGCAGGTAGGTATTTAGGTTCGCCGCAGCTTTTTATAGCGCTAGGGACCCCCATATACTACCGCATAAAGCCCCCTGATTGCCCCCTAGTTAACCCTTTCACCAGTGATCACCATATAACTGTTACAGGTGACGCTGGTTGGTTAGTTATTTTTTTATAGTTTCAGGGCACCCGCCATTTATTACCTAATAAAGGTTTAACCCCCTGATCACCCGGCAGGTGTCATTTGTGACTAATAACTGTTAGGGCAGTTAGGGTTAGCCCCCTTTAGTTCTAAGGTACCCCCCTAACCCCCCCAATAAAGGTTTAACCCCGTGATCACCCCCCGTCGCCAGTGTCACTAAGGCTGGGTTCACATTGCAGCGGTTTATGAGAACGGATGTGATTCGCACCGCACTGCAGTGCAAATCACATCCGATCTCTGTGCGATTCGAGTTCAGCTATACAGATAGTATGGCTGAATTCGTGTCGCACCCGCCGCAAACTCGCACGGGACCCTTTTTTTGGTCCGCAGCAGAATCGGATCGCATGGGTGTTCACACCATGCGATCCAAGTTTGCAGATCGCACTGCGATATGCGAACTGATCTGGGGGTGTCATTAACATTTCACTGACACTCCCAGCAGTTCGCATAGGGCAGTGTGAACTGCCGCCGGGAGGCATGCGATGCGGGAACCCGCCGCGCATTCGTGGCGTTCCCGCATCGCTCCAGTGTGAACCCAGCCTAATAAGCGATCGTTTTTCTGATCGCTGTATTAGTGTCACAGGTGACGCTAGTTAGGCAGGTAGGTATTTAGGTTCGCCGCAGCTTTTTATAGCGCCAGGGACCCCCATATACTACCGCATAAAGCCCCCTGATTGCCCCCTAGTTAACCCTTTCACCAGTGATCACCATATAACTGTTACAGGTGACGCTGGTTGGTTAGTTATTTTTTTATAGTTTCAGGGCACCCGCCATTTATTACCTAGTCTCACTAGTGTACCCCTAAATTTAGGGGTGTCTACTTTCTAAAATGGGGTCATTTGGGGGGGGGGGGTTTGTGCCATCTTGGCATTTTATGGCCTTCAAAACTGTAACGCCCTTAGAAAGCCTGAAGGCGGTGCTTGGTTTTTGGGGCCCCGTACGCGGCTAGGCTCCCAAAAAGTCCCACATATGTGGTATCCCCGTACTCAGGAGAAGCAGCAGAATTTATTTTGGGGTGTCATTTCACATATGCCCATGGCATGCGTGAGCAATATATCATTTAGTGACAACTTTGTGAAAAAAAAAAAAAGTTTGTAATTTTCCCGCAACTTGTGGCAAAATATAAAATATTCCATGGACTCAACATGCCTCTCAGCAAATAGCTTGGGGTGTCTACTTTCTAAAATGGGGTCATTTGTGGGGGTTTTGTGCCATCTTGGCATTTTATGGCCTTCAAAACTGTAATAGGTAGTGAGAAGTGAACTCAAAAAATTACGCCCTTAGAAAGCCTGAAGGCGGTGCTTGGTTTTCGGGGCCCCGTACGCGGCTAGGCTCCCAAAAAGTCCCACATATGTGGTATCCCCGTACTCAGGAGAAGCAGCAGAATTTATTTTGGGGTGTCATTTCACATATGCCCATGGCATGCATGAGCAATATATCATTTAGTGACAACTTTGTGAAAAAAAAAAAAAAAAAAAAAAGTTTGTAATTTTCCCGCAACTTGTGGCAAAATATAAAATATTCCATGGACTCAACATGCCTCTCAGCAAATAGCTTGGGGTGTCTACTTTCTAAAATGGGGTCATTTGTGGGGGTTTTGTGCCATCTTGGCATTTTATGGCCTTCAAAACTGTAATAGGTAGTGAGGCGTGAAATCAAAAATTGACGCCCTTAGAAAGCCTGAAGGCGGTGCTTGGTTTTCGGGGCCCTGTACGCGGCTAGGCTCCCAAAAAGTCCCACATATGTGGTATCCCCGTACTCAGGAGAAGCAGCAGAATTTATTTTGGGGTGTCATTTCACATACGCCCATAGCATGTGTGAGCAATATATCATTTAGTGACAACTTTGTGTAAAAAAAAAAAAAAAATTTTTTTTTTGTCATTATTCAATCGCTTGAGGCAAAAAAATAAAATATTCAATGGGCTCAACATGCCTCTTATCAATTTCCTTAGGGGGTCTACTTTCCAAAATGGGGTCATTTGGGGGGGTTTTGTACTGCCCTGTCATTTTAGCACCTCAAGAAATGAGATAGGCAGTCGTAAACTAAAAGCTGCGTAAATTCCAGAAAACGTACCTTAGTTTGTAGATGTGACAACTTTTGCGCAAACCAATAAATATACAATTATTGACTTTTTTTTTACCAAAGACATGTGGCTGAATACATTTTGTCCTAAATGTATGACTAAAATTGAGTTTATTGGATTTTTCTAATAACAAAAAGTAGAAAATATCATTTTTTTTCAAAATTTGCGGTCTTTTTACGTTTATATCGCAAAAAATAAAAATCGCAGAGGCAATCAAATACCATCAAAAGAAAGCTCTATTTGTGGGAAGAAAAGGACGCAAATTTTGTTTGGGTACAACATTGCATGACCGCGCAATTACCAGTTAAAGCAGCGCAGTGCCAAAGTGTAAAAAGACCTCTGGTCATTTACCAGCAAAATGGTCCGGTCTGAAAGTGGTTAACTCAGTGCTGATGTAATTTGCTGGGAGGAGTGCTGCACTGCTGCTGTTCCTGCATACAAGAAATCTAGTGGAACTCTAGTCTCCAGTCATTTACTGCTGCCCGCCTCCAGCCATCTGACAATCATCAGCACCAGCAGCCTTGGGTTTGTAAATAATCAAAGCCTTGCCTCACACTTTGGGCCTAGTTGCTGTACCACTAAGCAGCCACAACATATTTACACAAAGACACATGGGGACAGTTCCACTGTCACAGGTGACCACGGTCCATACTTCCCTAGTGATTCTTGAGCATCTGCTCAAGTATCCACTGTAGGAGCCAACATTGATAATCTGGAACCTGGTACCCCCATTGTTATTGGGTCTTTATTGACACATGGGGTGGTACTGAGTTGCTGTCCTCCACATCCACTCAGGACTTTTTGACTTTCTGTGCCCAACTACTTGAACACATTGATCTCAGAGTTTCAGCACGCTCCAGCTCCCCTACCGCTGATCCTCCGCAATGCTTACATCAGGCCAGACCACTGGCTCCAGATGTCTCCAGCCTTGGGTCTTTAAGGGCTCGGTCACTCTAGCAGTTGGGGGACGGTACACTCCCACGGTGTCAGGTCACCTGAGACCAGGTGACAGATGCACTCTGTATGAGTTGGAAGTGCACCGCTAAGGTAGTGGACCCTAGGACTGACTGCTGCGGACTGTACCCAGGGAGATTCAGGAAGCAAGTCTCCTGGATCACTAACACAGATCCCAGTTGGCTCTAGAGCATAGATTCCCCAGAGCACGGCGTCTAAGAGCCAGCAGGTGTTCAGCAGAGCCTCGAGTGGTGAGGATGGTCTGCGCTGCAGTCTGGCTACAGGTCGCGACCCCTAGGGTCTTACAGCTCACGCTCATGGTAGACTACAGGAGAAGGAAACAGCAGGCTGGAACAACGATAGTAAAGGGATAAGGCAGAGGTCAGGGCAACTAGCAGACAGGAACAACAGACTACACGCCAAAGGTTCAGGGTTACAGGCAGACAGGGATAGGCGGGGAAACGCCAAAAGGTCAAGGTCACAAGCAGACAGGAATAGTCAAGAACACGCCAAGGTCTGTAACAGAGAAAAACGTAGAGCACACGGCAAGCAGGAAACAGGAAGCCAAACACACAGTGAATACACAATGGTTGATTAGCACCGCTGGCTTGCAGTACACAGGTTAATATAGAGTTCCCTGATAGGGCCTGGGGTGGAGCCATGCTTAGAGGAGAGGTTATAAAAACCACCAGGTCGAAGTGGCTGGCCTCTTAGTCTGAGCACATGAGGAGAGGTAAGCAACCAGAGAAAGATTACTGCATAACCATGACATACGGTTGAGCCATACTTGCTCTCCCCAGAGTTTTGTTCTATTTTATGTGATTTATTTAATAAAATATTTGTTACACTATGGAAGATCTCTCTACTCTTCTTTTTATGAGACATATTGCCCTGCATTGATCCGTGGATCACCTTTGGAGCAAGAAGTTGTTTAACCACTTCCCGACCAGCGCACGACGATGTACGTCGACAGAATGGCACGGGCAGGCATATTGGCGTACATGTACGTCCAATATTCGTTGCCGCCGTGCCATTGGGAGCGCGCCGCCGGCGGCGCGCTCCCGCGCTGGTCGGGACCCCCGTGAGTCCGGTCGCGGGACCCGCGGACTCGATCGCCGCGGGCATCCCCGCGATCGTCTCACGGAGCGGCCGAATGGAGGAAATGCTGTATAAACAACATTTTTCCATTCTGCCTAGCAACTAGTGACGCTGATCTCTGCTCCATGTGATTGGAGCAGAGATCAGTGTACACTAAATGAAAGCCCAACCCCCCCACAGTTAGTAACACACCCCTAGGAACACTTAACCCCTACACTGCCACCCACTGGTTAACCCTTTCACTGCCAGTGTCATTTACACAGGAATCACTGCATTTATATAGCAGTGATTACTGTATAAATGACAATGGTCCCAAAAATGTGTCAAAAATGTCCGATGGGTCCCCCACAATGTCGCAGTCACAATAAAAATCGCAGATCGCCGCCATTACTAGTAAAAAAAAAAATAATAAAAAATTATTAATAAAAATGCTATAAAACTATCCCTATTTTGTAAACGCTATAACTTTTGCGCAAACCAATCAATAATCGCTTATTGCAATTTTTTTTACCAAAAATATGTAGACGAATACGTATCGGCCTAAACTGAGGGAAAAAAATGTTTTTTTATATATTTTTGGGGGATATTTATTATTACAAAAAGTAAAAAATTATGCGTTTTTTTCAAAATTATCGCTCTATGTTTGTTTATAGCGCAAAAAATAAAAACCGCAGGGGTGATCAAATACCACCAAAAGAAAGCTCTATTTGTGGGAAAAAAAGGACGTTAATTTTGTTTGGGAGCCACGTCGCACGACCGGGCTATTGTCAGTTAAAGCGACGCAGTGCCGAATCGCAAAAAGGGGTCTGGTCTTTGACTAGCAAATTGGTCCGGTCTGAAAGTGGTTAATGTCATTGATTATTATAATACTACAATAAAAAATGAAAAATGTCACTTTTCCCCGTGGCGCATCTTCATCCTTAGTGAGACATAGAAATACAACATTTTGAACTTGGGACCTTGAATGAGGTGCGACACTACTATGGATGAAATATAAAAACACATTTATTCATACATGCAGGATCAACAGTAGCCACAGGCAATGCCATATTGTTAAACAGACAATATTAATTGAACAAATAGTTACATAGTTAGTCAGGTTGAAAAAAGACACAAGTCCATCTAGTTCAACCACATAAAAAAAAAAATAATAATAATATCATACAATCCCATATACCCAATTTAGATCTGTAAAGTTGTACATTATATATACAGTTATCCATAGTAAGTATGTAACATAGTAGCCCACATAATATGTTACAGTTGAATACAGTTTTCTATAGGGTAATCCATAGTAAATCTAAGTATGCAACATAGTAGCCCGACGTGTTTTGTCAACATTGTTCACTTGCTCAGGGTTTGATGCAAACTTACAGAACTGTAAAAAGAAAATCACATGTTCATATTCACTTGGCTGCTTCTAGAAATGCCTGTCCCGGGAGGTGTTGGTTGGGGGTCCAACGGAGGCCCGGAAAGAAAAAACAGAGAGGGCACAAGTCCAGAACAACATAGAGTGGCATTGTTGGTGATAGCTGTAGAAAGAGTGAAAAGTCAGACTAAGTACAATGTGTCTAATTGTCAGGGCTGGCTTAGCCCTTCCTCCTTTGGGCTGGCCGCTCAGCTGTCGGCTAATTGCCAGCTCTCTTCTCTCTCCACTGTTACCAGCTGTTTCCGTTGATGTTTCGTCCCCAGTTATCCAGAAGGATAAGCCCTTGGTTTCAGTCACCCTTTCTTGGGCCGAGTCATCCATCGAAATACAGGCAAAGTCAGACTGAGTACAATTAATGCTGTACAAGAAGTAAAGAGACATGTTGATGTAACTGAGTGAGCCTAGGTATGTGGAGTATGTTCACTGCTCAAAGCACAAGCTAGGAAAATTAGAGAGTGTGAAAAAATAAATAAATATAAATATATATGTGTGTGTGTGTGTGTGTGTGTGTGTGTGTGTGTGTGTGTGTGTGTGTGTGTGTGTGTGTGTGTGTGTGTGTGTGTGTGTGTAGGAAATTCCCTGGTGAAAAGTAAGTGAGGTGACAGAAGAGACAAAATAACTTAAAATGAGCCTCCACCGGGGTGAATACCCCAGGAGGGAGGGAGGGTGTATAGGGGTGTCCCAAAAGGACATCCAAATGTGACAACAAAGTGGTATGTGGAACTCATGTGTAATCATGGTGGGGGGGGGTGGGAGGGGGAATGACAGATGACCTCTGTAAACTAAAATGTACTAAATTGCTTAAGTGCATTGAGAAAGATCCTGTTTAATAATACTTCTCAGCTGAGATCAAAGTCTGATGTAGTTCTTATTTATGAATACAATATGGTGCATGGTTGACAGGATATGACGAAATAGGACTGCAGACAAATGATGAGGAAAAGGATGTGGCAACAATGATAGTAATGTGTAAGGGCATAGTAACTGAATGGTCTCAGTGGGTGTGAAACTATTACGCTCTGTCCACATATAGGAGCGACAAGAGCAGTAAAAAACACAAATAGAATCACGGGAGACCCGTCGCCCCAAATTAAACTGGTGTATTCCTGTATTCTTCTGCTTAAAGTTCTTGCAATAGATACTGCCTTGTAGGTAATGGCTTGAACTGAACACTGCTCTGTTGGAACAAACGGTTGAACTGACATGAGATCCAGCAACACCAACAGATCTCATTTCCTTGGTGACCGAATCCCCACGACTGGCCTCAAAACTTGTGCAAAGTGAAGGGTTCTTGGCCCATTTAAATTTGTTATTGCCAATATAGCTGACACTTGGAAGCTCAATGAGGATAGGCTAAGGCTCATGTCCAGTACGGCCTACAGGAAGTATAGAACAGCTGTCACCGGAGGGGCAGTAGGATCAATGTCTCGCTCTACCGAGAAAATGCAAACTTGTTCCAGATTTAGGCATAGATGTTGTAAATAGAGTGCCTTCTTGCACACAAGGTAAAGATTACTCTGGAGCGCATCTGGAGCAACCTGAGTTGCCCAGCCTCCCCTTTTAGCGCCCCTGCTTGCAGCCCCAGTCTGCATTTGTTGTGGAGCAGAAATATCTTCTGTATCCTGAATCGAATGGCCAGGGAAAACCGAGGGCTTCCTGGCCAATATGGAGGATTGGCTATGACAACAATGTTCTCCCTTGACAGACTCAAGAGGAATCTTATTATGAGAGATGTTGGGGGAAAAATATGTAGGCTAGATTGCAGCCCCAAGGAGAGACCAGAGCATCTTCCCCCTGTGCCTTGGGGTTGCGGAAACAAGGTCAGACATAACCAAAGCTTGTGATTACTGTGGAAAGCGAACAGGTCTGTCTGTGGTGGGTCTCACCTGTGGACCTGTGGACCAGCTCAAAGAAGACCTGGGATGTAGACCCACTCATTGATTGTGCTATGCCCGATAGTTGGTCTGCCTGTGTTCAAAATTCCACTGGGAGGTAAACTGCTTCCGGAGTTGTTTGCTGCTTATCTTCTATCCCAGACGTTATGGGTTTCACCTCTCTCAACAGAATATTTCTGCGAGTTCCTCCCTGGAGCTGAATATAGGCAAATTCTGCGCCTTTGCTCAATTGCAAGGAGACTGGTCTTCCATTGATTCTGTGTAGCAAAGCCAAATGCCGCGTACACACGACCAGACTTTTCAACATCAAAAGTCAGACGGAATCATTCCGGCAGACCATTCGATCGTGTGTGGGCTGCAGTGGACTTTTGATTTGCAAAAGTCTGACAGACTTTAGAAATGGAACATGTTTCAAATTTTTCCGACAGAACTCCGCCGGAACCAGCCTACTGAGAAATCCGCTCGTGTGTGTGCTAGTCCGACGGACAAAAACCGACGCGAGGGCAGCTATTGTCTACTGGCTATGAACTTCCTTATTCTAGTCCAGTCGTACGTCATCACGTTCGAATCCGTCGGACTTTGGTGTGATTGTGTGTGGCCAAGTCCGTTCATTCGGAAAGTCCGTCAGAACTCCGTCGAAAGTCTGTCGGACCTAGTCCCTCGAAAAGTCCGGTTGTGTGTATGTGGCATTAGTGCTAAAAGGGCTGTCTGAATTTCCAGGGCAATCAAGACTACCCTCCTTGGCTGGGAATCTCCACTTGCCTTGGCCAACAGTCCCTCACAGTGCACCTTCCAGGCTGTTTTGCAGACATGATTCGTAACAATTATCCAGTCTTATGCCATGTACACATGATCAGAATTGTGGTTGGAAAAAGCTCTGATGATTTTCCAGACGGAATTCCGATGGGATTTCGCTCAAGCTGTCTTGCATACACACAAGCACACCAAACTTCGACCGTCAAGAACACAATGACGTACAATACGTACGATGGGACTAGAAAAAGGAAGTTCAATACCCAGTAGCCAATAGCTTCCATCACATAGTTGAATCTGAGCATGCGTGAGTTTTTGCGCATCTTAATTGCATACACACAATCAAAATGTTTTTCTGTCAGAAAAATTGAGAACATGCTTTCAAATTTTTGTTGGTGGGAATTCAGCCAGCTAAATTCCGATGGAACATACACGGTCGCATTTTCCGATGAAAAGCTCTCATCAGTCTTTTGCTGGCCAAAATTCCGATCATGTGAATGCGACATAACGACTCAAACAGGCCATGACTTCCTCAAGGTCTTTCCATCACCGCAGACTGCTACTCATACTGAGTGACACTGTTATTAACAGTGCCAGATCCTGTTTCCTCCCTTGCGCTAAGAATCCTAGTTGAAACTTGCGCAGGTGCCCATGCACCAAAGGTATCATCGATATGCATGACAACGTTGTGCCCAGATGACTGAGGCACTGAGAAGCCATCAAACAAGTGGAAGTATCTGTCCTCAGAATTCTATTCCTGACTGTCACCACTTTCTCTGATATTTATAAGCCAAAATATTTATAAGCCAAAAGGTAGGCTGTTAAAATGGAGATGCATCTAAACCATCGCCAAACTTATATTGGAAGGAAAAGGATAGAAATAAATTTGGGATGCGAGTATAGGCATCCTGACGATCGAGCAGTAGCATCCAGCCATCTGGTTGTACTGTTTGAATGGACTCCATCTTAAATATCTATAAGAGGGCCAAAAAGGTTCAACCTCTTCCGATCTGCAACTAGACTCTAGCCACCGTCCCCTGCAAACTACAAACAGGGTTGGGTAGAAAACATGCAATCTTTCCTGTGAATGGGACCGGAACGAGGACCCCCTCAAGTCTGAAGTGTCTGTAAGTATTGTAGCAGCCCACCCACTTTTGCGGTGGATTTGGCAGCTCCGTGGGAGAAAAATGTTCTGGAGGAGGAGCAGTGGATTTCAGTGGTGCTATATCCGGTCTTTGACAGGGATAAAACTTGTAAAGACAATCAAACAAGAAACTCTCTCCAGACTTTGCCATCCCTCTGATTAAATTTCTTCCATAAATGGAGAAGGGATTGCTATTTTGAAAAAAGGGTAAATATGAGTTTGTCTCTTTACCCATGTAATGGCCTGCATGGCCGCCTGGATATACTGTTCCATGAAGGAAAAAAAATGAAACCAAGCAGCTCCGGGTCTTCCTCTGATGAAGAGAAGCTACTATTATCTGCAGGCTGCCCACTCGCCAGAACTGGGTGGTTGAGCGCCACATGCCAAGGTGCAAGGTTGATCTTCTAGTAGCAACTAGGAGGGGGCTGCCTGGCTGGGATAATTGAAGTGAGTTCAAAACAGAATCTCACACCATAAATAATAAAGACATTTGGTGTTACCGGTTAACTGCGAACTCCTCTGGGCAGTCTTTACTTATTGAAAAAGGAAAGGGGAAAACACCGCGCTATGACAAGAAAAACAAGTGAAAAAACAGCTGCCAACACTCCAAACAAACAAAGTCAAACAATTAATAACGGTATATAGTGTAGCGCTTCTATTAAATGAAAATGTGATCCAAAGAGAAAACTAAAGTGTGATCACAAAAAATCAACCATATCAGTAATCACAGAGGAAGTCCATGATCGCATGAGGAGAGTCTATAAACAATCACAGATGTTATTGGAATCCTCAATACTGTGATGAATGCTTGGTAGATGTAATAAAACTGCTTCAGAAATCAGGTATAACCCAGTATAACGGCTTGTCTGAAGATATCGAAGAAATAAGTGAAATACTCTTACCGAATATGGTGGACTCACACGGTCATATGACGTTTGAGTCAAATGCGCTTGGGGTCCAAACCTAGGACCAAAAGGTAGGCAGATGGTGAAGTAACCAGGTGTGAAGAAAACTCCAGATGGCTGTGTATCCAGAAGGATGTCTCCAAAGGCTGTAGACCCCGGGGGATGTCTCACAGGAAGTTCTCTGGGGTATTCGTCACGGTGTCCGATTCGGATATACCTTAGTAAGGGTTACAACTCCAGGCGTAGGGTGAAGGGTTTATAAATTGGACAAAAAAAGAAAAAGAAAGCTCCACATGGTGCGGGTCAAAAAAGTTTAAACCATCAGGTTTTATTAAAAATCATATAATAAAAAATGAGGATAATAGCTGGTGATCACAAACAAATAAAATAAAAGCAATGTGGGGTGCCAAAAGCGAGCCCGACGCGTTTCGACATAGAGTGTCTTCAACAGGGGCATAGTGGAACCCACCACATTGCTAACAAATTTATAAAGTTTCTAAGGTAGGTCTGCCTAAAAAAGGGGTGGGGCCTACAATTAGGAACAGGCTTTACACAAATTGACAATCCAATGGTGTCAGGCTGTGGGAGGACCTTCACAGGTACTATTAACCATATGCAGCCAGTCTACCATTTGTGTACATCATACACTTTCATAACTTATATCTAATACAAATAATCAAAATAGGAAGATACATCCATATATCAAATATATATAAGCATAAACAATACTAAAAACAGAGCAATGTTCAGCTAATATTCGACTCATAGCAGATATATAAGATACCGGTATTAGATAGACCACACTGTATATAGTATATAAAATATCAGATCGGAACTGCTTCTATTCAGTATGTACTTACGTACAGACCGTATTTCGACAAGGTAAGTCCTTATGTATGGTATTAGTGGCGATGGTGTCTGTTTAAACCGTGTTCATGAGTTATTAACTTTGCAGTTTGTATAGGGACTAACAGCGCCAAGTTACAAGTTTATGTGTTGTCATAGTAACAGATGGCCAGACGTTTAGACACATATCACTTCCGGGTCACATGACGTAATCACGTTGTGACTATGGGGGTGTCCAAACAGACCGACCAATCTCCTGGTATATTCAGCTGGAAGGGAGGCGTGGAAAGGACGCTCGTTTTCGCGCCAAACATCATCAGCGTGTATACCTCAGTCACGCAGCACGTCTCCATCGCGGAGAAGGGAACCACGTGACATAGGGGTCAGGCATCACGTGGCTATATCGTCATCTCCCACTAGAACCAAGGGGGGAGGTCCGACGATATAGTGGTCACGTGACCAAGCCACATCACGGCTCGGAGAATATCTGGGCAATCGAACATCACAATCCACGCATCCTGTTGCCATGGGGAGGGGACGCAAATGTGACGTCGGGTCTCACACCAAATGAGTACACCGCAAGTCACACAGCGCTTCGCTATCACCGCCCACCACTCAGGGCTGTAGAAGGCTGGAATGCAGTCCCCTCTCCCACTGTAGATCGAAAAACCAGGGCTTAGCCCCACCTGACCTTGTCAAGAGGACGGCCAGGGGGGACAGACATCCATAGCAAGCAAACAAAAAATGCCTACAATGAATAGCATGTCAAAATCATATAAAAGTACATGTTAGGGCTACATTGGTGACATTTAAGGGCAATTATAAAAACATCTCCAAAATGTTCTGACATGACAAAAATATCAAAATGCTCAACACCACACATGCAGGACAAAAGCGCTGTTATACATGGTGTTATGTAATGGCATTATCTGTAGTTGTGCAGAGACTCAGACGCAAGCAAGATTGAATAACCAATGTAAAAATATATATGTGAATTCTGCATGGGTGAAGAATATGCAGATAATTGAAATGCTCAACCAAGATTAGATGACCAACATATATATTTTCCAATCCCTCATAGATTCACATGTTACAAAGGATAATTGCCATAAAGTCGCATATGATCGCAAATATGGTCAATGGAAAATATATATGTGATGATCAAAAAGAAAACAGCAATCCTAAAGAGGACTATGGGAGATAAAAATGAAAATAAAAAACCCCCCTA
The DNA here is from genome assembly GCF_037356315.1 of Lithobates pipiens. NCBI lineage: Eukaryota > Metazoa > Chordata > Amphibia > Anura > Ranidae > Lithobates > Lithobates pipiens. The sequence goes on from NW_027507785.1 coordinate 245,320,487, forward strand.
ATTGAACTCAAAAAATAATATATAACAAGGAAAAAAAGGGGGAGGGCCAATTTAGGCCTGATTAATAAAGCTATTTATATCCCAATCTGTATTCATACCATGGGGGGAGTAGCACCTTATTTAATAGATCCAAAAAGTCTCGAGGCGCGACACCCCCCGTAGGCAGGAATCTCCCCTCCAGCTAGGAACAAATTTGTCTATAATCTGGAAGTGTGTACCAGTAGGGTCTCTATTGTGTTGTTCAAGATAATGTCTGGGGACCGTGTGTTTATCACAGCCTTTTTTTATTTTAGTAAGGTGTTCATTTACTCTAATTGAAAAGTTCCTAATAGTACGGCCGATGTATTGCTTTTACAAGGACATGTGATCAAATAAACAATATATCTAGTAGTGCAAGTAGTGAAATGTTTCATAGGGTAAGTGCGTTGTGTGGTTGTGGAAGTGAAGGAATCACTTTTTCGTTTGCCCAACATATTATAAAAGCAAACATTGCATTTTTTACAGGGGAAATATCCTTTACTTTGTGGAAAAAACTGAATAGGTCTAGGAATATCTATGACATTAGGGGAGATATCACTCTGTATCGAGCGGGCCCCTCTGTAAATTACTCCCGCTCTCATAGGAATTATTCCTCCTAAAATTTTATCACTACTTAAGACTTTCCAGTGTCTGTTGATAATGTTCTTTATCTCTTTGTGCTGTATTGAGAAGGTGGTGAAGAATGACCATTTAAATTTGTCATTCTTCTTGATCTTAGGTTTCTTTTCGACAAGGGACAGCCTGTTGGTAAGTAGGACTGATTTTATATCAGCATCCAAAACATCAGGATTATATCCCTTATCTATAAACCTCTTCCTAATAGTATAAGTATAAGTATAAGTATAATAAACCCTTCACCCTACGCCTGGAGTTGTAACCCTTACTAAGGTATATCCGAATCGGACACCGTGACGAATACCCCAGAGAACCTCCTGTGAGACATCCCCCGGGGTCTACAGCCTTTGGAGACGTCCTTCTGGATACACAGCCATCTGGAGTTTTCTTCACACCTGGTTACTTCACCATCTGCCTACCTTTTGGTCCTAGGTTTGGACCCCAAGCGCATTCGACTCAAACGTCATATGACCGTGTGAGTCCACCATATTCGGTAAGAGTATTTCACTTATTTCTTCGATATCTTCAGACAAGCCGTTATACTGGGTTATACCTGATTTCTGAAGCAGTTTTATTACATCTACCAAGCATTCATCACAGTATTGAGGATTCCAATAACATCTGTGATTGTTTATAGACTCTCCTCATGCGATCATGGACTTCCTCTGTGATTACTGATATGGTTGATTTTTGTGATCACACTTTAGTTTTCTTTTTGGATCACATTTTCATTTAATAGAAGCGCTACACTATATACCGTTATTAGTCTTTACTTATTGACCTATTGGGTACAGGTGCTGTGCCACAGGCCCTGCAGGACTCTTACTGGGGCAATGGCATTGCTCTGGGGAAGAGGCAATAAGATGTCTTCCTTTGAACTTTTTCCCTTGCGTGGGTGCAGCATCTAGGGCTACGCTTTTCCAAAGACCATCCACCTTTCCCTGGCTCTTGATCTTTTAGAGCATGAGCATTTGAGGCTGAAAAAAATCAAAGAAATCCACATAAGGAAGCACTCTCTTCCTGCACACTTACCAACACGGTGGTCCTGCACCTTTGAATTTGAGGGTCTTTTTGCATAAACGGTGACTGACTCATGGCTTGAGGACAAATAGGATGGCCAGCTGAAATGAGGATAGCCAGAAAGGAAAATAGCACTAGAGAGAGAAGGGCTTTTGACATGAAAGAGAGAGGAGAAAAAATAAAATATGCCTTCATAAAAAAAATTCTCTTATTTATCTCTGTTTAGAGATAAATAAATTATTATATATGCATTTCTCTTTTTTTAATTTTTATTTATTTGTTTGGTGTCCAACCTGTTAAAAAGCAGTAGGGGGTTCCGAGAGTGCTCTTGCTGGCAAGAGGGAGCTTTTTCCCATAAGCAAGATGGCAGTCGGAGCTCCCAATGACCGGCACAGCCCGATGATGTCATAAAGGCCGCCCTGGCTAAAGAAAAACAGCACTGGGCAGCCTTTCTTTCCCTATAGGTAGGCCTGGGATGCCCCAGGCAGCGCGGTCTAGATCCCCAAATGGGCAAACAAGGGGGGGAACCATATGTGTGCACAGCCTATTGCATTCAGGTGTGCACCTCAAAGCCCAAACACACTGAAGCATAGTAAACTGCTTACTATGCTTTGGTTATGAATGAACACAGTGAGTGTGTTAATTTTAGAAAAGGTAGGGGCCGGTAAATGACATATTGACTAATCATTTCTCCCACTTTCCATCCTGAAACATCCAGTAGCAGCCGAGGGGAGAGGTGAGAAAAGGAGGGAGGCCAGCAGCACTGTGGGGGATGGGGCAACAGGCTTGAAGGCCTGGGCAGTAGTGGAAGTCGGTACTGCACAGAGTGATTAGGATGTGCCCAGGCACACCCCCTGCACACGCCTATGAGGGGAACAGAACACTAACAAAAATTGAGAAACAGACCAAGGTAAAGGAGAACACATATGAGGAGACAGAAAGAGTAAAAGGGATAGGCAGCCCTGTATGGTGCAAGGAACCAAAAAAGAAAAAAAAAGGAAAAGGAATGAATTAGCTGCCCCCCCAGCCTCATCCCACAGACACATGATGGCAGATTTCGTTCCTAATGAGGAAAAACTGCAGGGCCCCATTAAGACCCACAGAAAGGGTTCCCAGGCTATTGGCGCATTTAGCAGCCTGAGCATTGGGACTTTACACTGGGAGAGGCTAAACCCAGACGCCTACTGCACTGAGGCAGAGGTGGGGACATAGAATTGCTTACTCTTCACTGGTGCGTTGGAGTATGAGGAAAAAAAGAAGAATGGGGGAGCGGCTAACTAGTCCTTTTTTTTATGCTATTTACTGGTCCTGAGGGAGTGGTCAAGAGGCGGAGCTCTTTCACTAGTATGCTGCCATGTTGGCGTCAGGAAATGTATTTTAATAAAATGCTTTTGGAGAGAAAATATAAAAGAAAATATAGTTTCTATTTAACCACTTCCCGACCAGCGCACGACGATGTACGTCGACAGAATGGCACGGGCAGGCATATTGGCGTACAGGTACGTCCAATATTCAATGCCGCCCTGCCATCCCGCGCTGGTCGGGACCCCCGTGAGTCCGGTCGCGGGACCCGCCGACTCAATCGCCGCGGGCATCCCCGCGATCGTCTCACGGAGCGGCCGAATGGAGGAAATGCTGTGTAAACAGCATTTTTCCATTCTGCCTAGCAACTAGTGACGCTGATCTCTGCTCCATGTGATTGGAGCAGAGATCAGTGTTCACTAAATGAAAGCCCAACCCCCCCACAGTTAGTAACACACCCCTAGGAACACTTAACCCCTACACTGCCACCCACTGGTTAACCCCTTCACTGCCAGTGTCATTTACACAGGAATCACTGCATTTATATAGCAGTGATTACTGTATAAATGACAATGGTCCCAAAAATGTGTCAAAAATGTCCGATGGGTCCCCCACAATGTCGCAGTCACAATAAAAATCGCTGATCGCCGCCATTACTAGTTTAAAAAAAATAATAAAAAATTATTAATAAAAATGCTATAAAACTATCCCTATTTTGTAAACGCTATAACTTTTGCGCAAACCAATCAAAATTCGCTTATTGTGATTTTTTTTACCAAAAATATGTAGAAGAATACGTATCGGCCTAAACTGAGGGAAAAAAATGTTTTTTTATATATTTTTGGGGGATATTTATTATAACAAAAAGTAAAAAATAATGCGTTTTTTTCAAAATTGTCGCTCTATTTTTGTTTATAGCGCAAAAAATAAAAACCGCAGAGGTGATCAAATACCACCAAAAGAAAGCTCTATTTGTAGGAAAAAAATTACGTCAACTTTGTTTGGGAGCCATGTCGCACGACCGCGCAATTGTCAGTTAAAGCGACGCAGTGCCGAATCGCAAAAAGTGGTCTGGTCTTTGACCAGCAAATTGGTCCGGTCTGCAAGTGGTTAATTAGGGGGGTCTGCACTGGGGGGGTGTCTGTACTGCTGCGGGTCTTCACTGAGGGGTTGTCTGTACTGTTGGGGGGTCTGCACTGAGGGGGCGGTGTCTGTACTGAGGGGGTCTGCACTGAGGGGGGTGTCTGTAATGCTGGGGGGGGTCTGTACTAAGGTGGGGGTGTCTGTACTGATGGGGGGGACTGTACTGATGGAGGGGTGTGCACTGAAGGAGTGTCTGTACTGAGGGAGGGGGATCTATACTGTGGGAGGAGGGTCTGTAGTTAGTGGAGGGGGGTCTGTATTGAGGGGGGACTATAGCTGGTGAGGGAGGGGGGGTGACACCATTTTTTTTCGCACCGGGTGACACCAACCCTAGTGACGCCACTGTTGATGGGCACTGATGGCAGTACTGGTAGGCAGCATTGATGGGCACTGGTAGATGGTGCTGATAGGCAGCATTGATGAGCATTGATGGACACTAATAGGTGGCATTGATGAGCACTAATAGGTGGCACTGATTATCAGTGTAAACAATTTACTGACTTTCTTGGCAGTTAACGCCTCGCCTTTCCTTACACAGAGCATGGGAGGAAAGGGCCGCCGTTACCCAGCAAGTCTGTTTACATGTGATCAGCTAATCACTGTGATTGCGCTGGATGCATGTCCCAGGGGGCATACTGGAGGCAGAGTTCTAGGAGGAAATCCATGGACACCCTCCCAAAACTGGAAGCCCGGGTTCGGGGGGCCCATCAAGGTTTCTTGCAAAGTCCAAATGAAAAGAACTGTGTAACTGATATGCCCACTGGAACACACACCTGACCCCTGGCTCGCCTCCATGGTAAATTGTCAAAATAAGAAATGGCTGTACCTCACATGGGCTCCAAGTAAAGTTTATTGGAATATGAAAATATCCAAAATGACACCAGAGGACACCAGCAGTGTTCAAGGTAGATGCATTTCACAACACAGAAAGGGTACCTTCACACTGGGGTGGTGCCGGCGTTAGCTGTAAATTGCCGCTAGTTTTAGTGGCGCTCTACCGCTGTTATAGCGGCCGAAGAAAGGGATTAATAGCGCCCACGCTGCTGAAGTGCTTTGGCAGCGATGCCCATTCATTTCAATGGGCAGGGTGTATACACCGCTCCCCAACCACCCCAAAGAGGCTGCTTGCAGGACTTTTTTTTACTGTCCTGCAAGTGCACCGCCCCAGTGTGAAAGCACTCAGGCTTTCACACTGGGGTGGCCTGAAAGGCACCTTTCAGGTGCTAGTTTAAGCTCTAAAATGCCTGAAAAGCACCCCAGTGTGAAAGGAGTCAAATGTGCATAATTATTAAAGACATGTCTAACTGATAATTGTTCTTTAGATCCAGCCCCTGTACAGGTGCTGGGAGAACATCAGAGGTAGGTGACAGCCGTGATCCATGATTAAATCAAAAAACATACAAGTATAAATACACAAGAACAAATATTCAACAAGTGAAACATTCAAACAAAATGAAATAATCTATAGAAGAAAATAAATCAATCATAATTAATGAATATATGCAAGATGATAAATATCACGTTTTCGACGAACAAAGACATTGGGTAAACACTGACAAACTAGAATTGTTTTGTCTAGTTTCCATATGACACTCCCAATGTTTCTCACAGAACTCTCAGAATCCAAATCCACTCGATGTGGAGTCTTCACTGAAAGCCGATGTGGACGTGACGAACTTAGAAAGTTGGACCATCTCTTCTTTATCCCGAATGGTGCTTGAAAGGGCCTGAGGGCTTCTGGTAGGGTGATCGCCTCGTGGCTAGTCAAGACTATATCATTGGCCTACAGAACAAGGGGTTTGCTTGTGCCTGAGGTGGTCACAGCGCATTCCACTAGGGGAGTCCCTACTTCCTGGGCAGCGGTGTCCTTGGAGACGATCTGCAAGGCAGCCACATGGACATCCATACATTATTATTATTATTCAGGATTTATATAGTGCCAGCAATTTACGCAAACGCTTTACAATATAAAAAGGAGACAATACAGTTACAATAAAATACAAGAGGATTAAGAGGGCCCTGCTCAGAAGAGCTTACAATCTAATAGGGTGGGGCAGGTGGTACAAAAGGTTATAACTGTTGGGAATGAGCTGATGGAAGTGGTAGGTTGAGTGATTAGTTTGAGACGTGATAGGCTTCCCTGAATAGATGAGTTTTCAGGGATCGCCTGAAGGTAGCAAGAGTAGGGGATAGCCGGACCAGTGGAGGTAGCAAGTTCCAGAGGATTGGAGAGGCTCTGGAGAAATCCTGGAGACGAGGGAGCTTGAGAGTAGGAGGTCTTGAGAAGAATGGAGGGGATGATTTGGGTGATATTTGGAGACAAGATTGGTGATGTAGCTTGGGGCAGAGTTGTGAATGGCATACCTTCATAGCACACTACTGCGTGGAGCTGACTACTGTCGTTTTGGCAGAAGTGTTCTGGCTAGATAAAAAAAAAAAAAAAAATTCTCAAGCATTACCCTCCCATGTGGCATTCATTAATTCCCAGCTGTAACATGGAGCCATCAGGAAAACTGAAAATTTAATGCAAATACTTACCGTAATTTTCCTTTCCATGGCAGCACATTACCCCACCTAGTTAATTAGTACGAGTTACAGAGCACTGAGGTGCGTGAAAAATGTATAGTTAAGTCCTGATTACATAGGGGTGGGCGAGGCCTCACCCAGCTGTTCTGCCATGGAGCTTGTCAGGAAAGGAAAATTATGGTAAGTATTTTAATTCCATTTTCTGTTTTTAGTGTGAAATGCATTTGGGTTGTTCTGGGCATGCTCAAGGACTTGGGTTTATTATTTTTTTTGTGTGTGAACAGCACTTGGATTGTTCTGGTCATGCTCAGAATGTGTGTTTTTTGGGTTAGTAATTTAAGGACATCCTTAATAGGTGTACCCACTTTGAAGTAACATCGACACTTGCATTCTGTGTTTCATTGACTGTGAATGTGTTTTTAATTGCCTCATTAACACACAAATCTAGGTTTTATAAAGCTTGCAAACAGCATTCTTTACCTCACCCTGAAAGGAGGCCAGATTGCTTGATGGTGTGTGCCAAGAGAGTACAAAACGTGTTACAGACTATATAAGAGACACCCATTATATAGTCTGTAACACATTTTTTCTGTTTTGTAAAGACATATGTGTTTTAGAGCAAGTATTTTTTTTTTTACTTTTGTTTGTTTTGTTTTTTGGGGGGGGGGGGGGGATTTACTTTTGTTTGTATTTTTTGGGGGGATATTTTTCCTGAAATATTTTGATGTTAATGTGTGTTGTTTGTAGGTATAATTTCACTTTGATTTAATTGTCTGTGCCAAATCATTTTGCAAAATCTTCAAGATGTGACTAAAGGATTGAAACATTTAAGAGACTCTTTGCTTGTAGGAGCAGTCTTTTAAACTCCTGTGCAAATGGTCACCCCTGATGACGTTACATATGACGAAAAGATCGTCGGGACGCTACGCACACACTCTCTGTGCATGCACAATCACTCTCACACACTGATGTGTTTTTATTCTGTTTGGAATTTCAACTTTTTACCTTTATTTTTATCTTGATTGCTCGAGTGATGCGGTTGTGGGTCATCTCGCTATATGCAGCATTACATTTCCCTCCAGTAAAGCCTTTTTTATTTTTTTTAAAGCAATATTGCACTATTGGAGTTTTTCTCTTTTTAATATCCGTTCATTTGCACCTTTGCCTGTGGGACTGAACTATCGCTTAACGACTGTGCAAACCATCCAGTGGTGAAGGCCCAGTACATTAGGACATCTATCCACACTCCAGTTATCAGAATACATCTCTACCAGGATTTTAGATCCAACAAGCCTTGTATGACACCCCCCCCACCCCCTCCCCCCCCGAATAAGGGCGGTCACTGGCTTTCTGGTAAGCCTCTTGTATATCTGTGGTGGTCTCACATAGTCAAGCCTATTCCATGTCCCAATATTTATGAATGACTCACTTCACAGCACACCAGGATTATTGTTTACGAATTCAAGTCACCTACTAATTTCAAATATGGACCTTTTGCATTTCTGCACTATTGATGTTGGTTATTTGTTTAATCAACTGCTGTTATGCACTTAACTGACCGTTTTATTGATTTTCACATTTATGGTATACACCATGAATATCGTTTGCACTTTAATATTTTGTGATTATATATATATATATATATATATATATATATATATATACACACATACATACATACATACATACATACACACATATATATATATATATATATACATACATACACACACTATATATATTATATATACACACACACACACACATTTATTATATACATATACACACACTTTTGATGTATTTGTTATTGTGCACTTTACTGACTGCCTTATTGACTTTTATACTTATGGTTCACACCATGGATATTGTCTGCACCTTTGCATTTTAATATTTTGTGGTATACACATTTATCGACTCATAGCGCTGCACTTTTTGCTACATTTATACATCTGTGTTTATGCTTGCCTAGCTCTTTTCCAAGTCCTGTTTTGTTGACCAATAAAATGTAATGACTTTTTTTCTATGTTTTTGTATTTATTTCGCAGATGCATGCTCAAGCCAAGGAATGCAGTCTTCACTACCTCCTAAACAATTTGCCTGGAACATCATGGAAAAAAAAAAAAAAAAAAAAAAAAAAAAAAAGGAAGTGTGATTGGTCTAAAATAAAGCTAAATTAGAGCAGTGGTTCTCAACCTCAGTCCTCAAGTATCCCAAACAGGCCATGTTTTGGGAATTTATCTTGGCTAAAATAACTGGGCCAAATACCAAGCCATTGACTGACTTAAAGCACCTGTGCAAGATGAAAGGAAAATCTGCAAACCTTGCCTGTTGGGGGTACTTGAGGACAGGGTTGAGAACCACTGCTTTAGAGCACTGAGCTAAATAAAATCAAGCTCAAGACACTCCTATTATTCTAATTATGGGCATTTGAGGGAAACCAAGTGAGGGTTAGAACCTCTGTTTTTACGTTGAGATTTGTGTCTTTTCAGAAAATTAGCTTCACTTCCTGTCACAGGCTCGCCATTTTCTTGGTTAAATATGAGTGTAAAAACTTTAACTTTTCAGTAAGGTAAGATGTCTGCACTATGAATTGTTTTCTTCTCTCTACTGGGTTATTTCGCTGGTGGATGAGCTGGTATTTTCAAACCTATACTGGTGAGGATCCATCATTGAGAGATATCTAGGCTTACTGATATCTGCATGAAGGAGCGTCAATCTTTCATTGCAGCTGGTGGTGGTGTCTTTACAAGCGCATCTCACCAGATTTTTTTACTTTCATTGACATCCCCCAGCACCCGTACAGGGGATGGAGGTATACAAACACATATCAGGCATATCTTCGTAAAGATCAAGCACATTTCTGTTGTGAGAAACACATCTATCTTAACCACTGCTGGTGTCCTCTGGTGTCGTTTTGGATGTTTTCATATTCCAATAAACTTTACTTGGAGCCCACATGAGGTGCAGCAGTTTCCTATTTTGATGGTTTCTTGCACCAGGGCCCTGAAGGTTCTAGTTACGCCCCTGGGTCTTATGGATATCATGACAAGAGGTATAATTAACATTTCAGTATGCTATTGCAGGATTTTGGGAATCAAGCCACCTCATCCTCTACAAATAGATTTCCCTCGCTGCATCACCTCTTGTAACTTCTCCTATACAGTAGGAAAGCAACTTTTTCAGATGTATCAAAATATCAGTAAAATATTTAACAATCTTCAATCAGTTTTCTTAAAGTCCCCAAAAGGAATTATTGGTTAAAAAAAAAAAAAAAAAAAAAAAAAATACTTATGTAGACTTGTTTTGAAAGATGCATACTCCAAAGCATCATTAAAGCGTTACTAAACCCACAACAGCAAAATCAGTCTGTATATGCAGTAAATCATGCTGGTTCTACTCACTGTGGAATCTAAGGGGTTAATCCTCTGCATTGTGTAAAAAGGCTGTTTGACCCTCACTTCTCTGATCCTCCCCCTCCTTGCACTGTCCTCTGTAATTTTCCTGATAACCGAGCCTATGGAATCAGGCTGCACATGCTCAGTTTGGTGTTTTGCTAGAGAGGTGTTTTTTTGTGAGTTGGTGCATGTGAGTAGTACAGGGCCAATCAGCACTGTCCAGACAGAGGGTCAGGGGTCTTGCAGTCTAATAGGACAGTCAAAAAAACTCCTCCTACAAGCTTTAACCAGTGCTTTGCTGAACACTGATAGAAGTTGCAAGACTGCGCCAACTGCTGATGAGAAAAGGTATTTATCAGTTTAGATTTACTATATCTGTGTACTGTGGGAGACCAGATATAGTGAATGCAGGCTCCTGGGTTCAACACCACTAATTTGATTCTCGACAAGTCACTGGTTAGAACAATCAAGTGTATATTGTGTTGATACACCAGATATGCACATTTTGGTATTTGGTCAGTATTGATTTAAAAAAGAACAAACAGATTCCAATTAAAATGAACCGTTGCTTTGTCTGCTTGGGGTAAAGTACAAGTTTGATTTAATACTGACCCCCCCCCCCAGCTGGCAACACAGAAGTCTTGTGTATGTTGTACAGAACTGCCTTACGCCATGTGCCAGGGCTGGGTGCCCAATCACCAGCAATGTCACATAGGAGCAAGGGAAGGGAGTCACATTCCCCCGGTTGTGTCAATAAAATCTCTATAGGCCATCAACCAGTACAGGGGTGACCTCAAACTGCATACAATGTCTGGAGGTACATTTATTACCAGCATGGATAAATGGTTTTGAAATCAAAGTTATACAAAAGACCAATTTTCAGTTCACGTGAAGCATTTATTTGACAAAAATACATTTTACAGGCAGCAAAGATACTTTAAAGGCAAGCTTTCTGTAGTGAGTACAATGCCTAGATGGTTTACAAAAGACTCCTGCAAAATGTTATTTTTGTAATTCAATGGAAAAATATCTAACACAAGGGGAGAAAAAAGCCACACTACTTTAAGGGCATTGTATTTGGTCAAAAGGCACTCAATGGCTGGGATAGGCTTTCAGGGGGGGCTTGAGACCCCTTTAAAACTCCTGCTAATCATATCGTCAAGTCTCAACATTTGTGTAGTAACAGTAGTGCATAGAGACTGGAGATTTGGTGCAGCCCATCAGAATTATACAAAGCCTTACATAAATAGTTTATTTTCTTTTATGATAGGCATAATGTTAATAAACCACAAATACAAAAATTACATAATGATTCAGTCATTTTTTTGTGGGCTGAATTACTGAAATGTGAGGCAATCATACAGAAACATAATTTTATTATTTGGGTAAAACCTAGCTTAATCTCTTTTCACCACCCATCAGAAGTGGTTCAGCGTGGAAGATTAATGTGGTTGAGCAGTATACCGCATGTATTTTTTCCCAGAAGGCAACTCTTTGGTGAAAACGCCACAGGTGAAGATCTTGACAGCGTCTGCCTCTGGTACATTTGGTGGAACCATGACTCTGTCTCCAGGCTGAGTGAATGGAAAAGAACATGGACTTTGTTAACCAAGACAGGTTGTATAAAGGGCATGTATAACACATTGAAAAAGATAAAGAAAAAAAAAACCCCCAACACAAAAAACCCACCACACAGCTCAAAAAAAAATTTTTGTTTGAATAATTAAAACGTTTATTTCAGTAATTGAATCCAAAAAGTGAAACTCATATTTTATATAGTCTAGTTACACACAGACTGGTATTTCAAGCATTTTTCTTTTAATTTTGATGATTATGGCTTCAGCTAGAGAAAACCCAAAATTCAGTATCTCAAAGTTTGATTACTACACAAGACCAATAAAAAATTAAAAATAAAAGCATTTTTAATACAGAAATGTTGTCTGTCTTACGGTATAGTATGCACTATACCAATACTTGGTCGGGGGGCTCCTTTTGCACGAATTACTGCATCGATATGGCATGACATGGAACAGATCAGCCTGTGGCACTGCTGAGGTGTTATGGAAGCCCAGGTTACTTTGAGAGCGGTCTTCAGCTTGTCTGCAATGTTGGGTCTGGTGTCTCATCTTCCTCTTGACAATACCCAACAGATTCTCTATGGGGTTTAGGTCAGGAGGGTTTGCTGGCCTATCAAGCACAGTGACACCATGATCATTAAACCAGGTATTGGTACTTTTGGCAGTGGGGTCAGGTGCCAAGTCCTGCTGAAAAATGAAATCAGCATCTCCATAAAGCGGATAAGCAAAGGGAAGCGTTACATGCTCTAGAATTTCCTGGTAGAGGACTGCTCTGACTTTGGACTTGATAGAACACAGGAGGACAAACATCATGAGATGACATGGTTCCCAAAATCCACAGACTGTGGAAAATTTTGCATTTCATTTGGAAATCAAGGTCCCAGAGTCTGGAGGAAGAGTGGAGCGGCACAGAATCCAAGTTGCATGAGGTCCAGTGTGAAGTTTCCACAGTCAGTGATGATTTGGGGAGCCATGTCATCTGCTGGTGTTGGTCCTCTGTTTTATCAAGTCCAAAGTCAGTGCAACCCTCTATCAGGAAATTCGAGCACTTCATGCTTCCTTGTGCTGGCCAGCTTTATGGAGATGCCGATTTCATTTTTTTCAGCAGGACTTGCCACCTGCCCACACTGCCAAAAGTGCCAATACCTGGTTTAATGATCACGGTATCACTGTGCTCGATTGGCCAGCAAACTTGCCTAACCTAAACCCCATAGAGAATCTGTTAGGTATCGTCAAGGGTAAGATGAGACACCAGATCCAACAATGCAGGCGAGCTGAAGGCCGCTATCAAAGCAACCTGGGCTTCCATAACACCTTAGCAGTGCCACAGGCTTATCGCCTCCATGCCACGCTGCATTGATGCAGTAATTCATGCAAAAAGAGCCCCAACCAAGTAGTAGAAGTTCATACTATACTGTACATGGGCATACTTTTCTGTAAGCCAACACTTCTGTATTAAAAAAAAAAAAAAAAAAAAAAAAAAAATTTTATTGGTCTCGTGCAATATTCACATTTTCTGAGATACAGAATTTGGGGTTTTTGCTAGCTGCAAGCCATAAATCGAAGAAAGAAGAAGAAATTGGATAGAAAGAAATATATCACTCTATGTGCAACACATCTATATAAAAAAAGTTTTTGGCTGTATGCTTGTGACTTAAAACAAGTGGCTTAATAAAAATATTAGGCCTTCTATACAGTTTTCAGTCTGTACTGTATAAGAACTCAACATGCTATAACAAAGCATTTTAAAAGCTTTAAGCAGTTTTGCTGACTGCATAACATATTAAAACAGGAATGTTAAAAGAAGAAGGCAAAGTGTCACCAAAGAAGCACCTAGTAGGTGCTTCAGCATTGCTATAAAAAAGGAGGAAGATTCCCAGCCATGAAAATTCTTCTCTGTAGCAACACGAGGTGAAATTGAAGGCTTGGTTGGCCGAATTTCAAAATCAATGGTGGCATCATCCGATCACAAAAAGTCAGAACACAACAGCTCAGCGGGGGGAGATCTATAGTTAGTTTTTAAAAAAGCAAACTTTTTTTCACATGCTGCCATAGTATCAAACACAATATACTACAAGTGTAGTGTTGCAACATGTGCAGCTAGCATTAGAACAAGTCATTGTTACCTTCCAGTCAACAGGAGTTGCAACATTGTGGTTTGCCGTCAGCTGCAGTGAGTCTACAACCCTCAAGATCTCATCAAAATTTCTACCAGTGGTTGCTGGGTATAGGATAGAAAGCTTCATTTTCTTATCTGGACCAATAATAAAGACCTGAGGAAATACAGAACAGATGATTCAGTAATTACACATCACTGGAGTTAATGCATTAGTGCCCATTAGCTTCAAGATACTCACACATCGGGCAGTCACTGGCATACCCTGAGAGTCCTTCTCATCAGGGTCCAGCATACCCAACAGTACAGCAAGTTCCCTTTTAGGATCTGCAATAATTGGAAAGGGTAGAGTCTCCGTTGGCTCATCACAGTTGTAAGAATTTATGTCCTGGAGAAAAAGAAAAAAAGAAAACAAAGACAGAGCCAAGAACGTTAATTGGCATAATAAAAATAACTGGAACTAAAAAACAAAAAAACAAAAAGTTAAACTGATATAAAAAACAAAATCCAAAAACCAAACAGGGGGACCAAGAACTTTGGCATAGTTTAAGCAGTTGTTTGCAGCCATGGTCTAAAAACATTTTACCAAATGCACTTGCAAGGTTCGCAGGGGTGTGGCAAAAGGGCAGATAAAACACAGCTTTACTAAAAAGTGCCAACTTTACCAAAATATATTGATTAGCTTTAGATCATCATCCCCCTGCCAGCCATCTACCTAATACTTACTGTCATCCTAATCCCAGGATCTTCACTATGTGGACCTGTTCAGCACCACACAGCTATTGCAGAATGAAGTACTGGCTGCATCGAGCTTTCCCATTAGATGTTTGCATTTCTTTCTATAGCTAGTCTGTACTACTGGCAGCCCCAAGCCATCCAGAGGACAGATACAGCCATATGAATAAATGGGGTGAGTGGCACTAGGGAGCTGGGTGAGGTCAGGATTTTTTCTGCAAAGGCTGTGTAGCACAAGTCAGGTGATATAATAGAATAATAATAATAATAAGAGTGGTTTAAAAGGACAATTTCCCTAGAAGGAAATATGTCTTTTATACAAGATACTCTCTCGCGTCAGCAGAGAGGATATGACTAGGTGAAATCCTGGCACTGGGTACAGTGTTCCTCTTTCCATCTGCAAATGTATACATTCAGAATTTATCATAAAAAGGACAGTTATAGGTCAGCAATAGCAATACTAGTAGGGGTGCACATCTTCACTGGTCTCACAAGTCTATTACGATTATCCTGTCCAGGATTCGATGATGCATCACGATTACTGCGCAGGAGCGCATGGTTAAAGACCTTTTTATCCAAAAATTCAAGCAGTCCTAACAACTCAATATTTCTCCAGGGGCAGAGGGATGATGGTAATGGAGAGATGGGATCAGTAACACTGGCACTCAACTGTTCTCAGTGTCAGTTGATTTCCTCTCCTCCATACTGCTCAGTGTGTGTCTTCCCCTTCTGGTGCCTCCAGTGAAGCCTCTCCTGATGTCGGGTCTACTTGAGCTCCTCCCCCCTGCACTGTACTGGCTGTCAGCTCTTCAGCTGACTTCCTGCTTCAGTGAAGGATAGGGGGCTTAATCCACCATACAGGCTCTGCCTTTGCGTTTCTCCCAGAGAGGGTACAGCACTGCATGGAGGGACGGATGATGTCACCAGACATCGATTCAGCCGACTCGCAGCATCATGAATGTCTGAATTGCGATGCATTGATGCTGTGATTATATTCCACACCCCTAAATACTAGGGCATTGCATCCACCAATGGTTGTATGCCACCAATGTTTAACAAAGCATAGGCTGAAACTTGCATCTTACATCAAAATGTACATTTTGGTCTGCTGGGTCTTGTAGTTTCCATAAAAAAAACCCCCACACTTGCAATAGAATTATTCCTAATGACAGCAACAATAGGGCACAATGACACAAATGAGAATTCCTACCAATGGCACCAAAGATGGTGCATGGTTTACTTCAACTGATGCTAGGACATGTTCTATGCCAAATGGCCACAGACCCCCCCCTAAAGACTGAAGGACATTACACCAGCCTTTTGTTATGGAGCCCCTGCCTTAGACTGTATATAATACATATTCTTTATATACAGTACTGCATTCTCTTACTTTCTCTCATTTGTCACTTGCTTATGAATAAAGGAACAAAGCCTTTAATCTTGGCAGAGGTCTCCTCCTAAAACATGGACTTATGGAAGTGGTTACAATGCTTCTCTTTAGATCCGGACCACTTTTTTTTTTTTAAAGCAAAAACAAGTGAGGAAAGTAGATCACTACCAAGCTAGGAATGTTTATTTTAATGTGTTTAGTATTAAAGCCGCAGGCTTTTTTTTCCTGCTTTTAAAATGACAGCAAGTCTGTCAAGGGTAAAGAAAAGTTTTAAATATGCAAGACCCCATCAGATCATCTTCTGCAAACACAAATCTGGTGCTAAAGATGACCAGATTAAGCAACAAAGAGTTCTCAACAATGTCTCATCACTGCAGCTACTCCAGCCATCTGAAAAGTCCCCCCCCCCCCCCGGCCTACGTATGTAACTGAATATAACGCTACACGCCAGCATTTGTTAATGTAGGATGACGTAGACTGTACAGGAAGAGGTTGGGACACGGAGCCCATTTGCAGCTCTGATCCACCCAAAGCATTGCCTGTCATCTGCATCTTCTCTTATAGCAGAAGAATGAACAGTAATGCCCCCAGATACATTCAACTTCTTTCCTATACCCCTCCATCGGCAAATACAAGAACACATGGGAGGTTGAAGGGTACGAGTATTAAAGTGTATGTATGGTCAAAATTTTAAAGTCATATTTATTTCCAGATAACATTAATATGTGGCTATGCCTCACTGGGGCGGTGTGCTTGTGCAACGTTAGGAAAAATCCTGCAAGCAGCATCTTAGAAGCTGTTTGGGGGTGCTGTATTTAGCGCTCCCAAGACTTCCTGCCCATTGAAATGAATGGGCAGTGCTTTGGAAGCATCACTTTAGCACTAACGTGGTTGTGGCCCCAGTGTGAAAGGGGTCTTATTCTGAAAGATCATTGAAAACCAGCTAAGACCCCTTTCACACCGAGGGCATTTTGCAGGCGTTGTAGCATTAGAAATAGTGTCTGCAATCCGCCCTCAAACTGCTGCACCATTGTCTCCAGTGTGAAAGCGCGAGGGTTTTCACACTGGAGCGTTGCGCTGGCAGGTGGTCAGGAAAAGTCCTGCCAACAGCTTCTTTGGAGCGGTGTGTTTACTGCTCCTTCACCGCTGCTCCCCATTGAAATCAATGGGGCAGCACTGCAATACCGCCAGCAAAACTACGCTATTGGACGGTTTTAACCCTTTGTCGGCCGCTAGCGGGGGTAAAAGCGCCCAATTAGCGGCCGAAATGCGCCGCAAATCCGACAGTAAAACGCCGCTAAAAATAGCAGCGTTTTACCGCCGATACTATGGGTGGTGCAGTGTGAAAGCCCTCTCAGGTTAGATAGTGCAGCGTGTGCGCTAATGAGATCAGCTGGTCAACTGAGCTTTTAACCACAACTGCGCACTTAAAGCCCCCTCGTGACCAGACCAATTTTCAGCGCTCTCACAATTTGAAGGACAATTACTCTGTCATGCAACACTGTACCCAAATTATTTTTTTGTCCTTTTTTTCATACAAATAGAGATTTCGGTGGTATTTGATCACCTCTGGGTTTATTTTTTGTGCTATAAATGAAAAAAAAAAAAAAAGTTTTGAAAAACGTATTTTTCTCAGTTTCTGTGATAAAATTTTGCAAATTATTAAGGTTTTCTTCATAAATTTTGGCCACAATTTATACTGCTACATATCTTTGGTACAAATAAACCAAATTAGTGGATAATATTTGGTCTTTGTGAAAGTTAGAGAGTCTACAAGCTGTGGTGCAAATCATAAAATTGATCACACCTGATGTACTGGTGGCCCATCTAATTTCTTGCGACCCGAACAAGCCACGAAAGTACAAATACCCCCCAAATGATCCCTTTTTTGAAAGTAGACATTACAAGGTATTTAGTAAGAGGCATTGGTGAGGTTTTTGATGTCTTTTTTTCCACAATTCTTTGCAAAATGAAGACACCACACAAAATAGTAATAGGTTATTTCTCACATGGCATGTGTATACCACAAATGATGCCCCAAAATACATTCTGCTACTCCCGGGTATGGAGATACCACGTGTGGGACTTTCACAGCCTAGCCACATAGAGAGGCCCAACATGCAGGGAGCACCATCACGTGTTCTAGGAGCATAAATTACACATCAAACTTGTTGACTACCTATTACACTTTTGAAGGCCCTGGAGCACCAGGACAATGACATGTGAAACTGACATGCGACACTGACAGATGGCACTAATATGTGGCACTGATTACTTTTTTTTTTTTTTTTAACTCACAAGCTGCAGCCGTTCGCGCTCCCTCCTCACACACTGTCGCTGTGTGAGGGAGAGCCGGTGATGAGAGATGATCTCATATGTTTACATATGAGATCATCTCTCATTGCACACTGCAATAGAGTGCTAAATGGCCGCTCTATTTGGGCATTTAGCACAATCCGTGATTGGCTGTGTCCAAGGCACACGGCCAGCACAGAACTTCCGATGCACGCAATAAGCATATATTGATTGGTTTGCGCAAAAGTTACCTCGTCTAATAAATAGGGGATAGATTTACGGCATTTTTATAATTTTGTTTTTACTAGCAATAGCGGCGATCAGCGATTTCTAGCAGGACTGTGACATTGCGGACAGATTGGACACCTAACAGACATTAACACTTTTTTGGGGAACCAGTGCTAAAAATATGCACCGTTATTGTACCAATGACACTGGCAGGAAAGGGGGGTCATCATCGGGGGTGATCAAGGGGTTAACTTTGTTCCCTCACTGTGTGTTCTATCTGTATTGGGGTGGAGGGCTCACTGGGACAACAGACAGATCCATTTTCCTGCATATCAGAAAGACAGGATCTGTGCAATCTCCCGTCAGAAAGGAGTTCTGCCTTGTTTACGCAGGCAGATACCCATTCTGTCACTGCAGAGAATGATGGGTGGCTGGCAAAGAGTGTCCGCCAGACCCGCTGATTGGCTCCCCCGCTGACCAATGGAAGCACGCCCACAGATTGCCGTGTACAAGCCACACATACAGTGATTTGCGCAGTCGAGCCAACCTGCTGCAGTATAACTGCGGCGGATAGTCAGCAAGTGGTTAAAGCCCATCTTCCCTGCATCTGAGCACAAAAAAAAAAAAAAAACCCACACACATTTAAATCAAGTAATTAACTTATTACATATTTAAAGAAAACTCCCAACCATCCATGTATCTATGCTTCATTTTGTTGAGAAATCACTTTGAAAAAGCAACCACCTAGGATGCCTGGCTGTGGCCATCTTGAGTAAAGGCAGAGGATTCATGAAGCATTTACTTCCTGGAATCCATTTGCCCTTAGCTCATGCATGCAGGAGTGTGCGCTTAGCTGAGAACCCCCCCTCCCATCCTGAAGAAAAATAAGGTTGATTGGGAGAATGAAGTTCCACTTAAAATACATCAAAAGGAGTGAATAAAGGTTAAGGAGGGTAGTTTTCTTCAATATGAAACCAAAATCAAGGACACAACTTCAAAGTGGAGGAAAGGTCTAAAATTTTGTTTTGAAAGTTTTTTTTTTCTAGAAAGGGTAGTTGATGCTTGGAATAAACTTGCAGCAGAGGTAGTGAGATATTCAGCAGTAAAATGGTTTCAAACATGCTTGGAACATCTATACTAGAGAGAGAAGAAAAAAAAACAAAAAAAAACAAACACACACACACACACACACACACACACACAGGACTCAGTTTGAAATTCTTGCCTACGTTACACAAAGGCATTTGGGCATACTAATTCACACCTTTATGACTCAATCCTCCTACAAAACCGATCACCCTAATCAAACCGGTTTCTGTGCTGCTGGAAGAGGAAGAAGAGGAAGAAGAAAAGACAAGAGGGGGGGGGGGGGGGGGGGCGGGGGGGCGGCGTAGCTGTGTTCAGAATTAAGCAATCACGTTCAAACTCATGTTAAATAGGAGTCAGTACACACCTGCCATAATTTAAAGTGCCTCTGATTAACCCCAAATAAAGTTCAGCAGTTTTAGTAGGCCTTTCCTGATATTTTCTTATGTTGGCCATACACTATATGAAGAAAAAAAAAAAAAAAAGGGCCAAAATTCAGTCATATAAACACCCATGCGATCCGATTGATGTCCAAACTGCGATATGCAATCTGAAATGGGGGAGATCATTAACTTTGTATGGACACTCCACGCTGCCATATGCAAACTGCTGGAACTGCTGTGCGAGTCGGTGCGATGAGGGAACCCGCAGTGGATCTGCATTGCACAAGTGTGAACAGAGCCGAAATGGAATGTCATCTCTCAATCAACTGACTATTTTTGATCCTTACGCTGCTAACATCAGTAAATAGATGGGAAAGTAAATTATATTCTGTTCCACCCTCTTTTTACACACACACATTTCTTCAGTTACTTTCTGGTTTCCATGCTTAGTCAAATGATGTCATATCCGAGGAGTCTTCAGGAGGGGTTTCTAAGCTAAGCACACTCTCCTGCCGAGCGAAGGGCATATATATTCCAGGAAGTAAATGCCTTATAATTTAGCTCCCCTTATTCAAGATGGCCACACTTTGTTTTGTCTCCATCTTCCCCAACCATTAAAGATCAGTAGGAGGAGAATGAGCTAATGGTAATAGTAATAAATACTTATTTATTCTGATTGTCAGTTCCATCTAGTGGCCATAATGCAGCATTTTCCTGATTCATGCTTTTCTCATGAATGATCATCTGCCTTGGAGAGAAGAAGAAAAAAAAAAAAAAAAAAAAGGAGCCTAAACATTCAATTTTGCTGGCATTTGTATCCAGTTACCTCTGGCCACTGGTTGTAAAAAAAACTATTTACAGAGTTTAACCTTTCCCTTACATCGTATGACCATTCAGAAAAGTGCAGTGCAACTTGTGCATGCACAGTTGAAAACCGGCTGTGAAGCTGCAAGACTTCACTTCCCTTACAGATGCTGGCGCCTGCACCCAAAGCAAGTAAAAGTCAGCAGTTTTTTTATTTTATTTACAGACTGGAACTTCTTTAACTGTAGATCTATTTTTTATTTTTATTGCAACAGCAGTTTTTTTTTTTTGTTTGTTTTTTTAAAAAGGTCATAGTTGCCCCCCACGACTGTTCCATCTCAATTTCAGTAACAGCCAGAAAGGAATATGAATACACAAATATATACCTTGCTCCATCCCAGATGGTCTTCCACACCGTCTATGGACAAAGCAATCATGCGGACATTGCGTTTCTTGAATTCTGGCGCCAACTTTACTGCCCGTCCGAGCTCTGTGGTGCAGACTGGTGTATAATCCCTTGGATGTGAAAAGAGGACACCCCAACTAAAAAGAAATAAAAAAAAAGTTTAGTTAAAATTTAGAACTTATAAGCAAAGTTTCACTTGCCACATGACTGAATACGGACCGTGTGCATTCAGGGCCATGCACCCACTCCTGCCCACCTGTCAAAATTCAGCTGCATCTGCATTCACTTCAATAAGCTGCCTTGCAGGTGCAAAAAATAAATAAACCCCCACAAGAAAGAAGACTACTACACTAAACTGGAAAAGTCACAACCTTCCAACACCAACAAATACACATGTATCGTGTCTGATCAATGCAGATCACCACAAACTCTACACTGCCAGAGCCTGCCCTAATAAATCTCATATGATCTACAATTTGTGGATCGAGTCCTCTGCAGCCTAAGGGTTCAGACATCCTGAGACCCCTTTCACACAGAGGGGGTTTTGCAGGCGATATAGCGTTAGAAATAGCGCCTGCAATCCCCCCTTAAACTGCTGCACCACTGTCTCCAGTGTGAAAGCGCGAGTGCTTTCACACTGGAGCGTTGCGCTGGCAGGACATCAGGAAACGTCCTGCCAGCAGCTTCTTTGGAGCGGTGCGTTTACCGCTCCTTCACCGCTGCCCCCCAATGAAATCAATGGGGCAGCGTTGCAATACCGCCGGCAAAACGCTGCTATTGTGAGCGGTTTTAACCCTCTCAGCCGCTAGTGGGGGGGTAAACGCGTCCGCTAGCGGCCGAAATGTGCAGCACATCTGGCAGTAAAACGTCACTAAAAAGTGTGAAAGCCCTCTAATATGCCATATCCTTATTCTATCGTATTCTCCTTTGCTCATCCTCCAGCAGCTACATACAAGACAGTTTTTAAGGCAGGGCCCCAAAACAGCTGCCTCATACTTGCCAACCATCCCAGTCTAAAGTCACTTATCCCTTGAAGTTTTAGTCCTGTGCTGTGTCCTGATAGCTCAGTGTAAACTTCTGTTGCTACTGCCCAGCTCTGCCCTATTGACATGTTCAGCTAACTCATCTGCAGACCCTGTGTTTACATGTAAATAACCTGAATTGATATGTAAATAGTGGTGGCAATAATATGTAAATAGTGGTGGACTGCTGCATTGATATGTAAATAGAGGCAGCATTCATAAGTACAGGGCTCGACAAAACCCGGCGCCAGGTCGCATTGGCGACTAGAATTAGCGACCTGGCGCAGCACAGCTGGGGGTATCCCGTCTCCGTGGACCCCCCCCCCCCCCCGGTGTTTTTGCGTCTTCTGTGATCCTATTCCTTCTGGAATCTGGCGAATCTTGTGGTGGCCGTTGGAATTACAACCAGCAATGCTAATGGAGATATCTCCTTCCATTTACTTAGAACACCTAAACACACACATATACATACACACACTTTTTTTTTTTATTCTAACACCCTAGAGAGTAAAATGGTGGTCGTTGCAATAATGTCTGTCACACCATATTTGCACAGCGGACTTACAAGCGCACTTTTTTGGGGGAAAAATAATTTAATAAAAAAAAAAATAAGACAACAGTAAAGTCAGCCCAATTTTTTTTTATATTGTGAAAGATAATGTTACGCGAGTAAATTGATAACCAACATGTCATGCTTCAAAATTGCGCCAGCTCATGGAATGGCGACAAACTTTTACCCTTTAAAATCTCCATAGGCGACGTTTAAAAAATTCTACAGGTTGCACGTTTTGAGTTACAGAGAAGGTCTGGGGCTAGAATAATTGCTCTTACTCTACCGATCGCAGCGATACCTCACATGTGTGGTTTGAACATTGCTTTCATATATGCGTTCGCTTCTGCACGCAAGCTTGGCGGGACAGGGCGCATTTAAAAAAAAAAATTTCTCTTTATTTTAACTTTTATTTTTACTTTCACTGTTCTTTTAAAAAAAAAAAAAATGTGTGTCACTTTTATTCCTATTACAAGGAATGTAAAAATCCCTTGTAATAGAAAAAAGCATGACAGGTCCTCATATATAAGATCTGGGGTCAGAGAGACCTCACATCTCATATTTACACTAAAATGCAATTTAAAAAAAAAAAAAAATAGTCATTTGAAAAAAAATAAAACAAATAAAATGTCCCTCTAAGAGCTATGGGCAATGACTTGGAGACAGGTGGGGGGGCCGCGCTATCTTCCCCTCACTCGTCTCCATGTCAGGCCAGGGACAGGTCCAGATCGCCGTCACGGACCTGGCTCCTAACTTTTTTAGCTGGCTCCTAGATTCCAAGCAAATTTTTCAACCCCTGCATAAGTATATCATGTCCCTCTGGAGGTTCCATCCACCATCACTTCTGCTGAATGCTGCCCTCTGGAGAGGTAAAAAAGGAGCATGCTTTAAAGCTCTGCCTACAACTGTGGTCATTAAGCCTAACATCAGCCTGTTCTTCAAAAGTAAGAAAATTGGAGGTGGAACCCATCTTCAAAATAAAACAGCACCCTAAATTTTGGTGCATGTGAATACGCAGGCAGGCAGTGAGGAAATGATGTGCTGTAACCTTTAGCAAACAATCAGTGAGCAGTAATGTGTAGTAACCTCTAACAACCAATTAGTGAGTGGTATAGATGTTCAGTAACCTCTAGAAATCAATAAGTGAGCAGTATTGATGTACAGTAATCTCTAGCAACCAAACAAGCAGAAGTCATGTGCTGGAACCTCAAGAAAATAACAGTGAGCCATAATGTGTGCTGTAACCTCTAGCAGCCAGTCAGTGAGAGGTAATGATACACTAACCTCTGACAACCAATCGCCATTGCATTGTCTGATCCGATTCAATAAACTGGATTTATTTATTTATTGTATGTCTCAAAGCATGTGGAGAGTGAAATTGTATGAAAGAGGGGGCCCAAGAAAATGTTTGCCCAGGGTCCAGTGAATATTAAAGACAGCCCTGGCTACATATAAAAAGACATGTAGGGAGGTGAAGGGAATTGTGGAGGAGCTGTGTCAGCACAGATACTACCAGAAGAGGAGGCTATGAAGTGCAAGGAGGAACGGCAGGAGGGGAGGAAGCGTGTGGCGCTAGGGAATGGACTATCCTGGAGTAGTCAAATTTTCTACCAAGTTCAGACACATTTCACAAAAAAAAAAAAAAAAAAAAAAAACACACACACACCCTTTTAAAATTTTAGCTGTATACATTTCTTGCTACTACTATAACCTTCCACCAAAGGACAACGCAAACTAAATTATCCTGCTCCTGGCGATCACAACGATACCACATATGTTTATATGTTAGTTGTTGAATGTGCCCGTAGTACAGCCCAGAAACAATAATGCGCATTTTGCTTTTTTTAAATTCTACCTAAAAAACACACTGACGCTAACTGACCCAATTCTAATTAAAAAAAAAAAAAAAAAAAAAAAAATACCAAATGCACAAATGCACACACACCCCCTAACCTAGATCAAACCTTGATCTATTTTATTTTATTTTTTTAAATATAAAATCCCACCCAAAACATTGTACACAAATTGTGTATATTTTTGAGACCAATAAGAGTTTTCTTTTAGTGCCATTTCATAACCATTTTTAGTTTTGCTATATAAAAACCACCCCAACACACACACACACCAAAATTGATTAGTGCATATTGTGCACTAGTAAAGGGGGGATCCAGGTCTATGGAATGTGCACAACAGTCATTATACCCCCAGTTTGCTCCCCCATTTAACTGGCAACCAATGGGAGCAGTGCAACCTACATGGGATCTGAGTTAACAATTACAAACTACAGAGCCGCTCTGATAGGGAGTGGTCCATCATCACTCCCACCTTCTTCAGAAACGCTAACTGAAGACAGCAACAAAACCCCTGAATCCCACTTTACAGGGGAAATCTTCATCTTCCAGCCATCCTGAGTAGCTTCTGTTGTCAATCCCAAGTCCTTGGTCATTTTTCTCTCGTAAGCTTCTTCAACACCATCTTCCATGGCACTGACAATTCAACAATGTATGCAGGCTTGATTGTGGTAGACCACGAATGTCTGGATAAATAAAGCGTCCACAATTTCGATCCCGAATAATCCGCAGGACACTTGTATCCTTTGATCTTATTTGGTGCTCCAGTGGTACAAATGGTTTGATATGAGCAGTGTTCACCTAGGTTTGTTTGGGGGAACGCATTTATGGTGGTTCTACTCTGTTCCAAGATGCCAGCGTTCTGAATATCTGGTTATGCTGTAACGCTCTTGGGCGAGAATCGTGGAGATTCAACTGTAGACATGCAAGAGCTTTGGGAGTGGTGGTGGTTTATGCGATTTCAACACACTTTATTATACAGGTTTTACACATTTCAGGCATACCTTGCTCAGCTATACATTTTAAAAATTAACCCATCTTGCCCCTAAACCAGCAAAAACATTAACAGGCACACAAATATCAAAGATGTAAAATATCATGCTCCCTAGACAGCAAACCTAGGAGCAATGCCAAAAATGCCACAGGGTTAAAGGGCCGTGCAAGTTTGCATTCCTGCAGTGCACAACACAAGCTGGACTATTTAATCTGGTCTGAGAAACCATGCTTGATATGCCTACTAAAATCTGTAACATTATGCAACCTTTACACACGACAAAGTGCAAACTACCACCTCTTATTAATTTGCAAATTCTATACATAGAAAGCACACAAAAAGTACAAAGCTTTCAAACGCCTGAAAAAACACTTGTACCCCCCTCCTTTCCGTAACTTCCATAAAAAGCCACTGCAAACACAAAAAAGAAAAAAAGAAAAATTGATGCTTCTTTCTTCCTCCCCCCCCCTTTTCTGACCTGCCAGGCTGCATGCTCACATAAGGGTCTGGTGTGGACCTTGGGGGAAACCCCACATCTGGGTTTTATTTTTTTGGTGTGAGGGTCCCCTTAAAATCCCTGGTCTGGCATAGAGCAGCCCCCGATCCTCCTCTGAGGTCCCTTCCCTCCCGCCAAGTTTCATAGCAAGCAGCTTGTTGTGGGGGTACGCGAGCAGGCTCACTCCCGGGCCGCTGCTCTGCGTGTTCCTTCAAAACACAGAGCCTCTGCTCAGACCCACCCTCTTTTTCCCCATTGGCTCACAGGCTGTGAAAGACACAACCAATGAGAAGGGAGAGTCCCCAGAGAGCTTGGGGGGGGGGGGGGGTGCACATCGCTGGACAGGTAAGTATTAGGGGGGCTGCTGCACACAGGTTTTTTTTTACCTTCATGCATTTAAAAAACACCTTGAGCCTTCTGAAACACTTTCGTTTCTCAGAGTCCAAAAATATAGCCTGGCCCCTTACTAACAAATACATGGCATAAAAAAAAAAAAAAAAAAAAAAAAGGAATACACACACGCACACACTCAATGGCCAAGGTAAAAAAAAATAATAATAATTGTGTCAGAATCTCCCCTCGCTCCCAAGTCCATTCTCAATCAAGTGCTGTGCCCGAGAGCCATGGCTCTCTCCTTCCTCACAGGGCAGATTGATAGCAGCTGTGAAAACAAATTTTGTGCCAAAAGATGCAGGCAGGGCAGCTCAGGAACAAGCCTGCACGAGTGCCCCCTTAGAAAGTGGCTATGGGGGCAGGGGCACCCACCAAAGAGGAGCCAGAAGCGCCGGCAGGGGACCCCAGAAAAGGGAGGAGAAGAACATGTTATGGGATTAAAAAAAAAAAAAAAGAAGATTCACAATCATTTCAAAAGTGGACCTGAATGCAAAAAAAAAAAAAAAAAAAAAAAATGAACGTTAATTGTCACTTTAAATCACTCAAAGAACAAAAAGGAGTATCAGATGGAAAAAAAAAAAAAAAAAAAAAAGGGAATCTTGCCAAATAGATTTGATTATGCATTACAGAGATCAAAAGGTGCAGTCTTCATGTCCAAGATAGGCACTCTCATGGGCCACTAAAACTTTGAGCCTACTCAATGGAATGTATAACCAAGCCCCTTGAGATCAGAATGCCTTTCTCCGCATATGCTTAAGTACAGATAGGGAGAAGCCTCATAGTGCAGAACAAGCAAACCATTTTTTTGTGTGTTTAATGGTACGACAATCCAGCCATTTGTCAGCTGACCTGCCGGTGCGTCATGACGTCACACTCAGACTCCGCCTTAGTAAAATACAAGTGATATTAGTTTATAGATGTTTCAAAATTGTAAAATAATCAGCTGCAGAGTCCACAGGCAAAAATAGAGACTAGAACTACTGTTCTTTTGACCTCTGTCAGCTTTGTTGGGGCACAGCCTCCAGAGTTCAGTTCCTCCAAGGCTAGGTATATAAAAATGTGCACGGCTGGGATAAGAGCTGGCAGGAAATCAGAACAAGAAAAAAAAAATAAAAAAATAAAAACACACACTGATGAATTTGCACAAACATGCCCTCTAGCGCACACACACACACAGAACTTTACAGACTAAGACGCCATTAAAATTCATGTGCGTCCAAGGCAGGCACCCCAATACTTTTGACAATATAGGGTATATTGTGTCTAACAGTGAACAAGATCAGATAGGTTAGATCAGTGATTCTCAACCAGGGTTCCTCCAGAGGTTGCTAGATGTTCCTTCAGCATTGGACAATTTCTGCCTCTCAGATAAGTTCCCACTCACCATTGATCTTTTTAGCTCTCTGTAAGGAGGTAATTCTTCCCAATGACCACAAGTGTAAGGACCATTCTCCCCACTGACCATCACACTAATGTATCATGAGTTGTAGACTTCTAATTTTTAGAAGGGGTTCCCCGAGACCAGAGAACTATTTCAAGGGTTGCTCTGTGTTGAAAAGGTTGAGAAAGGCTGGGTTAGATGGTTAGGCCATAGACATCCTCCCAGACACTCAGCCCCACCCAGGCTTCCTTTGGACATAGCTGATCATAGATTGGGGTAAAGCGCCAATCACTGATCAGCTATGTCCACAGCAGATCAGATGTAAACAGACTTGAGAGTTATCAGCATTCCTTTCCTCACCTTTGTGAGTACAAACGACTGGCAAGGCTGTCAGCACCCAGTTTACACGGATTATCAGTGCAGCCTCAGCAACACCCATAACTGAAGAAAAATGAAATATTTGCAGAAAGAAAAACTTTATCACCCCAAAAATTTCTGTATTTTTAATTTGTTTAGCAAAAAATAAAAATAAAACAGGATTAAATACTGGCAAAAGAAACCTCTATACGTCTCAATAAAATGATAAAAATGTAATTTGGGTACAGTGTTGCATGACTGTGCAATTGTCATTCAAAGTATGACAGTGCTGAAAAATTGGCCTGGGCAGGAAGGGGGTGAAAGTGCCAAGTATTGAAATGGTTAAACCCAAAACCAAACATATTGCAGCTGACCAATTCTTAGATGTGATGGCTGCATTTGTTTCCCTTTTTAGAGTGGAGAGCCACCCTGAAAAAAAAATATACACAAAAAATTAGAAAAAAATAAAAAAAGTTGATTTTTTTTTTTTTTTTAAACTTACCAGAAATGCCTGTTGCTAGGCACATCATTCTAATCTGCCTCTTCCTCCTCCGCGGAGATCTTCTATCTTCTCTCCTCCATGCGGCGTCTTCTGGGTCGCGCTGTGTTCTGGGAACTGTGTGCCCCATTCACAAAGTGCTGCGCGACTCGCGCAATGCACAGTAGGAAACGAGCAGTGAAGCCACAAGGCTCCACTGCCTGTTTCCGTTAGCAAAAATGGCGGCGCCGGGACCCGAGAGCTGGGTCAGCCTCGGGCAGCCGACATTGCAGGCGCCCTGGACAGGTAAGTGTGCTTATTAGAAGTCAGCAGCTACAGCGTTTGCAGCTATTGACTTTTACATTTTTATTTTATTTTATTTTTGTTTTAAAACCGGCCCTCCTCTTTAAAGAGGGATTCCACCTAAAAAAAAAAAAAAATAATATTAAAAGCCAGCAGCTATAAATACTACAGCTGCTGACTTTTAATAAATGGACACTCGCCTGTCCCGGGTTCCAGCGATACCGGCAGCCGAGGCCGATCGATCGCTCGGCTCTCGGCTGCTGCCGTCACCATTCTAGGTGAGGGAATCAGGAAGTGAAGCGAATCTGCTTCACTTCCCGGTTCCCTACTGCGCATGCGCGAGTCGCGCAGCGCAATAGGAATTGTCCACGCTGTCACTGGGACCCGTGTGTGTCCCAGCAGACAGCGCGGCAGGACAGGAAATGACAGACTCCCATGGGAGTCTATGCCCGGAAGTGGGTGTAAATACCTGTCTTTGAATTGTAGGGTGTGCAAATAGCGTGGGGGGGGGAATTGTAGGGTGTGCAAAGAGCGCGCGGGGGGGGGGGGGGAATTGTAGGGTGTGCAAAGAGCGCGGGGGGGATTTGTAGGGTGTGCAAAGAGCGCGCGCGGGGGGGGGGGGGATTTGTAGGGTGTGCAAAGAGCGCGCGCGCGGGGGGGGGGATTTGTAGGGTGTGCAAAGAGCGCGCGCGCGGGGGGGGGGGATTTGTAGGGTGTGCAAAGAGCGCGCGGGGGGGGGGGGGGGGGATTTGTAGGGTGTGCAAAGAGCGCGCGCGGGGGGGGGGATTTGTAGGGTGTGCAAAGAGCGCGCGCGGGGGGGGGGGGATTTGTAGGGTGTGCAAAGAGTGCGCGCGGGGGGGGGGGATTTGTAGGGTGTGCAAAGAGCGCGCGCGGGGGGGGGGATTTGTAGGGTGTGCAAAGAGCGCAGGGGGGGGGGTTGTAGGGTGTGCGAAAAGCGCAGGGGGGGGGGGTTGTAGGGTGTGCGAAAAGCGCAGGGGGGGGGGGGTTGTAGGGTGTGCGAAAAGCGCAGGGGGGGGGATTGTAGGGTGTGCGAAAAGCGCAGGGGGGGGGGATTGTAGGGTGTGCGAAAAGCGCAGGGGGGGGGGATTGTAGGGTGTGCGAAAAGCGCAGGGGGGGGGGGATTGTAGGGTGTGCGAAAAGCGCAGGGGGGGGGGGATTGTAGGGTGTGCGAAAAGCGCAGGGGGGGGGGGATTGTAGGGTGTGCGAAGAGCGCAGGGGGGGGGATTGTAGGGTGTGCGAAGAGCGCAGGGGGGGGGATTGTAGGGTGTGCGAAGAGCGCAGGGGGGGGATGATTGTAGGGTGTGCGAAAAGCGCAGGGGGGGGGGATGATTGTAGGGTGTGCGAAAAGCGCAGGGGGGGGGATTGTAGGGTGTGCGAAAAGCGCAGGGGGGGGGGATTGTAGGGTGTGCGAAAAGCGCAGGGGGGGGGGGATTGTAGGGTGTGCGAAAAGCGCAGGGGGGGGGGGGATTGTAGGGTGTGCGAAAAGCGCAGGGGGGGGGGATTGTAGGGTGTGCGAAAAGCGCAGGGGGGGGGATTGTAGGGTGTGCGAAAAGCGCAGGGGGGGGGGATTGTAGGGTGTGCGAAAAGCGCAGGGGGGGGGGGGATTGTAGGGTGTGCGAAAAGCGCAGGGGGGGGGGGGATTGTAGGGTGTGCGAAAAGCGCAGGGGGGGGGGGGGGGATTGTAGGGTGTGCGAAAAGCGCAGGGGGGGGGGGATTGTAGGGTGTGCGAAAAGCGCAGGGGGGGGGATTGTAGGGTGTGCGAAAAGCGCAGGGGGGGGGGGATTGTAGGGTGTGCGAAAAGCGCAGGGGGGGGGGGATTGTAGGGTGTGCGAAAA
This sequence comes from Lithobates pipiens, assembly GCF_037356315.1. NCBI lineage: Eukaryota > Metazoa > Chordata > Amphibia > Anura > Ranidae > Lithobates > Lithobates pipiens. The sequence continues at coordinate 245,351,227 of NW_027507785.1, forward strand.
GCGCAGGGGGGGGATTGTAGGGTGTGCGAAAAGCGCAGGGGGGGGATTGTAGGGTGTGCGAAAAGCGCAGGGGGGGATTGTAGGGTGTGCGAAAAGCGCAGGGGGGGATTGTAGGGTGTGCGAAAAGCGCAGGGGGGGATTGTAGGGTGTGCGAAAAGCGCAGGGGGGGATTGTAGGGTGTGCGAAAAGCGCAGGGGGGGATTGTAGGGTGTGCGAAAAGCGCAGGGGGGGATTGTAGGGTGTGCGAAAAGCGCAGGGGGGGATTGTAGGGTGTGCGAAAAGCGCAGGGGGGGATTGTAGGGTGTGCGAAAAGCGCAGGGGGGGATTGTAGGGTGTGCGAAAAGCGCAGGGGGGGATTGTAGGGTGTGCGAAAAGCGCAGGGGGGGGATTGTAGGGTGTGCAAAAAGCGCAGGGGGGGGATTGTAGGGTGTGCAAAAAGCGCAGGGGGGGGATTGTAGGGTGTGCAAAAAGCGCAGGGGGGGGATTGTAGGGTGTGCAAAAAGCGCAGGGGGGGGATTGTAGGGTGTGCAAAAAGCGCAGGGGGGGGGATTGTAGGGTGTGCAAAAAGCGCAGGGGGGGGGATTGTAGGGTGTGCAAAAAGCGCAGGGGGGGGGATTGTAGGGTGTGCAAAAAGCGCAGGGGGGGGATTGTAGGGTGTGCAAAAAGCGCAGGGGGGGGATTGTAGGGTGTGCAAAAAGCGCAGGGGGGGGATTGTAGGGTGTGCAAAAAGCTCAGGGGGGGGGATTGTAGGGTGTGCAAAAAGCGCGCGGGGGGGGGATTGTAGGGTGTGCAAAAAGCGCGCGGGGGGGGGGGGGGGATTGTAGGGTGTGCAAAAAGCGCGCGGGGGGGGATTGTAGGGTGTGCAAAAAGCGCACGAGGGGGGGATTGTAGGGTGTGCAAAAAGCGCACGGGGGGGGGGATTGTAGGGTGTGCAAAAAGCGCACGGGGGGGGGGATTGTAGGGTGTGCAAAAAGCGCGCGGGGGGGATTGTAGGGTGTGCGAAGAGCGCGGGGGGGGGGGGGATTGTAGGGTGTGCGAAGAGCGCGGGGGGGGGGGATTGTAGGGTGTGCGAAGAGCGCGGGGGGATAATGATGGGGGAGAATTGTAGGGTGTATGATGAGAATTGTAGGGAACAGTGAGGGATGGGGGGGAAGTAGGAAAATATTGCTGCTGCTATGTTGCAATGCCCTCTCCACCCTGTCTGCTATAGCAGGAAGCTCTCATGTAGCACACAACTCACTTATTGCCCAGGAAGTCGTACAGTTTGATCCGGCCGATGGTGGTGTCAGCCTCGATGTTCGGGAAGTTTTCTCCGAGCAGAATCCCGGGCATGGCGGCTCTCGCTGATACTGATGACAGACACGTGAGACTGACAACTCAGATAATACTATAGTCCGCAGCGAGCGGGGCCAACCGGGAAAAGGGGAGGAGCTTATGGCTCGACTTTGACAGGAGCGGGGGGGGGGCAGCCCTGAAAGGGCGTGTCTCAGTGATAGGTGTGAGTGTGTGATTGGCTCTTCTCCTCTCTTTGGATTGGTGTCAGCTGAATGCGGACGTGACAGCAGTGTGCACCGCCGGGGTCACGGAGGTGTATTGAGAAGAAATCCCGCGGAAGAATGATGTCATCAGAGACCGATTAATCATTAAAGCGGAACGTTACCCATAATTGTTATGGGCAACAAATAATGTTCTTTGGCAAGGAACATACATTCCATATTAATATTTATACTACCAATATATTCGCTGTAAATTGCCTCCAGCATTGTTTCTTGTTGTTGGAGGTTGCCATGTTGCTGAAGCCCAGAGCCCCTGAACAGCAGTAAATCCTAAAGCAGGAACTAAACCCATTGATTTAAACACTTCAGCCCCGGAAGTTTTTTTTTGTGATATGTCGCTGCCTTACTTTAGCTGACAATTGCGCGGTCGTGCAATGCTGTAACCAAATAAAATTGACATCCTTTTTCCCCCACAAAAATAGAGCTTTCTTTTGGTGATATTTGATCACCTCTGCGGTTTTCATTTTTTGCACTATAAACAAAAAAAGAGCGACAATTTTGAAAAAATATATATATTTTTTATTTTCTGCTATAGAACACACCCAATACAAAAAATGCTGATGTAGCACTAACCCCCGAAGGAGCTTCTGGTTTTCTTTTGGGCGTACCGTTACCTCACCTGTTCACTGTGTCCGTCTTAGGGGTCCCGTCGTAGAGCAGATTAAAGGATGTTAGCTCCCACTTAGTCCTTTTTCCAAAGATTTATTTGAAAGAACATGAAGTTTTGCAATAGAGAAGTGGTCATCAACCCTGTCATCAGGGCCCACTAACAGGCCAGGTTTTATGTATTACCTTGGGGAGATGCAGACTAGAATACTGCAATCAATGAGCAGCAAATTATATCACCTGTGATGTATTTCAGTTATCTTGCAAACATGGCCTATTAGTGGGCCCTGAGGACAGGGTTGATGACCACTGCAATGGTATATTGCAGGGGTAGGGGGCACCCTGAGCCTAATCCTAAGGGAAAGGGGGGTGCAGTTTGGCATCTTTGCCCTGGATGACCTTGTCCTGGCACTGGACCTCTTTCGCTGACCTAGCAGCTGATGAGATGCTCGAACAAAGTCTCTGCCACAGACTTGTCAATTCAACGGAATGGTTGTGCATTCCTCTGCCATAGGAAAGTACAACCAGCAACTTGTAAAGTTAAAGTGGTTGTATACGCTTTTTTTTTTACTTTTACCTACAGGAAAGCCTATAATAAGGCTTACCTGTAGGTAAAAAAAATAACTCCTAAACCTGTACGGTTCCCTCGGTATGCGCCGCTGACTGCAGCGGCGCATGCGCACAAGGGGATTCTCGGCTGAAAATCCGGCAGTGGCCGACCGGCCGGGATGAAATCTCCCACGCGCATGCGCAGGAGTGACGATATCGCGGCTCCGGCCACTCACAGCGCCGGAGCCGCGATACCCAGAAGAAACGCTGAGGGAGCATGTCAGCTCCCTCGGCGTGGATCGGGCCAGATGTCGGGGCCTCGTTCTAAGGTAAGTATTTCATAATGAGCTAGTATGCAGTGCATACTAGCTCATTATGCCTTTTGCTTTGCAGGTGGTAAAAAAAAAAAAAAACATTAGCGGGTTTACTACCGCTTTAAAGAGCTGTCACACAGTGCCAGTTTCTTTCAGCCGATCCGGCGATACTGTGTGGTAGGTGACCTGGGATGCATCCTCCAACTGAGTCTCCAGGCTCTTCCAGAGATACCAGCCTTGTTGCTCGGTCCTCTCCTGAAAAAGTCCTCCGCTGGATCCTCCAGTCGCTTGGCTTCTCCCCGCAGGTGAGACAGCACAGGACCACCCCTGGATCGGTAGACCCCAAGACTTCTGGGCCCACCCTTTCAATTGCAAAGCCTCGGGCCAGCCGACCCCGAGACATAGAGAAAGGCAGCACACACCTCAGGCCATGAGGCCGGGATAACGAACCCCAAAAATATGGCGCCTGTACCTTAAGTACCCTTACCCAGAATGCACAGCAGGTGAACCACTCCCACCGGGCTATTTCTGAGTAAAAGGAATACCCAATGCATTCAGCTTGTTGCATTTCCAACACTAAGGCTATCCGCTTGTTCAGAGGGGATCGCTCTGTTGATCCCCGCTGAGCAGGAAGATGGCAGGTCCATCTCTGCACTCTGTCAGAGCGCCGCTCTTCCCTATGGGAGATCAGATGACAACGGACCGCAGTGTCCGTCGTCACCCGATCCGAGGACGGATCGAAAAGTAGGTTTTTCCTCCGCCTCACTTTTTTGGATCCGAGCGGGTCAGATGTCAGCAGACATATCACAGCTGACATCCGATGCTCCATAGACCTCTATGGATCATCCGTTCAGGTCCGCCTGAAAAACTGACAGGCGGACCTGAAGGGATCAGCCGTGTGAAAGAGGCCTTACCGGTGGTGACAGCGACACCCACGGCCAAGTGGAAACTAGCACAACCCAGCTGAACTGGTACAGAAACCAGAACTTTGACATAATTAGTCTGAGCCAAACTGCAGCTTCAGACAAACTTAAATTTACAAAAACAATAGCGTCTGCTCATTAGGAGCAGGGCGCTACATTGAAAATCAAATTTCTTCATCAGTTTAGGCCAATTTGTATTCTGCTACATATTTTTGGTAAAAAAAATATCCCAAAAAGTGTTTATTGATTAGTTTGCACAAAAGTTATAGCGTCTACAAAATAGGGAATCGATTTATGGCTTTTTAATTTTTAATTTTTTTTAACTATTAACCACTTAACAACCGCCCATTGCCGATTAACGGCTTCAGGGCGGTTGTTTAACTGCCCCTGCCCCTGGGGCGCGCACTCGAGAGCATCCGTGACCGCCGGGTCCACAGGCCGTTTACCACGTGATCGCTCCGTCAAATGACGGAGTGATCACTTGTAAACAAACCGGCGTCATATTATGACGCCGGTTCCTCCCTCCCCTCTCTGTACCGATCGGTACAGCGGAGGGGAAAGAGATCGGTGTCAGCAGCGATGTGGGCTGCATCTGCAGTGCCCACATCGCTGCTCACCGAATTTAACCCCTCAATTCCCTGCCAATACTCTGCAATACCAGTGCATACTCTGCAATACCAGTGCATACTCTGCAGTACCCCCCATTACTCTGCAGTACCCCCCATTACTCTGCAGTACCCCCATTACTCTGCAGTACCCTGCCATTACTCTGCAGTACCCCCCAATACTCTGCAGTACCCCGCCATTACTCTGCAGTACCCCGCCATTACTCTGCAGTGCAGTGCCCTGCCATTACTCTGCAGTACCCTGTCATTACTCTGCAGTACCCCCCAATACTCTGGAGTACCCCCCAATACTCTGCAGTACCCTGCCATTACTCTGTAGTACCCCCCAATACTCTGCAGTACCCTGCCATTACTCTGCAGTACCCCCCAATACTCTGCAGTACCCGCCAATACTCTGCAGTACCTCACCATTACTCTGCAGTACCCCGCCATTACTCTGCAGTACCCCGCCATTACTCTGTAGTACCCCCAATACTCTGCAATACCCCCCAATACTCTGCAGTACCCGCCAATACTCTGCAGTACCCCGCCATTACTCTGCAGTACCCCGCCATTACTCTGCAGTACCTTGCCATTACTCTGGAGTACCCCCCAATACTCTGGAGTACCCCCCAATACTCTGCAGTACCCTGCCATTACTCTGTAGTACCCCCCAATACTCTGCAGTACCCTGCCATTACTCTGCAGTACCCGCCATTACTCTGCAGTACCCCGCCATTACTCTGCAGTACCCCGCCATTACTCTGGTGTGCAGTACCCTGCCATTACTCTGCAGTACCGTGCCATTACTCTGCAGTACCCCCCAATACTCTGCAGTACCCTGCCATTACTCTGTAGTACCCCCCAATACTCTGCAGTACCCTGCCATTACTCTGCAGTACCCCCCAATACTCTGCAATACCCTGCCATAAATTGCCATACCCAGCCATACTCGGAGATACCCAGCCATACTCAGAGATACCCAGCCATACTCGGTGATACCCTGAAATACCCAGCCATAGACGCCCCCCACCCCTCACCGCCCTCCGGTGCTTCTACCAACTCGCCAGTACGATCAAAGCCAGAATCTTTTTTTTTATTTATTTATTTTTTATTTCAGGCTTCCCAGCCTAGAGGTGAGATGTGGGGTCATATTGACCCCCAGATCTCACTGTAAAGAGGACCTGTCACCCCATATTCCTATTACAAGGGATGTTTACATTCCTTGTAATAGGAATAAAAGTGATCAAAAATGTATTTTTTGGGAAAAAAATGTCAAACTAAAATAAATAAAGTAAAATGAACAATAAAAAATAAATAAAAAAATTTAAAGCGCCCCTGTCCCCATGTGCTCGCATGCAGAAGCGAACGCATGCGTAAGCCCCGCCCACATATGAAAACGGTGTTCAAACCACACATGTGAGGTATCGCCGCGAACGGTAGAGCGAGAGCAATAATTCTAGTCCTAGACCTCCTCTGCAACTCAAAACATGTAACCAGTAAAAAAAATTTAAAGCGTCGCCTATGGGGATTTTTTAAGTAGCGACATTTGGCGCCATTCCACGGGCATGTGCAATTTTGAAGAGTGACATGTTAGGTATCTATTTACTCAGCATAACTTCATCTTTCACTTTATGCAAAAATTGGGCTAACTTTACTGTTTTTTTTGTATTTTTTTAAGCACAAAACTGTTTTTTCCCCCAAAAAAACGCGTTTGAAAAATTGCTGCGCAAATACCGTGTGAGATAAAAATTTGCAACGACCACCATTGTATTCTCCAGGGTCTTTGCTAAAAAAAAAAATATAATGTTTTGGGGTTCTCTGTAATTTTCTAGCAAATAAATTATGATTTTTACATGTAGGAGAGAAATGTCAGAATTGTCCTGGGTGCTCCAGAACGCCTGATGGCGCTCCCTGCAAGTTGGGCCTCTGTATGTGGCCACGCTGTGTAAAAGTCTCACACATGTGGTATCACCGTACTCGGGAGTAATAGCAGAATGTGTTTTGGGGTGTAATTTGTGGTATGCATATGCTGTGTGTGAGAAATAACCTGATAATATGACAATTTTGTGGGAAAAAAAAAAAAGGAAAAAAAAATCTTGATTTTGCAAAGAATTGTGGGAAAAAATGACAACTTCAAAAAACTCATCATGCCTCTTACTAAATACATTGGAATGTCTTCTTTCCAAAAAAGGGTCATTTGGGGGGTATTTGTACTTTTCTGGCATGTTAGGGTCTCAAGAATTGAAATAGGCCGTCAGTACTTCAGGTGTGATCAATTTTCAGATATTGGCACCATAGCTTGTGGACTCTATAACTTTCACAAAGACCAAATAATATCCACCAATTTGTACTTATTTTTACCAAAGATATGTAGTAGTATAAATTTTGGCCAAAATTTATGAAGAAAAAATTACTAATCTGCTAAATTTTATAACAGAAACGAAGAAAAATTCATTTTTTCGCAGAATTTTCGGTCTTTTTTCTTTTATAGCACAAAAAATAAAAAACTGAGAGGTGATTAAATACCACCAAAAGAAAGCTCTATTTGTGTGAAAAAAAGGACAAAAATTTCATATAGGTCCAGTGTTGCATGACTGAGTAATTGTCATTCAAATTGTGAGAGCACCAAAAGCTGAAAATTGGTCTGGTTATTAAGGGTGTTTAAGTGCCCAGTGGTCAAGTGGTTAACCACTTCCCACCCGGCCAATGCACATATACGGCCGGGTGGGAGCCGTCTACTTCAGATAGGACGTTCAGGAACGTCCTTCAGAAGGAGCGGGATCCCGATGTGCTCGTGTCACCCGGACACGGCGCATCTCAGATCGGCAGGAGGGCTCTGTGATTGGCCCTCCTGATCACATGACGGCCGTATCCAATCATGGCCGTCATGTGATGTAAACAAACAGCCGGTTGCCCTCCTTTCCTCACACAGAAGTCATCGCTGAGGAGAGGAGAGCAGATCGCTGCAGCCGGCTGATGATCAGTGAGTATGAGCTGTTTTTTACAGCTTTTTACTCACTGATCACCAGTCTAGTGTAAACACACAACACACCACACAGTATAAACACAGTCCCCACATATGTCCCCAAAACACACATGTCCCCAAATAATAAAAACACATGTCCCTAATAATAAAAACATGTCCCCCACATATGTCCCACTAAAATCACATGTCCCAATGATTATCTGCACACATATGTACGTGATCACCTGCACACATCTGTACATGATCATTTGCGTACATATGTCTGTGATCACACAAACCAATTATTATACACTTAACGGAATTTTTTTTACCAAAAACATGTAGCAGAATACATTTTGGCTTAAATTTATGACAAAATTTGATTTTAAAATAGAAAAAAGAAAATATTGTTTTTTTTCCAAATTTCCGCTTTTTTTGCGCTTATATCGCAAAAAAAAAAAAACGGAGTTGTGAATAAATACCACCAAAATAAAGCTCTATTTGTGCGAACAAAATGATAAAAATTTCACTTGGGTACAGTGTAGCATGACCGCGCAATTGTCACTGAAAGCGCTAGAGCGATGAAAGCTGAAAATTGGCCTGGGAAGGAAGGGGGCGAAAGTGCCCTGTATTGAAGTGGTTAATGTCGGTGATCAGCGATTTTTAGCGGGACTGCGACATTGCGGTGGACAGATCGGATACCTAACTGACATTTTTGACACTTTTTTTGGGAACCAGTGACATTATTACAGTAATCAGTCCTAAAAATATACACTGACATTGTACTAATGGCACTGACAGGGAAGGGGTTAACATCAGGGGTTATCAAGGGGTTACCTGTCTTCCCTCAGTGTGTTTCTAAGTGTGTGTGTGTGTGTGGGGGGGGGGGGGGAATGGGCTGCCTGGGACAACACACACATCCGTTTTGCTGCATAGCAGAAAGACAAGATCCTGTGTGATCTCCCCTGTCACAATGGAGATCTGCCTTGTTTACTATGGCAGATCCCTGTTCTGTCACTGTGGGGAATGATCGTGGGAGGACGGCGGAAATCGAGTCCACCAGACCTGCTGATTGGCTTCCCCACTGGCCAATCGGCACGCGTGCCACAGCCAGCCCACAGAGCGCTGTGTACGAGCCTGTGTACCGGTACAGCGATTCAAAAAACGATAAAAATAAGTGTCTATACTGTTTAAAATCCAGCAAAACTCTGTCTCACCCAGCTCTGCACATGCTCAGTTACAGTGGCATCGTTAGCGGGGTGCGGACGGCACCAAGGTGACACCCGTGACCCGCCAGAGGGGTGACACCAGAGGCAGACTGAGCCAGGAAGCTCTGATGCCCCCTGAAAGGCCCCACTGTTTCTGGACATCCACCTGCTTCTCTCCTCCCCCTCCTCCATTGACCATTTCATCAGTCGGCTCAAGAACACTGCTCTGTCCACCGCCAGCATGCCTGAGCTTCACACACCCCTCTCTCCCTGCCAGTGTGCTCCATCTGTGAAACTGACACATTGAAACAGAAGCCAGACTGAGCCAGTGAGCCCCCAGGACCATGCAAGTGAGTGAGCACTGACCAGTCCCTGCCACCCTCTCTCTCTCCTTGCCTTCCCTCTCTCTTTCCGGGCCCCTCTCTCTCCGTGCCGCCTCTCTTGCCCCCTCTCTCCTTGCCCCCCTCTCTCCGTGCCCCTCTCTCTCCGTGCCCCCTCTCTCTCTGTGTGCCCCCTCCCTCCATGCCCCCTCTCTCGCCTTGCTACCCCTCTCTCCGTGCCACCTCTCTCTCCCTGCCCTCTCTCCGTGCCTCCTCCCCTCTCTCTCTGCCCCCTCTCTCTCTCCGTGCCTCCTCCCCTCTCTCTCTGCCCCCTCTCTCTCCGTGCCTCCCCCTCTCTCTGCCATTCTCTCTCCTTGCTCCCCTCTCTCTCTCCCTGCCCCCTCTCTCTCCTTGCCCCCTATCTCTCCCTGCCCCCCTCTCTCTCCGTGCCCCCCTCTCTCTCCGTGCCCCCTCTCTCTGCCCCCTCTCTCTCTCTCTCTGCCATCTTTCCCTCCCTGCCCCCTCTTTCTCCCTGTTCCCTCTCTCTCCCTGCCCCCTCTCTCTCTGTGCCATCTCTCTCCCTCACCCCCTTCTCTTTCTCTCTGCCCCCTCTTTTTCTATCACTCCGCGCCCTCTCTCTCCCTGCCCCTCACTCTTTCCCTGCCCCCCTCTCTCTCTCTTCCCCCCTCTTTTTCTCTCCCTGCCCCCTCTCTCTCTGTGCCATCTCTCTCCCTCACCCCCTTCTCTTTCTCTCTGCCCCCTCTTTTTCTATCACTCCGCGCCCTCTCTCTCCCTGCCCCTCACTCTTTCCCTGCCCCCCTCTCTCTCTCTTCCCCCCTCTTTTTCTCTCCCTGCCCCCTCTCTCTCTCCCTGCCGTCCACTCTCTTTCTCTGCCCCCTCTCTCTCTCTGCCCCTCTCTCTCCCTGCCCACTGCTCTCTCTCTTGCCCCGTCTTTCTCTCCCACAAGGTGCAAAAATGATTGGGGGGTGTTTTACCACACCAGGTGGCACCAACTCTAGTGACGTCACTGCTTAGTTGCTCTCTATTGTAAGGCGTTGCTGAGTTTGTAGAGGCTGATCTGTTGACTGCAAGGATGAGCTTTGGTGTGTTCGCACACACCACGTGCAGCGCCCGCCAGGAAGTTGGCACGGCGCTGTGCTAATCACAGGCAGTGAGACATTTCCCGAAGTGCGGCTGCAGAGATCGGGAAATGTCTCACTACCTGTGATTAGCGCCGACATCCTGGCGGGCTCTGCACGTGGACCATGCGAACACGCCAGAGCTTATCCCTAGTTGACAACATCAAGCCCAGGTTCACACTGCTGCGGGAATGAAATGGTGTGAGTTCAGGCAGGGGCGTACCAAGCGGGGGGCTTGCCACACATTGAGGGGGTGTCAGTGGCTGGGTGGCATTGCTATGGATGTTCACTCTGCACTCAGACACTGTCTGACAGAATCCTGAAGGGAATCCCTGGCTCTGTTTTTTGTGAGCTGGAACACCCCCAGCGCTGCGGCCGAATAGTATTGTCTGGTTTCTGTTTTCACCTGCTAGCTCCACCCACCACTGCTGAGCCCAGCTGAGTGTGTAATCATTCAGCGCAGGGGTGGCTGCTGTTACACACTGTGTCCACACCATCTCCTCCCCAGCTGAAGCTGAGAGGCCTTACTGTGCTGGTCTTTCATAGAAGGGGGGGGAGTAGGGTTTGCTGTGTCCACCACCACCCAGGTATAGTGTAGCTGACCTGATCTGGGGGCTGCAGAATGCAGGTGTGTGCTATATACAGGTTGCAGAATAGAGGCGCATGCTATGTACAGGTTGCAGAATACAGGCGTTTGCTATAAACAGGTTGCAGAATACAGGCTCGTGCTATGTACAGGTTGCAGAATAGAGGCTTGTGCTATGTACAGGTTGCAGAATAGAGGGGTGTGCTATGTACAGGTTGCAGAATAGAGGCGCGTGCTATGTACAGGTTGCAGAATAGAGGCGCGTGCTATGTACAGGTTGCAGAATAGAAACGCGTGCTATATACAGGTTGCAGAATAGAGGCGCGTGCTATGTACAGGTTGCAGAATAGAGGCACGTGCTATGGACAGGTTGCAGAATACAGGCTCGTGCTATGTACAGGTTGCAGAATAGAGGCTTGTGCTATGTACAGGTTGCAGAATAGAGGGGTGTGCTATGTACAGGTTGCAGAATAGAGGCGCGTGCTATGTACAGGTTGCAGAATAGAGGTACGTGCTATGGACAGGTTGCAGAATAGAGGCGCGTGCTATGTACAGGTTGCAGAATAGAGGCGCGTGCTATGTACAGGTTGCAGAATAGAGGCGCGTGCTATATACAGGTTGCAGAATAGAGGCGTGTGCTATGGACAGGTTGCAGAATAGAGGGGTGTGCTATGTACAGGTTGCAGAATAGAGGGGTGTGCTATGTACAGGTTGCAGAATACAGGCGTGTGCTATGTACAGGTTGCAGAATAGAGGGGTGTGCTATGTACAGGTTGCAGAATAGAGGCGTGTGCTATATACAGGTTGCAGAATAGAGACACGTGCTATGTACAGGTTGCAGAATAGAGGCGTGTGCTATGTACAGGTTGCAGAATAGAGGCGCGTGCTATGTACAGGTTGCAGAATAGAGGCGTGTGCTATGTACAGGATGCAGAATACAGGCGTGTGCTGTATACAGGTTGCAGAATCCAGGCGTGTGCTGTATACAGGTTGCAGAATCCAGGCGTGTGCTATGTACAGGTTGCAGAAACCAGACGTGTGCTATGTACAGGTTGCAGAAACCAGGCGTGTGCTATGTACAGGTTGCAGAAACCAGGCGTGTGCTATGTACAGGTTGCAGAATCCAGACGTGTGCTATGTACAGGTTGCAGAAACCAGACGTGTGCTGTATACAGGTTGCAGAATCCAGGCGTGCGCTGTATACAGGTTGAAGATCAAACAGAAGTAGCTTCATAGGATAGGAGGGTTTAATTCCGCTTTAGCCCAGGTTCACACTGACAGCGACAATCAAAACGTGCGATGAAATCGCACAATTTTATTCCCGCATGACGGTACCAATCTCAGAGACATCTGTGTGGGTTTCTGCACAGATGTCTATTGAAATCGCACCCCAAAGTCGCCAAAAGTAGTACAGAAACTACTTTTGGGAATCGGGCCGGTGCTGCAAATGCGGTGTCGCACTTATTTGGACAGTGCCATTGCCGGCAATGGCCACCAATTTGGCATGCAATTTGACATGTCAAATCACTGCAATGTGAACCAGGGCTTAACGCTGTCAGCAGATCGGCCTCTATAAACTCAGCGGTGCCTAAAATTGTGAGCAACTGAGAATGTGCAGAGCACGATGAAATACTGTATTATTGGATTTTACACAGTTTAGGCCCTTCTATACCTGCAAAAGGGGCCAGCCTGCAGTGATCTAACAAGACTTAATTTTCTGACTAAAGTTCCACTTTAACAGGGAAATTCACTTCCCCCTCAGATTTAAATTTTTTTTTATTTAACCACTTCAGCCCCGGAACTATTTAGCCCCTTCCTGACAAGAGCACTTTTTGTGATTTGGCACTGCGTCACTTTAACTGACAATTGCGTGGCCGTGCGGCGTGGCTCCCAAACAAAATATATAAAAAAACATTTTTTTCCCTCAGTTTAGGCCGATACGTATTCTTTTACATATTTTTGGTAAAAAAAAATAGCAATAAGCGTTTATTGATTGGTTTGCGCAAAAGTTATAGCGTCTACAAAATATGGGATAGTTTTATGACATTTTTATTAATATTTTTTTTTTTTACTAGTAATGGTGGCGATCAGCGATTTTAAAAAAAATTTTTTATTTTTTTAATCGTGACTGCGACATTATGGTGGACACATCGTACAATTTTGACACATTTTTGGGACCATTGGCATTAATACAGCAAACAATGCTATAAAATTGCATTGATTACTGTAAAAATGTCACTGGCAGTGAAGGTGTTAACCACTAGGGGGAGGGGAGGGGTTAAGTGTGTCCTAGGGGAGTGTTTCTAACTGTTTGGGGGATGGACTTGTGTGACGTGGACACTGATCGCTGCTCCCGATGACAGCAGACAATTATTGTCCTGTCATTAGGCAGAATGGGGAGATGCTGTTTACATTGGCATGTCCCCGTTCTTGAGCTCCGTGACACGATCGTGGGTATCCCTGTGACGATCGAGTCCGTGGGTCCCGCTGGCACGGTCACGGAGCGAACGGTGGGAATTTCAATGTAACGTACGGGTAAGCTACTTTGCCCAGCCGTGCCATTCTGCCGACGTATATATGCCAACAGCAGTTGGCAAGTGGTTAACCACTTCAATACCAGGCACTTAGACACATTCCTGCCCAAGCCAATTTTCAGCTTTCAGTGTTGTCGCAATTTGAATGACAATTGTGCGGTCATGTGACAATGTACCCAAACAAATTTTTTATTATCTTGTTCCCACAAATAGAGATTTCTTTTGGTGGTATTTGATCACCTCTGTGATTTTTATTTTTAAAATTTAAAAATTGTTAAAAAATTTTGTAACTAAGTACGTTTTCTCCTTCAATGATGGGCACTGATATGGCTGCACTGATGGGCACTGATAGGTGGCACTCACATGCGGCAGTGATGGGCACTCATAGGTGGCACTGATGGGTACTTATGGGTGGCACTGATGGGTACTTATGGATGGCACTGATAGGTGGCACGGATGGGCACTGATAGGTGGGCACTGATGGGCATGGATCAGCACTGATAGATGGCACTGATGACACTAATGGGTGGCACTTATGGGTGGCATTGCTGGGCATCACTGTTCTTTTTTATTACATACTGGTGCCAATCAGTGCCCATTTGTGGGCACTGATTGGGCATTCATTTGAACATGTGGATGGCCATGGGGTACATACCTGGCCATCCACATGTTGCCCCCTTCCCTGGTGGTCCTAGTGGCGTCAAATGACGCCCAGTCAGGATAACTGAACACCGCCCAGCCATCATTTTGCTATAGGCTGGGCGGGAAGTGGTTAAAAGAGAACTAAAACACAACAACAACATTGTTTTTATTTTGGATAGAGTAAGGGAGGGTAATAATAACCCCTTTATTTTTGCCATATGTGTCCTATTGACATTTCCCTTCACTTCCTGTCCTATAAATCTCACCTAAATGAGGGAATCCCTGATTGTCACCAGAACTAGTGTCCCCATTGAAAGATTTTCCCTCTATTCCTGCCAGGTTCCCTCCTCTCCTTCTGGCTGTTGCTGTGGACACATGGGGTTGTTTCAGGATGGAGAGCAGAGGAAGGGGCCGGTAAATATATCATTCATCACTCACTGTGTTCATTCATAAATGAAGTATAGTAAACGGTTTACTATGCTTCTGTGTGTGAATGAACATGAAGCCGCTTAGCACAGAGGATTTCCCATTCATTTACTGTCCAGTGCAGCTGAGGCTGCAGAGAAAGGAACAGGCTAATCTCTGTCCTCAGTCCCATTTAAATAAAATAATAAAAAACGACTGCTCTACTGACTCCGTCCTCTGCCCTACTGACTTCATCCACTGTCTTAGGCCGTCCATAGACTGAGAGATTTTTCTTTCCTACAACCGACAGTCAGTGTTGATGGGGGAATCCCTCCCATGGAACCATTGTGTTATCCCGGGGGGGAAAGCGATTCCCTGCCGGGAGAATACAAGAAACATAAATTGCTTCTATATATCCCTATGGGTGCAGCCTCTGTGTACCTCTGTAAACCTCCAACAAAATGGCCCTCCGATCACTTCCGGTTGGTGGCGTGACGTCATACGCTGCAACCGAAAGTGAGCGGAACACCATTTTGTTGGAGGTTTACAGAGGTATAGTGTGTATTAGACTTAAGCTAAGTATCTGTGACACTCTCCCTCACACTGCCCAGAGCTAGAACAGTCCTTAACCCCCCCACATGGTCCTGAGAGGAAAAAGGACTCGATCTGCTTCTCCTCCTCCCGCCCCTACCCCTCTGTGTCTGTGGGTGGGAATTTTGAAGCCCAGCAGCTGGAAGATACATCATAGATGAAATATGCTGATACCTGAGCCTCCATCCTCAGGTGAGGGAGCTCACTGTCCATTAAAGTGATTGTAAAGCCTTGTTTTTTTTTATAACAAACATATTATACTTATACCTGCTCTGTGCAGTGGATTTGCACAGAGCAGCCCAGATCCTCCTCTTCTCAGGTCCCTCCTAGCCCCTCCCTCCTGTCAAGTGCCCCACAACAAGCAGCTTGCTATGGGGGCACCCGAGCCAAGCTGCAGCTTTGTGTGTCCATTCAGACACAGAGCTGCAGTTAGGCCCCACCCCGTCCTCCCCTGATTGGCTAACTGAATTTGACAGCAGCGGGAGCCAATGGTGCCACTGCTGTGTCTAGAGGAAGAGTCTCGGATGACCCAAAAGACTCGTGGACATCGCTGGACAGAAAGGGGGCTTAGGTAAGTATTAGGGGGTGCTGGGGCAGCTGCTACACACAGAAGGTTTTTTATCTTAATGCACAGAATGCATTAAGATAAAAAAACCTTCTGCCTTTACAACTCCTTTTAAGTGTGATGGAAGTCTGTCCCCTCCCTGCCTTCTCCTGCCTCTGAGCAAATAAGTATGCTAAGATAAGGGGGAACACTGGGGCGTTTTCAGGCGTTAAAAAAAGCACCTGTAAAGCTCTTGAAAGAAGCCATATCTGCAATCCCAATGTGAAAGCCCAAGTGCTTTAAGGCCCCCTTCACACTGGGGTGGTGCGCTAGCAGGACGGTGAAAAAAGTCCTGCTAGCAGCATCTTTGGAGCAGTGTATTTACCGATCCTTCAGCGCTCCTACCCATTAAAACAATGGGGCAGTGCGGCTTTACCACCGGCAAAGCCCCGCTGTAGCGGCACTTTGCGGGCGGTTTTAACTCTTTTTCAGCCCATGGCGGGGGCTAAAACCGCCCCGCTAGCGACCGAATACCGCTGCTAAAACAATGGTAAAGTGGCGCTAAAAATAGTGCCGCTTTACCGCCAACACCTGCACTGCCCCAGTGTGAAAGAGGCCTAATCCCCTGTACACACGGTCGGAGATTTTGCCAACCAAATCCATCGGATTTTGTCCGTCGGATTTAGTCCGACGGATTGTGTCCGAAACTGTTGCATACACACGGTCGGGCCAAGTTGGCGAAAAATCCGATCTTTCAGAACGTGATGACGTAATTTCGTTACGATGGGACTACATTCAGGCTAGTAGCCAATAGCTTTGATGTAGGAATTTGATCTGAGCATGCGTGGCACTTGGTCCGATCAAAATGCTATACACATGATCGGATTAGGTCCAACCGGCCCAGTTGGTCAGGAAATATTTCCAACATGTTGGAAAATTGGGTCGGACGGAGATTCGGATGGAATCAGTCCGATGCATACCACACACAGTCGGATTATCTGACAACACGGTCCGATAGGACACATTCCGACAGATTCTCCGACCGTGTGTACAGGGGCTAAGAGCCCTTTCACACGCCAGCACCCAAAAATGCTGGTAAAGCGCCACTTAAACTAGCGGCACTTTACCAGCGTTTTTCAACCGCTAGTGGGGCGCTTTTAACCCCCGCTAGTGGCCAAATAAAGGGTTAAAAGCACTGCTGCCAAAAGCGCTTTAGGAACGGTGTAGTCACCGCTCCAAAAGCGTTGCAAAGAAGCTGCTTGCAGGACTTTTTTTGACTCCCTGCCAGCGCAGCACCACATTGTGAAAGCACTCGGGTTTTCACATTGGGATTGCAGATGAAGCTTCTTTCAGGCGCTTTTGTTAACGCTAAAGTACCTGAAAAACGCCCCAGTGTGAAAGGGGTCTCAGTGTGAAAGCACTCAGGCTTTCACATTGGGATTGCAGATGAGGCTTCTTTCAAGTTCTTTACAGGCGCTTTTTTTAACGGTAAAGCGCCTGAAAAAACGCCCCAGTGTGAAAGGGGCCTAAGGGGTGCTCTGCGGGCTCTGATGTAAGGTGGCTTTGATCTGATACCCTGATTTAAGGGGGAATGCTGGGAACTCTGATATAAGTGGGGGCTTTGGTGAACAGAAACCCCCTTACATGAGAGTTCCCCTTTACACCAGAGTCCACAATGTTCCCCCTTAAAAAAATAAATAAATGTTTGCTTGATGGCAACCCTAGGCTCAGAAGAGATATGTCGCCTCCTCATAGTTTGTGTTAGTTTGTTAGTCACTGAAAGCCCACTGTACCCAGAATGTGCCAGGCTTGTGGTCAGATTTGACAGAGACACATTTTTGTACAGTTTGTATATACTGAAATTTGCTGTAGTGCTGTAGATAAAACAGCCGATGATAATCAAAGCATTTCCAAGCACAATCTGACTACTCGGTTTTACACCTCTGAGCCAACCAGTGTTTACCAATATGTATAGACCTGACCTCTATCACCGCGCTCTTCCTCCTGCCGGCGTAGACTGAAGGTCAGACTGATTAGGCTGTTATGTTTCTTTCAGGACTTATATGGTCACCACCAGGAGACATGATTATCACCCTACTTTATGGTAGAAAACGCCCTGCTTATAACAACCATTTATCATATGTAATTTAAGTCAAACTTTAACTGTCTGCATTTAAAAAGATTTGATATTACAGTTCTGCCAGCTTGGATGCTGCTGGTAAAACCCACACTAGTCCTACAGTTTGTATTTTTTTCTATGATCGTGGAAACTTTGACATTTGCTGTTTGTAAAACTGGTATCTTCTAGACATGGTCGCCATCAAAAAATGTGTTTCACTTCGTTCCGAAAAGAAAATTTGTAATTTGTGTACGAAATTCAATTCGGATTCGTACAAAATACGAATTTTCGTTAGATTCGTAAACTTTGCTATAACTGAAACCTGGCTCCAGGAATCTGACACTACCTCTCCAGCTGCCCTGTCCCACAATGGCCTCCTTTGGACTCAATCCACCAGACCCAGTGGATGAAAAGAAGGTGGTGTCAGACTTCTCCTCTCCCCACAATGCACCTTTCAGGTACTTCCCACACCTCCCTCTCTTTCCCCCTGCTCTTTCGAAATGCACTGCATTCGTCTTTTCTCTCCAGTTTGTCTGAGGGTCGCAGTTATTTATCGACCTCCTGGACCAGTGTCACGCTTTCTTGATGATTTCTCTGCATGGCTACCCTATTTTCTCTCATCTGAAGTACCTGCTATCATCCTAGGTGACTTTAACATTCTAATCAATGTTAAAACTGCTACCACTTCTAAACTACTCAACCTAACCTCCTCTTTTAACCTAACACAATGGACACAAACCACCACTCCCTCCAACGGTAACACGCTTGACCTCGTATTCTCCCATCGCTGCACGTCCTGCAATCTCTCCAACACACCCTTTCCTCTCTTTGATCACAACCTTATCCTTTTCACTCTCTCCTTGTCTCCTACATCCCATGCTGCCAACCTACAAACCACTACCCGCAGAAACCTTCGCAGCCTCAACCCTTCCCTTCTTCACTCTGCTACTGATGGCCTTTATGACAAAATCGCACCCCTGTCCTGCCTAGACTTAACCACTCCCATCTACAACAACACGCTGTCATCCTCCCTAGACGTACTTGCTCCTCTTGCTACATGCAGAACAAGGCCCCGTCTGCCACAACCCTGGCAAACAGACGACACCAGAAGTCTCAAGAGACACAGCTGTGCTCTTGAGCGAGCATGGCGTAAATCTAAGTCCCTGCAAGAATTTACCCTCTACAAATCTACCCTTCTCAAATACAACTCCTGCCTCCACACTGCTAAACAAACCTATTACAACACTCTCATAACAAAACCCTCTCATTCAAGCCTCGTCACCTCTTTTCTACCCTTAATTCCTTACTTCACCCCCCACTGCCCAAACCCACCAACTTGCTTACCGCTCAACAGATTGCCAACCATTTCAATAGCAAAATTGACACAATTCTCAAGGAGATATCCAGCATTCTACTTCCTCCCCTACCCAACACAACAGGTCCAACACCACGCTCAATACTCTCCTCTTTTTGCCCAGTTACCACAGATGAAGTTAATAAACTCCTCTCCGCGGCCCACCTCACTACCTGTTCCCTGGACCCTGTCCCCTCACAATTACTGCCACCACCTTCCCACTCTATCCTCAACTCGCTAACCCACATCTTCAACCTCTCCCTCTTCTCCAGCACCTTTCCTTCCCTGCTCAAACATGCACTGGTAACCCCTATACTCAAAAACCCTCACTAGACCCCACCTGTTTGAACAACTTAAGACCCATCTCCCTGCTCCTGCTTGCCTCGAAGCTCATTGAACGCCTTGTCCATGACCAAATGAGTCACTACCTCATGGACAACAACCTTCTCGACACCCTACAGTCTGGCTTCTGCCCACAACATTCTGCTGAAACTGCCCTACTAAAAAACTCACCAATGACCTACTAACTGCTAAAACCAACGGCCACTACTACATACTCATACTTTTAGACCTCTCTGCTGTCTTTGACACAGTTGACCACCTGCTCCTCAGCAAATTACGCTCCCTTGGCCTCCGCAATTCTGCTTTATTCTGGTTTTCCTCCAACCTATCTCAGCGCACTTTGAGTGTCACTTACAACTCCATCTCCTCTGCTCCCTTTCCTCTTTCTGTTGGGGTACCCCAAGGTTCTGTCCTTGGGCCCCTCCTATTTTCGCTCTATACTTCTTCCCTGGGCCAGTTGATAGCCTCCCATGGTTTCCAATACCACCTCTATACCGACGACACCCAGATCTATCTCTCCACTCCTCAACTCACACCCTCAACTCACCCTCAATCTCCTCACAGATCTCCAACTCACTGAATGGCATATCAGTATGGATGTCACACCACTTCCTCAAACTCAATCTTTCTAAAACTGAGCTTGTTATATTTCCTCCTTCACGCCCCCCCCCCCCCATGACTTCACCATTAATATCAACAACACAACCATTGGTCCCTCCACACATGCCAAGGACCTGGGTGTAATCCTTGACTCTGACCTCTACTTCAACCCCCATATCCAATCACTGGCTAAATCCTACCACCTTCACCTCTGCAACATCTCCAGAATTCGACCTTTCCTAACTAATGACACCACAAAGCAACTCATTCACTCCTTATTTCCCGCCTTGACTACTGCAACGCTCTCCTTAATGGCCTACCCTTAAGCAGGCTATCCCCGCTTCAGTCTATTATGAATGCGGCTGCTAGACTAATACACCTCACTAATCGTTCCGTGACTGGTGCCCCTCTCTGCCAATCCCTTCACTGGCTTCCCCTACCCCACCGTGTAAAATTCGAAATGCTAACCATAACATACAAAGCCATCCACAACATCGCCCCCATCTACATCACCAAACTCATCTGCAGATATCGCCCAAATCTTCCCCTCCGCTCCTCCCAGGACCTCCTGCTTTCTAGCTCCCTTGTTACCTCCTCTCATGCTCGCCTTCAAAACTTCTCCAGAGCCTCTCCCATCCTCTGGAACTCCCTGCCCCAGTCTGTCCGATCAGATCCTACCCTGTTCACCTTTAGGAGTTCCCTGAAAACTCATTTATTCAGGGAAGACTATTCCACACCCACCTAACTGTCCCTG
Organism: Lithobates pipiens; assembly: GCF_037356315.1. Classification (NCBI taxonomy): domain Eukaryota; kingdom Metazoa; phylum Chordata; class Amphibia; order Anura; family Ranidae; genus Lithobates; species Lithobates pipiens. The sequence goes on from NW_027507785.1 coordinate 245,371,886, forward strand.
AGCCACCCCCATCAAATCGTTCTCTGCAGCTATTACCTTTTTTACCACCACCCCCTCCCTTTAGAATGTAAGCTCTACGAGCAGGGCCCTCCTGTACCTTTTGTATTGTACTGTAATTGTGTTGTCCTCCCCTATACATTCTGAAGCGCTGTGTAAACTTTGGCGCTATATAAATCATATGTAATAATAATAATAATAATAATAACAACAAAATAGACCAATGCAATTTTTATTATTTTCTCCAAATCCTTAAATTGTGCATTAAAGTCTAATAAAATCACAGCCCCAATTTCTGTTTTACATTTGTTTTTCCATTTGTTTTTCTAAAAGTTCATTCCTATCTTTCATAAAAACTTTCTCTCTAGAGGTTAATTAAGATTAATAAGGATATTGGCTCTTAGGCTTTTAGAATGGCAACACCACTCTGTGATGAGTGTTGGTGTACATCGATTCCGCCCCTGCAGGACATCAGTCAATGAAATGTGTAGGGTAGGGCCTTTGTGTCACTACGCATGCCGGGTTTGAGCTTGCAGTCAGTGGATGTGGCCAGAGTCCGGCTGGGAACAGACCCCAATGTGCTATTTCAGTCTCTAGTTCCATAGAGAGATGCCAGGACCCCACATGCACACCTTGAGTGACTTCAGACCAGACTTTAAGCAGAGTAAACAACTTTACTGAACATTTGGCAGAACATGTACAACATGCAGCAGTGTCCTTTCCCTAACTAAAGGTAACTGTGGCTGCCCAAGGTTACCTGTTTGAGAGTAGCAGATTTGGGGAAAAGTCCAAACTGGAGATAGCGCAAACAAAGGAGTCCATGTCCTTGGGGGTATTTCGATGGGTTGGTGGTCCAACAGGCTTCTTAGGACACAATTCTGAGTTTCAGTACATCCCGAGCCAGTTCTAAGTTCCCAATCATCACATCCATCTCATCCCGCTCCAGGATCCAGGCCTCTGCACTTTATACCAGACAGGAAGGAGGCTTGACCCCCAAGGAAAAACCAACACTAGGAAAGGTGGCACAAGCATTTGCCCCTTCCCTCCCAACCTGGGCAGCAGGGTAGACTGACTAACCAAGAGTAGGCAACCTGCCTACATGCTTAATACATCAAGCCTCCATAAATCTGCCTAGAGTGATGTCCAGATTTTGGAGAGATCTTGAAAAAAATGAAAATCCAAATATCATAAGAAGACACTTCCACACAGTTACTTTCCACATGGCTTTCACACTGGGGAGGGAGACATCACAATACCTCTGCGCGAGATCCTAGATATACTAGTATCTGTAGTGCTTATGTCTGAAGGATGCGCTAATGTATAGGTCCTCGATTACGGTGGACAACCACCCTTCTGGCAATGCCACGCATCTGACACACCAAGGCTGATGGAGGAGGATTTATTTAAAGGAGTTGTAAAGGTAAATGTTTTTTCACCTTAATGCATTCTATGCATTAAGGTGAAAAAACATCTGACAGTGCCGGCGCCCCCAGCCCCCCCGTTTTACTTACCTGACCCCTCGAAAGTCTCGCGCTCGCCCCCGACATCCTCTTCGCCACTCAGCCTGGCAGCTGATTGGCTGGAGTGGATGGATTGAAGGCAGCGCAGCCATTGGCTCACACTGCTGTCAATCACATCCAATGACGCGACGGGGCGGGGCCGCGTGATACAGCGAGCGGCTATAGCTGCTGGCTGTATCACGGGAGCGTGCCCACAGCTGCTTCTCACCATGCGAGGGAGCTTGCATGAATGTGAGAAGTACCTGCGGGAGGAAGCTGAGAGGGGCCACTCTGTGCAAAACTAGCTGCACAGTGGAGGTAAGTATAACATGTTTGTTATTTTAAAAAAATAAAAAAAATACCCTTACAATCCCTTTAAGCTACACAACCGGCAGCAAGACAACAATTAGAAAAACAGCAACAGCAATGAACAGCTACAGTTACAGGGTAAAACCGATTTGTACAATACAACAAAACAATGAGAGGACCAAGTATTTTTGTACCACGATCCTAAATATAGGGGGGTTGTAACAAAAAGCAGTACTATAGGCTATAAAACAAAAACAATAGCGAAGCTCTCCTAATTACAAAAAAGATTTTTTTTTATAAATACTCAAGTGCAATGTACAGTGATCAATTAAAAACAAAAAAAATCTCCACACAAACAATTTTATTTGTTCATAACTGATGTCATAAAATTCAACACATGTTATAAAATTCAATACTGCATGTGCCAAAGCCAGTGTTTCAAATACAAAAATATATATATATAAAAGTCTATCAATAAAAATATCATACTCCAAAATGTGCAAATTCTCAGAAAAATTCCTACAAGGTATTCAGAACATCTTCACCATGCCTTTCAATCATCTTAAAACATCACCAGAGTGCGTAAATGGGTGGACTCTCACCTTAGGAATTGACCTTACTGCATTACAAAGGTCAAAACAGTGTTTAGGGTATATCCTGCTCCCTGGGTACGCTCGAAGGACCTTTTTTGTTGTTTTTTTTGTTTGTGACTAGCTTTGGGGGTGGGGGGTGGCACTCCTGTGCCCCCGATGGATGGGGCACCACAGTCCCATACTGTTACACACACTTTGTTAGTTACCGTGAGCATGCTTCCCCTCCGTTCTGCTGCTGTGTCCCCCACTCCCCCTCCGTTCTGCTGCTGTGTTCCCCACTCCCCCTCTATTCTGCTGCTGTGTTCCCCACTCCCCCTCCATTCTGCTGCTGTGTTCCCCACTCCCCCTCTGTTCTGCTGCTGTGTTCCCCACTCCCCCTCCATTCTGCTGCTGTGTTCCCCACTCCCCCTCCGTTCTGCTGCTGTGTTCCCCACTCCCCCTCCATTCTGCTGCTGTGTTCCCCACTCCCCCTCCGTTCTGCTGCTGTGTTCCCCACTCCCCCTCCATTCTGCTGCTGTGTTCCCCACTCCCCCTCCGTTCTGCTGCTGTGTTCTCCACTCTCCCTCCGTTCTGCTGCTGTGTTCCCCACTCCCCCTCCGTTCTGCTGCTGTGTTCCCCACTCCCCCTCCGTTCTGCTGCTGTGCTCCCCACTCCCCCTCCGTTCTGCTGCTGTATTCCCCACTCCCCCTCCGTTCCAGGGCTGGACTGGCCTACCAGGCCGCCTGCCCTGGGGCCACTTTTAGTGGGGGGGGGGGGGGCTGGAACTGTGTTACAGAGCGGCCGCCAAACACAGAGCCAGCCATCTCTGTGATCCATAGGATGAGATGCCCATCCGTACTGCCCACCCTGTGTACCACAGTGCCTGGATAGGAGAATTTGCGAGGGGGTGCATATAGAGGAGATTATCTTTCTATATTCCTCCATGTAGCTGCTGAATGCTTGCAGGAGTTAGAGGAAGAGAATCAAGCATTCAACGGCTACATGGAGGAATATAGAAAGATAATTTCCTCTATATGCCCCCCCCCCACCAATTCTCCTATCCAACTTATTTGACTGCCTCCCCTCAGTTCACCCTGTGCTCCTTGCCCCCCTCAGTTCTCTCCACCCCTCTTCTTTCTGCCCCCATCTCCCCATCCTTCTATCCTTCTCTAGCTACCATCCCAGTGTTCTCCACTCCCCACAGTGTTCTCCTCCCCCTATTCCCCCCCCAGTGCTCCCCCCCCTGTTCTACCCCCTCAGTGTTCTCTACTCCCCCCAGTGCTCTCCCCCCTGTTCTACCCCCTCAGTGTTCTCTACTCCCCCCAGTGCTCCCCCCCGTTCTCCCCCCCAGTGCTCTCCACTCCCCCAGTGCTCTCCCCCCTGCTCTCCCCCCCCCAGTGCTCTCCACTCCCCCCAGTGCTCACCCCCTGTTCTCCCCCTCAGTGCTCTCCACTCCCCCAGTGCTCCCCCCCGTCCCCCCCCCAGTGCTCTCCACTCCTCCCAGTGCTCTCCCCCCTGTCCCCCCCCCCAGTGCTCTCCCCACTGTTCTTTCTCACCCCCAAGTGCTCTCCAGCTCTCCCCATCACTCTCCAGCCCCCACCCCAGTGCTCTCCAGCTCCCCATTCTCCCCACCCCTGTTCTTTCTGGCCCCTGGTGCTCTCAAGCTCCACCCATCGCTCTCCAGCTCCCCCAGTGCTCTCTACCCCTCGTGCTCTCCACTCCTATTCTTTTTGGCTCCCCCCCAGCACTCTCCACTCCCCACTCCTGTACTCTCCAGTCCCCCCTGCATTTTGCCCCCACCCATGTGCTCTCCAACCCTGCCAGTGCTCTCCACCCCCCATAGTGCTCTCCAGTCCCCCGTGCTTTCCATCCCTGTTCTTTCTGGCCCCCACTGGTGCTCTCAAGCTCCCCCATTGCTCTCCACTCCCCCCTGCTCTTTGTACCCCCCAGTACTCTCCAGCCCCCATGCACTCCACCCCTGTTTTTCTGCCCCCCCAGTGCTCTTTACCACCCCACACTCTTAACTTCCCCCGTGCTCTCAGCTTACCGTGCTCTCACCTTGTTCTTTTCGGCCCCCCCAGTGATCTCCACTCCCCCCTGCTCTTTGCCCCCACCCATGTGCTCTTCAACCCCGCCAGTACTCTCTGCTCCCCCTTCTTTCCAGCTCCCACCCAGTGCTCTCCACTTCCCCAGGACCAGAGGACAGGCTGACTGGGGCCGTAAAATGAGGACGGCTGAAGGTGCAGGCGGCCAGGGACCACTCCATCTCACAGCAAACAGATCCTCTGGAAGGAGCACCGTCCCCGTACAAAATTGGAACAGACCCTGCCTACTGCTGGCCATCAGGGATATCCTGATGGCATGCAAGGTACCATACCGAGCATCAACAACACACCTTTCCGCAGACAGGGACATGGGGCACAGGAGGGGCTGCAATGGTGAGCACAGTGAGGCTGCATTCATGGGCACAGTGAGACTGCATTCACGCCAAAGTAAAGCTGCATTTGATGGGCACAGTGAGGCTGCAATGGTGGGCACAGTGAGGCTGCAATGATGGGCATGGTGAGACTGCATTCACGGGCAGAGTAAAGCTGCATTGATGGGTACTGGTAAGGCTGCATTGAGCTCTTGCATCAAGTCTGTAGTCTCTGACCATCTCCTGTAGCATGTCTGCAGTCTCTGAGGGAGTCTGGAGAGGAGCCACCAAGCTGAAGCCGACTGACTGAGCCCTACACAGTGCACCTGAGAGGAGGTCAGTGACAGCCCCGCCAGGCCAGTCTGGGGGGGGTGTCACTGATGTAAGGGGGGAGTGAATACGATAATGTAAGGGGGCACTGATATAAAGGAAAGGGTTTCCCCTTATATTAGTAACCCACCCCCCCTTACCTTAGTGTATTCTTTCTGCGGAAGGTGGTCCCCCCACGTTCTGAGTTCCTGGGGTTCCCCTTGATGATTGACCAATTACCACTTTTAACTGGAATTTGTATATATATATATATATATATATATATATATATATATATATATATATATATAAAGCCCTATGTGATTTCATATCTATGTATAATACACTCTTCATCAAATGTGCTTTAAAATGTATGGTTTTCCCTTTCATGAACAATAAAATAATGACGTTATGCTATGGGGCTGGTATGAAATTTTTACAGGGCTGGTTTTTATCCCCAGTCCGGCCCTGCTCCATTCTGCTGCTGTGTCCCCCACTCCCCCTTCGTTCTGCTGCTGTCCCCCTCCAGTATTCCTCTGTGTCCCCCCCTTCTGCTACTGTCCCCCCCGTTCTGCTACTGTCCCCCCCATTCTGCTACTGTCCCCCCCCCCCGTTCTGCTACTATCCCCCTCCAGTTTTCCTCCGTGTCCCCCTCCGTTCTGCTACTGTCCCCCTCCGTTCTGCTACTGCCCCCTCCAGTTTTCCTCCATGTCCCCCTCCGTTCTGCTGTCCCCCTCCGTTCTGCTGTCCCCTTCCGTTCTTGTGGTGATTATTCTGTTAGTTTGACAAGTTAACTTATTTTGTTTTTGTAAACTGGCACTTTACAATAAATGTTGCACTGTATTTTCTGATATCAGCGTATCATTTTTTTTTTTTTGGTGGGGGAGTGGATCTTGGGTGGGAGTTCCCACACTTTTTTCCCCAGGACTTGACCCCTGGTTATAAACTGTGATAAAAGGGAAGTGGCTTTGCTATTAATGAGGTAAAAGGTGCTGCACACCCCGGATATATATCAAATAGAAAAAAGTTTTCTAAAACTTATTATAGGTATATCTTCTCATTCACAGGTATAGCAGATCACTTCTCTGCACTTCAGCAGTAATGTGCATTCCCTATATTCGGTGTAAGTCCTCTTTTGGCTACCGTCACTCTTTCCTGCATTATATATTTTTTTATTCATTTTTCATGTGATATTTTTCACTCCCGTTGCCTTTTCCATTCACTTCACTCTCTTTAATCAACCTTTATTCACTTTACTTACACTGCCACTCTCTCTTTTAGCATGCACTTGTGTTGCCCTTGTTGCACTTTTCCCCAATTTTTTTTTTTTTTGTTGGGGTCCAATATTATATTTTCCCATTCATCTCCCTGTTTTCTTGTTTGTGGGTTCTCATTTTTCTCTTTTTTCACTTCTGCTCCGTTTTCCTTTCTTTTTTCTGCATTTTCCTCTTTTCATCACCTTTCACCTAATATTTTTCACCTTTTAGGTGTTACATTGTTGTCTTTTCAATTCATATTGACTATTTTCTAATATCAGCACTTCTCTTATATTTCAACAGAATGTTGATGTGAGGGTTGGTTCCCTTGTGTATTTTCAGCCTGTCCCTGCTGTCTCTGTCCTGGTCCTTGTTCCCCCTTCCTTCCTGCTTTTGCTCCCTCTCTGGCTTCTGGGAGTTAGCGTGGCCTCTTGTGGACCTTGGGGGTGGCGGTTTCCCCTGTGTGTGTGCCTCTGCTGCCCTACTTGCTGGGACGGGCATGTTCACCGTGCTGGTTGGTTACCTCATCGTTTTTTGGGCACGGCAATTAGGGGCATCCTCTTCAGCCATTAGTGGTAAATATAAACATACTTTAACCATTGAAATATGCACTGTCTTTGAAAGTATTGTTTTTTTTTTAATCATCTCATTGTTACAATGCATTCTCTTAGAGTTTCTCCCTGTGTATTCCCCCAGAAGAAGACCTCTACTTCTAAGGTCAAAACGCGGAAAACATAGTATGATTACATATCTGTTTACACCATACTATGTTTTTTTTTGTATGTACTCACTGGCTGTATTACTATGTATATGTATATGCTCAGAGCTTATGTTTTACTACATTAATGTCTTTTTTATTTATCAAATAAACAATTTATACCTTTTTCATAAAAGAAATACTATTTCTTCAACTTCTTGTTTTGCTGGCAATAAAAACCCATGGTGATTTTTTTCCATTTGACAAAGTGTGATAAGCCTCACCAAATGCTGGGTGTTTGGCCAGCATTACACACCTTATCTATTTATACAAGATAGGCTACTGTAGTCTGAGTAAATAATGTACCACACCTTTATCATATGAAAAACAAGCTTCAGAAAAAAATAATTACACACCCAATAAGTAGTGCTGTGTCACTATGAAAAACAAAATGAATATAAACTGAATATAAGTTTTAATGATTCTAATAAATTCTATGGTTTTAATAAATTCAATGTTTTACGTTATCACACTATTTGGAGCTTTATTTTCTTTCCACATATTGCAGATTCCTATGGGTCTTTGGATACTTGGAACGCTTGTGATGGGACACACTTGACCCTGAGTGATCTACTGCTATATACACCAAACACGAGAGTGTGCGGCAAATAATGCTGGTGAGTGTACACAGTAGTGATCATGTGGTATGGTGTTGGATCAGTCTATCAACTGAACTTTTCATCACAAAGATATCACTTCGCATTTATTATCTCATTATATGGACTTTTCTCATATTCAGTTTATTTTAGTTTTGTTTTTTCCATAGTGACACAGCACTACTTATTGGGTGTGTAAATACTTAGGCCCCTTTCACACTGGGGCGGTGCGGGTGTTGGCGGTAAAGCGTTGCTATTTTTAGCGGCGCTTTACTGTCGTTTTAGCGGTGGTAAGCGGCCGCTAGCGGGGCAGTTTTAACCCCGGCTAGCGGCCGAAAAAGGGATTTTTTATCATCCGCTTTCCAGAATGATGTGCTCAGCATCTAGGGTGGTGTAATGCCCTGTACACAGGACCGGTTTTCCCGTCGGAATAAACTCTGAAGGTTTTTTCGACGGAATTCCGCTGAAACTGTCTTGCATACACACCATCACACCAAAGTCCGATCGCCAAGAACGCGGTGACGTACAGCACATATGACGGGACTAGAAAAAGGAAGTTCAATAGCCAGTGTTTTCCCGATAGGAATTGGTTCCGTTGGAAATATTTAGAACATGTTCTATTGCTAGGTCCGTCAGAATTTTGGAAAAGAAAAGTCCGATGAGGCATACACACGATCGGAATATATGATGAAAAGCTTCCGTCTGACTTTTTCTGTTGGACATTTCACTCGTGTGTACGCGGCATGAGAAGAGCCTGTTATGCCGAGTACACGTGATCGGACATTCCGACAACAAAATCCATGTTTTTTTTTCCCGACAGATGTTGGCTCAAACTTGTCTTGCATACACACGGTCACACAAAGTTGGTCGGAAATTCCGAACGTCAAGAACGCAGTGACATAAAACACGTTCAACGAGCCGAGAAAAATGAAGTTCAATGCGTTGCCACTTTGTGCGTCGGAATTGTATACACACGATTGCCATTTACGCGAAAGGATTTTGTTGTTGGAAAATTTTGTTTCCAGATGTACACCAAGAGTATAGGGGCCATTGCATTCGCAGGAAATGAAAAGGTATCATGTATCATTGACTACTGTGGACTTCCCATTGCACACTAATAGATAGAAAACGCCCAAGAACTATTTTCTTTGAAGCTCTGCAAAGCATATTTGTGAATCAGACTCGATATACAGTACATGGTATGTTTTCTCATCGAGGTATTGAGGATTTCTCAACAAAATAAAGCATGGAGAAATGTATAAATGGGGGAGTTTGCTTTGAATGTTTCAAATTTAATTAAATAGTATTTTTGGTTTGTGGTTGTCTGATGCAGTCTAGATTTGCTTCAAAGGATAACTAAATCCAAGAACAAAAATGTAATATATTGCAGTTCACAGTTCTTAGATGTGGTGACGGCATTATTTTTCTATTTTTCAGGCTAAGAACATTGTTAGGAAACACATAAAATACCTATTGATCTTGCCAGACATGTAGTATCCTCATCACTTCCAGTGAGCTGCACCAAAGAATATCTTCCTAGCTATCTTCTGTAAACTACCAGTTGACCTGCCCTTCATGTAATGGAGATGAAGAGATAAGGATATGTTTGTAGTCCATATCAGAAGAGTAGCCTAGGGTGACAACCATGACTCCTTCCATAGACACAGTGGAGGGGTGATGTAGCCAATAAGTGTGTTATTTGCAGGATTACCCGGTGAAAATAAAGCAATAAAAATTTGAAAAATAAAACTGATGCGGCCACCACACCAGCTTGCAGATTACTTACATTATTTCATGTTGTAACTATGTAAAAGTAAGGAAGATTTGACACTGGAATCAGCCATCGGGATATGTATGTTGTTTGAACATTCTGAAGGGGCCACCAAGGGACTAAAAAGAGAGTCAGAAGTGTTTGTGGTGCAACAGAGCAAAAGGCAATGAACACGCTACTAAGCGCAACAAGTGTCCGGCTTCTACCAAAAGGTATAACTCATGCAACGAATGGAATCATTTTGCAAAATGTTTTAGGTCCAAGCCTCAAAATAGAGGTGCATGGATGACACCATCTAGTGACAAGAAACAAAATGTGCACAGAATTATTCCGTGCTGAGACCAATCCTATTTAATTTGTTCATAAACGACCTGGAGGATGGGGTAAACAGTTTAAACTCTGTATTTGTGGATATTACTAAGCTAAGTAGGGCAATAACTTCTCCGCAGGATGTGGAAAACTTGCAAAAAGATCTGAACAAATTAATGGGGTGGGCAACTACATGGCAAATGAGGTTCAATGTAGAAAAATGTAAAATAATTAATTTGGGTGGCAAAAAAATGAATGTACTCTATGCACTGGGGGGAAACCTCTAGGGGAATCTAGGATGGAAAAGGACCTGGGGGTCTTGGTAGATGATAGGTTCAGCAATGGCATGCAATGCAAAGCTGCTGCTAACAAAGAAAACAGAATATTGGCATGCATTAAAAAGGGATCAACTACAGAGATAAAACGATAATTGTCCCGCTCTACAAGACTCTGGTCCGGCTGCACCTGGAGTATGCTGTCCAGTTCTGGGCACCAGTCCTCAGGAAGGATGTACTGGAAATGGAGCTAGTACAAAGAAGGGCAACAAAGCTAATAAAAGGTCTGGAGGATATTAGTTATGAGGAAAGGTTGCAAGCAATGAACTTATTCTCTCTGGAGAAGAGACGCTTGAGAGGGGATATGATTTCAATATACAAATACCGTACTGGTGACCCCACAATAGGGATAAAACTTTTTCGCAGAAGGGAGTTTAACAAGACTTGTGGCCACTCATTAAAATTAGAAGAAAAGAGGTTTAACCTTTAACTATGTAGAGGGTTCTTTACTGTAAGAACGGCAAGGATGTGGAATCCCCTTCCACAGGCAGTGGTCTCAGCAGGGGGCATCAATAGTTTCAAGAAACTATTAGCCCTTGTACACACGGTCGGACATTCCGACAACCAAATCCGTCGGATTTTGTCCGATGGATTTTGTCCGAAACTGTTGCATACACACATTCAGACAAAGTTGTCAGAAAATCCGTTCGTACTTAACGTTATGCCGTTATTTCGTTAGGACGGGACTACGTTCAGGCTAGTAGCCAATAGCTTTGGTCTAGGAATTTGATCTGAGCATGCGTGGCACTTTGTCCGATCGGAATTTTCTACACATGATTGGACAAAGTCCGATCGGATCATGTTGTGGGAAAATTTTATAGCCCAGCTGGAAAACTTGGTCAGTCGGATACTCCGATGGAAACAGTCTGATGGAGCCCACACACTGTCGGATTATCCGACAACACGTCCCTATCGGACATTGTCCATCGGATTGTCCGACCGTGTGTACAAGGGCTTAGCTAAGCACCTGAGCGACCACAACATACAGGGATATACAATGTAATACTGACATATAATCACATACATGGGTTGGACTTGATGGACTTGTGTCTTTTTTCAACCTCACCTACTATGTAACTATGTAAATGGCAAGTGATGATCACCAAAATTGTTTTCATTGTGAAAGTGTGGAGCTAATTGCAAATAAAGGAGAAATATTCACCACCCTCTCAACAGCATGCAACAAACATGTCAAGTTGAAAATTTACACTGGTGTCAAATGCAATGTCATGTCCTTATTATCCACATTGCACAGCATTGACGACAAAGCTGCAATTGATCAGTCAATAAAGTAAACCCGATAGCTTAGGGCAGTCAAACAATTCAGACACTGGGCACTTCTACCTTGGATCTATCAGTGGACAAGCTGCTATTCCACATTGTGTATAGAAATGTTAAGAGCCTGCTAGGCTTATCAGACAGCATGCCAGTGTCGGTGCATCCATGAAGGGTGCAGGAACGCCGCCCCCTCCCTCCTCTCTCTATCACCATAGACAGATTCATGCATTGCATAAATCTATCTATGGTCGCCGCTGACACCTCCTATTCAGGTGTCCGGCCCCTGAATTACAGCGTCAGGGGTGTTTTTTGGAAGCACCTGATTAGAGCCATAGGCCGTAGATGCCCAAAAAGGTGAACAGGGAAGGAATTTTGCTTTGCTAACACTGAACCGCCTCTTAGCCAATTAGGTGCTCGGGTCTGTTACCTGTCAACTGATCGGCTGAAAGGTCAAGGGGCGCTGTGATTGGATGCCTGATAGAGAGACTGGAAGAAGACATCGAGGAGCGTGCAGGACACCGCCGATGCCCTGCTGTGAGGCAGGTAAGTGCAGGGCGATGCACACTGGCAGCATTTGATGGGGCACAGTAGTGACTATTTATGAGCACACTGGCTTCATTTGAAGCGGCACAGTAGCGGCTATTGATGGGCACACTGGCAGCATTTGATGGGACACAGTACTGGCTATTGAAGGGCACACTGGCAGCATTTGATGGGGCACACTAGCGGCTGTTGATGGGCACACTGGCAGGATTTGATGGGGCACAGTAGCGGCTATTGATGGGCACACGGGCAGCATTTGATGGGGCACAGTAGCGGCTATTAATGAGCACACTGGCAGCATTTGATGGGGCACAGTAGCGGCTATTGATGGGGCACAGTAGCGGCAATTGATGGCACACTGGCAGCAATTGATGGGTACAGTAGCTGCGTTTGGCACATTGGCTGCGTTTGATGGCACAATTGCAGCATTTGATGGTACAGTGGCTGCGTTTGGCACAGTGGCAGTAATTGATGGGCACAGTGGCTGCATTTGATGGGCACAGTGGCAGCAATTGATGGGCACAGTAGCTGTGTTTGATGGGCACAGTAGCTGTGTTTGATGGGCACAGTAGCTGCGTTTGATGGCACAGTGGCTGCGTTTGATGGCACAGTGGCTGCGTTCGATGGCACAATGGTAGCATTTGATGGGCACAGTGGCTGCATTTGATGGCACAGTGGCAGCAATTGATGGGCACAGTGGCTGCGTTTGATGGGCGCAGTGGTGGCAATTGATGGACACAGTGGCTACGTTTGATGGCACAGTGGCAGCAATAGATGTTTTTTTTATTTTAGTTTGTTTGCACCTCCCCAAAAATTTTGAGCACCACCCGCCACTGCAGCATGCGCTTATTACAACTCGGTACAGAAGTACATGCAGTACAACAACAGGCTCCTGAGATGACCGATTATGATGACCTATTTCAAACTGACACTGGTAAGCTTCCAGTCATGTATCACATGCACTTAGATGATGTGGTACAGCCTACTGTGTGTGCCCCTTGAAGGATCACACTGTCTATAAAAGACAAAGGGGGAAATTTACTAAAACTAGAGAGTGCAAAATCTGGTGCAGCTCTGTATAGAAACCAATCAGCTTCCAGTTTGTATTGCCAAAGCTTAATTGAACAAGCTGACGTTAAAAGTTGATTTGCTATTATGTACAGCTGCACCAGATTCTGAGTGCTCCAGTATTAGTAAATCTCCACCAAAGTCTTGCAAGAGTTAAAAAAGTATGACTCGACTGGACATCAGTACAGGAGGCTACCCCTTGGGTGTCTGCCATGGCAACAGTAGTCAAGAAAGATGGCACTGTCTGCATATGCATTAATCCTGTGCATCTCAATAAGGCTCTCCTGAGGCCTTATTACCCATTAAAGACTGTAGATTAAATGATCACTTATATGCCACAGACAAAGGTCTTCAGCTTTCTAGATGCAAAATGTGGATTCTGGCAAATTGCTCTGGATGAGGAATTATCATTACTCGCAACATTTATGACCCCATTTGGGAGATACACATTCTTATGGATGCCATATGGAATTTCAAGTGGAATCAAAGTCTTTCAGAGATGTATGGAACATCTCTTTGCTGGACAACCATGTGAAATAGTCGTTGATGATATCTTGATTTGAAGTTCCTCCGTTGAAAAACATGATAAATGACTTAAATGCATACTAGACCATGTCAGAGCCATTGATATGCAGCTCAGCCCTACCAAATGTTGCTTCAGGGTCTCAGAAGTGCAATATGTTGGACACCTTCTCAGAGATAAAGTTCTCAAGCTTAATCCAGAAAAAAACAGTCATCCATCAAATGCCTGCTCCAGGAGGACAAACATGGATTGCAAAGGTTTCTCAGCATGGCCAATCTCTCAAAGTTCATTCATCACTACAGTGAGATAACATTTCCACTCCGTCAGCTTCTGCGCCAAGATGCTGGCTGGTGTTGAGTGGACTGAACAATATACTGTTGCTGTGGATACATTGAAAGCACAGTTAACTAGTTCACTTGTCCTACAGTATTTTGATGCGCATAAGCTGGTGATATTGTCTGCTGATGCTTCTCAGCATGGTCTTGGTGCAGTCTGTCTTCAGGATGGGAGGCCTGTGGCTTTTGGATTAAGAGCCCTCACTGAGACTGAAGCACGCTATGCACAAACTGAAAAGGAATTATTGGGACTAGTAAAATCCATGATTATATCTATGGCTGCCCTTTGACTGTGGAGACAGATCATCAGCCACTCATAACCATAATGTAAAACCCCAGCACACAGAATCTAGCGAATGATGCTAAAGCTTCAACGCTACCACAAGAATGTAATCTATAAAAGAGGACATGAACTGTTTGTTGCGGGTGCTCTTTCATGTGCACACCTCCACCCTTCTGATAACTCTGGAGCTATTGAGGAATATGATGTGCTGGCTCTGGATGGGGTGTTGTAATTCAGATGGATTCAGGAACTAAAGCAAGAAACACAGGCAGATTTCACCGGTCAGCGCCTCATGGACATCATTCTCAATGGGTGGCCTGGCTCCTTTAAGGAAATCCCACATGATATCGGACCATTTTACTCTATGAGGGATGAATTGACAGTGGATGATGAATCAGAGATATGTAATCCCTCACTCACTCCAGAAATACTACTTGACACAGCTCCATCAAAGTCATCCTGGCATCCATTCCACTAAGCGAAGGGCACATAAACCATGTTTTGGCCCACTATATACAATGACATTGAACAAAAAGTTTCCAGATGTGCCCCATGCAATGCTCTAAGACAGAACTAGATGAGAGAACCTTTAACACATCATCAAATACCTGACAGATCATGGTCTTTCACAGCAGCTGACATATTTGAGTGGTCAAACAAGGATTACCTGGTCTTCGTAGATTTCGTACTCTGGCTGGTGACAATTTGATGTCCTCCCAAACACTTCCAGTAACACAGTGATTAGAAAGAGGGATCCACCGCTCCAGGCTGATCCACCAAAAAACTGGCCACTCCAAACAGATAGGGGTCCCAGGTGCAGGCAAATTGCACTAGCCAAATGAAAAAACCAAAGGAACTCTGGACAGCCGCAGTCCGGATCAGGTAAAATAGATTGTGCCTTTATTAATTCCACTAAAAAGTCTTCACATCATACGAATCACAACAGCAAAGGGAATGTAGAACAAGGAATGTTGACACGTTTCATGCTGAATTTAGCGCTTACTCATAGCTAATGAGCTATAAATATTAGCTATGAGTAAGCGCTAAATTCAGCGTGAAACGCGTCAGCATTCCTTGTTTTACATTCCCTTTGCGGTTGGGATTCGTATGATGTGAAGACTTTTTTAGTGGAATTAATAAAGGTACAATCTATTTTACCTGATCCGGAGTGCGGCTGTCCAGAGTTCCTTTGGTTTTTTTCAACACAGTAATTAGGATGTTAAAGCAGATATTCTCCACACATGGAATTCCCTATCAATTGATGACTGACAATGCAACATCATTTTCAAGTAGAGAATTCAAGAACTTTGCTCACCAATGGGATTTTCAGCACGTCCATGGCAGTTCCAATTTTCATACAGTGGTGTGAAAAAGTGTTTGCCCCCTTCCTCATTTCCTGTTCCTTTGCATGTTTGTCACACTTAAGTGTTTCGGAACATCAAACCAATTTAAACAATAGTCAAGGACAACACAAGTAAACACAAAATGCAATTTATAAATGAAGGTGTTTATTATTAAAGGTGAAAAAAAATCCAAACCATCATGGCCTGTGTGAAAAAGTGATTGCCCCCTAAACCTAATAACTGGTTGGGCCACTTAGCAGCAGCAACTGCAACCAAGCGTTTGCGATAACGTGCAATGAGGCTTTTACAGCGTCCTGGAGGAATTTTGGCCCACTCATCTTTGCAGAATTGTCCTAATTCAGTTACATTAGAGGGTTTTCGAGCATGAACGGCCTTTTTAAGGTCATACCACAACATCTCAATAGGATTCAGGTCAGGACTTTGGCTAGGCCACTCCAAAGTCTTCATTTTGTTTTTCTTCAGCCATTCGGTGGTGGACTTGCTGGTGTGTTTAGGATCATTGTCCTGCTGCAGAACCCAAGTTCGTTTCAGCTTGAGTACACGAACAGATGGTCGGACATTCTCCTTCAGGATCTCTTGGTAGACAGCAGAATTCATAGTTCCTTTTATCACGGCAAGTCTTCCAGGTCCTGAAGCAGCAAAACAGCCCCAGACCATCACACTACCACCACCATATTTTACTGTTGGTATAATGTTTTTTTTATGAAATGCAGTGTTCCTTCTACGCCAGATATACTTGGACACACACCTTCCAAAGAGTTCCACTTTTGTCTCATCGGTCCACAGAATGTTGTCCCAAAAGTCTTGGGGATCATCAAGATGTGTTGTGGAGAAATTGAGACGAGCTTTGATGTTCTTTTTGCTCAGCAGTGGTTTTCTCCTTGGAACTCTGCCATGCAGGCCATTTTTGCCCAGTCTTTTCCTGATGGTGGAGGCATGAACGCTGACCTTAACTGAGGCAAGTGAGGCCTGCAGTTCCTTGGACGTTGTTGTGGGGTCTTTTGTGACCTCTTGGATGAGTCGTCGCTGCGCTCTTGGGGTAATTTTGGGCGGCCGGCCACTCCTGGGAAGGTTCACCACTGTTCCATGTCTTCGCCATTTGTGGATAATGGCTCTCACTGTGGTTCGCTGGATTCCCAAAGCTTTGGAAATGGCTTTATAACCCTTTCCAGACTGATAGATCTCAATTACTTTCTTTCTCAATTGTTCCTGAATTTCTTTGGGTCTCGGCATGATGTGTAGCTTTTAAGGATCTTCTGGTGGACCTTACTGTGTCAAGCAGCTCCTATTTAAGTGATGCCTTGATTGTAAAAAGGTGTGGCACAAATCAGGCCTGGGTGTGGCTAGAGAAATTGAACTCAGGTGTGGACAACCACAGTTATAGTATGTTTTAACAAGGGGGGCAATCACTTTTTCACACAGGGCCATGATGGTTTGGATTTTTTTTCACCTTTAATAATAAACACCTTCATTTACAAATTGCATTTTGTGTTTACTTGTGTTGTCCTTGACTATTGTTTAAATTGGTTTGATGTTCCGAAACACTTAAGTGTGACAAACATGCAAAGGAACAGGAAATGAGGAAGGGGGCAAACACTTTTTCACACCACTGTAGATCCAATGGTCTTGCAGAGCGTAGTGTAAGATCGGCCAAGCATCCCCTAGAGAAATGTGCACGTGATGGATCTGACATTTATGCGGCCCTACTCAACAGCTGTAATACACCTAGGTATGGCATGCCTTCTCCAGCACAACGTTTACTAACACAACGAACCAGGACTCTGATTCCCATCGTCCCATCCCAGCTCCTACCAAAAGTTGAGACTGATGTTGTGGTAAGGATGGAGACAACCCGTGGGTTTAACAAACTGGCCATGGTTAATGGAAAGGCCTGCCAATCAAACAGCTATGTTGTCCATTCTGATGATAAGGCCTCTGTAAGGAACTGTCGTGACCTCCTACAGGTACCTGAATCATACGGTATTGTCACTGCCCATGTGCCTATTATCACTTCAGGACCCCAAGCACAGTCATCTCTTGCTGTGCCAATTAACACTTCAAAAAATGGATGTAACATACAACCACAACAAAATTATGATGGTGACAGGCAAGAGGTTTCAATTTAGAATCCCCACAAGTTGTCTCTCGATCTGGAAGAGTGTGTAAACCCAATCCAAAGCTTCAAGACTTTATCACACACTGACTCTTAAGCCTCATACACACGATAGGACTTTGTACAAACTTTCCCTTGGATTTTTGTACAAAGGGCGTCGGCCGAGAACTTGTATTGCATACCCTCGGCAGGACTTTTTCAGCCAACTTTCACCAAATCACATGGTTTTTCTGCTCTTTACCGCCACCTTTGGTCAACTTCTGTATTGTTGTCTGATCTTTTGCATTGGTTCTGAGCATGCCTGTTTGTACTTTGTGGGGCTTGAACCTGGCCTCAGGGCAGAAAGTACTATTAAGTGCTCAGGCGCCGTTCATCTTCAGAGACTTTCGGCGTCTCCTTGTCCTCCGTACTGTGCAAGTGCTGCGCCTTCGCAGTATGGGGCGGACACTATCTGATGAGGGGACACTTCTCGGCAGAACACCGGTACTGGGGAGCTACAGTTCATTGAGGGAACCATGAATGCCAACATGTACTGTGACATACTGAAGCAGAGCATGATCACCTCCCTTCAGAGACTGGGCTGTAGGGCAATATTTCAACATGATAACAACCCCAAACACACCTCCAAGACAACCACTGCCTTGCTAAAGAAGTTGAGGGTAAAAGTGATGGACTAGCCAAGCGTGTCTCCAGACCTAAACCCTATTGAGCATCTGTGGGGCATCCTCAAACGGAAGGTGGAGGAGCGCAAGTTCTCTAACATCCACCAGCTCCATGATGTCATCATGGAGAAGTGGAAGAGGACTCCAGTGGCAACTTGTGAAGCTCTGCTGAACTCTATGTCCAAGAGGTTTAAGGCATACTCCCTTTTGTTGCCAGCTGTTTAATGGCTGTGTGTTGAGTTATTTTGAGGGGACAGCAAATTTACACTGTTATACAAGCTGTACACTCACTACTTTACATTGTAGCAAAGTGTCATACCTTCAATGTTGTCACATGAAAAGATATACTAAAATATTTACAAAAACATGAGGGGTGTACTCACTTATGTGAGATATTGTAGATGTGTGAGGACCTGGGGGTGGGAACAAGAAGTAGGAAGTTATGAAGTGAAATAAAAAAAAAAAGGTTTTCTCGTGGCTCACTGCTGACTGGAAATAAACAAGTTGTTTACAGGGTTTGTCTGATGATTCATTATTGCTTCTACAAAATCTACACAGTAGATGCACAGAAGAAGTCCATTTTAGATATTGAATAATGATACTGTGCAAAGTGCGGTAACTTAGAGCAATCAATCCAATCTCAGTTTACTGTAATAAGATCAGTTGAAAGATGGTTTCTAATTGGTTACTATTGGTTAATACAGATTGCACATAATAATTGTGGTTTGCACTCTTCTGAATAAGCCTGATCATGCTCAGGTTCGGTTCACACAGGCGCAACCTGACTTACAGTACGACTTTGCAAGGCGATTTGGAGGCAAATTCAGAGCGACTTCAGAGCGACATTGCGTAACTTACAACGTGACTTAAAGTTGCCTCCAGGACAGGTGACTTTGGCTGTGGCCAATCACAGAATATTCAGCTCTGTGGGAGGGAGGGGGTTGCCTGGGCAAACATGGGAAGTACCTGTGTAAATTATTTTCTTTTTCCTGTAAAGTCGCTTCAGTATAGATGGAGATCCGACTTGGAGACAACTTCCATTGAAATCTATGGGTACAAGTTGCCTAGAAGACACCTTGAAGTAGTACAGGGACCTTTTCTGAAGTTGGAGCAACTTCAGTAGTGTACATTAAGGCAGCTCTCATTTACTTCGAAGGAATTTCTTATGTCCAGCGACTTGGGACAACTTGAGGTCTGACAAGTCAGATCCCAAGTTGCTGTAGTGTGAACGGGCACTCAGTGCACTAAATAACAGTTTTATGAAATGATTAGGACAATGTTACCAGGCTTATGCCACGTTCACACGGCCAGACTTTTTGATAGCAAAGATCTGACGGAACGAGTCCGTCGGACAATTCGATTGTGTGTGGGCTCCATCGGACCTTTGCTTGCCAAAAATCCAGCGGACTTTAGAAATAGAACATGTTTTACATTTTCCCACCGGAACTCCGCCGGACCGAGAAATCTGTTCGTGTGTATGCTAGTCCGACGGACAAAAGCCGAGGCTAGGGCAGCTATTGGCTACTGGCTATGAACGTCCTTATTCCGGTCATACGTCATCACGTTCAAATCCGTCGGACTTTGGTGTGATTGTGTGTGGCCAAGTCCATCCATCGGAACTCCGCCGAAAGTCTGTTGGAAAGACCGTCGGACTTAGTCCCTCAAAAAGTCCAGTCGTGTGTACACGGCATTAGTAGTCCAGTGATTTACACATTTTGCACAGTTATGCCCTACATTTAATCATTATTTGTACTTTCTTTGTATTTGTCTAATAGTGACTTGAATGGAGCAGTGATTAGCTTGGCTTACATAAGATTGTTGAGACATTTTCTTTTATTCTCCACATATCTTTGGCAGGCTCTTCATACAGTAGTTGCCTAGCAAGCTTGTACAACTACTTACTATTGCAAACAGAATATCAATTACAGTAATATTGCCTGCACAGAGTCATTTTGTACATTAACAACAGTAATAAGATCCTAAAATGCACCACCAACAAAGATGAAAAACAGCGCCACAGAGCAAATCAATAATAATAAATTGACTGTAGGATATTGAAATATATAGCAGCTAGCTACTATGACAAGAAAGACCTTTAAAAACAATAATATACCTATATATATGATGAAGGTAAATAGTAGTGCTACAAATAATAATAATAATACTCATATAAAACCCCACAGTGATGGAGAGAGCAAATTAATAGTCCATAAGTAGTGTAATAATCAGACACTTCGTTGCTGAGCTCCAACTGTCACACACCATGTGAGCAAATGTGCCACCGCTTTCCCATTAGATGTACACTCACCAGCTAATATTGCCTCACACTCTCGTGTTTTGGCTAAAACAGCATCCCATCAGATAGCAGTCCAAAGATAGCTGTAATATGAGGAGAAAATAAGCACCAAATAGTGTGATACCGTATATAAAATTTTATTAAAACATAGCATTACATCACCAGCCTAATGGTAGTGCACTTACCAGAAGGCAATTTGACTCTCGTATTGGTATTTTGTATGATGCCAGAGATATCACATCACAATGAGCATAATGCAGGGCAGCACAGTGGTGTAGTGGTTAGCACTCTCACCTAGAAGTAGGACGGGTCGCTGGTTCAAATCCCAACCATGACACTACCTGCCTGGAGTTTGCATGTTCTCCCTGTGCCTGCATGGGTTTCCTCCAGGTACTCCAGCTTCCTCCCACAATCCAAAGACATGCAGGTAGGTTAATTGTCCTCTGTCCAAAATTGGCCCTAGTATATGAATGGGGACCTTGGATTGTGGGCTCCTGGAGGGTAGGGACCAACATGAGTGTGCAATGTACAGAGATAGGGACAATTGTGGACACTCACTCAGGTTGAACTGGATGGACTGGTGTCTTTAGTCAACCTAACTAACTAACCATGACACTATAATGCCTCGTACACACGAACGGAAATTCCACCAGCAAAAGTCAGATGAGAGCTTTTGGTCGGAAAATGCCATTGTGTGTATGCTGCATCAGACTTTTGCTGGCGGAATGTCAGCCAGCAAAAGATTGAGAGCATGTTCTCAATTTTTTGGTCGGAAAAAGTTCCGATCGGAAATTCCGATCGTCTGTACAAATTCCGACACGCAAAATTCCTACGCATGATCGGAAACAATTCGACGCATGCTCGGAAGCATCGAACGTCATTTTCTTGGCTCGTCGTAGTGTTGTACGTCACTGCGTTCTTGACGGTCGAAAGTTCAGAGAATTTTTGTGTGATTGTGTGTAGGCAAGACAGCTTGAGCGGAATCCCGTCAGAATTCCGTCAGAAAAACCATCAGAGCTTTTTCTGACCAAAATTCAGATTGTGTGTACGTGCCATTAAAAAAACTTCAAATTTGTTAGACTTCCTCGTCAAAACACTCGGAAACGTGACGTTTACGTACCACCAGAAGCAACGCTCCAAGTGTTTTGATGAGGAGGTCGGACAAAATTAGGCTGCTGATGTAATTCTATGTTTTAATAACACTAATTCCAAAACTCTGACCTGGCTGTGGCTTTTATTTAGCGAGCATGGAGGCCCACAAGACCAGTGGCACTGTGCTGACATTCACACAAAGTGAAATGCAGCACTGCTCGATGGGCTTCTTTTAGACTCGGTTCATATGTATGCAGGTTTGTGCAGGCACAACAGCCCATTCCCAGCAGAAAAAAGTTGCATGCAGCATTTTACAAACACAGTGGTCTGCAGTTCCTGCACCTGCAAATATGCTGCATTTTTAGATGCGTGGGCCACACTTATTAAAAAAAAGCGCTTGGAGTGTGGGAACTGCAGTTAAGTCACATGCTGTAAATGCATGATGCGAGTTCAAGGTCACTGTGTTTTTAAAAGGCTGCAAGCAACTTTTTTCTGTGGGAAATGCATGAATGGGCTGTTGTGCCTACGCAAACCTGCATACATGTGAACCAGGACTAAAGCTGTAGTAAAGTAATTTTTAAATAAATGGTATATTAATAGGCCTTGAAGCTGCCACATCCCAATTCTAATGTACCCAAAACTACATGGAGTATATATAGGGTTGCCACCTGTACGGGAATGACCCAAACAGTCCACTTTTTGACACTTCTGCCCGTTTTTGTTCATCTTACACCAGGGCACAACATCAGTCAGTCTCTCCCAACCTGTCAGCTGAATCTATCCTCCTAGGATCAGAGCTTTTTACCAGCTTGTCTCCCTGAGTGCAGTACTGTCATGGGCCAGAGGGGGTCGGGAGGTAGACTGCACCTTCTTTGATCCTGGTGCCTGGATGCCGACACCCCCGGACAATCTGGCCTCAGATTGTAGTGTGGGGAATGTGGTGGCCAGGAACTTCAGGTTGTTATTACAGCAATGGCGAGGCATGTTCACTTGTGCAGGATGGTGAAGCTTTTAAGGGAGGGGAGAGAAGATTAAGGCAGTAGAGGGGGTGTAAACATGGATCAGAGCTGAGGAGGAGTGGATGGGGGATCATGTGGGTGAGAATGCAATGGAAAGGAGTAGTGGGAGAAAATGGATCCATGCACTCTTTGCACCCTGTAAATACCATGCTCTAATCCCTGCACCCTGTATATACCATGCTCTAATCCCTGCACCCTGTATATACCATGCTCTATTCCCTGCACCCTGTATATACCATGCTCTATTCCCTGCACCCTGTATATACCATGCTCTAATCCCTGCACCCTGTATATATCATGCTCGAATCCCTACACTCTGTATATGCCATGCTCAAATCCCTACACCCTGTATATAACATGCTCGAATCCCTACACCTTGTATATACCATGCTCGAATCCCTGCACCCTGTATATACCATACTCTAATCCCTGCACCCTGTATATACCATGCTCGAATCCCTGCATCCTGTATATACCATGCTCGAATCCCTGCACCCTGTATATACCATGCTCAAATCCCTACACTCTGTATATGCCATGCTCAAATCCCTACACCCTGTATATACCATGCTCGAATCCCTACACCCTGTATAAACCATGCTTGAATCCCTGCACCCTGTATATACCATACTCTAATCCCTGCACCATGTATATACCATGCTCAAATCTCTGCACCCTGTATATATCATGCTCGAATCCCTGCACCCTGTATATACCATGCTCGAATCCCTGCACCCTGTATATGCCATGCTCGAATCCCTACACCCTGTATATATCATGCTCGAATCCCTGCACCCTGTATATACCATGCTCGAATCCCTGCACCCTGTATATACCATGCTTGAATCCCTGCACCCTGTATATACCATGCTTGAATCCCTGCACCCTGCATATACCATGCTCGAATCCCTGCACCCTGTATATACCATGCTCAAATCCCTGCACTCGGTTTCTAGCGCACTCCTTAACTCTGCACACTTTAAGACCCTCCCAGTGCAATTTAGCCAAACCCACTATTTCATGTGGAATGTTCAGGAAAAAGAGAGGGGATAGTTAAGCTCCTGCACCTATTCTGTAAGAGAAACAAAGCCCTGCGTGGGATGCCGCCAGCCAGTGTGGGAACTCAGTAGGGGTATCGTAGAACTCTGTGATTCTTGTCGGCTGCACCTGCCTGTGCTGTGTGCTGTGTGCTCTCTGCCTTCTCCCCTGTGGCAACCGACCCCCTCCTCTGCTAGTGTCATTAGTGTACCTCCCAGCACCAAATTTCCCACCACACTATAACAATCACCGCTAAAGGTGTTCGGGTTTGGCTTGAAGAAAAGGTGGCAACACTAAGTATATACCCGTATCTATGGCGGGATTTTAGAGGCAGTACTACATAGTTTAAAACAGAATTTCTTGATCATACATCACGGGACACAGGAGCTCATTACATAGTGGGTTACATAGGTCACCTCTGGTGATTGGACACTGGTTAACCCCAATTAAGGAGAATTCCTCCCCTATATAACCCCTCCCATATGGGAGGCACCTCAGTTTTTTCGCCAGTGTCTATGGTGGTTGGTCACGTAAAACATATGCTATGAAGAAAGCTCTGTGCAGGTCCCTGCGGGGACCTAAGGGCTACAACAAACTGGATCCATATCTCAGGCCGATATTTGACTCCCAAGATGGTATGGTACCCGGGCCTCGTCAGCCAAAGAAACGAGGTTTGGCCAGTAAGTCCTCTCCTGTTGGAAGACTGGGCTCTGGGAAAACCAGACTTGGTGTACTGTTTACACAGAGCGCACAAAAGTTTCTGGCTGAGTCTTTTACAAGGTCCAGGTAGGAGGCTCTTCTGAGAAAGAGCCCCAGATAAACCTGAAGGTTGGCTAACACTGCTCGCCGTGATGGGTGAAGGCTGGAATTGGTCTGTTTCAGCAATTCCTGTGGCGAGGACAGGTAAGGGAAGTTAATCCTATATATATAATTATATGATGGATTTCTTCATTGTGAGTAGTTGTATGTCTTACCTGGTTTCCACCACTAGAGGGAGTTAGAGCAGCCTGATGCATACTTACATGCCTTTCAGTACACACGCTCAGTGAAGCCTGGTTCTCCAGAGGTCTCACATCTCCACAGCAGTCCCTGCCACAACAAGGTAGTCTGGGGGTCCCACGCAGCTCTGATGAGATTCCTTTTCCCCCCCTGGATTCCGGCGGTCCGCGGGTGCGTGTACGCGCGCCGCGCGTGCTCCCGGGCTAATGGAGGAGGGGGGAGTGTGGTTGTGAGCCGTGCACGTTGGTGTGCACGGCACTGTACTGTGCAGGCGCCAGGCGGCGGTTTTAAAAGCCCAGAGCATCAGGGGATTGTAAGTGAGAGACACAGGAGCTGTGGGCAATAAGCATCCCAGGGGATTGGATCCAGGCAAACCTTAGACACCTACTCAGCATCAGGTTGTGCAGTATTAAGCATATATATGTTATTGTGAGACTTTTAGCACAACAGTGATTGCACTTTGTACTAGTACCTCTGCTTTGTAGCTTAGGACTATGTCTCCTCGTAAGAGGGTCTCAGGGGGAGGTAACAAGGGCACTGGTAAATCACCGCCTAGGTCTAGGGGTTCTAAAAATGCCTGTAAGTTACCATCCCCCCCTGCAAGCCTGGAGCCAGCCTCACAGGACGAGTCAGTGCCCCTGTCAGGTTTTGCAGCCTCTCCTAATGTCCCAGCCCCGGTATATGTCACTGAGGACTCCCTTAGGGCTACATTGGAGGGTTTTGAAAGGAGAATCATGAATTTTATTTCTGCTTCCCTGAAAGATAGCAGGAAAAGGGGTAGATCCCTTCCCTCTGCTGAGATTCCTCTCTCAGATGATTCTTCTGACAATGAGGAGAGATTCCTATCTTGGGACAGGGATCTTGAGCAGTCGGAGGAATCAGAGGAAGAGGAGAGAGTCCCCTCCTCCCAGGCGCTCAGAAAACAGGTGCGGTATTATACTGAATTGGTGCGTACCACATTCAGAATGCCTGCTGCTGAAGTCGCTACATCCTCTGTTTCTTCCCTGGGAGTCAGGAAAGCCCCACAGACTGCCTATTCCTTCCCAATTCATCCCTTAATGGATAAATTGATGTATGAGGATTGGGGACATCCCGATAAACCGTTTGCTCCTCCTAAAAGGTTTTCAATGCATTATCCTCTGGAGGAAAGTTTCACCAAGAAATGGGGGGGTCCCATCTGTCGATGCGGCTGTCTCTTGCGTGAATAAATACCTGACCTGTCCGTTGGATAATGCTCAGGTATTTAACCACTTCAGCAGGGGTCAAGTCCTGGGGAAAAAGGTGTTGGAACTCCCACCCAAGATCCACTCCCCCACCAAAAAAAAAAAAAAAAGATCCGGTCATATGCACGAACACTTCAAAAGTGGTATTTTTCATCCAATTTTCCTTTTGTGTGTGTGAAGCCTAACTGTTAGTACATAAAAAAAACAATCCTCAATAAACATAAATACGGTAATTCTCTGAATAATCAGCATTCATTCAATTGTGCTTCCATGCAAATGTGAACATCATGATAAAGTGTTTTTGTGGTGAGTTTACACTTTTCATTGAACAGAGTTTGGATAACACAGGGTTAAACGGAAAGGTCATAAATGAACTGCACATTATCTGGACAGAATGCTTGGGGAGATAGTGATGTGTTCCTGCTTAGGAGATGTATGTTAGCTTGGGGGGCTGCAAACTCTACAGGGGCTCAAACACACACTCGCTGCTATTCCAACCCTTCACATATTTCCACATAAACTTCCCTCCTGGCATTAAACTTTGCCAGGTATTGTGCTCAGCTTACCACCCCAAACTGACGTTCCTCCCTCAGCTCACCTCTCTCCCTGCATGTCCTGTGAGCAGAATAGCTGTGCTCCTCCTCTCTCATCACATGGCACTGAAGACAGAGGAGGGGGGGATTCAGCGGGACACACATAGCAAGTATGCAGGAGAAGGGGGGGGGGGGGAGACAGAAAATCAGGAGGGGCCGGCGGGGAGGAGCGCATCACGAGAGATCTGACTAAATACAATCTGTTAGCAGCAGGGGCCTGATCTACCTGTCAGCTAGCTGTGATTGACAGGTAGATCGAAGCAGAAGCTGTCATGGGGCACCCTACTGGCAATGCCTGAA
This sequence comes from Lithobates pipiens, assembly GCF_037356315.1. Taxonomy (NCBI): domain Eukaryota; kingdom Metazoa; phylum Chordata; class Amphibia; order Anura; family Ranidae; genus Lithobates; species Lithobates pipiens. The sequence continues at coordinate 245,398,741 of NW_027507785.1, forward strand.
TGGTCAGGCATGGGCATCCGCAGCAGGGGGCAAGGGGGGTCTAGTGCCCCCCCTGGAATGCCCAAGGTGTTGCTGCCGCCGCCATGCTGATTTTTTTTTTCTGAGTCCGCTGACGGCTGCATCCTCCGCTCTCTCCTCTGGATCACAGCGCTGCCTCTGTGTTCGGCGGCCGCTCTGTAACACAGTCCCGCCCCCCCAGACCAGCTTGTATGATAGTAGAGAGAATCACGTTCCGCCTATCACATGAGCCGGTCTGGAGGGGCAGGACTGTGTTAGAGCGGCCTCCAAACACAGCCATCCAGCGCTGTGATCCAGAGGAGTAGATGCCCATCCGTGCCACAGTGCCTGGATAGGAGGATCGAGGGGGGCTGCAGTGCTCTCCTCCATCACCGCACTCTCCTGCCCCCCCCCAGTGCTCTCTTCCACCACCGCACTCTCCTGCCCCCCCCAGTGCTCTCCTCCACCACCGCACTCTCCTGCCCCCCCTGTGCTCTCCTCCACCACCGCACTCTCCTGCCCCCCCCCCCAAGTGCTCTCTTCCACCACCGCACTCTCCTGCCCCCCAGTGCTCTCCTCCACCACCACACTCTCCTGCCCCCCCAGTGCTCTCCTCCACCACCACACGCTCCTGCTCCCCCCCTGTGCTCTCCTCCACCACCACACTCTCCTGCCCCCCCCCCGTGCTCTACTCCACCACCGCACTCTCCTGCCCCCCCAGTGCTCTCTTCCACCACCGCACTCTCCTGCCCCCCCAGTGCTCTCTTCCACCACCACACTCTCCTGCCCCCCCCAGTGCTCTCTTCCACCACCGCACTCTCCTGCCCCCTCCAGTGCTCTCTTCTACCACCGCACTCTCCTGCCCCCCCACAGTGCTCTCCTCCACCACCACACTCTCCTGCCCCCCCCAGTGCTCTCCTCCACCGCCACACTCTCCTGCCCCCCCCCCAGTGCTCTCTTCCACCAACGCACTCTCCTGCCCCCCCCAGTGCTCTCCTCCACCACCGCACTCTCCTCCCCCCCAGTGCTCTCCTCCACCACCGTGCTCTCCTTCACCACCGCACTCTCCTGCCACCCCCCCGTGGTCTCCTCCACCACCACACTCTCCTGCCACCCCTCCAGTGCTCTCCTCCACCACCACACTCTCCCCCCCAGTGCTCTCCTTCACCACCACACTCTCCTGCCCCCCCCCCAGTGCTCTCTTCCACCAACGCACTCTCCTGCCCCCCCCCAGTGCTCTCCTCCACCATCGCACTCTCCTCCCCCCCAGTGCTCTCCTCCACCACTGTGCTCTCCTCCACCACCACACTCTCTTGCCACCCCCTCCAGTGCTCACCTCCACCGCCGCACTCTCCTGCTCCCCCCCAGTGGTCTCCTCCACCACCACACTCTCCTGCCACCCCCTCCAGTGCTCTCCTCCACCACACTCTCCTGCCCCTCCCACAGTGCTCTCCTCCACCACCACACTCTCCTGCCCCCCCCCCCCCCAGTTTTCTCCTCCCCTGTTCTTGCTGCTCTCCAGCTCTCCCCATCCTTCTCTAGCCACCATCCAAGTGCTCTCCCCCCTCAGTGCTCTCCCCCCCTGTTCCCCCCAGTGCTCTCCACTCCTCCCAGTGCTCCCCCCCCTGTTCTCCCCCCCCCCACAGTGCTCTCCACTCCCCCTAGTCCTCTCCCCTCCGTGCTCTCCCCCCGTTCTCCTCCCCAGTGCTCTCCCCCCTGTTCTTTCCCCCCCAGTGCTCTCCTCTCTCCCCCTGTTCTTCCCCCCTAGTGCTCTCCCCTCAGTGCTCTCCACTCCCCCCAGTGCTCAGCCCCCCTGTCCTTTACCCCAGTGCTCTCCACTCCCTCCAGTGCTCTTCCCCCCAGTGCCCTCCCCCAGTGCACTCCCTCCATTCTTTCTCCCCCCCAGTGCTCTCCTCTCTCCCCCTGTTCTTTCCCCCCAGTGCTCTCCCCTCAGTGCTCTCCACTCCCCCCAGTGCTCTCCCCTCTGTTCTTTCTCCCCCCCAGTGCTCTTCAGCTCTCCCCATCACTCTCCAGCCCCCACCCCAGTGTTCTCCAGCCCCCCATTCTCCCCACCCCTGTTCTTTCTGCCCCCCTGGTGCTCTTCACTCCCCCCAGTGCTCTCTACCCTCCGTGCTCTCCACCCCTGTTCTTTTTGGCTCCCCCCCAGCAATCTCCACTCCCCACCCCTGTACTCTCCACTCCCCCTGCATTTTGCCCCCACCCATGTGCTCTCCACCCCCCATAGTGCTCTTCAGTCCCCCGTGCTTTCCACCCCTGTTCTTTCTGGCCCCCACTGGTGCTCTCAAGCTCCCCCATTGCTCTCCACTCCCCCCTGCTCTTTGTACCCCCCAGTGCTCTCCAGCCCCCGTGCTCTCCACCCCTGTTTTTCTGCCCCCCCCAGTGCTCTTCACCACCCCACACCCTTAGCCCCCCCAGTGCTCTCCACCACCCCACACTCTTAGCGCCCCCAGTGCTCTCAGCCTACCGTGCTCTCTACCCCTGTTCTTGTTGGCCCCCCCAGTACTCTCAAGTTCCCCCCCGCGCTCTCCGCTCCCCACCCCTGTGATCTCCACTCCCTATCGTTCTTTGCCCCCACCCATGTGTTCTCCAACCCAGCCAGTACTCTTTGCTCCCCCTTCTCTCCAACTCCCACTCAGTGCTCTCCACTTCCCCAGGATCAGAGGGCAGGCTGACTGGGGCCGGAAAATGAGGACGGCTGAAGGTGCAGGTGGCCAGGGACCACTCCATCTCACAGCAGACAGATCCTCTGGAAGGAGCACCGCCCCCATCCAAAATGAGAACAGACCCTGCCTGCTGCTGGCCGTCATGGATATCCTGCTGGCATGCAAGGTACTGTACTGAGCATCAACAACACACCTTCCCACAGAGAGGGACTGCAGACTGGGATATGGGGCACAGGAGGGGCTGCAATGATGGGCACAGTGAGACTGCATTCACGGCACAGTAAAGCTGCATTTGATGGACACAGTGAGGCTGCATTTGATGGGCACAGTGAGGCTGCATTTGGTGGGCACAGTGAGGCTGCCTTGGTGGGCACAGTGAGGCTGAATTTGATGGGCACTGGTGAGGCTGAATTGAGCTCTTGCATCAAGTTTGCAGTCTCTGACCATCTCCTGTAGCATGTCTGCAGTCTCTGAGGGAGTCTGGAGAGGAGTCAAGAGTGGGAGCACCGCCGGGATTGGGGTCATGGGAGAAGTCAGACTTGTGTGGACTGTGGACAGGAGACTATAGGATAAAACCTCCAAGCTGGAGCCAACTGACTGAGCCCTGCACAGTGCACTTGAGAGGAGGTCAGTGAAAGCACCGCCAGGCCAGTTGGGGGGGGGGGGGGTCACTGATGTAAGGGGGGAGTGAATACGATAATGTAGGGGGCACTGATATAAAGGGTTTCCTCCTTATATTAGTAACCCACCCCCCTTACCTTAGAGTATTCTTTCTGCAGAAGGTGCCCCCCCCCCACGTTCTGAGTTTCTAGGGTCCCCCTTGATGATTGATCACTTACCACTATTAACTGGAATTTGAATATATATATATATATATAAAGCCCTATGTGATTTCATATCTATATCTAATACTCTCTTCATCAAATGTGCTTTAAAATGTATGGTTTTTCCCTTTCATTAACAAGAAAATAATGACGTTATGCTGTTGGGCTGTTATAATAATGCTGTGAGGCTGGTATGAAATTTTTTCCAGGGCTGGTATTTGAAAGCATGGGCGTCCACAAGGTTACTCTGGTGGCTGCTGTGTTCCATGCCCATATAGCCTAGAGAATGTACATCTTTTTACATTGCAATACATCTGTTGTGGCCATATTTTGATCTCATATTGTTACTGTATAGGCCATTTTCATCAAGATAAAAATATGGCAACAACAGATGTATTGCAATGTAAAAAGATGTACATTCTCTAGGCTATATGGGCATGGTACGCAGCCACCAGAGTAACTTCCAATACAAAGTGAAGATGAATAATCTGTTCTATAACACATATGTATTACCAGTGGAAAGATTTTCATGAGATTGCCAAAAAGGGGCGGAGCATGAGTGGCCTTGAAATGATGCCCCACCTTGGAAAAAGTTCTGCGGACGCCCATGCTTTTAATGTTCAATATTGTCATCATAGATTTTGTTCATTGACAGCCTACATACCATACATTAATTCTTGACTATTTTGTATTCATATTTTGTAATTATGTACAAAGTTTGATTCAGCCTGTTTACTAAATGTAAGGTTATCAGTAGCTGATCAGCAGTAATTTAATCATTTGGACAAAAAATTATTGTGGCTGAAAATGTAATTTTTTCTAACTTCCACTACATCAAACTGTATAAATGTTTGTAGTTTTATATAAATTATGTTTTGATGATATACTTATGAGAATATCATAAAGAAAATTATTTAAAAAATGTTTTTGGTATAGTTTTTACATACATGACCAGTTAAATTGTTACTAAACAGTAAAATTTGTCTGTTTATGCAATAAAGCGTACTTGTTATACTTACTTTTTTTGGGAGGGTGCATGCGATCAGCAGAGGGCTGACTGATGCCCTGTACGCATGACCAGTTTTCCCGTCGAAATAAACTCTGAAGGTTTTTCCGACAGAGTTCCCATGGAATTCCGCTGAAACTGTCTTGCGTACACAAGATCACACCAAAGTCCGATCGACAAGAACGCGGTGATGAACAACAGGACTAGAAAAAGGAAGTTCAATAGCCAGTAGCCAATAGCTTCCATCTTGTACTTGTTTTGGAGCATGCGTCGTTTTTGGTCTGTTGGAACAGCATACAGACGAACGTTTACCTGATAGGAACTGGTTCCCTCGGAAATATTTAGAACATGTTCTATTTCTAGGTCCGTCAGAATTTTCTAAAAAAAAAAAAGTCCGATGAGGCATACACACGGTTGGAATATACAATGAAAAGCTTCCGTCAGACTTTTTCTGTCGGTCATTTTAATGATGTATTTTTGCTGTAGTAAGCTCATTTATTCATATCCAGGGAGCCAATGACATGGAAACTACATTCCCTCCCACTATTAAGACCAAAAAATCATATTCCCAATCCTAATTTATATAAATATGCTTATTGACCGTTATGTGCTGTATATCCACTTCCAGACCAGCAGCATACCTGCACCCATACGTCGCTGGATTTTCAGTGGTTATACAAGGGTGATGTCTGCAGCTTTAGGCATAATCCTGGTATCGTTTTATAGAGCCGGTGGTCGGCTCTCTTGTAAACGTAATCCTAGTGGCTAACTAGCCACTGGATTGCTTTTAAAAGCAGTTAAAGGGAACTTTTCCCCCTCCTGTCACCTTCTGTGGCTTTCTCAGGTTCTTCCGTCCCTCCGGAAGACCAGAGCTACCAGCGGAGCTTCTGCTGGCTGGTTGGAGAGCCAAGCTAAGCCCTGGTTGGCTTTGATTGGCTCTCGGCTATGGTAACCAGGAAGTGATGACCTGACATAACTTCCAGTTTACCTGGATGTCAACGGTGCAATTTAAAAAAAATTAAAAGCATTTGAAAACACAGATCTTGGCATTTTGAGTGTTTTTAGGGGATTTGGGGTCTTAAAGACCCCAGATATCTCCATAAAGGGTACCTCTCACATGCCTATTGTTGTCACAAGGATGTTTTCATTCCTTATGACAGCAATACAAGTGATTAAAAAAAAGAAAAAACGAAAAAAAAAAAAAAAGTATTGAAAAAAAAAATATTAATAAAAAAAAAAACATTTACCCAAAACATCCCCAAAACATCCCCAAACTCAAAAGGAGTACCACGTGTGTCAGTCCTATACACACGCAAACAGTGATCATCCCATACGTGTAAGTCATCGGCGTGAACGTCGGATTATTGGTAGTAATTCTAGAACTAGACCTCCTCTGTAAATATAAAGTGGTAACCTGTAAAGGCTTTTAAAGTGTCGTCTATAGATAGTACAATTTACATAGTCTCTCGCTGTTGGACAAACATGCGCAGTTTTAAAGCGTGACATGTTTGGTATCTATTTACTCGGTGTAACATCATATTTTATATTTTACAAAAAAAATGTGGGATGTTCCTGGTCTCCAGTGGTCAGGACCTAGCAAAAGTGGTCTAAAGAAGGAAAACTGGTGACAGGGTTATGGTAAGCCAAGGCTAATTGATGCACGTGGGGAGTGAAGGCTGGTCCATGTAGTTTGATCCCATAGAAGAGCTACTGTAGCTCAAATTGCTGAAAAAATAAGATCCCTTTCACTTCTTCTAGACGTCCCGGATCGCGACCGATATTTCTGCACTTCTGCACACGATCCCGAATAGCGGCATTGCCTTTCAATGGCACCCCGATCGCGACACGATTTTGCCACGATTGGTCAGGCGACAACTTCTTTTGGCTGACAGGTGTACTGCGATTCTGTTTGCACAATTTTACCATGATTCGTCAGGTGACAATCATGGCAAAATTGCGCCACGATAAGTGTGCAATTGTAAGTGACAGGGATCGCTAGGGCGTCCTGCTATTTGCTGTATTTCGCGATTATGGAGATTCGGCCCACAATCTGGGGTGCCTAGGTGTGAATGGAGCCTTAAAGTGGGAGTAAACTCCCATGCATAACTTTTACCTACCGGTAAACCTATAACAAGGCTTACCTTACATTCACTGTTTAGGAGATATTTACTTTTGATGCAGCCAGTGATATCACTGGCTCATGTGTTCTGAAGGAACAGCATACTGTGTTGTTCCTTCAGAGTCTTGTGCTGGGAACTGCGGCTCCCACCCGCATGCACGGGAGTGATGTCATCACGGCTCCAGCCACTCACACAGCTGAATTTGGCAGACCCGGAAGGAAGACCAAGTGACGTTTGAAGCACCTTCAGTGGGGACAGCGTGATGCTGAAAGGCTTCGGTCTAAGATAAGTTTCAAATAATGTGCTAGTATGCGATGCATATACGAACACGTGACTTCTTCAGGGAATAGTGGCAGGCATAGCTGTTGTCCTTATATAGCGCAATGTAATTGAATAGGGCGGTGGCCATTTTCTACTAGAACAATGTATTGTTTGTCATCGCCATTTTGTCTGTGTCCACCCCATTTTGTCTATGGCGTGAGTAGAGGCATAACGGAAGTGACATCAACAGACATACGAGTTCGCTACTTGCATGCAAAGTGTAATGGACCATATAAAACTATAACAACTGTGCAATGAGTGAGTTTTCTGCTCTTAGCACAAATATAAAGTATAACAGTTCACTGGGTTCTTGCATGTATTACCTAGAATTCTTTTCCAATTAAACTTTAATACATACGTTCCTTTCTATTTTCATCATGCATTATTTATACTGTGACACAATTTATGTTTTAGGCTTATTGAAGTTCGCCAATGACAAGATCATGGGTGGTGGTGACAAGTTCCTGGCCATATTGCTTGGCAGTGGTGTAGCATGGGTTGTCAGCACCCTGGGCAAGGCAAATAATTTGCGCCCCCTAACCTGCAGACTTTTAGCGCTCCCCAAGTCCCTTCTAATACAATAGTACTGACCTACCTGATTCCTATACTGACCACTACACTAACCTACTTGATTTAAACATTGACAAACCTGATTCCTTTACTGACCATTACACACTACACTGACCACTATACTATACTGTCCACTACACTGAGAACTACACTGAGCACTATATTGTCCACTACACTACACTGACCACTATACTATACTGTCCACTACACTACACTGACCACTATACTATACTGTCCACTACACTACACTGACCAATATACTATACTGTCCACTACACTACACTACACTGACCACTATACTATCCACTACACTACACTGACCACTGTACTGTCCACTGTACTGTCCACTGTACTGTCCACTACACTGTCCACTACACTGTCCACTACACTGACCACTATACTGTCCACTACACTGACCACTATACTGTCCACTACACTGACCACTATACTATACTGACCACTATACTATACTGTCCACTACACTACACTGTCCATTACACTGACCACTATACTGTCTACTACACTGACTACTACAGTGACCACTATACTATACTGTCCACTACACTACACTGTCCATTACACTGACCACTATGCTGTCCACTATACCATACTGACCACTACACTATACTGACCACTGCACTATCCTGACCACTACACTACACTGACCACTATACTATACTGTCCACTGCACTATACTGTCCATTAAACTACACTGCCTACTATACTGATCACTATACTGTCCTGCCTACAGTCTTCCTATACTGACACTACATATACGGTGCCTCTTCCCTCCCCCTCAGTCCGTATCCATCCATTCCTCACCTTCTTGTCCTGCATTGGTCTGGACTCCAGAGGATAGAAGGAGGAGGAGAAGACAGCGGCCCCGGCGGCTCACACTTTCCAGCGCTTGTCTCCCCTGCACTCCGGCTGCCATGTTCAGTGTTTCCCAGCGCACTGTGATTGGGCGCATGGGGGTCATGTGCGGAAGAGCAACTGCGATCATGGACAGGCCAGCCCCATGGCGCACATGACCCCCATATGCCCAATCACAGGGCGTCAGACACTGAACATGGCGGCCGGAGCGTGGGGGACACAGGAAATTAAAATTAGGAGGAGGCAGCCAGTAGTGACACTACTGGCATGAAATTGCGCCCCCCTAAATGTCACGCCCGGGGCCATGGCACCTCCCACTCTTTGGCACTATTGCTTGGACAAGGACAGCAAAAAATGGTAGCAGCATAATGGAACCTGGGTTTGTCTGCAGAACTGCCACCTGGCTGTGTCCTGGATGCTGACTAATGGAGAAAATTTGTGAGGAGTTTACCAGTGACACGTGTCACCCAGACATTAAACTCTAGTTATCCATCACCAAAGGTAACTGGATCAGTGATAAAATATACTATATCTATTATAAATGAAATAAAACACTGATTGGTAAGTAAAACAATATTGAATAGTCCAGCAGTAATCACTGTTGGGGACCAGTTTTGGTCAAATCCAAATAGCTCATGTGCATGAGGCTCTGGTGTTTAGCTGCAGGCAGAGGGCACAGGCATACTGTCCAACCCCACTGTCGGTAGTTTGTCAAACTCGGCCTAACAATGAACTTAGCAGTATGAAGGTTCAGAGCAATATGTGCCTAGAGAAAAATTCCCATAATGAAAACAGTTTGGGAGTTATTTACAAAAGGCAAGTCCACTTTGCACTGCAAGTGCACTTGGAAGTGCAGTCACTCTATATCTGAGGGGTAGATCAGAAATGAGTGGAAGCTCTGCTGATTTTATCATCCAATCACGAGCAAACTAAAATGCTGATTTTTATTTTCCTTGTATGTCCCCCTTAGATCGACAGCGACTGCACTTCCAAGTGCACTTTCAGTGCAAAGTGAATTTTCCTTTAGTAAATAACCCCCTTTGTGGTTTTAAGCATTCCTAACTAGATGCATATACTGCCCCATACAGTAGTACCAGTACGCACTAGGTGAACCATCCAGCCACAGCAGTTGTCAACCTCTCATAGGGTATGACGGGCTGCTGGCAACGGGGCTGGACAAAGCACCTGTGCCCCTTGTTACTATGGGAGTTATTTACTAAAATCCAATTTGCACTTCAAGTGTGCTTGAAAGTGCACTTAAAGTGCTCTTGGAAGTAAAGTTGCTGTAGATCCGAGGGGGACATGCAAGGAAAATAAAAAAACTGAATATTATTTTGCACATGATTGGATGATAAAATCAGCAGAGCTTCCACTCATTTCAGATCTACCCCTCAGATTTACAGCGACTGCACTTCCAAGTGTACTTTCAGTGCAATTTCAAGTGCACTTGCAGTGCAAAGTGGATTTGCCTTTCGTAAATAACCCCCTATATACCAGAGACTCATGCACCAGGGCTAAACGCCAAATGTGCATGAGGCCTAAACATGCCCTTTTTTTTTTTTTTTGTAGCTCTTTTTTTGTTTATAGCGCAGAAAATAAAAACCGCAGAGGGGATCAAAAGCCACCAAAAGAAAGATCTATTCGTGGGAAAATAGGACATCAATTTTATTTGGGTACAGCGTCGCACGACCACGCAATTGTCAGTTAAAGTAACGCAGTGCCGTATCAGAAGAAATTGCCTGGTAATTTAGGCAGTAAATCCTTCCGGGGGTGAAGTGGTTAGGGAATTCCTTGGGGACCGCCAGGTCACCAGATTTAGTGTTCCCATTAGAAGATTTCCCCTCCATTACTTTTCTGGGGGCGACCCAAAATTTACTTTCTTTTACTTTCACTTCAATATTTTTATTGAAGATTTTCACAAAGGGTAAAGAAATGTAAATAAAGATTTCAAACAATATGCAATTTCTTCAACATGAAATGATTATAAGCAAAAACAAAAACAAAAAGAGTTTGCATTATAATCAATCAAGGGAAGAACAGAAGGTGTATAACACCAAGCTCCACATTAGCTAACGGTTAACCATCAAGAATGCTTATCTTCATCACAGCCAGAACACGCGACTGTGGGTTTATGGTTTATTCTCAGCCATTTATAGTGTAGCAATTATAGCCTATGGAGAGAAGAATGTAAAACCCCAAATTCTCAGTATGTCATGCTATTTTCAGGAAAAACATTTGATTAGATGGAGTTCAGGGTAAGCCCTCTACAATCAAAAGTGCAAGTCCCCACCACCGTGGGGAGCGGACATTCTATTTTCCTGGACTGTAAAATTGTGTAACCTGAATATTTCAATCACACAAACAAAGGAAATAAAATAAATATAAGGGAAGGAAAAGGGCCGGGGGGAGGGGGGGGGGGTGTGGCATTGGGGGGAGACCCTCGCCACCGGAAGGCATACTAGTCAGGTATTATCCGGGGATCATTAGTCAAGTATTACTTTCACTTTCAATCATAATGGTAAACAGGACAAATAGAGTGAATCTCCCTAATGGAGGCACAGACTTAAAAACTGGCAAGCTTTTAAATCCCTCTAGATTCTATCCAAAACAAAAAAAAAGTTTTGCCTTCAGTTATACTTTAATAATTTGATGTCTCAATATACGACTCATTTAACTGCACTGTAGATGAATGTATATCAGTGCCCTCGTGGCGGGCTCATCTCTTCTTTAGAAATCAGTTATTAAATGCAGGAAAACTTGTCTAAACAGTAAAAAACTGAGAAAAACTAATAAAAAGCTTGTTAAGTCATTATTAAAAGATGTACAATAATTTGATTTTTACTCATACATGTAGCACCCTGATGTTTAGGCATGATTGCTATCAAATTGAGTTGCCAGGCGATAGTTGCTTTGGCCAATTGTTATGAGATCAATTGATTCCTCTCTAAATCTAGACTTGTTGCACCCTTTCTCTTCTGTTACTGGGTGGCACTATGCCATTAGATAAGACGGGGGCTTTGCGAGCTCGGACATGAACAGATGAGGTGTCCCAGCCAATGAGCAGGGATGTTCTTTGGTTCCTTGGCCTGCTGGGAGAGCCTATTTATTTGGGTGGAGTCAGGTGATTGGGATCCTGCGCCACCTGTCTGGGTGGGCATGTGATGTGCCTCCCCGAGCTGCTAGGCTGGATGCCTGAGGCCTATCGCAGGGATGTTTAGCTGCTAGGCTGCCTGAGGGCCTTTCCAGGAGTGGGAGAACAGCGTAGGGTTGTGACTGCTGGCTTGCAGTCCAACCAGACTGGATGGGGAACCTGCTGGATGGGGAACCAGCTGTGGTCGGAGGTAGAAGGGGAAGCTGTCATCACTAAGGGACCAACCACCTTGTTCTTGGAGACCACTGTGAGTAAGCTGAAGACAGTACCGGAGCAGTCTTCTCGCCAGCCAGGGAGGGTGAAAGCAGTTGGAAAACTTCAGAGAGTGCGAAGCCAGGGACCCAGCAGGACAGCAGAGGTGACACTTGCGGAGCATCAGAGTAAAGACCCACAGTGGGTGATTTTAGAGTAATGCTGTGAACACACGATCAGATTTTCCATCAGAAAAATCCTGGATGTTTTTTCCGTCCGAATTCCGCTCAAGCTTGGCTTGCATACACACGGTCACACAAAAGTTTGCTGAACTTTCGACCATCAAAAACGCAGTGACTTAAACAACACAACAAACCGAGAAAATTAAGTTCAATGCTTCCGAGCATGCGTCAAATTGTTTCCAAGCATGTGTAGGAATTTTTTGCGTGTCGGAATTGCTACAGAAGATTAGAATTTCCGATCAAAACTTTTTCCGACTGAAAAATTGAGAACCTGCTCTCAATCTTTTGCTGGGGGGAATTCAGCCAGCAAAAGTCCGATGGAGCATACACACGGTAGCATTTTCCGACCAAAAGCTCTCATCGGTCTTTTGCTGGCCGAATTTCCGATCGGCATTAGGGGAACTGTTTGTGTTGTCAGTTGAATACAACTACCGTTAGTAACTGCTACAAGATTGTTGCCATAGGAGACCGCAAACTTACCCATACAGAAGTGGTGAACGGCTGGAGACCTTCACCTGTATAGCATTCTTCCTATAGAATCCTCGGAGTCTGCCAGTTATCACTGCATCTACTTAAGGGTGTCCTGGCCCTAACCCTCTCTCCCACAGTTCTATTCAAGAGACAATAAATCTCTTTGCATTCAAAAAGTGTCTGGTGCCCACTTTTTCATCTTGCAGTACACCCAACTATGCCTTGTAACCCACTCTACACAGAAGGATGTCAGCTGACCCTAACTCTGGAGGTCACCATTAGGCCTCTAGAGGTCTCGAACCTTGCAACATACAGTTAATTACCAACACAGTATACTTTATTAGGGTAGTAAGAAAAGTGAATATGAAAAAAACAAAAAAGTGAAACTGCGCAAATGACAAAATAAATTAACATTAACACACATAAGCTGCAGCATAAAATGTACAGAATAACAAACAGTACATGAAAAATAACTCATTATGCTGCGCAAATAGAATGATAAAGTGCAATACATAAAGAACAGTAGTGAATCCTTAAATAAAAAGTTCACACAGTGTCAAAAGTCCAACACCCTTGAGATTACTTCAAAATGTGTCAAATAGAATCTCCTTGTGTAACAACTTCCCTCATTGAAGAAACACACCAAATGTCTTTACACCCACTGATGATGTCAGCTTATCAAAGGACGTGTGAGAGTCATGGAGAAGTTAAAGAGGAACTGCAGTCTGCTCACATAATTTGTAATAAAAGTATGTTTGCCATTCTGAAGCCTCTCTCCAACCACTTTGCATATTATTTTATATACACTGTGTTTTTAAACTTGCCAAATATGCTGCAGAAATCTCTCTCCACTGAGTCTGGCTGCATCCATTTTAACTGTGGACAGCTGAAGCTTCTGACTGTTCACTACCTGGATTTACATAGACACATCTCCAGCTCTGTAGTCCTGCAGCTCTCATTGGCCCTCTTATGACTTACCCCCTCCCTTCCTGACAAACTCTCATGAGAGTGAGAGAGAGCACAATGCATGATGTCATAAGCCTAGGCTTTTTTGCAGACAAGAAACAGGAAGTGGGCCGTATAAGGTATTTACTGGCAGGAAAAAAAATGTTTTACTATCCAAAGTTAAAACAAGGGCAGAAGATTTAATAGATGGAAAGTTGAAAAAATGACTGAAGGTCCGCTTTAAACTGCACTTTCATAGAAGAAACTCCCTCTGTTGGAATCCAAAATCACCCTTGGGTCTCTTCAAACTGGTCTTCCCCAGTTCATGGTCCCTGGAATGAAGAAAACTGAGCACTAAGCTTGCATAGTATAAAATCTCTTAGGATACTTTATTGCATATAAAAACGCTAAAAACGTGTGTATGCCGATCAGTACAAACAAGGACTTCAAATCCCATAATGCAATGCAGGAATGTACAAGAACGTGGTGACGTCACGGCTTTCAGTTTGTACACGTGTCCTACGCACGTTTCGTCATAAATGACATCATTAGGGGCCCAGAAGAACCTTAGTGAGAAAAAGGGCATTGAGAATATTTCCTCTAAACTATAGCAGGAGGATATTTGTATAATAGGTAAGTTATTAGAGTTTATTCACATGGGCAGCCGAGGGAGAAGTGGTATAAGCAGAAGATTAAGCTGTAGTTTATGGCCCCCACGACCACCCACTTAAACATAGTAATGCATCAGCTCAGGCCTGTACAAATGCCATGGCAGCGATGCTTTGTTTTGTGGCCATGGAAGGAGTGAAATGGTGCTGTACATTCGGCAGGTGGTACGGTGCCAAACCTGACTGATTAAAGTGAATAGGGCCAAACCACATCCATCCTGCATGTGGTTACTATGCGGTTAGTTGGCATTTTGAGGGTTAGAATAGGCCGAGAGAAGACAACATATCTCTTACTCACTACCTGCCAAACGCATCTGAATAGCAATCCACCGTGGACCATACAAGAACGATTCCTTAGGCCACTCTTTACCCCACATTTCTATGCTTTTCTTTCATGCATAGGCAGTTTTTCTATTTGAATAATATAACTCTTTATCTTTTACAGAAAAGGTGACACATGGAGTTGACCCACTTTTTACTCTGTAGAAGTTTGATGGTTTTGCAGAAATCTGCCACCTAAAGCAATTTTTGATTAGTGCCTCTAATGCAACAGCAAGTGTTATCACAAACAAGTTCTGTCACTTAACAACATGTTGAAAATTCCCATTACTGGGTTATTTTTTTTATTTTTTAATAAATCTTTTTATTGGTGTTATAGACATACACACATAGTTGACAAGTAACAATTAAACAATAGGAAAAACGACCCGCACTCAGGGTACATGGTTTTGTCAGAGTTAAATCCATAAAGTACGATATAGTGCGTGTCATCATTAAAGAGAGATGGTGTGGAACCCCTGGTCAAATATCATACATGTCAGTATGACCCATGGGTTATCTTAAACTGTATTAAACGGTCCCTAAGAGAGACCAAGGGTCAGAAAGGGAAGTCCCAAATATCATCCCATGACCCGTGTAGCCCAGATATACACTCTGCTGAAATAGCCCCTTTACTCCTACCCCTTTTCCCTTAATAATAGACCACACAGTTCTCGTGGAGTAAACTGGCCACAACAGCCTTTATTAAACCAACCAAAATAAAACTCCAAATTACTTTAATAATAAATAACCTTAAATAACATATTAACACATATAACCAAGAAACAACATGTTTCACCAGATTGATTGGTCAGTGACGGAGCTAAACTCCTTCTTACCATATACCTATAAATATATATATTCATATATATCTATATATACACCCAGGGGGCACTGCAGGACTTTTTCCATAACCTCATAGGCCTCCAGCTGTACCGCTCGGAGACAACCACTGTTCCCGCAGTGCAACAACACCAGTATTCATCAAAACTTTTGATGTACACATCGGAGGGGCCATCTACCGACGAGCCCCCCCACCCACTTTTTCCACCTCTATAACTGCTACCGTCACTGACCAATAAATAACTACCGCCAACCCCAGCTGTCATGACGACCTTTGCTCCCGAACCTGCAATGACAAACAAACATTAACACAGCCTACAGTAACAACAACCTATAAAGGGAGGGTGGGTGGGAAAAAACTGCCTCCTTGTGTCTTCCTCCTTCCGCACTGCCCGTTCCCGGCTCCGCCCCTTCATTTAAATGGCCGCTCCCCTTCCTTCGGCCCCGCCTCTACCTTCTAAATCCCACCCCTTCGTGTGTCACTAGACACACGGTCATGCCCGGCCCTCCTCTATCCTTCCCTGTGGTCCGTCCCGCTCCGGTCCTCTCTTGACCCGTGTAGCCCAGATATACACTCTGCTGAAATAGCCCCTTTACTCCTACCCCTTTTCCCTTAATAATAGACCACACAGTTCTCGTGGAGTAAACTGGCCACAACAGCCTTTATTAAACCAACCAAAATAAAACTCCAAATTACTTTAATAATAAATAACCTTAAATAACATATTAACACATATAACCAAGAAACAACATGTTTCACCAGATTGATTGGTCAGTGACGGAGCTAAACTCCTTCTTACCATATACCTATAAATATATATATTCATATATATCTATATATACACCCAGGGGGCACTGCGGGACTTTTTCCATAACCTCATAGGCCTCCAGCTGTACCGCTCGGAGACAACCACCATTCCCGCAGTGCAACAACACCAGTATTCATCAAAACTTTTGATGTACACACCGGAGGGGCCATCTACCGACGAGCCCCCCACCCACTTTTTCCACCTCTTTTTTTTTTTTTCCAAAGGTTTTTATTGGTTTTCAAAATACATCATACAGAAGAATAATAACATATATATATATATATATATATATAGAACAGGCAATCCATGTTGAGCAAGAATAATACAAACAAATTGGATATAGTTATACAGTAGATTTAGAATGGAACCTTAGGTCTAAGTAAACAGTTAACCATATGTAGAAATCTGTGGAAGAGATTCCAAATGCAGATAAAATCAGATCGTGTGATTGCGTAGGTGTAGAGTTGTACTATGATCAACAGGTCTAAAGTTGGATTGCCCGACCGCGACAACAAGGAACGTGTCGAGGTAAGGAAAGATCTAGAAGGAGGTAAGGGAGGATGTTATAGGTTTACACCTTCTATTCTGGAGATGCGTGTCCTTGTAGAGAGAAGGGTGGGGAGAGGGAACTATGTAAAAAAGAGACGGGATAAAGAACGAGTGAGAAAGGGCAGAGAGAGGGGAGGTTGTGTCTTTAGGTAAAAGAATCAGACAGGGGTTCAGGAGATCTGCTACTCGCCGTCTACGAACTAACACCCTTTTAGGGTGGACGGTTGAGGTGTCGTGTGGTTGGAAACCCGGAGGGTACTCGGTGCTAATTACGGGTATCTAAATATGCGAAGGTTAGTCATGGGGGATTTTGAATCAGGTCGTGAAAGTCAGCAGTAGTCCGAAAGTTGATCCAAGGTGCCCATCTGGAGCTAAACTTCGACGGAGTGTCAGCATGAATGTGGATCAGTTCTTCTATGTTTGCTATCTTATCAACTCTACGAAGCCATTCTGCAATGGAAGGGATGGTAGGAGACTTCCAATAGATTGGGATGCATTGCTTTGCTGCACTGATTAAGTGGAGTGTGAGAGATTTTCGGTAAGGCGTGCTAGAGTGGGCATCGTGATGAAGCAAGAAAAGTGCTGGAGAGAAGGGTATTGTCGAGCTCGTAATTTTTTCAATTTTCCTATGTATTATCTGCCAGAAAGGACGTATGGCTGAGCAAAGCCACCACAAGTGTAGGAGGGTGCCACCTGGATTGTGACATCTCCAGCATGTATCCGGAGTCTTTGCATCCCAGGAGTGGATCAGAGCAGGAGTACGGTACCAGCGGCATTGTAGTTTATATCCATTTTCCTGCGTTGATACGTTCAGCGAACCTTTATGAATATGTAGAAAGATACGTTCCCATTCTTCCTGTGAAAAGGAAGATTCCAGGTCTTTCTCCCAAGCCTTGCAAGCCAACGAAGTGCCAGGATTGTAATTTTGAAATAGAAGTGAATGAGTCGTAGAAACGAGGTGAGTTAGGGGGGTCTGTGAGGTGCAGAGTTTCTCGAAAGGGAGTCAGGGATCTAGTGCAGTCACTTTGTTTATTTGTGAATTGCAGGTAATGTCTAATTTGTTGGTAGGTCCACATGGGGATTGGGGGCATTTGTAAGTTTTCTGCGATTTGTTGTGCCGTGAGCAGTCTTCCTTTGTTGTAAAAGGAGTTAATGAGAATCGGATCGTTAGTCCAATGTTTAACAAGGAAGGATTCGTGCATGCCTGGCGGGAAGAGTGGGTTCTGTTTCAGTGGAGTCATTGGTCCAGGATTAGATGAAATTTCCTTTTGGGCGCATATGGTAGAGAAGCATTGTAAAGTTGGGGCTATTAATGGATGGGATTTAGTCGAAGCGAACATGTGTGAGCGCTGTACCCATGGAAGATGTCGAAGAGGGGAGTCCACGAACGAAGCTTCTAGAGCAATCCAATCTTTGTAAGGTGAATGGATGTTCCAGTCAATTATCCTCGTCATATGAGTGGCTTTGTAGTAGTTAGCGATGTCAGGGAGACCTATGCCACCTTTGGCTTTGGGTAGGGAGAGTTGGTGATAGCTAATTCTGGGTCTGTGCGTATTCCACAAGTAATTCGTACATGCTCGTTTGTACGATTTAAAAAAAGCTATGGGGAGTTTAATCGGGACGGCTTGTAAAAGATACAGGATGCGAGGGAGGATGTTCATTTTGAGGATAGCAGCCCTACCGAACCACGAAAAGATTGGTTTGTTCCATAGTTTTAAGTCCAACAATATCTTATGTAGGATGGGTAGATAGTTTTTAGCGTACAGGTCGTCTAAATTTCTTGGGAGTTGTATGCCCAGATAGGTAATAGTCTCATTTGTCCATTGAAATGGGAAGTTAAGTTTACATTGTTCGGCCAATTCATGGGGTAGAGAGATATTGAGGGCATAGGATTTACTAAAGTTAATTTTTAGGTTGGACAAGGTATTAAATGAGTCAAATGCTTTTAAAAGGGATGGAATCGTTATAAGGGGATTGGTGAGAAATAGTAAGATGTCGTCAGCGTACGCTACAATTTTGTATTCTTTTGTTTTAGATTTAATTCCAGTGATATCTGGGTTACATCTTAAGCTGTTTAAGAAAGGTTCCAAGGTGAGAATATATAGAATAGGGGACAGGGGACATCCCTGTCTGGTCCCGTTTCGTATGGAGAAGGCATTCGATAAGGTATTATTCACTCTGATTTTCGCTTTCGGGTTAATGTATAGGGCATCAATAAAGCGGAGAAAGCAAGGTCCTAATCCGATGGTTTTCAAAACACAGTGCATGTAATCCCATGCTACCCTATCGAATGCCTTCTCCGCGTCAAGGGAAAGGAAAAAACCTTTTTGTCCCGATGTTTTGATTAAGTGATGCAAGTTAATGGCTTTAATCGTATTGTCCCGGGCCTCGCGGCCAGGGACGAATCCGACTTGGTCACAAGAGATCAGGTTAGGGATAAGAGGAAGAATTCTGTTAGCAAGAATTTTAGAGAAAAGTTTCAAATCAACATTAAGTAGTGAGATAGGTCTATAATTTTCAGCTTTGGTTGGATCTTTGTCACCCTTCGGAATTACCACTATATGGGCTTCTAGCATATCCTGATGAAGGGGGGTAGTGTCGAAATGGAGTTGAAGGCTCTACAGAAGGGATCTAAGAGAACGTCCGAAAAGGTTTTGTAATAAACCGCGGGCAGTCCATCTGGGCCTGGGCTCTTTCCAGTTTTGGTCTGCTTAAGGGGGGTCTTCCATTCTAAAGGGGTAATCGGGTCCTCTAGAGAGGATATGATGTCTGGGTTTTGAATTTTGGGACAAAATTGGTGTAAAAATCCCTCCATCGTTCGTTGTCTGTGAAGTTTAGCTAAGGGGGGTACATCAGAGTTTTTAAGATTGTATAAGTTAGAGTAGAAGCATTCGAATTCTTTGGCTATCTCTTTGTTCGATGTGAGTTTTTTACCTGTGGAAGTGTGTAATGAATGTACAATCGTCTTCGACCGTTTGGCTTTCAAGGCTTGGGCTAGAAGATGACCACTTTTATTGCCGAACTGGTAAAAGAGTTTCTGAGAGAGCATATATTTTTTCCGGATAGATATCCCCAATTCCTCACGAATGGAGGAACGAATTGCTTGTAAATCGTGGAGGGTCTGCTCAGCCAGCGTACATTTGTGTGCTGTCTCTAACTTTATAAGACGTATGAAAAGATCGGATAGGCGACGTTTTCGTTCTCTATTGATCTCAGCAGAAATGGATATGAGTTTCCCTCTGATAACAGTTTTGTGAGCTGCCCATTGAGTGACAGACGAGGTATCTGGGGTAGTGTTTTCAGTGAAATAATCTGTGAGACATTGTCGGAGTTGAGAAGTGTGAATAGTGTCAGTCAGGATACTTGGATCCAATTTCCAGATATATGTGTGGTCGTGAGTCTCAGGGAATGTCAGAGTGATCGAAATAGGGTGATGATCCGACAGGACCATAGGTTCTATAGTCGCATGCTTGAGATAGGGTAGATCAGTCTGGGTTAAGAAAAGGTAGTCAAGTCTAGAGTATTTGTCGTGAGGGTTAGAATAAAAGGTGAAGTCTTTTTCGGTCGGATGAAGGGTTCTCCAAGTATCGTGGAGAAGTAAATCTTGTAGCGTCAGTCTAATTTGTTTTAGGGCCCTGTAAGGGAGAGTAGAGGAACCGGTCGAAGTGTCAATCAGAGGATCTAGGGGGACATTAAAGTCGCCCCCTAGGATCAGCATACCTGATTGAAAAGTAGCCAGTTGGTTCGAGATTAACCTAAAGAAGGGGACTTGTGCCGAATTAGGGCTATATATATTTGCTAATGTAATCGGTTTGTCGTGTACTGAGCCCTTAAGAAAAATGTACCTACCATGATCATCGATCTTGGTATCAATAATTTGTAAGGGAGTCCGCTTGGATATGAGAATGGATACACCCTTCGTTTTAGAATTCGGAGTGGTGGAGTGATACCCCTGAGGGTAGTGTAAGTTGGAGAATTTAGGCGTGGCCTGAGAGCTAAAATGGGTTTCCTGAATAAAAATGATATCAGCTTTCATAGATTTCATATGGGCCAGAAGTTGAGATCTTTTTTCGGGCGTATTAAGACCTTTCGCATTTAGAGATACTATCTTGAGAGATCTAAATTGTGGTGTGCGTATCGAGTGCTGGGAGGGCATGATGAACGAAATCGTAAGTGACCAGCAGAGAAATAGACGGCGAGTAGTAGAAAACCTACGGGGTTGGGAAAGGGAATGCGAAGGGCAGGATAAGAAACTACAGGAAAGAAAAAGAAAGAAAAAAAGGAAAGAAAAAAAAGAGGAAGGGGGGAGGTGAGGGATCAGACACGACAGTAGAAGGACTGATCAAAGGTAAGTGTATTGTAGATAGTATGTGACAAAAAAAAAAAAAAAAAAGTGGGTTTTTGGGGTGTAAATACAACTGGGGTCCGGAAGTATTATTAGAAACCTCCCGACAGTAAATAATACCAGTGAAGGTCAGGTGGATCTCATAGAGATTCCTGTGGTGGAGGGTGTTCGGTAACCCGACAAAGATGGGATATGCTCCATTTCCCTTGAGGTCGAGAAGGGAGAAGGAAGGGTATTAGTTCGTTTGTGGCGACAAAGATATCATGAGAGGAAATACACAAACATGGAAGAAAATGGAGATATTGTTATGTAAAGGTACGGGGAGTGGGTAGATTCTACAAAGAGATCATGAAGAGAGGCACTTCTGATCAGGAAGATGCACAATACAACTATGAAGGATCGGATGTGAGTTCTTAATACCGTACTCTATAAATCCAAACTAGAACATAAGCATGAAAACCGAAGGCAGTCTTTATAACAGCTCTTGGAGCGAGTAATCAGGGTCTGGGAGCATACATACTGAGGTGCAAGTTAACTGTATATTCAATGAATGAAAAGGGATCGATTCTCCTCGCGAGGGTTGCCTCAGAGAGAACAAGTGTTCGTAGCGAGATATTCAGTGAATATACAGTGTTATGCGGTATTCATGCATAAATCAAACGAGAAGGTTATTAAGCAAACAACAGTAAACGAAAATCTATAAAGCATGTCAAACTGAACGGATACACTCATCATGCAGTTGGTTTAGCAGATATACAGAGATCCAAGAAAACTTGGGAAAAAACAGAAAAATAATATACCAATAATTAGAAAAGGAAAAGTAAGATAGCACTGCACCATCAAAAAGAAAAAGGAAAAAGGAAAAAATTAAGCAGGATATGATGACAAAGTCCAAGTGTAAGTTCACCAACTATTAGGGATCGCATCGTGGATATAGATATTGTCCAGCCAGACAGCTTACCTACAGGTTTGACGTACAAAATCCAATGCAGTGCAGTAGAGTCTGTAGGTGGTGCGTTGAGGATGCAGGAGAACATTCGTGGTAAAAGACTCCAATCGAGTGTATTCGGGGTACATTCTAGGTCAGTAAACCGCAGGACTTCTCATACATCTATAGTGGTCGTCGGATGAAAAAAGGAAGTAGAAATCCTCAGAGCAGTATAGGTTCTAGGTTACATGTGGGACTTCACTTAACTCAGGTAACCGGGAAAACAGAGAACAAGGTTCGTGGGGTTGTGTGTCAACGAGATGGATTTCCAGGAAGAAGAGACTTTACGATCTCCTGGCCTTTCGGTGGTCCGGTGAGGCTGTAGGGCTGAGATTGCGCACGTTGCCTTGAGCTCTCGGTGATGAGGCAGGGGGATGGCTCCTCCTGCGTCTGCCGATGTTAAAGTTGCCTGCCTCTGCAATGCCTTCCATAGAGTCAGCTCTCCGTAACACGGGGAGACGAAAATCACTGTACCAGTCAGGCACTTCAACGTGGGGCAAATTGAGAGTACTACAAAAATGATCAAGGTCTTCAGGAACTCTGAGATTAACCGAGTGACCATTATAGTTGACTGAGAGACAAAGAGGGAATTTCCATCTGTATGGAATAGCGCGGGCTCTCAAGAGATCTAGGACCGGTTTTAGCTCTCGTCTTCTCTGTAGAGTAATGGCCGACAGGTCTTGGAAAAGTTTAATTTCAGCGCCTTGATGTAGCATCCGTCCTCCATTCCTCGCCCTCCGCATAATTTCTTCCTTAAGGATATAATCGGCTATGCAGCATATGACATCCCTAGGGGGATCAGCATCCCTTCCCCTGGGTCGTAGGGCTCGATGAATGCGCTCTAGAACAATAGGCGTATCGGGAGGCCTCTCTAAGAGGCCATTGAAAATGGCCGTGACAGAGCGGGCAAGCTGTGTAGGTTCCACGGACTCAGGAAGACCTCGTACTCGAACGTTGTGTCTTCTTCCACGGTTGTCAAGGTCTTCCAGGTGGCGGTTAATGTCCCTGAAGTGGACCGCGTGGGATTCCGAGACTTGTTGCAATCGGCAAAGAGTAGTGTCATGGCGGGCTTGTGTGTCTTCTATGTCTTCCACCCTTAGGATCATCGACTGAAAGTCCGCTCGTAGTTCGGAGACCGCAGCCGCGAGTGCTCCTTTGATATCCGCCGTCATAGCTTTCAAATCCGCAAGACTGAGCGATGGAGACGACGGTGGATCCGTGGGTTGAGATTGTGGGCTCCGGCTTCTGGATCTGTTAGGCCCTCTGCCATGAGGTGAATCGTCGCGCGGTGTTGCGTGCGAGTCAGACGCCGCTCCTCTAGGCCGCGCTCGGAATATCTCCGGTATGTGTTGGTTTATAAGGGCGTCTTGGCTCCTGGACGAACGGGAGGGTAAACCAGAAGGGTTTTGCGGTGTGCTCCCCATGTTTTTCGGTGAGATAGATACCCGATGAACAGATAGCTGGACCTCTGGGAGAGAGAGCTTAGAAGCGAGCGTCCATCTCCCTCAGGCACCAAGCCACGCCCCCCTTTCCACCTCTATAACTGCTACCGTCACTGACCAATAAATAACTACCGCCACAGCCTGAAAGGGTGAAACCTCATCCTTGATGGCACCTCCACACCCGCAGGGCCGCCTGAATGCCCTCCTGAAGCCCCAAAGACCAAAGGTCAATGCCCACATCCGTAAGATGGACCCCATCCTTCCTTAAATAAAGGCCAACGTTGACCTCTAATTCTCTATGGCGAATCACCATCCCCCCTTCTTTCGCCAAAAACCTCCCGACCACCTTATTGACTCTAATCCGTGCCTTATTGAGTCTGTACACAGACCGGGCCATGCGCCAAGTCGTCCGCGCCACCATGTCCGACCACAGCAGCAACGTGTCCGGGAAAGCTGTGCGCATGTATACCAGGTCCGCCTTGATATCCGCGATCAGGTCCCTGACCGTACGAACACCCAACGCAAGGCAGGTCGCACCGACGTATACGACACCGTACAAGCCTCCGGGTCAATGAAGTCATTCACCGACCCCCCCTTCGGGAATGACAAGTGGTGAATCAACCGAAACTTGTGAGGCTCCTTTTTGGGAACCACACCCAACGGCGACACCACCAACTCGGCTAACGGTCTCGTCGCAAAAGGCCCCGCCATCCTCCCCAAGGCCACCTCCTTAGCCAGCTTCTCAGAAACCACCGCCGGGTGCTCCAAAGCCGACTTCAAATTCCTCGCCAGCGGGGGGCACCACCGACAACGCACACCGGATCTTAAACCCATGCCGAAAACCGGCGTAGAGCAACCCCGCTGCCGCCCTATCCGGGTACCTATTTAGGAAAGGAACCATCCTTTCCCACATCACCGGTGTCGTCCCTCTTGTGCGAAGGCTCTCCGCCACATTTTCCCTTTTTAAAACACCGCGCGAGTGCGTTTCCTCCCCCGCAGCCCGAACGCTCGTGTTTGAACTTGCAGGCACCACCAAACTTGCAGGAGCCCTCGTTGAACTGCCAGCACACTCCCCATTTTTTCCGGCCGACAGTCCCCCCTTGAAATGCCCGATCAGGGGTCCTTGACGACGCCATTAGCCTCATCCAGAGGCTAATGTCCTTGTGGTCCCAACGCAAGGCAAGTCGCACCGCCCTGCGTTGACGGAACTGCTCGTCGTAGCGAAGCCACGCCGTACCACCATAAACCCTATAGGCCTCCCCAACCGCGTCCATGTAACAAAATAAGGCCGAACAGTGTTCGGGGCTCTTTTCCCCGATGACGCTTGCCAAAATAGCGAACGCTTGTAGCCAGTTAGCAAACGTGCGCGGGATTAAACGGTACCGACGCTTCTCCTCATCCTCCTTCTTCGTATCATCAGGCTTAACCCTATCCAGGTTGAACTTCTCCAGGGGCAAAAGGGAGAAAATCTCCACATACTCCCCCTTCCAGATTTTGTCCCTCACCTCCTGTTTTAAATGCGCCCCCAATGGTCCCTCGAAGCATACATATACCTCGCACCGAGCCGCATCTGCGATCCTCACAATGTCCGACCTCGCCGTCTTCTCCGTGCCTGGCGAATCCGCCGTACTCACCTTATCCGAAACACCCGGCGCCTGACTGCCCACGGGAATCGCCCCGACCCCTCACTGAGCACCCCGTCGGCGACCCCAGGAGTCGCACCGCCGGCCTGTTCCACGCAGTCGACACCTCGCCCCACCACGGGATCCAGAACCGGGCTACCAGCAAAACGGCCCACCAGAACCCGCAAACCCTCCAACAGTTCCTGCATCTGGCCCCGCGCCACCCCGTCGGGCACACTCTCGCCCCGCGTCTGGGCAGAGGTAGCCAGCAGCGGCGCGGGAGTCCCCGTCACTCCCCCCCCACCGACACAGAATCCAACAAACCCCTTAAAGCAGTAGTGAAAACAACATTGTCGGTCAACTTACCGGGCTGACTGGGCGGTCTCCCCACAGCCGCTGGTCGGACCTCCCTGGACGTGATCGGTCGACTGGGCACCTCCTCCTCCTCCGACAGCTCCCCCTCCGATCTGCTCGCACCGGTCAAATCCTCCGCACACGGCGACCCCCCTGGTGAGGGGCCCCTGGAAGGCGGGCTGCTCCACGCCCCTTGCTGACCGTCAGCTGCCCCCCCGCTGTCCAGCGGGACCGGCTGTCTCTCGGCTCTGCTGGCAGGCGGGCCGATCCGGGCACCGCTCCTGCTCCGTGATGCCCGCACCCGGTCACTTGACAGTCTTCGCCCCCCCTCTGGACTGGCCCTACCCCCGCCCGCTCGGCCCCCAGCGGCTGGCCCAGCGCTTCTCCTTCCGTCAGCCCCCCGCGACCCGTGCAGGGCTGCCGGGGGGATCGTCAATGGTGGACCCCTGGCCACAAAAGCACCCTTGCTGGCCGTGCCATGAGGAGCCCGTTTGCCCGCCCCCCTCGTCTCCCGCAGGGCTGCTGGCGGGGTAACTCCGGTCCTGCTTCGGACATCCGCGGCCGTGCGTCCATGTACACCAGCCGTGCGGGGGGTCCCGCCGTCCGCCCCCCCGCTACGTGCAGAGCGGCCGGGGGAGACACCCCCGCGGAAGTCCCCTTGCTGACGGCCACCCTTCCGGCAGCCGCAGGGCGCCCGACCCTCCGTCTGGAAGCCCCCCCCGGCCCCTGCAGGGCTGCAGCATCCAAACCCACGTGGGATACGGTCCCGCTCGGGCCTGGCAAAGACCCGCCATGTAAATCCGTGGCCCCGCCCCCTCCCGCATGTCCGCGGCCTGCAGGCCGCCCAAACCCCTCAAGATGCAGTGGCTGGCTCCTCTTAGCAGGGGGGGAGGAGTGCTCCCCCCGCGGGCTCCTGGAAAGTCTTGCAGGCCCCCCCACAGTCCCAGGCGAGTACCTTGTCGGCGGCCTGGAAATCCGCCCACGTGCCGCCGGTCTGCCGCCGTCCGAGCCTCCTGGCCGCTCCTCCTGGTCCACGGACCCGTCCAACGCTGCCGCCACCTGCCGATGCAGCCAGTCCGGTCCCCGGGATGAAACCGCCGCTCGAAGTCGCTCCAATAGCGCCTCCACGTCCGCCATGGCCGCACAAAAACGAGGAGCAGTGAAAAAACTGCCTCCTCGTGTCTTCCTCCTTCCGCACTGCCTGTTCCCGGCTCCGCCCCCTTAATTTAAATGGCCGCTCCCCTTCCTTCGGCCCCGCCTCTACCTTCTAAATCCCACCCCTTTGTGTGTCACTAGACACACGGTCATGCCCGGCCCTCCTCTATCCTTCCCTGTGGTCCGTCCCGCTCCGGTCCTCTCTATCATCTCCATCGAGCTCTGGGACGTCTTGGAGCCAGCGGGCCCTGAGTTTGTCCATGGCTTGTAGGGAGACTCTAAGGAGGTGAGAGCAAATCTGGGAAGTCGGTTTTTTTAAACAGTCGAGTCTAAGGATATCCTCCAAAGAGGCCTGTATAAGCTGTGGGGTAGAACAGGGAAATTGGCAGCTGAAGGCATGAGAAATTTGAAGATATCTGAAGAAGTACGACTTTGGAACATTAAATTTAGAACGGAGGAGAGATAGTGGGAAAGTGTTTTCACATTGAATTTAGTCCATGCGCGAGGCTCAGGGATCTTGTAGAAATGGGCCAGATTGGGGTTGCACCACAGCGGGGCATTTGGGGAATGCGCATCTTTCGGATAGTGTTCTAGTTTTAGACCAGCTCTCCACGCCTGTAGGGTAGTACGCATGGATGGGGTTAAGTTATAAGGAGCATGAGGGCCATGGAAGAGCAAAAACTTGGGGCCTCCAACGATTGCACCACTGCCGCCTCCAGCAACACCACGGGTTAGTGACATCTGGAGTCAGCCACCACACCGTTGCGACCAGTTGTGTGGCCAAAAAATATTTGTAAAAGTCAGGGAACGCCAGCCCCCCCCCCCCCTGGGGGCCCCAGACAAAGGAGGAGAACATACTGTTGAGTTGGGTGAAAAAGGATTTGGGAATCCATTGCGGTGAGTGCCTAAAAAGGTACATTTTGGTAGAACCTTCATTTTAATCAGGTTTATTCGGCCCAATAGTGATAGGAGTAGGGACTCCCATGCCTTCAGCTTCTGCCTAACCTTTTGGACCACTGGGGACAAATTCAGAGCCATGTAGTCTGTGGCTTTCCTAGAAACCTCCACCCCAAGGTAAGGAAGCCAGCTCCCGGGCAGCTGGATTAATGGGGAATAGGAGGGACTTAGACCAGTTCGCACATAGTCCCATAATCGGGGCAAATGTATCCAGCACCTGCAGTGCATCTTTCAGCGATGGTTCCGCATCATTGAGAAGGAGGTCGTCTGCATACAGAGCCACCCTCTCCTCCAGCCAGCCAATCCGCAGTCCCTTAATGAGTGGGGAGGTACGGAGAGCTTACACCACCGGTTTAATGGTGATGGCAAATAGGGCTGGAGAGAGAGGACAGCCCTGCCTGGTGCCCCTGGACAACGGAAAGGGCAGGGACAGACCTCCTCCCAGCTTAATGGCCGAAGTAGGGGCCTTGTATATCATCTGTAGCCATTGTATAAACAACAGTGGGAAACCCATCCAGTGGAGGACCTCCCATAGAAAAGGCCATTCGACTGTTTCGAAGGCCTTTTCAATGTCTAACAACGCGACCACCCTTGAACCCATATTAATGTGTTGTTCATGAATATTAGTTTGCAGTCTCCTTAGGTTGATGTCAGTGGATCTGTTAGTCATGAACCCGGTTTGGTCAGTCTTGATGATCGTGAGCAGTAAAGGTTGAAGTCTCCGGGTGATTAATTTAGTCAGAATTTTAAAGTCCAAATTCAGTAGGGCAATGGGTCCGTAGGAGGCACAAAGGGTTGGGTCTTCAGTTTGTGAATCAACACCACGTGAGCATGGTACATGGAGGCCGATTCCAAACAGGTCAAGTAGAGGGAGGCCAAATGTGGCACCAGTAGATTTCCATGAGTCCTGTAAAACTCAATTGGGTTGCCATCAGGAGCTGGGGACTTCCCCGTGGGGAAGGAATGGATTGCCTCCATGACCTCCTCCGGAGTGATCGGTTCCACCAACTTGGTGCGCTCCTCATCCGACATCCATCCCAGAGCCAGGGGGTCCAACTGTTCCGCCAGATCTCTGGGTTCAAAATTGTGTGGCAGTATGGAAGTGTAGAGCGAGCCATAGAACTGCCGAAAGGCATCAAGTATGTCCTGTAGCGAGGAAACTGCCCCCCCCGGCCTAATTTCTGAGATCAAAGTTAACGGCAGATCATGCTGTGCCAGCATTGCTAATAGGCGTCCGTTTCGGCCCCCTGCTGAAGAATCTTTGTTTATTGTTGTAAAGGTCGAGTCTGGTAGCCTCAGTCAGTTCTAGTTGTAAATCTCTCTTTTTACTCTGAAGTTCGTCAAACCTGGCCCCAGAAGGGTCTGCAGCGTATTCAGCAGAGCAGGAGTCAACCGTCTCCTGTAGGGAGGACACCGCCACCTCTTGGTCCTTTCAGTCCGCCGAGATGGAGGACATATATTGACCACGTGTGAATGCCGTGAAGGCGTCCCAAGTGATCCCTGGTGAGGTGGACCCTGCATTACATGCCCAATGCTCAGTGAGAAGGGGAGGAATTTGTCCACTATCTCAGGGTGGGCTATCCATTGGGGCCCAAGTCTCCACAGGGCAGAAGTGCAGGAGCAGGGCGAGCGGATGGTGAGTTTCAGGGGGTTGTGGTCAGAAAGACCACTAGCCAGGTATGTGGCGTCCAGCACATGCGACATTAAGGATGGATTAGCAAAGACCAAATCTATGCGGGAGGCCGTTTTGTGGGTTGTGGAAAAGCAGGAGAATACATTATCTGTGGGGTGTTTCCACCGCGACACCTCTTCCACTCCCATCGCCCGGGCCCACGCCCTCAGCTCTGTGGAGAAATATTTGGGGGGGCTGGGCCTGTCTAGGTCTGGGGCTAGGATGGCATTAAAGTCGCCCATAAGAACCAGTTTAGCAGAACAATATAGGCATTATACAGGATGGTTGGGGTCTCCTAGGGCATCTTGGGAGCAGCAAAGATCAAGGAATCCAACACCAGAGCATAGCATAAGTAAGGGAACAGAGCATACAAATCAACACATAACTAAAATATAGAACCAAAAACAAAAACCCAAAGGGCATCGAGGTGCCCACCCTGCCCAGGTCTGTGGCCATCTTTTAAACTAGACAGAACACAGAGCGGGCCTATTCCCTGGAACCAAAACTTATTTTAGGCAAAAAGAAGTATTTTGTCCAACAACTTGAAAAGATCTTCTGCAGATCCGGACCACCTGCAGAGTAGTGGGTCCAGTCCAGGGACTAAGGTGAAAGAGAGGACTGCCGTAACCAGCAGAGGATCTCGCTGGGACCGGAGTGAGGGGTTCAAAAGTAAGGAGAAAGGGATCAATCACAGTAAAAAAAAAGGGGAAAAACAAAATCAGTGGTTGCTGCTGGAGCTCCTCAGACAGGAGGATTGGGCGATAGTCTAGCCAGCAAAGGACATTGGACCACCAATTAGGGTAATGGTGAATTGTAGCAGAGAGGAAGGGCCTGGAGACAAATAGCGAGTAGTGCTGGGAGTTACCATGAGACAGAAGGCAGTCTTGTTAAGGGGGATATGGTATTTAGCTGCTCCCAGCATGTTGCAGTCCATCATATATCCTTGGCCATATGTCGTTAGCGGGTATCCAACCATGCCACAGTGGCCTCCGGGGTGTCAAAGAACCACGTGTTGTCGCCATCAGTAACCCGTAGCCTGCTGGGATACAATAGGCCAAAGCGTATAACCTTTCCTGGAGCCGGTGTCTCACATCAGTAAAGGACTTGTGGCGTTGCTGTACCTCCTGTGAGAAATCTGGGAAAAAGAACAGTCTGGTATTTTCGTACTTAATTTCAGGCATAGCGTGTGCCGCCGCCAGGATGCAATCTCGATCGCAGTAGTTCAACAGCCGCAGTAGAAAGGGCCGTGCAGGGGCCCCAGGTCTTGGAGGGAGCGGCAGGACCCTGTGGGCCCTTTCGACCACGAAAGTGGGAGGCATGTCACCCAGGCCGAACAGGGTGGTTAGTAACTGTTCAGTGAACTCAGCTGGTCTGGGACCCCCGCCCTCTCACGTAGTCCATGTATACAGATGTTATTCCACCTAAGGCGATTCTCAGTGTCTATAGTACGCTCCTGGAGCGTTTTCACTTGGAGCTGGAGGGCCTTTATCTCTCTGGAGTCTGACCGGTCTGTATCTTCCACCATGGCGACCCTGTCCTCCACCTCCGTGATGCGGGACCGGAATTTATCTATACCTTGGCAGATTAGACCGATGTCTACAGTCAGGAAATCGATCTTAGTTGTCAGAGCTTCTTTGCACTCCGTAATGGCCGCCAGGATCTTCGCTCCTGTGGGGGCCACCACTGCCCTCGACTCCGCGACCGTTTGCACACTCGCCGCCATCGCAGCAGCAGGTTGCCTCGTAGACGAGACGGCTGCCGGTGGGGGGGGGGGTACGCGGAGCCTTCGGACCAGATTTTGAGTAGCGGGTCCTAGGGTGACCCACCCGAGGTTTACCCTGAGATGGAGGAGGTTCTTGGGGAGCCCAATGGTAGGTACTGGGGCCCGGGGAGCAGGATGGAGGATGTGATAGTGCTGAAGTACTGGTACAGGAACGAAGCTCCAGCGGGACGTGTCCTCTCCCTTTACAGGCTATTTACTCCCCCAGCTCCAACATACTTCAGTCTGTTCACCTCAGGGGTGCTTGCTGAAGGGCAGGAGGAAAGGATGGCTGGATTACAGCGCCTCTAGCTGGGAGGATGTTGCTGGCTCCGTAGGCCGCAAGATGGCGGCGGGCCGTAGGTGTGGGGGGGTTAGTCTTTAAGGATCTAGATAGCCCTCTGATGCCACACACCCAGTCTACCCCCTCCGGAGAAGCTGCCACAGGTGGATGAGTGTGGGGCTGCCACTCGTTACGCAGATTCTGGCACTTGAGCGAGGAGGATACAGGAGGCTTTGTAGGCTGCAAGATAAAGGCCGATAACAACACGGCTGGTCGGCCAGGGTCCGCAATTCAGGCTGGGATCAGAGCAGGGGATGCCTAGGGACCTATAGGGCAGATCTCGAAGCTCACCAGGTTAGTTAAGGCACAGGATGGCAGCAGATTATTGCAGGATCTGCGGAGCTCCTCAGCAGCACATCCTTCCTGGGTCACATCCGGACACGCCCCACCTACTGGGTTATTTTTTAATAAAGCCCTGCAAAAGGCTATTATATCATAAAGTGAAAAGTCAACAACCAATCACATTTCAGTTTATTGAAAAAAGATTAATGAAATTAGTTTTGATTGTAGTAGTATAAGACCCAATGCTGCTATTTAAAGGGATACTAAACACACACTGTTTATTTACATTATTCCTTCTATTTCTGTATGTAGCGGCGGGCTCCTGAAGAGTTTTCAAAATTTAACTTTACCCAAACTACAGTTTGGTTTGGGTCTATTTGCCTAAATTTGACTTCTGTGTCAGTCTGACTGGGCCATGAGATGTTCAGCCTGTTCAGCCTGGCCACGGGGGGCGCTGTCTCTGGTGGCAGGCGTGGAACTATGGTCTGGTTGGGCATTTAATTTACTCTCTCTCGGAGTCAGGTCAGTGGGAGTGGCCTTCTCGCTGTGCCCTCTGGGAGAGGGTATTTAAGATGCGGACGTCACGTGGTTCGGGGGTTCCGGTCCAGTATGCTGTGCTGATTATATGGTCCTGGTCCTCCTGACCAGCTCCCAGGAAGGCTATGGCCTGGGGTGCGGATCCACCCGATTTTTTTTTTTTTTCAAATATTTTTATTGAGTTTATACAATCAGACATTTAATCATGAAACAAAAAAATTAAGAAAAATGATATAAACATTGCAAAATGATTTTGATAAAAGAAAAAAAAAAATCCAATATATAGATTATATTTAATGTCTAAGGCCGCGTACACACGGGCGGACTGTTCGCCCAACCTTGTCCGCTGAACAGTGTTTGGGCGGACAGTCCGCCCGTGTGTGGGCTTTCAGCGGACAGTTTCAGCGGACAGTTGGACGGACAAAGTCTTTCGGAAATTCCGAAAAACTGTCCGCTGAAACTGTGTTTGAGCGAACAGTCCGCCCGTGTGTGGGCCTGTCCGCTGTACTTTCGAAATGAGCGGACTGTTCCCGCTCGGAAAGTCCGCCCATTTCGAGCGCGTGTACAGGTAGGCGGGGCCCGCGAAGGAGACGTCGCGGGCTCCGCCGCCTGGAATGGGCTTAAAGGGGAACCCCAACGCCGAAAAAAATCGGCGTGGGGGTTCCCCCAAAGTCCACACCAGACCCTTGTCCGAGCACGCTACCCGGCCGGCCAGGAAAGGGGGGCGAGCGAGCGCGCCCCCCCTCCTGAGCCGTACCAGGCCGCGTGCCCTCAACATGGGGGGGTGCCTTGGGGAAGGGGGGGCCGCGCGGCCCCCCCACCCCAAAGCACCTTGTCCCCATGTTGATGAGGACAAGGGCCTCTTCCCGACAACCCTGGCCGTTGGTTGTCGGGGTCTGCGGGCGGGGGGCTTATCGGAATCCGGGAGCCCCCTTTAAGAAGGGGGCCCCCGGATACCGGCCCCCACCCTATGTGAATGAGTATGGGGTACAATGTACCCCTACCCATTCACCTGTGAAATAAAGTACAAAAAAAAACACAACACAGGGAAAAAATATTTTATTGCACAGCTCCGGGGGGTCTTCCGTCTTCGGGGGTCTTCTCGCCGGACTCCTCCGCTATCTGTGTGTAGCTCTTTTACTAGCGGAGGAGTCCGGCTTTCTTCCTCCCTGCTGCCGGCCTCTTCTCCCGACTTCGGGGGTCTTGTCCCCCTCTTCGGTTCTTCTGCCGGGCCACCGCGCCTTCTTGTAGCTCTTTTACAGGCGGTGGCCCGGTCTTCTGTCGCCGCTGCCTTCCGTTCTTCTGTCGCCGCCTTCGGTTCTTCTGCCGGGCCACTGCGCCTTCTTGTAGCTCTTTTACAGGCGGTGGCCCGGTCTTCTGTCGCCGCTGTCGTCGCCGCCGCCGCCGCCTTCCGTTCTTGTTCTTCTTCTTGTTCTTCTTCTTCTTCTCCTGGAGATGTTGACTCGACGAGCTCTCCGGCCGGAATGCCAGAGCCGCGCTGTGCGGTCACTTATATAGTGACAATGGGGCGGTGTCACATGGTATATGTCACATGGGTTGGTCACATGGGTTGATGTCACATGGGGACTATGACATCGTAAGGGGGCGGGGTCACCATGTGACCAACCCATGTGACATATACCATGTGACACCGCCCCATTGTCACTATATAAGTGGCAGCGGAGCGTGTCCCTGGCATTCCGGCCGGAGAGCTCGTCGAGTCAACATCTCCAGGAGAAGAAGAAGAAGAACAAGAAGAAGAACAAGAACGGAAGGCGGCGACGACAGCGGCGACAGAAGACCGGGCCACCGCCTGTAAAAGAGCTACAAGAAGGCGCGGTGGCCCGGCAGAAGAACCGAAGGCGGCGACAGAAGAACGGAAGGCAGCGGCGACAGAAGACCGGGCCACCGCCTGTAAAAGAGCTACAAGAAGGCGCGGTGGCCCGGCAGAAGAACCGAAGAGGGGGACAAGACCCCCGAAGTCGGGAGAAGAGGCCGGCGGCGGGGAGGAAGAAAGCCGGACTCCTCCGCTAGTAAAAGAGCTACACACAGATAGCGGAGGAGTCCGGCGAGAAGACCCCCGAAGACGGAAGACCCCCCGGAGCTGTGCAATAAAATATTTTTTCCCTGTGTTGTGTTTTTTTTTGTACTTTATTTCACAGGTGAATGGGTAGGGGTACATTGTACCCCATACTCATTCACATAGGGTGGGGGGCCGGTATCCGGGGGCCCCCTTCTTAAAGGGGGCTCCCGGATTCCGATAAGCCCCCCGCCCGCAGACCCCGACAACCAACGGCCAGGGTTGTCGGGAAGAGGCCCTTGTCCTCATCAACATGGGGACAAGGTGCTTTGGGGTGGGGGGGCCGCGCGGCCCCCCCTTCCCCAAGGCACCCCCCCATGTTGAGGGCACGCGGCCTGGTACGGCTCAGGAGGGGGGGCGCGCTCGCTCGCCCCCCTTTCCTGGCCGGCCGGGTAGCGTGCTCGGACAAGGGTCTGGTGTGGACTTTGGGGGAACCCCCACGCCGATTTTTTTCGGCGTTGGGGTTCCCCTTTAAGCCCATTCCAGGCGGCGGAGCCCGCGACGTCTCCTTCGCGGGCCCCGCCTACCTGTACACGCGCTCGAAATGGGCGGATTTGCCTCCTCCTTACGTGGGCGAGTCCGTTCATTTCAAAAGTTGAGCGAACTGTTTGCCCAACCTTGTTCGTCAAACAGTCCGCTCGTGTGTGGGCAAGTCCGCTCATGCAAATTTTGAGCGGACTGTTTGCCGAAACTGTTTGACGAACAAGGTTGGGCAAATAGTCCGTGCGTGTGTACGCGGCCTAAGAACCGTATGCTATCACCATAATGTGACCATAAGAGTCACCATAAAGGGGGAAAACATTGGGATAGGGGGATAGGAAGGAAAAAGGAAAAAATAAAAATAAAAGTTAAAGAAAATCCCCTAACTCTTAATGAAGAAATATATAATCTGTAATTTCAAGAAAGACTACCATCAAAGTCATCTAGCCTGTCACTCATTAGTTAAGTTACAAGCAAAAATTGTAAGCACAGGAGGAAAATATTTTTGCTACCTTTGGGTAAATACTAAATATTTTCTGAAGTGAATCAAGAATTTATAATATACACTTATCCACTTTCAGACCGGACCATTTTGCTGGTAAATGACCAGAGGTCTTTTTACACTTTGGCACTGCGCTGCTTTAACTGGTAATTGCGCGGTCATGCAATGTTGTACCCAAACAAAATTTGCGTCCTTTTCTTCCCACAAATAGAGCTTTCTTTTGATGGTATTTGATTGCCTCTGCGATTTTTATTTTTTGCGATATAAACGTAAAAAGACCGCAAATTTTGAAAAAAAATGATATTTTCTACTTTTTGTTATTAGAAAAATCCAATAAACTCAATTTTAGTCATACATTTAGGCCAAAATGTATTCAGCCACATGTCTTTGGTAAAAAAAAAGTCAATAATTGTATATTTATTGGTTTGCGCAAAAGTTGTCACATCTACAAACTAAGGTACGTTTTCTGGAATTTACGCAGCTTTTAGTTTACGACTGCCTATCTCATTTCTTGAGGTGCTAAAATGGCAGGGCAGTACAAAACCCCCCCAAATGACCCCATTTTGGAAAGTAGACCCCCTAAGGAAATTGATAAGAGGCATGTTGAGCCCATTGAATATTTTATTTTTTTGCCTCAAGCGATTGAATAATGACAAAAAAAAAATTTTTTTTTTTTTTTTACACAAAGTTGTCACTAAATGATATATTGCTCACACATGCTATGGGCGTATGTGAAATGACACCCCAAAATAAATTCTGCTGCTTCTCCTGAGTACGGGGATACCACATATGTGGGACTTTTTGGGAGCCTAGCCGCGTACGGGGCCCCGAAAACCAAGCACCGCCTTCAGGCTTTCTAAGGGCGTAAATTTTTGAGTTCACTTCTCACTACCTATTACAGTTTTGAAGGCCATAAAATGCCAAGATGGCACAAAACCCCCACAAATGACCCCATTTTAGAAAGTAGACACCCCAAGCTATTTGCTGAGAGGCATGTTGAGTTCATGGAATATTTTATATTTTGCCACAAGTTGCGGGAAAATTACAAACTTTTTTTTTTTTTTTTTTTTTTTCACAAAGTTGTCACTAAATGATATATTGCTCACACATGCCATGGGCATATGTGAAATGACACCCCAAAATAAATTCTGCTGCTTCTCCTGAGTACGGGGATACCACATATGTGGGACTTTTTGGGAGCCTAGCCGCGTACGGGGCCCCGAAAACCAAGCACCGCCTTCAGGCTTTCTAAGGGCGTAAATATTTGACTTCACTCCTCACTACCTATTACAGTTTTGAAGGCCATAAAATGCCAAGATGGCACAAAACCCCCACAAATGACCCCATTTTAGAAAGTAGACACCCCAAGCTATTTGCTGAGAGGCATGTTGAGTCCATGGAATATTTTATATTTTGCCACAAGTTGCGGGAAAATTACAAACTTTTTTTTTTTTTTTTTTTTTTCACAAAGTTGTCACTAAATGATATATTGCTCACGCATGCCATGGGCATATGTGAAATGACACCCCAAAATAAATTCTGCTGCTTCTCCTGAGTACGGGGATACCACATATGTGGGACTTTTTGGGAGCCTAGCCGCGTACGGGGCCCCGAAAACCAAGCACCGCCTTCAGGCTTTCTAAGGGCGTTACAGTTTTGAAGGCCATAAAATGCCAAGATGGCACAAACCCCCCCCAAATGACCCCATTTTGGAAAGTAGACACCCCTAAATTTAGGGGTACACTAGTGAGACTAGGTAATAAATGGCGGGTGCCCTGAAACTATAAAAAAATAACTAACCAACCAGCGTCACCTGTAACAGTTATATGGTGATCACTGGTGAAAGGGTTAACTAGGGGGCAATCAGGGGGCTTTATGCGGTAGTATATGGGGGTCCCTGGCGCTATAAAAAGCTGCGGCGAACCTAAATACCTACTTGCCTAACTAGCGTCACCTGTGACACTAATACAGCGATCAGAAAAACGATCGCTTATTAGGCTGGGTTCACACTGGAGCGATGCGGGAACGCCACGAATGCGCGGCGGGTTCCCGCATCGCATGCCTCCCGGCGGCAGTTCACACTGCCCTATGCGAACTGCTGGGAGTGTCAGTGAAATGTTACTGACACCCCCAGATCAGTTCGCATATCGCAGTGCGATCTGCAAACTCGGATCGCATGGTGTGAACACCCATGCGATCCGATTCTGCTGCGGGCCAAAAAAAGGGTCCCGTGCGAATTTGCGGCGGGTGCGGCGGGTGTGGCGGGTGCGGCGAATGGCTGAACTCGAATCGCACAGAGATCGGATGTGATTTGCACTGCAGTGCGAATCACATCCGTTCTCAAACCGCTGCAATCTGAACCCAGCCTTAGTGACACTGGCGACGGGGGGTGATCACGGGGTTAAACCTTTATTGGGGGGGTTAGGGGGGTACCTTAGAACTAAAGGGGGCTAACCCTAACTGCCCTAACAGTTATTAGTCACAAATGACACCCGCCGGGTGATCAGGGGGTTAAACCTTTATTAGGTAATAAATGGCGGGTGCCCTGAAACTATAAAAAAATAACTAACCAACCAGCGTCACCTGTAACAGTTATATGGTGATCACTGGTGAAAGGGTTAACTAGGGGGCAATCAGGGGGCTTTATGCGGTAGTATATGGGGGTCCCTGGCGCTATAAAAAGCTGCGGCGAACCTAAATACCTACCTGCCTAACTAGCGTCACCTGGGACACTAATACGGCGATCAGAAAAATGATCGCTTATTAGGCTGGGTTCACACTGGAGCGATGCGGAAACGCCGCGAATCCGCGGCGGGTTCCCGCATCGCATGCCTCCCGGCGGCAGTTCACACTGCCCTATGCGAACTGCTGGGAGTGTCAGTGAAATGTTACTGACACCCCCAGATCAGTTCGCATATCGCAGTGCGATCTGCAAACTCGGATCGCATGGTGTGAACACCCATGCGATCCGATTCTGCTGCGGGCCAAAAAAAGGGTCCCGTGCGAATTTGCGGCGGGTGCGGCGGGTGTGGCGGGTGCGGCGGGTGCGGCGAATGGCTGAACTCGAATCGCACAGAGATCGGATGTGATTTGCACTGCAGTGCGGTGCGAATCACATTCGTTCTCATAAACCGCTGCAATGTGAACCCAGCCTTAGTGACACTGGCGACGGGGGGTGATCACGGGGTTAAACCTTTATTGGGGGGGTTAGGGGGGTACATTAGAACTAAAGGGGGCTAACTCTAACTGCCCTAACAGTTATTACAGTCACAAATGACACCAATGCAAAAAAAAAAAAAAAAAAAAAAAAAATGACATTGGTGTCACTGTGACTGGGGGGCAGGGGTAATTGGGGGGGTGATCGGGGGGTAAAGGGGGGGTGTGAGTGTGCCTGGCATGTTCTACTGTGTGTGGGATGTGTTGGTGCAACTCACTGATCCGCTCTCCTCCGTGTCGGAACGAAAAATACCGACACGGAGGAGAGAATACATCACTTCCTCTCCTGTGTTTACATTACAGGAGAGGAAGTGATGTCACCGGGGATTTCTATTCGTCGGGAGCGATCGCGAGGGGGTGGCCATGAATGAATGGCCGTCCCCTCGTCCGGGATCGCTCCCGAACGAAAACCGACCGCCGCAGGCACCGGGCGGGGGCCCGATCGGGCCCCCGACCCGCGGGAGGCAAATCACGTACATGTACGTGCTTATGCCTGCCCGTGCCATTCTGCCGACGTACATCGGCGTTAGGCGGTCGGCAAGTGGTTATATTGAGTTTGTAATAACGGAAGCCAGCTTCCTGAATGTCCCAGAATAATAAGGTCTAATTTCAATCTGAAGTGCATATAATGGTTACCTGATCAGATCTTTAAAAGTGTCAGTTGACGAGAAACATATCCAGCTTGACCATGTTTTAATGTATTTGGAAGGAGTATCTTTGGATTGGTGAATGAGATTCTCCATTTCTGCGATTTTTTTGGATTCGAAGAAACCAATCTTTTATGGTAGG
Source organism: Lithobates pipiens (assembly GCF_037356315.1). NCBI lineage: Eukaryota > Metazoa > Chordata > Amphibia > Anura > Ranidae > Lithobates > Lithobates pipiens. The sequence continues at coordinate 245,437,847 of NW_027507785.1, forward strand.
TGGGTCAGGGGAACGCCATTTACATGGTATGCACATGTTTGCTGCTGAAATTAAGTACATGGGCAGAGATCTCATATAATTGCTGGAATGCTTAGTGGAGTGATGTAGCATAAATTGAGCAGGTGTGTATTCCAGTATGAATGTAGTAATACGATAGATACATTTATGTACATCATTCCAGAAAGGTTGTATTTTGTGACAAGACCACCAAATATGAAGGAGAGAACCAGGTTCTGTACCACATCTCCAGCATAATGGGGAAACTGTTGGGAATATACGATTTAATTTTACTGGTGTATTATACCATCTCGATGTAATTTTATAAGCATTTTCCTGTGCCGATACATTCAGAGAGCCCTTGTGTGCAATTTTATGAATCGTTTCCCAATCTTTGCTTGTGATATTTTGGGATACCGTATATACTCGAGTATAGGCCGACCCGAATATAAGCCGAGGTCCCCAATTTACCCCCAAAAAACTGGAAAAAATTATTGACTCGTGTATAAGCCGAGGGTGAGACATGCCTGTCCATCCCTGTGTGTCGTCCATCCCTGTGTGTGTCCATGCATCCGTGTGTGTGTGTGTCCATGCATCCGTGTGTGTGTGTGTCCATGCATCCGTGTGTGTGTGTGTGTGTCCATGCATCCGTGTGTGTGTGTGTCCATCCATCCCTGTGTGTGTGCATGCATCCGTGTGTGTGTGTGTGTGTGTGTGTGTGTGTGTCCATGCATCCGTGTGTGTCCATCCATCCCTGTGTGTGCATGCATCCGTGTGTGTGTGTGTGTGTGTGTGTGTGTGTGTGTGTGTGTGTGTGTGTGTGTCCGTGCAGCCTACCTGTGTCCAGCCTGCCTGTGTCCGTCCAGCCTGTGTCCGTCCAGCCTGTGTCCGTCCCGGCCTGCGTCCCGTCCCGGCCTGCGTCCCGTCCCGGCCTGCGTCCCGTCCCGGCCTGCGTCCCGGCCTGCGTCCCGTCCCGGCCTGCGTCCCGGCCCGTCCCGCAGCTCTTCGTCGGTGGCCATTCTAGGATTCAAAAGCCGCGCCTCCGTCGGTGATAGGCGGAACACTCAATTTCCCACTGACTGCTGGGAAATTGAGTGTTCCGCCTATCGGATGTCCGTGATAGGCGGAACACTCAATTTCCCAGCAGTCAGTGGTCCGCCTATCATGGACGTCCGCTCATCCTCATACTACGGACGAGGATGAGAGGACGTCCGTGATAGGCGGAACACAGACTGCTGGGAAATTCAGTGTTCCGCCTATCACAGGCGAAGGCGGAGACGGAGGCGCGGCCTTTGAATCCTAGAATGGCCGCTGTCTGTCTGCTCGACACGCTGATCGGGCAGACAGACAGCGATGACTCGAGTATAAGCCGAGGGGGGCACTTTCAGCCTCAAAAAAGAGGCTGAAAATCTCGGCTTATACTCGAGTATATACGGTAAATCTCTACACCATTGGGCAGCTCTACCATCTATCGTGGACTCCAAGTCGGAGAAAAGTAACGTATATGAAAAAGAGATTAGATGTTTTTGTGGTTCTTTTTTAAGACACATCTTTTCGAAAGGTGTAAGAACTCGGGCCCAATCGGGACGTTTAGATGCTATATCTAGGAATTGTTTAACTTGTAAATATGTCTCCTGAGGAAAAGACTGAGGATGTATAGAAGCTTGTAATTTGGAATAGGTGATAATTTTATCTCCTTCAAAGAAAAGCATGGATCTGACCGTTGACTGTGGCCAGATATCGTTTAAAAATGTAGAACACATTCCAGGTAAAAATGCTGGATTCATTTTTAATGGTGTCATAAGCCCCATATTTGATGAGAGACGGTATTTGGAACATGTTTGTTTGAAAGCGGTAAGTGACGGACCAATTAAAGGATGGAGTTTATATACTGGTAAATGTGAATATGCTTAACTGGTAACCATGGAGTTTGAGCAATTGGAATGGAATCTAAAGAATTTTCCAACTGGACCCATTCTTTAATGGGAGAGTGTCAATTCCAGTCAATGATTCTCGTCAACTGACATGCTTGTTGATATTTTTTAATATCAGGTAAACCTATACCTCCTTTTAATTTCGGACAAGTGAGTTTTATAAAGTTTATTCGTGGGCGTATAGACCCCCAAATAAATTTTGTACATGCTGTGCGAAATGATGTGAAAAATGTGTTGGGGATTTGAATCGGAGCCGTTTGAAAGAGATATAGCAATCTAGGTAAAATATTCATTTTGACTATGGCCGCTCTACCAAACCAGGAGAATAAATTATTTGACCATTTTTTAAAGTCAGAAATTATGGAGTGAAGTATGGGTATATAATTTGCCATATATAAATCTGAGATTTTGGAGGTTAAGTTGATACCCAGATATGTAATAGAGTGTGTATTCCATTTAAACGGGAAATTTTTTTGGCAGTGTTTGCATTGTGTTGATGTAAGAGAAATATTCAGAGCAGTAGACTTTGCAAAGTTGATTTGGAGGTTGGATAGTTGTTGGAAATGTGTAAGTGATTTAAGGAGATTTGGTAGTGTTATACGAGGTGCAGAAAGGAATAAAAGGATGTCATCGGCGAAAGCTGCTAATTTGTATGAACGACCTTTTATATCTATTCCTTTAATGTCCGGGTTTTCCCTAATACATCTCAACATAGGTTCTAATGTAAGAATATAAATCAAGGGGGATAGAGGGCAACCTTGCCTCGTTACATTTGAAATAGAGAAGGCGCTCGATAGGTGGCCATTTATCCTTAACGCTGCAGTGGGATTAGAATAAAGCATGTGTAAAAAGTTAAGCATTCGCTGCGGGAGATCGATTGCTTGTAAAGCTTGCGTCATATAATCCCAGGCCACTCTATCGAACGCCTTCTCCGCGTCCAATGACAAGAGGAATCCCCTCTCCTTAGAAGTGGATAAATAGTGTTGAATGTTAAGAGCCTTAAGGGTATTATCCCTGGCCTCCCTACCAGGTACAAAACCCACCTGATCTAGGTGTATTAGTTGGGGAATTAATGGGAGAAGTCTATTAGCTAGAATTTTTGCATACCATTTGAGGTCTACATTCAATAGAGATATGGGTCTGTAGCTAGAAGTGAGCAGAGTATCTTTCCCAGGTTTCGGGATAACCGTTATATGGGCAGATGTTAAGTCTCTGGGAGGAGTGATGGGTGTGTCATAAGTATTAAAAGTTTTGAGAAAGATAGGTGTGAGAAGGTCACTAAAGGCTCTATAATAACCAACATTCAATCCATCTGGACCTGGGCTTTTTCCAGGTTTCATCATGGATAGTGCATATTTTGCTTCTTCCATATCTAGTGGTCTATCTAATTCTTGGTTTTGGGTAGCTGTGATGGGAGTGGGTCCAAATTTTGAAAGAAAATCCGCAATCATTTGTGATCTCGGCATAGCTTTCGAAGGCGAATTCGGGGTAGAAAGATTGTACAGTTGAGAATAGTAATTTTTGAACTGATCAGCTATATCATTAGTATTAAGTAATTTACGACCTTGGGTATCTGAAAGGGCATGAATTGTCGTTTTGGCTTTTTTTGATTGTAAAGCCCTTGCCAGAATTTTGCTAGCTTTATTACCAAATTCGTAGTATGTTTTTTGTGTCAATATAAATTTTCGCTTAGTTTGTTTATCTAGTAAGGTAAGAAGTTGCTTTCTAGTCTCAATTAATGAATTCATTACTGTTACAGCTTGCGAATGTTTATGGGCTTTCTCTAGTTGATGAATCCGGCTAGTTAACTCTTGGAAATGTTTTAATTTTTATTTTTTCCGTTTAGCCGCTGCTGCAATGAATATACCCCTTATGACACATTTATGTGCCTCCCATATTATAGGGGGTGAGGTATCTTCTACCTAATTTTCCTTGAAGTATTGTTGCAATCTAAGTTTTACATGTTTGATAGTATCGGTGTCAGTCAAAAGCGATTGATCAAGTCTCCAAATGGGAGAGCGCGGATAGATTTCAGGGAAGGATAATTCAATAATTATTGGATGGTGATCTGAAAGATACATGGGACCAATAGATGCTTTTTGAAGGAAAGTTAGATCATTCTGAGATAGGAAAAAGTAATCTATCCTGGGATATTTATCATGTGGTTTAGAATAAAACGTATAATCTTTACAATCAGGGTATAAGGATCTCCAGGTATCATGTAATAATAGGGATTGAATTTCACTTTTAATGCTTTTCAGAGCAGGGAGGGACGAAGTCCCATTTGAGGTATCCAAAAGGGGGTGTAGGGGAACATTAAAATCACCACCCAGAATTAGGGTTCCCTCTTGGAAGGAAGTGAGATCTTGAATGAGAGTCTTAAAGAAGGGTACTTGCTTATTATTTGGTGCATAAATATTTGCTATCGTTATTTTTCCTCCATTGCATGTTCCTTTCAGAAAAATAAATCTACCATTTTCATCAATCAGTTTATCTATTACTTGTAGAGGACAATTTTTGGCCAATAAGATCGATACACCTTTGGTTTTAGATTCAGGTGTCGTGGAATGATAAACCTCTGGATAATTTAGGTTTTCAAGTTTAGGTACCGATCCTGTACGGAAGTGAGTTTCTTGTAATAGGATGATATTCGCTTTGTCATGTTTCATAGTGTAGAGTAATTGGCTCCTTTTTTCCGGTAAATTTAAACCTTTTGCATTTAAAGAAATTAATTTAAGGCAGGTGGGGGTAGACGAAGAATAGGTAGGTATCATTTCTGCTTCTTTTGTAATAAAGTGTAGCAGAGAGAAATCAGACACAGTTTAGAAAATTGTAGTATTGAACGAGAGAAATTCTACTGAAGTTGATATGTTAATTATGACAATGAATGAGTATATAGACCTGAGTCGATCTTGAGTTTGAGTGACAGAAATCTATTATTATACAACTATTGTTACAAGTTATCTTGAGATTAGATTAGAGTATAGGGGATTGTATGGAAATCCGGCTATAGGTGAGATCCCGCTCACCTATTTACAAGAGGGATATCTATTTGCCGGGGAAAGGTAGTGGATATTCACAGTTGGAATTGAAAGAATAAAGTATGTAAAACTAATCCACTTTGTGGGGTACGTGATTACCTTTCGAGATTAATGAATCAGGGGGTACCATCAAACCATGAGCCTCAAACTGGCAAATTATATTGTGTATTGGGGGTATATAATCCGTATTAGGGGATATATATCTAAATTAATCATAAGAAGAGAGAGGTGTAAAACCATAACCATTATATATCTGTCTACCATTATATAATAAAGATGCATATTGGTTAACCATGAAGAAATGACTGTCTATGACAATAGATAAAAATGAATATCTACGTAAGTTGTCAATAAATGAGAGTCTAAGAAGAAAAAAATAAAAGAAAAAAGAAAAGAAAAATATTGTCAGCTAAAATAAGACTATGTAAATCATATAGATTAATTAGGAGTCTCTATAGGTTTAGAGTTTACCTATATATAAGAGAGCAGAAATACCCTAAAATAATATCTACTGTATTCATTTCCGATTGTATTCATCGGAGTATGTTCAAAGAAAATCTGTTCAATAACTAATAAAGAGTTAATTAATTAAACAATGGTTAATACAACTATATATGTTATATATCATTAAGAGAAAATCACTTAAAGGCGACATGCCTAACAATACACCTGAAAAAAAATTAAAAATAAATAAATAAATAAATAAATATCAGGGCATCATAAACAAGTAAGGTAATATATTCTCAACTACTCAGGTGTGTGGTATAGCATTGGGTGTAAGGTCTTGAGAACAAAAGTATCTTATGGGGGACTTTGTTGCTAGAAACCTTCTACAGTTTGCTGAAGGCTGTGTTTAATAAAATTTATATGTAATGTGTATTGTGAAAGTCAAAAATCTTCAATAATAAGTTCCCATATTCTGTTGAAGACCTGTAATCCATAGGATTTTTTTTCATCTGCAAGATCCTGTATTTGCACATTACAGTAAATCGGCTGTTCTAGCAGATACTCATAGTTGATTTTCCTAATGGCAATTTAGATAGTTAGTCATTTTGAGAAGGATGTAAAAGCAAAAAAAAAAAAATACTTGGGGAATATGAAGAGTAGTTGAGGTTTGTGAAATATTATTCGGATATATATACTGGGATAGCTAGATATAAGAGAAGAAAACTTATATGGTTTTTCCTTTAAATCAAACAATACTACGGGTATTTAAATATATCAATTGAGTTCCGGGTAAACCTCTATTTGTCATTTCAGAATATTAGGTAAAAATATGACAACGAAATCTGATAATCTATAGTAGTTATCCATTATAGTTCACTGGCGATCTCTGCGTGCTCTCCGTGGCAGAGGGGCAGATGTTGGACTATAGGAATTATGTTGTTGAGTCGGATTTGTTCCCATTCGGACTATGGATGGTGATCTTTGGCGTCTAAAGTGCGTCGGTTGGGTCTACATATGATCTTCCATATATGGTTGTCCCTGTATGTATTGTCTATTAAATTCAGCATACCAGTTAGGAACTTCAGTATATGGGATATCAAGGATTCTACAAAATGAATCTAAATCTTCTGGTACCCGTAGCAACGCAGTGTGGCCCTGGTTAGTTGCTGAAAGTGCAAATGGAAACTTCCAGCGATAAGGTATATTCCTGGCTTGTAATATCCCTAATAAAGGGCGCAGGTCTCTTCTGTTCTTAAGTGTAATTGCCGATAAATCTTGATATATTGAAATTGGCTTTTCTTCAAAATCTACTTTACCTTTAAGTCTGGCTTGTTTAAGAATGGACTCCTTTATTTGGTAATCATTGACATAGCAAATGATATCTCTGGGTAGTTCAGAATCCCTTCCTTTAGGTTTAAGTGCCCTATGAATTCTGTCCATTGTGATAAGTTCAGTTTCAGGCCTGTCTAGTAATTTGTTAAATAAAGAGGACACTGTAACAGTAAGCTGTGCATTTTCTACACTCTCTGGAATTCCTCTCACCCGAAGATTATGTCTTCTGCCACGGTTATCTAAATCTTCAACGTGTCTTTGAGTCTCCCTCAGCTGAGCAGTATGAGTATCAACCATGCGGGATATCCGAACGATCGAGTCGTGCTGTCTGTGGGATTGCTGTTCTATCTTCAGCACTCTGTTCGTAATTGCCTGTAATTCTTGTTTGAGATCCGTTATGGCCGCGGTAAATGTATCCTTAATGTCCGTTGCAACCGCTCGGAGATCCTGTATAGTTGGTTGTTGTGTCGCTGACTGACTAGTTGCCATATTGACTTCAGTGGGCACGAGAACGATGTCGTGAGGAGAATGTGAGGAGGCCGCGGTGGAAGCGGTCGTAATAGGCCTGAGAGACCTCGATAATTCCGGTAATTGACGAATATTTTGACCTCTGCTACCCCTCGGTGATCTAGAACGTGATGCCGAAGTATTCCGGGAGGCAGTCCCCATAATCGAAGATACTTTGCGTTCGGTTAAAACCCCCTATAAGGTAAAATGAGGCGACGGTCTGACGGAGTGAAAGATTTAGGCGGCCATCTCCTCTCCGGATCCACCCGATTTTAATGCCTCGGGGCTGGCTAGCCCAAGGCAAGGGAACTAAGGAAGGATTCCAAGGTGGATGGGTGCTGTCTCCGGTTTGGGAGAGACCCATTGAACTTCGAGCATTACAGGGGAGGACTCTTTAGAAGAACACCACGTGCGGTTGCTTTCCTTAGCAAAAGCCTGGAAGGGCTGAAGTAACCGAGAGAATCCGGTCTTGTGGCTATCGCCAAGCAGGCTGAAAGATCCAGGTATCCTACAAGTGTTCTAAAGCTTAGTTTTCCCTACGTGTTCTGCAAAAATGTCGGTGATAAAGACTTTGTTCCTGAGTAAACATCTTGTTGGCTGCTAGGCCTTGTGAGAGAGGGTCTGTCCAACCTGAGTGTTCATCCAGCTGCGAATGGCTATTCTCTGGATGCAGTCAAAGTAAGCAAGTTCCTTAACGTTTATTGACTTTGACATTGAGAGTACCTGAACTTTCCTTCCCAACCCTCTGATCCCAAGTTAAAGACTGTTCAATGGTTGAAGTTTGCAAATAAAATCCATTCAAGTGGATCTATTGTCAATCTCAAGTTACTGGGTCACCTACCACGGGACATCCCCTAGATGTGCAACAAGGAGAAGCGGAAGGTAATGATAAGCCCAAGAATAACCAGCAGCACCTACGGGGGTTAGTGCTACATGTATATGAATGATGGCACTGTAATTATTTTAATTAAAAAAAAAAATCCAAGTACCTTTTTGCTAATCTATATACAACTGTCACATGACCCAGATCTTTCCCAGACTGCAGGAAAACATAAGCAGGAGGAGCTTCTAGTCCTCTGCTACTGATCACATATTCAAAAAAAAATGTAATTATCATATAAATATATATTTGAAATTCAATCTTTATTATGTCTTGGTAATAAGATGATGTGAATGGATTACTGCCAATCGCAGGCTGTGTTACTCCCTTCAAGACAGAATAAGAGGGAGGTGAAGACACCATTAATTTACATGTAATATCCCACCCCCATTGTATTTGGCTGGTTAGTGGGCATGGATGAGAAGGGAGGGAGTGGGCTGTCATTTATCACTGTGTATACGCCCACGTGTGTGACTCTATAGTCACATGGCCTGCTCAGATGTGATAGGGAACTCATGGTAGAAGTACACTGAAAACGGAGCATATGTAGAGCTGCCAACACTGCTCTGCAAAATCCCCAACTACAGTGGGGACATGGACTTGAAGGGTGAGATAGAGAACAGCAGGATCAATACAATACAGAAAACAAATCTCATAGTGACTTAGTGAGTATGAACAGCATAGAATACAGCATTTATTGATAGTTTTTAATGATCTGAGTTTAATGACACTTAAAGCGGGGATCCACCGCCGTTTTTTTTTTTCTGAGTGGAAATGACAAGGAGTACGATTTTGAATAGTTCCACTTACTTGTGCCATGCTAAAACTCCCATGCTGCAGTTTTTCCGACTTTTTCCAAGTTTATAAAATCGTCTCTCTGACGGTTTCCATTTTGCCTGTGGGCATGTGAAGCCCACAGGCATTCTCTTCCGGGACACTGTGCTGCTGATATCCCAGCATGCACCGCCCGTTAAACCGCCGATCTCGCGCATGCGCAGATCAAACAAATCCGAGCGCTGACAATAACTGGGCGCCGCACAGACTCCTGGGAACTTTAAAAAAGGATCCCAGGAGACAGTGCTGCCAAAAGAAGTGCAGACCTTCCGCTGAAACCCCGCCCCTATCCGCAGCCGCACCGCCCATATCCGGAGACTACAGGAGACCAGGAAATTGAAAAAAAAAACAAAGAGAAGACAGTAGCAGCAAGGTAATGGGGATATAATTAAATTACACCCTATTACAATCTTAGGTGCATAGCGGTTTAAATTCGGGTAGAGCTCCGCTTTAAGGCTGGGTTCATATATGTTCGGCCGCGGTTCCCAGCATGGGGTTTTGGTGTGTCCCTGTTCATCGGTTCAAGTGAAAATCAAGTTTGCCTGAATTCACACCTGAACTGGACCCAAAGATGCACAGGACACTTTTTGAATGCCAACCCGGACCTGTGTGAACAGGCTCCATTGGGTAGGCAGGCATACTTGCATGTCATGCGAATAGGATGCAGGGAAACCCGCATATGTGAACCCAGCCTAAAGGAACATGCTATGCATTCACACAAGTAGGTGCATCCTCCTCTTTAAATACCAGCTTCGGGCAGAGTTTTTATTGCATGATATAATCCCCTGGGCAGTGCTGGTCTCTGAAGCCTGGATATGACTAAGTGCATCCTGCAACAACATGTGAACGACCTAACAAAAAGACAGTGGGGACCACAGGTGAGAGTAGGAGGATTTGTAGGAATTAGGGATGCGCCAAAATTTCATCCGCCGAAACATATTGGCCGAAAATGGCCTTTTCGGCAAAACGCCAAAAAGAAAATCACAACGATAAAGGCGCCGAAAATGGGGCAGGACCCTGCCCCTGGTGCCGCCCAGTACGGGGGTGTCCTTCTGGAGCGTCCCCGTCCCTGTCCATCGACAGTCCTCCCCTCCCTCCCTCCTCGACGAGGCAGCTGAAAGCAAAACAGTGCTCTATCTATGGAGGAAAGCTGTCAGCACACCGCGTTAAGGAGCAGATTGTCGCTATGATCAGCGGGAGGAGCATTATCAGTGTGCAGCACCGTCGAGGCTAAGAGTGCAGGACTTGTTGTTTGACATGCTGTTAGAAACAGTGAGCCCACTTGTTTCACCGAGTGGGCTCCCTGTTTTTAACAGCATGTCAAACAACAAGTCCTACACACTTAACCCACGCGGTGCTGCACACCGATAATGCTTCTCCTGCTGATCATACCGACAAGCTGCTCCTTAACGCGGCGTGCTAACAGCTTTCCTCCATAGATAGAGCACTGTTCTTGGCTTTGCCTTGCTAACACTGCCCTATCCTGATTCTGTCTGACATACTAATGCAGGCTGCATTATGGGCACTGGTAGGCTGCTGGGCACTGGTGAGGCACAGGCAGGCTGCAAATGATGGGCACTGGTAGGCTGCTGGGCACTGGCAGGCTCCATTTAAAGAAACCTGGTGAGGCTGCATTGATCTCCTGTACCACGTCTGCAGTCTCTGACCATCTCCTGTACCACGTCTGCAGTCTCTGACCATCTCCTGTACCTCGCCTGCAGTCTTTGACCATCTCCTGTACCACATCTGGAGTCTTTGGCTATCTCCTGTACCACATCTGCAGTCTCTGACCATCTCCTGTACTATGTCAGCAGTCTCTGACCATCTCCTGTGCCATGCCTGCAGTCTCTGACATCTCTACTGTACCATGTCTGCAGTCTCTGACCATGTTCTGTACCATGTCCCCAGTCTCTGACCATCTCCTGTACCATGTCGCCAGTCTCTGACATCTCTACTGTACCATGTCTGCAGTCTCTGACTATCTCCTGTACCATGGCTGCAGTCTCTGACAAACTCCTGTAACATATCTGCAGTCTCTGACCATCTCCTGTACCATGTCCCCAGTCTCTGACCATCTCCTGTACCATATCTGCAGTCTCTGACCATCTCCTGTACCATGTCTGCAGTCTCTGGCCATCTCCTGTACCATGTCCCCAGTCTCTGACCATCTCCTGTACCATGTCCCCAGTCTCTGACTACTGACTATCTCCTGTCTAAAAATATTTTTTTAAAACAGTCATTTTCGGTATCGGTCATTTTTGGTTTCGGTTTTCGGTCTAGTGTATTTTTCATTTTCGGTATTGGTTTCGGCACCCAAAACACCCATTCGGTGCATCCCTAGTAGTAATGTTGGGCTTTACTTTATGTTCTACCAACAAAACCGCTCTCCCCAGACCAGTAAAGCTGCTGCATGCACAGGTACACAGTAGAAAATGATGCAGATAATATGACCAAGCCCTGAAGGATAATTGTTTTGGCAAAACAAAGTTTACTATCAATAGATGAAGTAATACATTTTATTAAAACAGAAAACACATTAAATCATTTTTATGAGACAGTTATAATAAATGCCCCAGAGCAGTATTAGAGAAAGTATCTTTATACCTTATCTGCAGCTAATAAATGCACATCTCGAACCTACCATGATTTGCTTTGCATAAGCCTTAACCCACTTCATGTGGCGGGGTCATCTGCACCTGTGCACGCAGGGTACCTTTCGCACAGAGCGCACTCATCAATGTCAAGTACCAGAAACTGCGGTCATGTGAAGAGTCTAACATTGAGGCAGATTCCAGACTCAGAGCTATGCCTTCACTGTGTGCAGTAATAGAGTGTGGAGTTCCTCTAAAAAAGCGGCTTGTCCCATGTCACTACACACTGTAACTTGTATGTAATGCAAGGGAGGACATGCTGAGCCTACGCCCACTCCACCAGTCTATCAGGGAACTCTATATTAACCTGTGCACTGCAAGCCAGCGGTGCTAATCAACCATTGTGTACCATTGTGTGTTTGGCTTCCTGTTTCCTGCTTGCCGTGTGCTCTATGTTTGACTCTGTTACCGACCTTGGCGTGTTCTCAACGATTCCTGTCTGCTTGCGACCTTGACTTTTGCATGTCCCCGACCATCCCTGTCTGCCTGTGACCCTGAACCTTTGGCGTGTACTCTGTTGTTCCTGTCTGCTAGTTGCCCTGACCTCTACCGTATCCCTTTACTATCCCTGTCATTCCAGCCTACTGCTTCCTTCTCCTGTAGTCTACTGTGAGCGTAAGCTGTGAGACCCTAGGGGCTGTGACCTGGAGCCAGACTGCCGCGAAGTCCATCCTCACCACTGGAGGCTCTGGCGAACACCTGCTGGCTCTTAGACTCCGCGCCCTGGGGAATCTATGCTCCAGCTCCCATTGGGATCTGTGTTAGTGATCCTGTAGACCTGTGTCCTGAATCTCCCTGGGTACAATCCGCAACAGTCAGTCCTAAGGTCCACTAACTAGCGGTGCACTTCCGACTCCTACGGTGACCTGACTATATATAATAATTTTTTTTTTACTTTTTTTTTTATTCAGCAACAGGGATGGTACTTATGTTGAATGAAAAGTGTCCCATGTGCTGGTGGCTGCTATAATTATTTAAATCTTCATACCTCAGCCCCCCAATACCGCCACAGCTGATCTTCTGGTGAAAAAAACGAGGCTTGGATTGCAAACAGCATGGCACAGGGTGATGATGTCACAATAATGCAACGCGTTTCTGAGCGTGCGTGCTACGAGTGGTACGGTAGCCATGCTCCTTTGTCAAGCATCTTGCGATCCAAGCCTTGTTTTGGATTCAACACTGCACGGCCATCCTCCATCTTTGGCGGTGACCAGACGAGAGGTCCGACGCTACAGCGGCAAATTTCTGCCAGGACTTGATGACTCACTTCCCTCCACATCCCTGGGATTTGATGTGCTGCTTCCTGCCAGTGAAAAGGACCTTCTGTTACCTGTAGTTCCTCCTGTTCCTCCCAGTGATGTTTTTTATCTCCATGTGAGTGGATATTGTTCATTTTAATAAAGTGTTTTGATATAGTCTCAGAGGCGCCCATTTCCTTGTTTTTTTTCTAGCTCAACTGGAACTTGCTTCTGGTCTCCTCTGGTGGTAGCCCTGACAGACTCACCTATTCTTGCTACTCTGATACTTGCCCCTCTTTGGACTATTATGGACCATATACAATCAATACTGAGGTATCTGAACATTGCGCCTTTTACTTGTTAAATATGATCTTCTGATGGTACAGGGGTTCTTACAAGCTGCTGCACCTGTTACAGGCACACCTCAAAAGTACCGTCTATGCCCTCGCTTTCCATCCCCATGCTCCATTCATAAAAGCTGTACCATCATTTCCCGCAATAAAAATTGCTCAATTAATGGAGTCAGAACAAATGAATGAAAGGTCTGGCGTATTTCATTCATCTTTGTTAATAAATCTCCTGGTCTTCAAACTTTGGTGACGTGTGACGCGACTTGCATGCTGGGATGCGGCAGTCATTTTGTGGGTGGGAAACACTGGACGTTTCTTACTATGCTTATATTAACCTGCTGAAATGTGAGTGCAAAACTTTTTAGCCTTTTATCAGTAGACTATTGTATGGATGTCTGCACTATGAGGACTCTCTTTTTCTCTCTTAACTGGGTATTGAGACTGTGAAGGAGATACAGAATGTGCTGCTGAGGAGCTGCCATTGATTTATATCCATGCTTGTTATCTACCTATTGTTAAGAAGCAGTGTGTTTGGGTGACGGTCACGGTCTCTTCACTTATCCGATACCTCAAGACACATCCTTTTGGCTTATTTTGGACTTATTTTTTAAAGTGGATTACATTTATATGTTTGTGCCAGTTAAATCTGTGCCAGCAATATACTTTGGGTTCATGTTGGACGTTTTCATGTTGGACGTTTTCAAGCACTTCCATACTGGAAAATTGCTTCCATATTAGAAGCAATTTGAAAATTAGGGAAATAAGAAATTTATGTGAATTTTATCTGGAATAATCTGGTACCCAAATGATCGAACAAGGAACTAGAGACTTCTTTCTATTTTGATTCTTTGATAAGGTGTAGCTGGAGAGGTATACCTGCGCCATCTAGTGGTCAGTTATCTCCAATACATTTAGAACTTTTTTTGGACTTCCAGATTTTCTTTTATTGGCCAGTGGTGCTTTAACCACTTTAGGACTGCCGCATGTAACTATACGTCGGCAGAATGGCACGTACGGGCACAAGCACATACCCGTACGTGCCTGCCTTCCAGCGGGTGGGGAGTCCGATCGGACCCCCTCCCGCTGGCTGTGGCGGTCCGTTTCGCTTCAGGAGCGATCCGGGAAGAGGGGATGGCCGTTGGTTTCTGGTCATCCCCTCTCGATCGCTCCTGGCGAATGAGAAGCTTCCCCTGCCTGTGTAGTGTAAAGACAAGCAGGAGGAAGTGATGTCACTCTCCTCGGGCGGTCTTTTTGACGAGGAGAGAAGACATAGTAAGTGCACCAACACTACACTGACATGTAGGTACACATAGGCACACTGTCACCCCCCGCCCCCCCCCCCTCCCAGTCACAGTGTCACTGATTGCAGTGATCATTTATTTACTGATCACTGCATTTAGTGTCAGTTGTAACTGTAAAAACTTTCAGGGCAGTTAGTGTTAGGTCCAGGGTAGCCCCCTACGCCCCCCCAGTAAAGGTTTAACCCCCTGATTGCCCCTAGAGTTAATCCTTTCACCCCCTTTTGCCAGTGTCACTAAGCGATCGTTTTTCTGATCGCTGCATTAGTGTCACTGGTGCCGCTAGGTAGCTAGTTTTTTTTAGGTTCACCGCCAGGTTTTTATAGCGTTAGGTACCCCCATATATAACGTAATAAAGGTTTTAACCCCCTGATTGCCCCTAGAGTTAACCCTTTCACCAGCGATCACCGTATAAGTGTCACTGGTGACGCTGGTTAGTTATTTAGTTATTTAGGTTCCCCGTCAGGTTTTTATATAGCGTCAGGTACCCCCATATATTACCTAATAAAGGTTTTAACCCCCTGACCCTTTCACCAGTGATCACCGTATAAGTGTTACAGGTGACTCTGGTTAGTTAGTTTGCTTTTTATAGCATCAGGGCACCCGCCATTTATTACCCAATAAAGGTTTAACCCCCTGATCACCCCGCGGGTGATATCAATTAGGTTTTAGGGTCAGATAGGGTCTGCGTCGCCCCAGGCAGCGCTAGGTTAGTGCCAGTACTGCTAACACCCACGCGCAAAGCATACACCTCGCGTAGTGGTATAGTATCTGAACAGATCAATATCTGATCTGATCAGATCTATACTAGCGTCCCCAGCAGTTTAGGGTTCTAAACAAAACGCATTGTTAGCGGGATCAGCCCAGATACCTGCTAGCACCTGCGTTTTGCCCCTCCGCCCAACCCACCCAAGTGCAGTATCGATCGATCACTGTCACTTACAAAACACTAAACACATAACTGCAGCGTTCGCAGAGTCAGGCCTGATCCCTGCAATCGCTCACAGTTTTTTTGGTAGCGTTTTATATTTAAATCCTGAAGGCGGTGCTTGCTTTTCGGGGTCCCGTACGCAGCTAGGCTCCCAAAAAGTCCCCCACATGTGGTATACCCGTACTCAGGAGTAGTGATGGACGAACTTCCGATGGGACATTTCGCGAACGGTAACGTTCGCGGCGGGCCCCATTGACTTCAATGGGAGGCGAACTTTGCAAACCTACAGGTCAAATTTGCAGCCACAAAATAATTACTAGCTGTGCAAACATAATCCCACCACATGGCCAATGACATAACACATGTATGAGGTGAATCTGGGATCGACAACTACAAGCATTCTTTTTTTATATGTGAAATTGTTGTGACAATTCAGGACTGTGGAGCGCATGAAGGCAATGGAGGAGAGGGAAGGTCAGGGTAGGCAAAGAAGAGGGTGCAGGAGATGATCACCAGCAGCGTGACATACAGCAATGACACCGGCACTGTGATAGAGTGATCTGACACCAGCACCGTGATAGAGAGCACTGACATCAGCAGCGTGACATACAGCAATGACACCTGCACCGTGATAGAGTGATCTGACACCAGCACCGTGATAGAGAGCACTGACATCAGCAGCGTGACATAAAGCACTGACACCAGCACCATGATATACAGCACTGACACCAGCACCGTGATATACAGCACTGACATCAGCAGCGTGACATACAGCAATGGCACCTGCACCGTGTTAGAGTGATCTGACACCAGCACCGTGATAGAGAGCACTGACATCAGCAGCGTGACATAAAGCACTGACACCAGCACCATGATATACAGCACTGACACCAGCACCGTGATATACAGCACTGACATCAGCACCGTGACATACAGCAATGACACCTGCACCAGGATAGAGTGATCTGACACCAGCACCATGATAGAGAGCATTGACATCAGCAGCGTGACGTAAAGCACTGACACCAGCACCGTGATATACAGCACTGACACCAGCACCGTGATATACAGCACTGACATCAGCAGCGTGACATAAAGCACTCACACCAGCACCGTGATATACCGCACTGACACCAGCACCGTGATATACAGCACTGATACCTGCACCGTAAGCAGCCCCAGGAGGAAGTCAGCATAGCACAGGGATGGTGGGAGCCCCTCATAATGAGCATAGCACAGGAATGGTGGGAGCCCCTCATAATATGCACAGCAGAGGTACAGCCCGATGTAGTCGGACACCTGACGGTCTAGGCGTTCCGTGATGCTGGATCTGGATGACACCTGTCGATGGGTCAGCTGAAAGAATGACCTCATATCCGAAGTCACCAACACATCTTCACCTCTTCTTGCAGGCGCTGTTGGATTGGTACCCGCAACTCCTTCTTTGGGAGTGGGAATTGCTCCTCTGCCAGCGCACGCAAAAGTAGAATGCAGCATTTCTTGAAGCAAGGCCTGGAAGTGCTCCATTCTGACAGCCCTCTGTGACGGCAGTAACATTTCCACCATTTTGTGTTTGTACCGGGGGTCTAAGTACGTTGCCACCCAGTACTGGTCCTTTACCCTTATGCTTTTTATACGGGGGTCCCTATTAAAACACTGGAGCATGAAGGCCCCCATTTGCACTAAACTGGAAGCGGTGTGGTGGCCTGGCTTCTGCTCATCATCCAGGATAATGTCGTCCTCTTCATTCTCCTCTCCCCATCCACGCACAACAACAGGGATCCCAGAAAGGTTTAAAGCATGCTCTTCTTGCTCCTCCTCATCCGCCCCGGCACCATCCTCCTCTGACTCCTCTTCAGACTCCTGTTGTTCACTTGTCTCAGATAGAGTAGCCCCCCCTGGGAATTCATCCAGCATTGCGACTTCCTCATCTTCCCACTTCTCCACAGCTTGATCAATGACATGACGCAATGCACGCTCCATAAAGAAGGCATAAGGTACCATGTCACTGATGGCGCCATGGCTGCGACTGACCAGTTTGGTGATCTCCTCAAATGGCCACAGAAGTCTGCATGCGTCGCACATGAGCAGCCACTGGCGCAGTGAAAAAAAACCCAGCTCCCCAGAACCTGTTCTGCCGCAGAGTTCATACAGGTAGACGTTAACTGCACGTTTCTGCTGGAGCAGCCTATCAAGCATATAGAAGGTTGAGTTCCATCGCGTCGGGCAATCGCAAATAAGACGTCTGACCGGCAGATTGTGTCGCCGCTAAATGTCAGCAAGGCGAGCCATGGCCGTGTAAGATCTTCTGAAATGGGCTGAGATTTTCCTTGCCTGCCGCAAGATGTCCTGGACCCCAGGGTATTTGACAACGAATCGCTGCACGACCAAGTTTAAGACGTGTGCCATGCATTGCACGTGCGTAATTTTGCCCTGTTTCAATGCGCTAAGCAGATTGGCACCGTTGTCACACACCACTTTACCAACTGTCAAATTGAGCGGTGTTAGCCACTGATCTGCCTGTGAACGCAAAGCTGAAAGGAGTGCCGGGCCAGTGTGGCTCTTGGCTTCCAGGCACAACAGACGCAGCACGGCATGGCAACATCTCCCCTGGCATGTCGAATAGGTTCTGGGGAGCTTGGGCGGCGCAGTGGAAGAAACGCTAGCAGCGGAAAAGGAGGAGTCAGCCGAGGAGGATGGAGTAGGAGGAGGAGGAGAAGAAGAGCCAGGCCTGCATGCAATCCGTGGCGGTAAAACCAAATCTACACGGGTGCGACGGGTTACATGCTTGACGGCCGTCAGAAGGTTCACCCAGTGGGCAGTAAAAGTGATATACCTTCCCTGCCCGTGTTTGCTAACCACGTGTCTGTGGTCAGATGTATCTTGGCACCGACACTGTGTGCCAGAGATACATTCACTTTCCGCTGAACATGGCCATATAGCTCTGGGATGCCCTTCTCTGAGAAATACTTCCTTCCTGGGACTTTCCATTGTGGTGTTCCCATGGCCACAAATTTTCAAAAGGCCTCCGAGTCCACCAGTTTATATGGCAGTAGTTGACGGGCTATCAGTTCTGACAAGCCAGCCGTCAACCGTTGGACAAGAGGGTTATCCAACGTCATCATTTTTTTACGCTCGAACATTAGGCCCACGGAAGCCTGCCTTTTTGCAGAAAAACGTGAGCTTGGCGTGATGGAAGGTGGAGTGGAGGACAATTGTGAGGAGAGAGGAGAAGTAGAAGACGAGGCTGGACGGTGAGAGCCTGGAGTGTGGCTTTGTGTGTTCCGTTGCTCTCACTGGGCTCGGTGATGGCTGCTCATGTGCCTTCTTAAGGCGGTCATCCCTAGGTGAGTGTTGAGCTTACCGCGACTAATGCGTTGACTGCAAAGATTGCAGATGGCAACGCTATTGTCAGCAGCGGACACGTTAAAAAAAGCCCACACTGCGGAGCCATGTGCCGGCGTCCTGGGAGCGCCAGATGTGACCGTACATGGTCGATGACTCGCTCCTGATACATTTGCAGTCTGCTTTGTCCCTCCTGTGCAATGTAAGTTATTCCTGCTTCTCCTCCCTATCTGCTGGTCCATATCTCCCTCTGAACTCCCCTCCTCTTCCTCTCTTGTGGGCACCCACGTGACATCACTAGACACGTCATCATCGACGTCACCTTCCCCACCGCTATAAGTAGAGATCTCGGAGTAGGCAGCAACACCGGGGACCAACCTCCTCCTTGGGCTGATCTGGGTACTGTCATCAGACTGCTGAGTGGCGGTTGTTGCTACCTCCTCTTCCTGATCCAATGCCAAGAGTGGCTGCGCATCAGAAATGTCCTCTTGATATGGATCGGAAAATAATTCCTGTGACTCAAGCGGAAGGTATGTGGTGGTGGTGGTGTTGTTGGTGGTAGTGTCTTTGGGGGTGCACATAGCAGAGAGTGAAGAAGAGGGTGCAGATCGAGAGGATGAGGAGGGTACAGAAGAGTAAGGCTGAGTGAGCCACTCAACCAAGTCTGGGGCGTCCTTTAAAGTAATTGAACGCACCTTCTGCAACTTCCCACTTTGGCTCAAGCCTGTTGCTCCTGCCCTACCCCTACTACCCCTGCGGAAGGGCAAAACTCTCAGTCCCTATACTGATAAAGGACTGCTGCAGTATAGGGCAGCAGTCAGCAGTAGTGCACCTCAACCCTATATATTGTGGACCTATACCAGTCCTTAAGGAATAGCAGACTGTACCTCACTCAACCCTATGTACTGTAGTACCCTATACCTTACCAGTCCTTATAAGGACCTTTGTGGAATTAGTAGGTTGTGAATGATTAGCAGACTGTACCTCAGTCCCTAGACTGATAAAGGACTGCTGCAGCAGAAGGGCAGCAGTCAGCAGTAGTGTACCTCAACCCTATATATTGTGGACCTATACCAGTCCTTAAGGAATAGCAGACTGTACCTCACTCAACCCTATGTACTGTAGTACCCTATACCTTACCAGTTCTTATAAGGACCTTTGCGGAACTAGTAGGTTGTAAATGATTAGCAGACTATACCTCAGTCCCTATACTGATAAAGGACTGCTGCAGTATAGGGCAGCAGTCAGCAGTAGTGCACCTCAACCCTATATATTGTGGACCTATACCAGTCCTTAAGGAATAGCAGACTGTACCTCACTCAACCCTATGTACTGTAGTACCCTATACCTTACCAGTCCTTATAAGGACCTTTGTGGAACTAGTAGGTTGTGAATGATTAGCAGACTGTACCTCAGTCCCTATACTGATAAAGGACTGCTGCAGCAGAAGGGCAGCAGTCAGCAGTAGTGTACCTCAACCCTATATATTGTGGACCTATACCAGTCCTTAAGGAATAGCAGACTGTACCTCACTCAACCCTATGTACTGTAGTACCCTATACCTTACCAGTTCTTATAAGGACCTTTGCGGAACTAGTAGGTTGTGAATGATTAGCAGACTGTACCTCAGTCCCTATACTGATAAATGACTGCTGCAGTATAGGGCAGCAGTGAGCAGTAGTGCACCTCAACCCTATATATTGTGGACCTATACCAGTCCTTAAGGAATAGCAGACTGTACCTCACTCAACCCTATGTACTGTAGTACCCTATACCTTACCAGTCCTTATAAGGACCTTTGTGGAACTAGTAGGTTGTGAATGATTAGCAGACTGTACCTCAGTCCCTATACTGATAAAGGACTGCTGCAGTATAGGGCAGCAGTCAGCAGTAGTGCACCTCAACCCTATATATTGTGGACCTATACCAGTCCTTAAGGAATAGCAGACTGTACCTCACTCAACCCTATGTACTGTAGTCCCCTATACCCTACCAGTCCTTATAAGGACCTTTGCGGAACTAGTAGGTTGTGAATGATTAGCAGACTGTACCTCAGTCCCTATACTGATAAAGGACTGCTGCAGTATAGGGCAGCAGTCAGCAGTAGTGCACCTCAACCCTATATATTGTGGACCTATACCAGTCCTTAAAGCGGGGTTCCACCCTAAAGTGGAACTTCCGCTGATCGGAACCCTCCCCCCCTCTGGTGTCACAATTGGCACCTTTCAGGAGGGAGGGGGTGGAGAAAGCTGTCAAAGACAGGTATTTACACCCACTTCCGGGCATAGACTCCCGTGGGAGTCTATGCCTCTTCCTGTCCTGCCGCGCTGTCTGCTGGGACACACACGGGTCCCAGAGACAGCGCGGACAGTTCCTATTGCGCTACGCGACTCGCGCATGCGCAGTAGGGAACCGGGAAGTGAAGCCGATTCGCTTCACTTCCTGATTCCCTCACCTAGAATCGTGGCGGCAGCAGCCGAGAGCCGAGCGATCGATCGGCCTCGGCTGCCGGCATCGCTGGACCCCGGGACAGGTGAGTGTCCATTTATTAAAAGTCAGCAGCTGTAGTATTTATAGCTGCTGGCTTTTAATATTTTTTTCCCCAGTACAGTCCCGCTTTAAGGAATAGCAGACTGTACCTCACTCAACCCTATGTACTGTAGTACCCTATACCTTACCAGTTCTTATAAGGACCTTTGCGGAACTAGTAGGTTGTGAATGATTAGCAGACTGTACCTCAGTCCCTATACTGATAAAGGACTGCTGCAGTATAGGGCAGCAGTCAGCAGTAGTGCACCTCAACCCTATATATTGTGGACCTATACCAGTCCTTAAGGAATAGCAGACTGTAACTCACTCAACCCTATGTACTGTAGTACCCTATACCTTACCAGTCCTTATAAGGACCTTTGTGGAACTAGTAGTTTGTGAATGATTAGCAGACTGTACCTCAGTCCCTATACTCATAAAGGACTACTGCAGCAGAAGGGCAGCAGTCAGCAGTAGTGCACCTCAACCCTATATATTGTGGACCTATACCAGTCCTTAAGGAATAGCAATCTGTACCTCACTCAACCCTATGTACTGTAGTACCCTATACCTTGCCAGTCCTTATAAGGACCTTTGTGGAACTAGTAGGTTGGGAATGATTAGCAGACTGTACCTCAGTCCCTATACTGATAAAGTACTGCTGCAGTATAGGGCAGCAGTCAGCAGTAGTGCACCTCAACCCTATATATTGTGGACCTATACCAGTCCTTAAGGAATAGCAATCTGTACCTCACTCAACCCTATGTACTGTAGTACCCTATACCTTACCAGTCCTTATAAGGACCTTTGTGGAACTAGTAGGTTGTGAATGATTAGCAGACTGTACCTCAGTCCCTATACTGATAAAGGACTACTGCAGCAGAAGGGCAGCAGTCAGCAATAGTGCACCTCAACCCTATATATTGTAGACCTATACCAGTCCTTAAGGAATAGCAGACTGTACCTCACTCTACCCTATGTACTGTAGTACCCTATACCTTACCAGTCCTTATGAGGACCTTTGTGGAACTAGTAGGTTGTGAATGATTAGCAGACTGTACCTCAGTCCCTATACTGATAAAGGACTACTGCAGCAGAAGGGCAGCAGTCAAGTATAATATTCTTTCTATATTTGGAAGAAAGAATATTATACGTGTACAAGCCTGAAAAGAACCTTTGTGGACCTAATAGTAACAGCTACTGATTCACTCACTGCCACACACAGCTTCCTGCCTGTCCCTATTTAAACTGAAAAAACACAGGCTGCTGGAACAATAACTTGAATAGCACTCAAAACTATATCCTGTATTACTTTACCATACCAGTCCTGAAAAGGACTTTTGTGGACCTAATAGTAACAGCTGATGATTAAACTGACTGTCCCTGCTGCACACAGCGTCCTGTCCCTCTCTCTACACTGACAAAAGACAGGCTGCTGCAACAATCACTAGCACAGCAGTGCCTCAAACCTATATCCTGAACTACACCTAACACCTATACCAGTCCTTAAAAGAACTTTTGTGGACCTAATAGCTAGCGATTTGGGTCACTGCAGTCTCTCCCTGCTCCACACAGCAACCTCTCCCTATAGTGACATACGAAAGAATGTAAAATGGCCGCCGGATCGGGTCTATTTATAAGTTAGGGGGAATGTCCAAGTGTCCATGTGCTGTAATGTCTCAATTGGCTGTCCTGTACCCCATGATGGATATGTCATCATAGGCCAAAGTTCTTTTACACAGTAAACACGGAAGTCCGCCGGGTGAACGGCAGCAATAGTCCGCCGATCGGGCGGATGGCGAACAGCCGAAATTTGATGCGAAATGACCGCCGGGCGAACCGTTCGGCCATCCCTAGTCCTAAGAGCTGCATGACATCTCCTGGGCTTATCTATATTAATTACATTTGACAGGTTTATTGCTCTATCAGAGAGAGACACTCCAGGATCTAAGAGGAGAGAAGCACACAGAGCAGCTATGTCCGCCTTTCCCCTCTGCTGCCCATTCACAGAGGCCTTTGTATTTTTTGAATGGGCAGAGGGGAGTGGAGGGGCAGGCACAACAGCTGCAGCGACTCTTCTGTTCAAAATGCATGCCTCAAAAAGATCAGCATCAAGCTCCTGGAACTACAGTGATAGCTATCTCCCATGATTATTTTAAATCTGTAAAATATAGACATACAGTCAGGTCCATAAATATTGGGATGTCAACACAATTCTAATCTTTTTGGCTCTATACACCACCACAATGGATTTGAAAGGAAACAAGCAAGATGTGCTTTAACTGCAGACTTTCAGCTTTAATTTGAGGGTATTTACATCCAAATCAGGTGAACGGTGTAGTAATTATAACAGTTTATATATGTGCCTCCCACTTTTTAAGGGACCAAAAGTAATGGGACAATTGGCTGCTCAGCTGTTCCATGGCCAGGTGTGTGCTATTCCCTCATTATCCCATTTACAAGGAGCAGAGAAAAGGTCCAGAGTTAATTTCAAGTGTGCTATTTGCATTGGGAATCTGTTGCTGTCAACTCTCAATATGAGATCCAAAGAGCTGTCACTATCAGTGAAGCAAGCCATCATTAAGCTGAAAAAAACAAAACAAACCCATCAGAGAGATAGCACAAACATTAGGTGTGGCCAAATCAACTGTTTGGAACCTCCTTAAAAAGAAATGCACCGGTGAGCTCAGCAACACCAAAAGACCCTGAAGACCACGGAAAACAACTGTGGTGGGTGACCGAAGAATTCTTTCCCTGGTGAAGAAAACCCTTCACAACAGTTGGCCAGATCGAGAACACTCTCCAGGAGGTAGGTGTATGTGTGTCAAAGTCCACAATCAAGAGAAGACTTCAGAAGGAATACAGAGGGTTCACCACAAGATGTAAACCATTGGTGAGCCTCAAAAACAGGAAGGCCAGATTAGAGTTTGCCAAACTACATCTAAAAAAGCCTTCACAGTTCTGAAACAACATCCTATGGACAGATGAGACCAAGATCAACTTGTACCAGAGTGATAGGAAGAGAAGATATGGAGAAGGAAAGGAACTGCTCATGATCCAAAGCATACAACCTCATCAGTGAAGCAGCTAAGGCAGTGCTGGAAAATCATGGTGGCCACACAGAATATTGACAATTTGCTCCCAATTTGGACATTTTCAGTTAGGGGTGTACTCACTTTTGTTGCCAGCGGTTTAGACATTAATGGCTGTGTTGAGTTATTTTGAGGGGACAGCAAATTTACACTGTTATACAAGCTGTACACTCACTACTTTACATTGTAGCAAAGTGTCATTTCTTCAGTGTTGTCACATGAAAAGATATAATAAAATTTGCCGCGAAACGACCGCCGGGGGCGAACCGTTCGGCCATCCCTACTCAGGAGAAGCAGCAGAATTTATTTTAAGCAAAAAAAAAAGTTTGTAATATTCCCGCAACTTGTGGCAAAATATAAAATATTTCATGGACTCAACATGCCTCTCAGTAAATAGCTTGGGGTGTCTACTTTCCAAAATGGGGTCATTTGGGGGGGGGTTTTGTGCTATTTTGGAATTTTATGGCCTTCGAAACTGTGATAGGTAGTGAGGAGTGAAATCAAAAATTTTCACCCTTGGAAATCCTGAAGGCAGTGATTGGTTTCGGGGTGCCGTACGCGGCTAGGCTCCCAAAAAGTCCCACACATGTGGTATCCCCGTACTCAGGAGAAGCAGCAGAATATATTTTGTGGTGCAATTCCACATATAACTATGGCATGTGTGAGCAATATATCATTTAGTGACAACTTTTTGTAAACTTTTTTTTTTTTGTCATTATTCAATCACTTGGGACAAAAAAAAAAAATATTCAATGGGTTCAACATGCCCCTCAGCAATTTCCTTGGGGTGTCTACTTTCCAAAATGGGGTCATTTGGGGGGGGGGGGTTGTACTGCCCTGCCATTTTAGCACCTCAAGGAATGAGATAGGCAGTCATAAATGAAAAGCTGTGTAAATTCCAGAAAATGTACACTAGTTTGTAGACACTATAACTTTTGCGCAAACCAATATATATATGCTTACTGACATTTTTTTTACTAAAGACATGTGGCTGAATACATTTTGGCCTAAATGTATGACTAAAATTGAGTTTATTCGATTTTTCTTATAACAAAAATAGAAAATATCTTTTTTTTTCAAAATTTTCAGTCTTTTTTCTTTTATATCGTAAAAAATAAAAATCGCAGAGGCAATCAAATACCATCAAAAGAAAGCTCTATTTGTGGGAAGAAAAGGACGCAAATTTCGTTTGGGTACAACATTGCATGACTGCGCAATTACCAGTTAAAACAGTGCAGTGCGAAACTGTAAAAAGACCTCTGGTCCTTAGGCTGACAATTGGTCCGGGGCTGAAGTGGTTAAAGAAGGTCTGCCTCTTTCACGCGCCCCCTTCCCCCCCCCCCCCCCCAATATCTTGTTCAGTTTGACTCATTTACTGTATTTTAGGAATGTCTCTTGGATATTCTTACATGGTTTATGTATGATATTCATAGTCTTGTGAATGTGTAATGCGGGTCCTGTGTACAGCATTTTACATTCATTGTACTTTTGTTTTAGTTTTAGATTGAGTGGTGAGGGGTTAGACCCTCTGTAAAGCTTTCAGTGACGTCTGTGTTCCTGCTGGAAGTTTTACCCCTCTATTTGTTGTGGTGACTATTGTCCCTGAGACAAAAAGTGATGGAAAATCCACAATTTTAGGTTGTCACCTGAGCAGGAGGAGATCTACTGTTAATCTAGTGAAGAGCACTACTCCCTTGGGAGCTGCTAGTAGATCATACAGTATGGCTGGTTTAACCCCCGCGTCTTTCACCCCCACTGTGGTAAAGCACAGACACGTGTAGAACAGTTCAAAACTTTAACTTTATTCCAGATTCCGGCAGGTACTATCACCTCAGCGATGCACAGGTATACATTGCCCCTGGATTGAAATGTACAAATTTCAGCTTTAGTCCAGATTCCGGCAGGTACTATCACCTCAGTGATGCACAGAATAGGAGTTGCCTCTGGATTGCGATGTATGTGAGTGAATAGTCCCTCTCCTTTAGTGAGCTGACACGCATGCCCCTCTGAAAAGCATGTGGTATTGAAACGCTAGCAGTCCCAGGCCTCACCTGCCTTCTCCTCCTGCTCTTTTCCTCCCAGGCCAGCTCAGGAAAGGTCCAGGCCAACCCTGGTTCACTCCAGTTGGTTTGCAGCTACTTCTTGCTTCGGAACATGGTGGATGCTCCTGACGGACGGACGTATGTGACACAGTATCTAGCCAAGGTTAGTCTATATTAGACACATATATAAAAAATTGTTATTATATGAAATTTTTTTTTTTTTGGCATTTGACAACTTATGCCCCGTACACACGAGCGGACTTTTCAACATCCAAAGTCCGACAGACTGATTCCGTCAGACTATTCGATCGTGTGTGGGCTGCAACGGACTTTTGATTCACCAAAGTCTGACGGACTTTAGAATATGGAACATGCTTCAAATTTTTCCGACGGAACTCCGCCGGACCCGGTCCCTTCGAAAAATTCGCTTGTGTGTATGCTATTCCGACGGACTAAAACCGACGCTAGGGCAGCTATTGGCTACTGGCTATGAACTTCCTTATTCGAGTCCAGTCGTACGTCATCACGTTCAAATCCGTCGGAGTTTAGTGTGATTGTGTGTGGCCAAGTCCGCTCAGCCGAAAAGTCCGTCAGAACTCTGTCGGAACTCCGGCAGAACTCCGGCAGAACTCCTTCGGAAATCTGTCGGACATAAGTCCTCTCGTGTGTACGGGGCTTTACTCTTATATTCATCAATGATTATTTAGAATGCCCGGACATTTAAATAAAAACATAGTATAATATAAATAATGATAATAAATAAACTGTAACAATAAAACTGGAAAAAATAATCTAGAAAATTATTTTTACATCATTTTATATATGCACAATTTAGGAATTCATTGGTGGTGATGATCTAAGTTAGAAATTAAATTTTATGCAAATTAGTTGTTTTTTTGTTCTAAACATTTAAATAAAAATAAAAAAATGTAAAGCAAATACAATATAATGACAAAATTAATATAATTAATAACAAATCTGAAAAAACAATTTAGAAAAATTATTTTTACATTTGCACAATTGAGAAATTTGGTGGTGATGATTTCAAGTAGAAACAATTTTTTTTTATGAAAACCATCATATCATAACATTATATTAAAAATTATTATTATTATTATTTTTTTGACAATATACCATACAAGATATATTTTTATTTTTACTTGTATTTTTTACTAGGACTGCTTGCTTTTGCCCCAGTGTCTTTTCTGGGTGGGAGCCCAAAAGCTCCAACTGCCCACCATTGTGGAGGGTCTTGGTCCCTTTCTTTAATACCTGGCCAGTTTTGTGGCCTGTTCTATCGGAGTGATCATATGGGAAGACCTCAAGGGGGCAGAACAACTACCCTGGCTTTCCGTTGTGTTTTTAAAATGGAATGTCTTTACAACACACTGTTTTGAGAATGTAAGTGATAATTACAATAACGAAGCATTTCATGTATTTCTCTATAAAATTAGAATTATTTTGTCTAATGTGTACTCTATTCTCTGTCTTAATAGATTATATCTTACAGTTGTACATATTCCCTGAGGAAGGAGATTTAGTTTCTCCAAGACGCGTAGGATACTTGAAGTAACTAATATATGTACAGATTTTCAGTGTACTTATACATTCCTTGTTTTATATATACCTTTCTACTTCTGTTTTTACCTTTTTATATAAAATTATTATTTTTACTTTTTGAAAAAATCTTTTCTGGATAACTATTGTACGTGCCTTAAAAGTCCACCACTAGGAGTACCTCAAAGGTTTTGCTTCAAATTTTGGATGTGGCAAACAAAAATTGTAAAACTATTGCCTTCCATATATTTCTTAGTTCTACTAAAACAAAAATTTCTCCAGTGGGACAAAGACATCAAAAAAAAAAAAAAAACACCAAAAAAAACTGATAGGGGTTGTGTGTGTGATATTCGTTCAGTATTATCCATCTATTGGCAGTTCTATAGACCAGCTCTCTGGGTACCATATCTGATAAACATAACCCATGCTCTTTCACATGGGGGAGGGAACTGGGGGACATGATATTTACTGGTTGTTAAGGATGCTGGCGGCCGCTCTCTCCTTAACCGTCATGTTTAGTGGCTTTCAATACTAAAATACTGTATCACTTCATAAAATAGCTCATGTGGTATTTAGTAGCTTTTTTTCTGTGAAATGCAAAAAATATTTTAAAAACGCTATGTCACCGCCTATAGAGGTATAAGCCTGGGCCTGTCAGGATTTTTACGTAAACATGTTTACGCCTCATGCACACGGACATAAAAAAGCTACCAGGCTACGTCAGGGGCGTTTCGCATTTTTTTCACACCTCTAAACGTATCTGAAAGTTAGCTAATGTGTCCATGCCCATTTAGGTATTTTAGCGTGTTTTTATGTGCAGTGCTCAGGGGCAGGCAAAAAGTGGTCCAGTCACACGTTCTCGAAAAAGTGGTTTTGCATTCTTTACATTCATACACACATAAACACTCCTAAACAGGCCTATGCACTTAAATTTATCTTAGTGGCTAGAATACATGAATAATCAAACTAATAAAATGAACTTATGCTCAAATGCTCCCAAACACCATGCCTGCATGAACGTGCCTAAACGCAAGTGAAAAAATGTGAGATCAGAGGCAGTGGCGGCTGGTGAAGTTTTAAGATGGGGGGGCGTTAGACCACGCCCACCCTTTTGACCCATCCCACTTCTCATAAGCCCCACCCATTATAGAATCCACCAACTCCGTCCCCTGTAGTACATCATATACAAGGCTCTACATTATACACAGGGCTCTATACTTCATATACCAGGCTCTACATTATAGACAGGGCTCTGTACATCATATACCAGGCTCTACATTATACACAGGGCTCTGTACATCATATACCTGGCTCTACATTATACACAGGGCTCTGTACATCATATACCAGGCTCTACATTATACACCAGGTTCTAATGACACATCAATATGTCTGACAGCCCAGCCACACTCCTCGTTCACCAGAGAAAAAAAAACGGGAAACACAAAAAAGGTGCTCGGGAAACAGCAATAGGCAGAGGTCACCGCAGACAATGAAGTACAAGAAAGCCTTATAAAATAAAACAAATACAGTCATCACATTTAGTGACTGCAATAATGCAATATCTTACATGTTTGCCTTTGGTGGTGGGATCAGAGGGATGGTGATGATCAGAGACAGAAGGATGGAGGTGGGGTGGGGAGTTGGATCAGTGGTGGGTGGGATGGGATCAGGGACAGAGGGATGGATCAGGGACAGAGAGATGGTGGGTGGGATAGATCAGGGACAGAGATATGGTTGGTGGGATGGATCAGGGACAGAAGGACAGTGGGTGGGATGGACCAGGGACAGACAGATGGTAGGTGGGATGGATCAGGGACAAAAGGACGGTGGGATGGATCAGGGACAGAGAGATGGTGGGTGGGATGGACCAGGGACAGAGAGATGATAGGTGGGATGGATCAGGGACAGAAGGACGGTGGGATGGATCAGGGACAGAGAGATGGTGGGTGGGATGGACCAGGGACAGAGAGATGGTGGGTGGGATGGACCAGGGACAGAGAGATGGTAGGTGGGATGGATCAGGGACAGAAGGATGGTGGGTGGGTGGGATGGATCAGGGATCAAGGACAGAGAGCTGGTGGGTGGGATGGATCAGGGATCAGGGACAGAGAGATGGTAGGTGGGATGGATCAGGGACAGAAGGATGGTGGGTGGGTGGGATGGATCAGGGATCAGGGACAGAGAGCTGGTGGGTGGGATGGATCAGGGATCAGGGACAGAGAGATGGTGGTTGGGATGAATCAGGGACAGAGGGATGGGTGGGTGGGGGGAGGCTTCATATGGGCTGTGTGTTTCACAAGAGCCTCCACTGCCTGAAACCATGGATCAAGTAAAAACCTGAGCTACATCACAACTGATTTGATGTAAATTTTATAATAACTTTAAATGTGTACTCGCTGAAAATACATTTTAGTTTCCTAAAAGCAATTATAAGTAAAATGTGACAAAATAATTCGTTTTTTAAAACGTACGTTTTTACATATAAATTTAGAGTTTTGGCATTGCTCATTTAAACAAGAACATTGTTCAATGCTAATGCCAGTAAATATTAGAAATGACAAGATTCTAAAATAAGAGTTTTACATGCAGCTTTGTATCTGCCAGAACAAACAGGAAACATTAGCTTGGATGACAAATAAAAAGTTAGGTTATTCCATTGCAGAGTAAATGTCCATTTAACCCTTCTAGAGTATAACTAGAATGAGATTTTTTCTAAAACTGCCCTCCTTATGCATATAGAGCAGGAAGGGGAGTACTACCAGACGTCACCGGATCCTGTGTATGTTATCAAATCTGGCTGAACACTCCTGACTAGAGAGTAATTGGTAAAGTTTTAGAATGCCCACAGGAAAATCATCAATTCATAGTCAATTATGATACAAAGGATGACCTCATTGGGCACAAGATGTCAGTTGGTAAATGTAAGTGAGAAAGAGAGAGAGAGAATTTAAGGACATCTGTCACTGAGATGGGGGAGGGTGCCTGGGAAGGACTGCCCCGGTTTTGCTATGTTCCTCTCCTCTGAACCTTAGCCAGCGGCAGACTGTGTCTCTCCTCCTGACACTGACACTGTCAGTTCCAGACTATTGCCGACAATCAAGAGTCCGTCATACCCTTTGAATGCAGAAGCCGCCTGGAGACAGGAAGCGGGAGCAACAGCCGGGGGGAGCTAAGATGACTAGCCTCTCTGTACGGAGATTGTTTCCTACTGCTGTACGCACCTATATAACGTGTCATCTATTGCTAGGATGCTGGCGGTCCTAGCAACCAATGATTGCAAAGAAGATTGAGGGGGCAGAAGCGCAGCATGCAGGAATGCTCTGCTGACCAGAATCCTCACTGAGTGCAGTGTGTTAGAGCACACATTGCACCCACTGATGATACTCACACTGAGTGAAGCCCAGTGCCGAAATATGCTGTACACCATAACAACCACAGTATAACATAATGCAATGTGCAACATGGCCAGAATATAATATCACACAGTATTCACATATAATATAGTGCTCCAATATGAAACAACAGAATATGAGATGGTGCTCACATTGCAACATAGAGCTCCAATACAAAACATTTCCATTAATAATCCATGGTGGTCCAGTGGATAAACCCTGCTCAATCCATAGAAGTAATCCCTGATGGTCTAGTGGAGGAAAAATATTAATACAAAATAAATAGGACTACTTATTGGTTTCTGGGCTTCTTTCTTAGTGACAGTATACACTGGGCAAACGCTCACTGTGGCAACACAGCAGCCATGCAGGCATCTGGGGATTTCTAATGACAGCCTAATGACTCTAATGACTGCTACTATCCTGTCTCTGACAGTAGGCTGCCAAACCGAGACACAGCAACATCAGTGGAGATAAACAGTCAGAAGCACTGACGATCAGCACTTGACAAAACACACAGCCCGTGAAGCCTCCCCCTCCATCCATCCTGTAGCTCTGCCCCCCTCCTGTGGATTTCCAGCAATGCATCTACGCTACGGTCTACCTTGTTTCATAGTGCACTCACTGCACTGGCACTGCAGTTCTCTCCTCTGCTCCTCCGCTCGGCGCACTGATCTGACGAAGACCAGAAGTGACTAACTAGTCTGTCACTCAAGCCCATAGCAGGCGCCGGGCGGATGCAGATCGGCATTTGTACTTGCGCCACAAGGCGGGTTAAAACCCCGCAAATGAAGCGCCGTGTCTGCAATCTTGTGATTGCGTTGACGTGGTACTTCGCATATTGCACTGTGTCCAGCGCTGCACTGTGTCCGGCGCTCGTACACAGTGCACTTAAGGACTTTTTTTCATTTTTTTTTTTTTAAAGGGCCATTTCAAAAAAAAAAAATTTTTTTTTTTTCAATTTTTTTTTTTTTTTGTGACTGCCTGGAGGGGGGGGCGGCGCCCGGGCGCCCCCTATGGACGGGCCGCCACTGATCAGAGGCATTTTTACTGACGGCTTCTGGCAGCAAAAATGTCTCTAAACTTCATTCGCCTGTGTGCATAAGGCCCTATGAGTTGTTTTTTTTTTTTTTTTTAAATAAACTCTTTATTACAAATTATTTTATTACAAATTAATTTACATAATTTATACATCTTATTTACTTCCAATTATTAACATATATTCCTATTTTCATATCCATTCACTCTTACGTCTCATCGGAAAATGCGAACCATGTGTATGCTCCATCGGAATTTAGCTGGGCGAATTCCCCCCAGCAAAAATTTGATAGCATGTTCTCAATTTTCCTGATGGAAAAACTTTCTATCAGAAATTCCGATCGTGTGTATGCAATTCCGACATGTAAAAACTCACGCATGCTCAGATTCAACTACGAGATGGAAGCTATTGGCTACTAGGTATTGAACTTCCTTTTTCTAGTCCCGTCGTTTTGTTGTACGTCACCGTGTTCTTGGTGGTCGGAAGTTGGTGTGACCGTGTGTAGGCAAGACAGTTTGAGCGCAATTCCGTAGGAATTCCGACAGGAAAACCACCAGAGCTTTTTCCGTCGAGAATTCCGATCATGTGTATGTGGCATTATAGTCAATATTTCCTTCATCCTTTTATTCACTTTATATTATATATTGAGGTCTTCCTGCATCCGTTGTTAAATATGTTCTATTCCATTTTGCCCAGATCTTTTGATATTGCTGCACATTTCCCCTTTGTTCGTACATTATTCTCTCCTGTGGTACAACTTGGTTTACCGCCTTCACCTATTGACTTATTGTTGGTGGGTTTGGCTGGATCCATTTTTCCACTATATGTTTTCGTGCCAGGAATAATACTTCTTGCAAAAATACCTTAGTATATCTACACCCTCTTTCTTCATTCAAGATTCCCAATAAGCATAGTTCCACTGTGGCCATAATAGTTTTTTTAAAAACTTTTCCTACTTTCCTGACCACCTGTTGCCAATATTTCCCTATGCTCCCACACTGCCACATCAAGTGAAGGAAGTCCGCCCCTCCTTGCCCACATCTTGTGCAGTTTGGGACGGGCATCCTCCCCATCCTATACAATCTATTCGGGCCAGGTATGTCTGATGTATTATATTTAATTGTATTATTTTGTTGTTCATTGCTGGGGATACTTTCAGGTGGGAGGAACATATTTCATCCCACTCCTGGTCACTCATATCTGGAATAACTGCCTGCCATTTCTCTCTTCCTCCCACTGGTTCTCCACTTATTTTTCTCTGTAGTAGGTGTGAGTATAATTTGGATATTAATCCCTTTGGTCCCTGCGATCTCAAGATGCCTATAAGCCCTTGTACACACGGTCGGAGATTCCGACTACCAAATCCGTCGGAGTAATTCTGACGGATTAATTCCGGAAGAGGTCCGGAAGTGATGTTGCATACACACGGTCAGACTAAGTTGACGGAAAATCCGATTGTACATAACGTGATGACATTATTTCATTAGACGGGACTACGTTCAGGCTAGTATCCAATAGCTTTGGTCTAGGAATTTGATCTGAGCATGCATGGCACTTTGTCCGTTGGAGTAGGCTACACATGATCGGAGTATGTCCGATAGGAGAATTTTGTCAGAAAATTTTACCGGCAAGTTGGAAAACTTGGTCCGTCGGATATTCAGACGGAAACAGTCCGATGCAGACCACATCTCCGACCGTGTGTACAAGGGCTAAGGGGATATTTAGAAATTTTTAATTCCTTTCTTCCAAACTGCACCTGTAATAAATGTCTGAACTGTAAATACCTATAAAACCGTTTACTTTGGAGGTCATATTGTTTACACATATTCTCATATGGCACTATTATATTATTATTATACATCTGGCCAATAGTTGTTATTTTTTTCTGTTTCCAGAATTTGCTATCTTCAAACCTTTCTAATTCTTCTAATGTTGGGTTGTTCCATAGGGCAGTTTCTGGTGGGGTATCATTAAATTCCGTCAGTTTTTTTGCCTCCTTCCAAACTGATCTAGCCAGTTTTAGAAGGGGGATTTTTATTCCAATCCTTCTTAAATCTGTTACTTCTAGGCCTATCAATAGGTCTCCTACCTGCATTTTATTTAGAAAATATTCCTCTACCCTTGTTTTTTGTTCCTGCATTACCCATGTTCTTAAATGTTTTAATTTTCCTGCCAGGTAGTATAAATATAAATCTTGTATTGCCAACCCTGCTGCTGTTTTAAGTCTTTGGAATGTTGCGCGTTTTAATCCATATGCCCAGATAAACCTGGTCAGTTGGGAGATTCATTTTTTTAAATATATATTTTGGTATCATTACCGCAGAATGTGCCATCACATATGGACACTTCGGCAATATGATGGATTTAATCAGTTGTATTCTCCCTGCCATTGTTAACGGTAATATTATCCATATTCCCAGTTTATTCTTCACATATTCTACCAATGGGTCTATATTTGCATTAAGGGCTTTCTCTGGGTCCAAAGTAATATTTATTCCTAAATATGTAAATGTTTCAACTATTTTTAATTGGGTTTGCGGTTTTCCTTCCTTTCCTGGCCTCAACAGCATCAATACAGATTTCTGCCAATTTATTTTTAGCCCAGAGAATGTCCCATATGTTTCTATTATTTTCATTGCCACCCCCAGTGAAGTATGCACATCTTACATAAATAATATGATATCATCTGCATATAAGCCTATATGTTCAACCTTATCCCCCACTCTAACTCCTTTATACATTTTAGATTGTCTAAATCTGTTGGCCACTACTTCTACTGCCAAAGAGAATAATTGAGGAGATAGCGGATACCCCTGTCTTGTTCCCCTATATAATTTTATTGTGGGTGTTAGTATTCCATTTATTAATAGGTTGGCGCATGGTTTCTTATACTTTATTCCCACCCATTTTCTAAATCCTTCCCCAAATCCACTTTTTTTCAACACCGCCTGAAGAAACTCCCATTCTATGGAGTCAAATGCCTTGGCTGTATGCAAGTAAACCAAGGCACTTGATGCAGGGAAATACTCCCCCAACTGTACCATAAACTGAGTTCTCCTAATATTATTTGTAGTGTACTTCCCCGGTAAGGATGAGCCGAACACCCCCCGATTCGGTTCGCACCAGAACCTGCGAACAGACCTAAACTTCGTGTGAACTTTAGAACCCTATTAAAGTCTATGGGACTCCAACGTTCAAAATCTAAAGTGCTAATTTTAAAGGCTAATATGCAAGTTACTGTCCTAAAAAGTGTCTGGGGACCTGGGTCCTGCCCCAGGGGACATGTATCAATGCAAACAAAAGTTTTAAAAACGGCCGTTTTTTCAGGAGCAGTGATTTTAATAATGATTCAAGTGAAACAATAAAAGTGTAATATTCCTTTAAATTTCGTACCTGGGGGGTGTCTATAGTATGCCTGTGAAGGGGTGCATGTTTCCCGTGCTTAGAACTGTCCCTGCACAAAGTGTCATTTCTGCAGAAAAAAAAATCATTTAAAATCACTCGCAGCTATAATGAATTGTAGGCTCCCGTAATACAGAGAACACTCATTGAAAGTCATTGATAAAAAAAAAAAGCGTGGGGTTCCTCCAAATTCAATTACCAGGCCCTTCAGGTCTGGTATGGATATTAAGGAGAACCCTGCGTCAAATTAAAAAAAAAAGTGGCATGGGGGTCCCCCTAAACAATCCCTACCAGACCCTTTATCCAAGCACGCAACCTGGCAGGCCGCA
Source organism: Lithobates pipiens (assembly GCF_037356315.1). Classification (NCBI taxonomy): domain Eukaryota; kingdom Metazoa; phylum Chordata; class Amphibia; order Anura; family Ranidae; genus Lithobates; species Lithobates pipiens. Next base: position 245,474,017 of record NW_027507785.1, read on the forward strand.
GGAAAAGAGGGGGGACAAGAGAGCGCCCCCCCTCCTGAACCGTACCAGGCCACATGCCCTCAACATTGGGAGGATGCTTTGGGGGTCTGTGACCCCTCAAAGCACCATGTCCCCATGTTGATGGTGACAAGGGCCTCATACCCACAACCCTGGCCGTTGGTTGTGGGGGTCTGCGAGCGGGGGGCTTATCAGAATCTGGAAGCCCCCTTTAACAAGGGGACCCCCAGATCCCGCCCCCCCTGTTTGAAATGGTAAGGGGGTACAAAAGTACCCGTACCATTTCACAAAGAAAGTGTAAAAAATAGTTAAATAAGACAAACACACTTTTGAAAATGTCCTTTATTAAAAATCCATCCATACATCCATCCATCTTCTGTCCATCCATACATCCATCCATCTTCTGTCTCCACGGAGGAGACACTGCGGGAATCCCGGCGGCCTGACGTTTGTTATATGCGGAGGGTTGGGCCAGCCGTCACCTGACCCCGCACCCCTCTGACGCTAGTGAGGAAGGCCGGGGCTTCCCCAATGACGTGTGGGTGACCCCGCCCCCCTCTGATGTAACAGAAACCTGCATTGATACATGTCCCCTGGGGCAGGACCCAGGTCCCCAAACACTGTTTAGGACAGTAACTTGCATATTAGCCTTTAAAATTAGCACTTTAGATTTCTCCCATAGACTTGTACAGGGTGTTCTGTGGCTTTTCGAAATTGTTCACTGTTCGCGTTTACAGGCGAACAGGCAATGTTCGAGTCTATCATGAGTTCGACTCAAACTCGAAGCTCATCCCTATTCCCCGGCATAAATCCTGTTTGGTCATCTGATATAATAGATACAGTTACCTCATTAAGCCTTTTTAGTAATATTTTCGCCAGTATTTTATAATTGATATTTAATAACGTTATAGGCCTGTACGACGCACACTCATTCCTATCTTTATCTGGTTTTGGTATGAGTATTACCTTTGCCTCATACATAGAGGGAGGCATCTCTCCCTGGAGAAATGTCTCCCTATACATCTCAGTTAATGTCGGGGCCATAATATCCACATATCGCTGATATATTTCCAACCTGGTGGCACAGTGGTGTAGTGGTTAGCACTCTCACCTAGCAGTAAAAAGGGTCCCTGGTTTGAATCCCAACCACGACACTACCTGCCTGGAGTTTGCATGTTCTCCCTGTGCCTGCGTGGGTTTCCTCCGGGTACTCCGGTTTCCTCCCACACTCCAAAGACATGCAAGTAGGTTAATTGGCTTCTGTCCCAAATTGGCCCTAGTATATGAATGGGGACCTTGGATTGTTGGATCTTTGAGGGTAGGGACCGATGTGAGTGTACAATGTACAGGGATAGGGACAATTGTAGACACTCACTCAGGTTGAACTGGATGGACTGGTGTCTTTATTCAACCTTACTAACAATGTAACGGTATGCCGTCCAGTCCAGAAGATTTGCCCTTTCCCATAGATTCAATGGCTTCTTTTACCTCCTCTACTTGTATATCTTTCTCCATCTCCACTTCTTCAGTTAACTTCAGGAAATCTAAGTCTTCTAAGTATTTCTCTATTTCCTCTCTTGTACGTGTCAATGTCGATGTATACATTTTATCATAATATCTATGGAAGGTTTCCAAAATATCCTCCACTGTATTGGCCATTTCCCCTTTCTCATTTCTCACCTCTGCTATAGCTAATGTTGGTGTTTTTTGTTTTATCAGATAGTTTACTATCTTATTAGCTTCATGTCCTTTCAAAGTTTTTTTGCTTTAACTGGAGCCTCTTATGTTTAGCCTTAACTATCAGTTGTTTTTTATATTGATGCGCAATTCCTGCCCATCTTATTTGATTTATATTTGAAGGGTTTTCAATAAACTCTGCTTCCACCTGCCTACATTTCTCCTCCAGTTCTTCTTCTTCTTGTCTATTAGTGCGTTTGATATATGATATTGTGGATCTCACTATCCCTCTTAAATATGCCTTAAATGTATCCCAAGTTGTACCATCCATTGTTCTATCACCATGTGTTTCAAGAAACACTACCATTTGCTACGGTATTCGGTCATTTGGTCCAATCTGGGTTAACCAATAGGGATGTATTCTATATTCCTGCCATCTTCCACCAGGGCCTATCTTTAATTCAAAGACCAGTCCAGAGTGGTTAGACAACCCCTTAAACGCATATTTAGCTGATTGCACCATTGGGAGTATTTTTTTTTTTTTCCTAGGGCCTGGTCTATTCTAGACTCTGGCCTCCGGGTTCCTAATCCTCCATAGGTCCACCCATCCTACCTCATTTAGGAAATTTTCCAGAACTTTGGACCCTTCCCCTCCCCTTTGAGTTTTTTTCCCAAATCTGTCCATCTTTGGGTTTAACCACATATTAAAATCTCCCATACATATAATATGTGCATCTGGATATTCTGACATAAATAACATTGCTTCCTTCAGTACTCCCATTGTAGCCGGAGGGGGGTTATATATCCCCATTATAACAACTGGTAATGAGTGCACTAGGGCAAAGACACATCACCCCTCTGAGTCCCTCTTTGCCCTGATGCACTCCCACGCCACCGCAAGATGCACCATTAGGGAGACCCCCCTTGAAAAGGTTGTATGACATGAATAGTATGACCATTGTATCCAGGGCTTTCTTAGATAATCCAGTCTTTCTTTAACCATATGTGTTTCTTGGATACAAATTATTTTAGCCTGTAAATTTCTAATCTCTGTGAAGACCTGTGCACGTTTTAATTGCATGCCCATACCTCTAACATTCCACGACAAAAAGGTGCAGTGGTTAGCCATGTTTACCCATTTTTAACCATTCTTTTAACCAGGAAGCCTCATTTTCTATGTCTCCTCTTTTCCTTAGTGACCATACTCTCATTTCCCCCCCATTCATTCATTCACCCTTCTTTGACGCCAACAATTTTAGGGCATTACCAACATATCGCATCTGCTCTTATATAGGTAATTTGTTTTGTTTCAGCCCTTCTACTCCTCAACCCTCCCCCCAACCTTTCTGGATAGGAATAGCAAAGGGATACAATTGCACTTCTCACAAAAAAAGGGAAAGAGAAATAAAGAAGGGGGAACAAGAAGAGAGAAAGAAAAAAATCCCCAAACCCCCCTCCCCCCCACCTTCCCCCCATCCATCCCTCCCTTCCCCCTCTACTGTGTTTTCCTGTGCTTACTTTTATCTCTATATATAGTTATGTGTGTGTTTGTAGTACATGTCATCATTCTCTTCTGTGTTCCTATTTTTCTTTGTGTCGTTAATCCAACTCTCTCTTCTAATACCTCCCCTGGTTCAATCATAAATAATGTGTTTCTTGATTTTATTAATCCTCCCTGTGTATTTATCCCCTTTTGCTACCATATCACCCACTCGTGGTTCATTTATTTCATAATTCCATTCTTATGAACCCTTGTTAATCCAAAAAAAACAAAAAGGGGGCGGAACTATTTTTAACATCAAAACCTTAAACATTATCTCCAACCATCCCCCAACAGGGGCACATCAAACCCCCACACTCACAAACCAAAAAAAAAAAAACTTTTTCTGTTTTTATTCCCCCCCCCCCCCCCCCCCCATTTAACTACATATATTTCTCCCTTCTTCCTCTCTTATTTTCCAGTACAATGTCCCAATCATTATCCTGGGATATCCTAAAGTATCTCACAGTTCCTTATTTCCCATTATTAGATGCAGGCTTGACTGTCCGAAACCATTCTCTGGCTTGCTCCGGTGTATTAAAATAGATAGTCTTTCTGCCTTCATCCACTCTCAACTGGGCTGGGTATGCCATAGAATACTCTATTCCTGCTTCTCTCAGTTTCCTTTTTATCTCAAAAAACATTGCTCGCTGCTTTTGTAATTCTAGAGAGAAGTCCGAGAATATTGACTCTTTACTGTTCTCGCAGTGAATATCTCCCTTTTGTCTCTACAATTCAAAAGTCGCGCCAGCAATGGTCACCCAGGAAACCCAGGTTTTGGTAGTGCTGCGGGGACCCTGTGTGCCCGCTCCACAGCAAATGCTGTTGATACTTCCATATCTGGGAATATATTTTTCAGCCCTTTCTCAATAAAATCCCCTGGGTTAAACCTCTCCATTTTCTCTGGTAGACCTATTATTCTTAAATTATTGTATTGCATGCAATTTTCGAAATCATCTGTTTTCTGCTGCCATGTAACAATCTGCTTCTCTATTGTTAACATCCTTCTGGGCATATGGGTTACTGTATCTACCAATAAGGATATCCTGTCTCTGATACTTTACATATGCTGCCAGATCAGTCCTATATTCATTTTTATCTCATCCATTTTACCTGTGAGGCCCGCATTGCTTGCTTGGATGGCTGCCATAAGTTGCATGTTCATCTGCTCCATTGTCAGTTTAGATGTTTTTTCTGGCTTCTCAGGCTGAGGATGAAGTGTGCTGGGATTCTGACTGTCGAACACCGATGGTCCGTCCATCCTTGCATACTTTCTGAGGTGGTCTGCTGCCAATTGTTTTCTACTAATCTCGCTGCCGGGCTCGTTAGTTTTTCGTTCGCCGCCGGGCTCATTCATTTTTCGTTCGCCGCAGGGCTCGTTCATTTTTCGGGTTGCGTGTTTACGGGTCTCGGTAGTAGTAGTTAATCAGGATACTGATGGAGACTCAGGCTGAACTCGGAACTCCCACTAATCACATCCGATCGTGTCAGCGGAAGTCATGCCCTATGAGTTATAAGGGGAATTTCAAGAAACATCAAGAAGATGAGAACTCATGGCTCAAGACATACTGCGAAGGATATCACCCACTGGGCCATCAAATACTTGAGTGCTTTATCAGCCTTACATATGGGGGACATGGACTTATGTAATGGACAGAGATGACGCCATTAGTTGCTGTTTACCTATGATGCTTAGGCTTGGTTTTTATCTTGATCTGTAGAGTATATATAAACTTATACCAGTGGTCTCTAAACCGAAAGGCCAATTGCTTACCTTTATCTGGCCCTCGGGGGAACTATTCCTCCCACTAACACCAGCAATGAGGCACTATTCCTCCCACTGACACCAACGATAGGGCACCATTCCTCCCAATGACACCATTCAAGGGACACCATTCCTCCAATACCGGTGCATACCTCCCAACTTTCTGAGATGTGAGCAAGGGACACCTATTAGAAAAAGCATGTAGGCATAGGACACACCCACTGCCACGCCCCTTAAAGAAGAATTATACCAAAAAAAAAAAAAGATTAGTTAAACCCACAAGTGATTTTTTTACAGCTATTATTCCTTTATACTGGCTTTACAAATTTGCAAATGCAGTAATTTAGAAATTGGATGAAAAATTTAGCACTGGAAAAATTCTTTTTGAAAGATAAGTAGTGCATTTTATATACAACTCTATAGATCAGACCAAAATGAGGGACAAATGAGGAAGAAATCAGGGACAGTTGGGAGCTATGCCATTGACAGGGCACTATTACCACTCCTACTGACCAGAGGTGCTATGTATTTTTTCCTTTTTAATCCCACTGAGCACAAAGTCAGAGGCATTGTTTACTCCCCCTAATGCTGGGCATTTAATACTCCTGGAGGACCGCAGTCCTGACCCCCTAATGTCTGAAGGACAAACATCTGATCCTTTGTTTAGAAAGTTTGAAGACCCCTGACTTATACAATCTAAGGGTGTTTGGCAATCTTTTGGCTTGCAGGCTGACCCTGGCACATGTGTGTGCAGTATGTGTCTAATAAATGCTTATCTAATTTGGACCTACTCACAGGCGTTGCTGCATCTGGTTTCCCTACTGAACCCCTAAGTAAAGTGGGAGGCCCCTGAGAACCCCTAATCATCACTAAGCCATTGAGCTGCCCTTGAGGGGTTTTTACTCTTCTCTATACACGGAGGTGGACAAGGCAAAAACATGTTGTTAAAGTCATACCTTTTTAGTGGCTAAGAATTTAAAAAATACAAGATTTTAGAGCAGACCTTACTTTTCATGTGTGCACAAATGGCTCTGCCTGGCCTTCAGTACCCGGCAGAGACCTTCAGCATACTGTATCTATGCATGCAGGTCCCTACTGTGCATGCATAAAAACAATGCCATTAGGAATGTAAAGTACTTTATATTTGGTGTGCACATATTCAATAATGAGTTCACCCACCCTTTGCAGCTATAACATCTTCAACTTTTCTTTGAAGGCTGTCCACAAGGTTTAGGAGTGTGTCTATGGGAATGTTTGACCATTCTTCCAGAAGCACATGTGTGAGGTTAGGCACTGATATATTAATACCGTACTGGTGACCCCACAATAGGGATAAAACTTTTTGCGGAAGGGAGTTTAACAAGACTCGTGGCCACTCATTAAAATTAGAAGAAAATAAGTTTAATCTTAAACTATATAGTGGGTTCTTTACTGTAAGAGGTAGGGATGTGGAATTCCCTTCCACAGGTGGTGGTCTCAGCGGGGGAGCATCAGTAGTTTCAAAAAAATATTAGATAAGCACCTGAACGACCACATACAGGGATATACAATGTAATACTGACATATAACCACACACATAGGTTGGACTTGATGGACTTGTGTCTTTTTTCAACCTCACTTACTATGTAACTATATAACTATGTTGGAAGAGAAGGCCTGGCTCGCAGTCTCCACTATAATTCATCCCAAAAGGGTTTTTTCTATTGGGTTCATGTCCGTGTCTTTATGGACCTTGCACTGGTCCAAATCATTTGGTGGAGGGGGGATTATGGTGTGGCCTTGTGTTTCGGGAGTTTGGCTTGGCCCCTTAGTTCCAGTGAAGGGAACTCTTAAGGCGTTAGCATACCAAGACATTTTGTACAATTTCATGCTCCCAACTTTGTGGGAACAGTTTGGGGATGGCCCTTTCCTGTTCCAACATGACTGTGCACCAGTGCACAAACAAGGTCCATAAAGACATGGATGAGAGAGTTTTGGGTGGAGGAACTTGACTGGCCTTCCCAGAGTCCTGACCTCAACCTGATAGAACACCTTTGGGATGAATTAGAGTGGAGCCTGTGAGCCAGGCCTCCTTGCCCACATCATTGCCTGATCTCACAAATGCGCTTTTTGGAAGAATGGGTAAACATTCCCATAGACACACTCCTAAACCTTGTGGACAGCCTTCCCAGAAGAGTTCAAGCTCTTATAGCTGCTAATATTGAACCCTACGGACTAAGAAAATAATAAAAGAGTATGTGACTTTAGATGAGGCAGGCTCAAACACAAAGTAAAAGTAAAGATTTTTTTATTGCACGTAAATGTCAAATTGCGTAACGTTGTATATGACAAATAGTTACTCAATGCATATGCAGACATACATATAGCATACATATAAACAGGATGTAAAACATGATTACCATAACAGGGGAACAATTGTACATGTTTTATAAGTATGATAAAAATAGACCTAGTAATATACAGTTAAATTCATAAGATGTTGATGGAAATGTGAGCGGTTACATCCTCAAAAGCTTGATGCGTTCCGTCAGTAAGCTGACTCATCAGGAGCGGATGCTGAATATCTGTAAGTAATGGCAGATGTTCTTAATCAAAAAAAGCCCATGATATGGAAAGTATTATATGTAAAGAGGACTAAGACTGGGATGCCATTAAAGGTCACGTGCTTGTAAAGGCAGGTGTCGCAATACTTTTGACAACATAGTATAACATATAAAGTGCAGCATAAAAAAATACATAAAACTGTGCGATTCAATAAAGATTCAATAAAGATCATAAATACGTTCTACTAATGTGCTCTTGTTGATCAAACGTTGTGTTCTTGCTGTTCATAAATGTGCGTATATATATTCATTTAGTCTCACAATATAATCATAATTGTATACCATGCATGAAAGTCCCAAATAAAAGTGCTCCAGTGCAAAATATCCTGGATCTGTGTATTTAATTCATCAAATGACATTTCCGTGAAAGCTATCGCCAACAACACCACCGGCTCATCTCCACAATTTGACCTATAAAAAAAAAAATGTAATGGAGGGCCTTGCCCTTAAGACTCCTTTCACACTAGGGTGGTTTTCAGGAGCTTTAGCCTCTGCTAAGCACCTGAAAACCGTCTCCCATTCATTCAAGTGTGATTTTTCACACTCGAGCGGTGCACTTGTGGGACGTTCCCGAAAAGTCCTGCAAGCAGCATCTTTGGGGCAGTTTGGGAGAGCTGTATTTAGCACTCCCAAATTTCCCTGCTCATTGGAATAAAAAGAGCTTCAGAAGTGGCACAACACGAGAGTTTTTAACCCCTTCTTTGGGGTTAAAAACACCCCGCTAGCGGCCAAAAAGTGCCGCTTAAACAGCACTAAAGTGCCGCTAAAACGAGCAGTGATTTAGCGCTAATGTGGCCACAGCCCCAGTGTGAAAGGGGTCTTAATTCAGGCTACATCTTGATTCTCTCCAGATGTATGTAGCGCCGGCTCCTGAAGAGCATGCGCTTTGTGTTTTTGAAATGTAATATTTAATTTGAACCACAGTTTGGTTTGGGTTTGATTACTCCAAATCTTGACCTCAGCATCAGTCTGACTAGACAAGATGTTCTGCCTGGCCATGGGGGGCACTGTCACTTCTGGCAGGCATGGTAACACAGTCTGATTGGGTGCTTTAAGGTTACTTTCTATCAGAGTCAGCCCTGTGGGAGTGTCACTCTGGGAGAGGGTACTTAAGATGCGGACGTCACGTGTTTCAGGGTTTTCGGTCCAGAAGTATGTTCTGACTACATGGTCCTGGTCCTCCTGACCAGCCTCCAGGATGCCTATGGCCTGGGATGCGGATCCACCCAACTTTACGTCTCTGGGCTGGCTAGCCCGAGGCGAAGAAACTAAAGGAAGGATTCGGAGGTGGTCCGGTGCCGTCTCAGGTTGTGGAGAGGCCCATCAACTACGAAGTTATCCAGGGGAGGACTCTTCGGGAGAAGGCCACGCAAGGGTAGGCTTCTCAACAAGAGCCTGGTAAAGCTGAAGGACCTAAGTGATTCCAATCTTGTGCGGTATCACCGGACCGGCTGCAAGATACTGGTACCACATGAGTGTTCTACAAATATTCAAGTTTCCTTGTTTCTGTTCTATAACAAAGTCTGTGGCAGAGACTTATTCCTACATGTTCTATAACAAAGTCTGTGGCAGAGACTTATTCCTGACTCAAGCACCCTGTTGGCTGCTAGGCCTGGTGAGAGAAGGACTATACAATTAGGGTGAAGATCCAGCTGTAAATGGCTATTCTCTGGATTTATTCAAAGTAAGAGAGTTCTCCTATACTGTCTTTGACATTAAGAGTACCTGGACTTTTCACCTAAACCCTCTGATCCTATATTGAGAGACTGTTTGTTAAATAAGTTTTTGCAAATAAAAAGCCGATCTGTCATCAGTCTCTATAGCTCTTGGGCCATCTACCACGGGAAACCCCTAGACGTAAATCGAGGTGAAGAAGGTAACGGTAAGCCCACAACTTACTCTTACTGTCTCTTACACCAATCAGCTCCTCCTTGGTCAAAATCACTCTTAAGAAATATTAAAGACCATCATTGTGTAACATTTGTAATCTTCATAAACTTTATTGGTCCCAGAAAACTTAAAGCCCATGGAAATAATCTCACACAGTTATCCCGTGCACAGGGCCGGTGCTAGACTATTTTGCACCCTAGGCAAGCCAGCTACTTGCACCCCCCGTTCCAAAAAATAAATAAACCTGTACACACTGCCCCCCTTCCTACACATAATGCCCCTCCCTTTAACCCTACACTCCCCTTCCTGTATATACTATTCCCTTTGCTGCACACACTGGCGCCCTATTTCCCCTGCACATACTGCCTCCATTTAACTATACACCCCCCTTCCTGCACACACTACCCCTCTTCCTGCACACACTGTGCCCTTTACCCTACACCACCCTTCCTGCACACACTGCCCACCTTTATCGCTACACCCCCTTCCTGCACACACTGCTCCCCTTCCTGTACATATTGTACACTTTAGCCCTACACTTCCCTTTCCTGTACACACTGCCCCCCTTCTTGCACATACTGCCTGCTTTTAATGCTACACCCCCTTCCTGCACACACTGCCCCTTCTAGGTGGTAGTGTGCCCTAGGCGGCTGCCTAGTTTTCCTAGTGGCCTTGCCTGTGCATATGAAGTAATAGCTGCCTTAAAACGTCATTGGCCCCAAAAGAGGTAACCTCAGCATCACATCCATAATAGTTACCTGCAAAATTCCTGTTTTTAGGTATTGTATAGCTCCCAACTGTAACTGATTTTAAGAGACAGAACAAAGTCCCCTCTTTTCTCCTCATTTGTCCCTAATTTTGGTCTGATCTATATAGTTGTATATAAAATGCACTTTTTAACTATCAAAAAGTGTTTTCCAGTTCTAAATCTTTTAACCAATTTCTAAATTGCTGCATTTGGAAATTCCAAAAGTAAGTATAAGGTAATAGAATGGTAGAAAAGCACTTGTGGGTTTAAGCATTTTTTTTTCAGTTCTCCTTTAAGGGGGCATGGCGGGGTGTGTGTCTGATGCCTACAAACTTTTGCTAATAGGTGTCCCTCATTCCCATCTCAGGAAGTTGGGAGGTATGGGTATTGCATGATGACATTATGTAGCTTCGCCCCCTAGGGCAGCTGAGGGTGGTGGTAAAACCGCCCTATGAGGACCCTCACCCCGTACCAGAGGGTTTTTAATTACCGGCTGGCCAGAGCCAGAAGAGTGGTTGAAAATGCCTTTGGCATAATGGTTAGCCGGTTCCGCCTATTCCTTACTGCAATAAATATGGCTGAATATAAACTAAACCACATTATTCTTTCCTGTTGCATTTTGCACAACTTTTTATGAAAAAATGCAGCCAACTCTGAGGCCTCAGTTGCGACTGAGGCCGGCTCACCGGCAGGGCTGGACTGGGACAAAAATTTGGCCCTGGACTTCATCCAGACCGGCCCACTTTAAAACACACACAAAAACAGTATATAAACTATACACAATTGCGCAAAAAAAATAAGTGGTCAAGTGGTAACCAGTGGTCAGCCATTAATGCATCAGTGACCAGCGGCAGTACATTCATTCATCATCAGTGATCATGACCAGCAGTGATAGTACATTAATTCATCAGTGACCATGACCAGTGGCCGCAAATTCATTCATCAGTGACCGTGACCAGTGGCAGTAAATAATCAATTAATGTGACCAGGGGCATTAAATTATTAATCAGTTACCATGGCAGTGGCATTAACCACTTGCTTACTGGGCACTTAAACACCCTTCCTGCCCAGACCAATTTTCAGCTTTCGGTGCTCTCACACTTTGAATGACAATTACTCAGTCATGCAACACTGTACTCAAATGAATTTTTTGTCCTTTTTTTTCCCACAAATAGAGCTTTCTTTTGGTGGTTTGTGTACTGGTGGCCTATCTCACTTCTTGTGACCCGAACAAGTCAGGAAAGTACAAATACCCCCCAAATGACCCCTTTTTGGAAAGTAGACATTCCAAGGTATTTAGTGAGAGGCATGGTGAGCTTTTTGATGTTGTCATTTTTTTTCCCACAATTCTTTGCAAAATTAAGATTTTTCCTTTTTTTTTTTCTCCACAAAATTGTCATTGTAATAGGTTATTTCTCTCACATGGCATGTGAATACCACAAATGACACCCCCAAAAAAATTCTGCTACTCCTCCTGAGTATTACGATACCACATGTGTGGGACTTTTTCACAGCCTGGCCACATAGAGAGGCCCAACATGCAGGGAGCGCCATCATGTGTTCTAGGAACATAAATTACACATCTAACTTGTTGACTACTTATTACACTTTTGAAGTACCAGGACAATGACACGTGACACTGATGACAGATGGCACTGATACGTGGCAATGATGACACTTATACGTGGCACTGATGACACGTGGCACTGATGACAGATGGCACTAATACGTGGCACTAATACGTGCCACAGATGACAGATGGCACTAATACGTGGCACCGATGACGCGTGACACTGATGACAGATGCACTGATAAGTGGCATTGATGACACGTGACACTGACAACAGATGGCACGTGACACTGACAGGTGGCACTGATGACAAATGGGACTGATACGTGGCACTGATGACAGATGGCACTAATACGTGGCACTGATGACAGATGGCACTATGTGGCACTAATGACACGTGGCACTGATGACAGATGGCACTTATACGTGGCACTAATGACAGATGGCACTGGGGACAAATGGCACTGACAACAGGTGGCACTGGGGACAGATAGCACTAACAGGTGGCACTGGGGGCAGGTGGCACTGGGGGCAGGTAGCACTGGGGTGGATGGCACTGGGGCAGGATGGCACTGGGGCAGGATGGCACTGGGGCAGGATGGCACTGGGGCAGGATAGCACTGGGGCAGGATTGCACTGGGGAAGGATGGCACTTTTTTTTTTTACACTGATGGCCGCTGCAGCCGTTCATCTCTCCCCTCTCACACTCTGTCTGTGTGAGGAGGTAGAGCGGCGCTGAGAGATGATCTCATATGTTTACATATGAGATCATCTCCCATTGAACACGCCGATCGCGCTTTAAACGGCCGCTGTGATTGGCCGTTTACAGCGATCTGTGTTTGCCTGTCCCCGGGGGACACGGCGAACACAGAACTTCCGCGATGCGCGTCCGTGGCGGCGCGCATTGCGGAAGTAAACAACAGGACGTCCAGGGATGGCCACCCGGACGAAAGCGCCTGCTCTACGGCCGTCATTCGGCTATAGGGCGGGCGCGAGGTGGTTATATTATTCATCAATTACCGTGACCAGTGGCATTAAAATTATTCATCAATTACCGTGGACAGTGGCATTAAATTATTCATCAATTACCGTGACCAGTGACAATAAATTATGAATTAATTACCGGGGACAGTGACATTAAATTATTAATCAATTACCGTGACCAGTTACAATAAATTATGAATTAATTACCGTGGACAGTGACATTAAATTAATAATCAATTACCATGGACAGTGGCAGTACATTTACCCCTACCCCCTCCCCCCACCATGCTGCATATTACAGATATCACAGACACTGACAATAGCAGCCTGCATCCAGTATAGCATTCGATTAGCTTATTTAGTCCTTACTTGTTACTTGAATGACACTGGTGAGGTGATGGACTTTTCTTTGTCCCTGACCCTGTCTGTGCTGCTGTCTGGAGTCCTGGACTTGCTCCAAACAATGTTCTGGTCCCTCCTCGGCGGCGCTTTCTCCTCTTGAACGCAGTCCCAGGCCAGGCAGCTAAGCCTGGGAAGCAGCTGCTACGCTCCGACTCCTCCCACGTCCCCTCCGGCCCTGAGTGACGTCACGGCGCTGGGACATGGAGGCTGCCAGCAATGTTAAGGGGAGTGAGTGGCAGCATCACGAGGGGAGGGGGTGGTACTTGTGTGGCGGCCCAGGTGCTGGAGCGGAGCCGCGGCCGCGGCCGGCGTAACACAAACTACTACAGAAATGGAGAGTCCAGCCACGGCAGACAGTAGTGTACTGAGTCAGACACACTGTCTGACAACCGGCCCAGCGGCCCACTGAGCCAATCGGCCCACCGGGAATCTCCCGGTAGTCCCGATGGCCAGTACAGGCCTGCTCACCGGACATGAGCATGATGGCACCTCAAAGCTGGCCGTCCTGGCTGGTCCCCCCAAAGCGCCCAGCGAAGTAAGGCAAAGCTATGTGGAGTACTTTGTGGGTAGGGGGGAAATTGATATGCCAGATACTGTTTAAAAACTATGGAAAATAAATTTGTTGTTAAAAACTGAACTCGTATTTCATTTGATTTACTGCTAGTTTTTCTTTTATCTGTCTCTTAGCTTCTCCAATGGCCTTTTTTTTTGGCATTTTCTTTAATAGTGCAAACTTAACTTATTTGATACATGAGGTGACGATCTCTTCTTCAGCTAACTATTATGTTGTGCTATGGGTCTGCTACACACACACACAATGTTTTTGTTGTTAATGTATGTAATGCATTAATGATAAAAATAATCATCATATTCAACTCCATGAATTAATTGCTTGGAGTCCCTAAAATGGCTTTATTGGGGCAAATTTTAGAGCACTGTGGGGGTTATTTACTAAAGGCAAATCCACTTTGCACTACAAGTGCACTGAAACTGCACTGAAAGTGCACTTGTAGTGCAAAGTGGATTTGCCTTTAGTAAATAACCCCCATTGTCACTGTACATCAACTTACCCCAAAAACTGGTATTGAGCATTGAAAGAAGAAAAGTGCAAAAAAGAACCCCTCACTAAGACTGAAATACAATAAAATAATTATAAATTGAGCTGCTCCCCTCAGAGTGCAATTGGCTGACTCTGTGAAATGTGGGTTGTATGTGATAAGGGGGAGCTAATATAGAGACAAAACACAATTGGTGGAATTGTGACAATTACAGTGCAAATTAGAATAATATATATATATGTATATATATATATATATATATATATATATATATATATATATATATATATATATATATATATATATATATATGACATTAAACTCAATACAAAAATGCAAATAATATAAGTGAAAACAAGAGTCCAGTGTGAAGCGGCAATAATATCTTATAGCAAAATTAATCAAGTGCAAAAAAAAGGGACAAATGATCAAATAGGTGAAATAGCAAGGATGTCCATATCACTTAAACAAGTAGAATCTGTACATCATCAACAATGAAAACGATAATAGAGAGCAAACAGACACCCGGTGAATAATGGTAAGTAGCCTACTTACCAAATCACCATGACCCCTTTATTTAAAAAGACAGGTGAGGTGGAACTTTGGCAGATTTAAGGAACTGTCAACCTATGCTGGCGAGATCCAATGGGGTATGCCTGGGAGATCACTCCAATCCACAGTTGCTCAAAAAAGATAAAGAGAGCAGGGCCATTGTGTAACGTTTTACTAAAAGTACACTTATAAAACAAATAGCCAAATAGCCTCTTACTTTAAAAAGTGCCTTGCTTCGGCACTGGAGGGAGATTGCATGTAGAACCAAGTGGATGGTGAAACAGTCGTACCGCTCCCGCTGTTGGTAGTTGGCGTGCGTTCCACCGCTTGGGACTGTTGAAACCAGAAGTGCAGGGAACGTGACCGGGATGCGCCTTGACATATGTTTCGCTGTGATGACGTTGTCAGGGAGCATCCCGTTCACATGTTTTTATTTGGCTAGAAAGGATGTGATTGGCTGAGGCTAGACTAATAACTACTAGCGGCCTCTGGTGAAATGGTCTAGTGGGCTAAATTAATAACTTTGCCACGAGTAGTCTTTTTATGAGGTGGTAAGTAAGACCTTGGACAGAGGGGTGGCGGTGGACGTGGTATACTTGGATTTTGCAAAAGCGTTCGATACAGTTCTGTGCACACGGCTCATGTGTAAGGTAAAGTCTACAGGTTTGGAAATATCAGTTTGTAAATGGATAGAAAACTGGCTAAAAGACAGAATTCAGAGAGTAGTGGTTAATGATTCTTACTCTGAATGGTCTAAGATTATCAGTGGTGTACCCCAAGGTTTAGTGCTGGGACCCTTACTTTTTAATATCTTTATAAATGATATTGGGTCTAGGATCAAAAATAACATTTCCGTCTTTGCACATGACACCAAGCTATGCAGTGGAATAATGTCCTTACAGGATGTCTCCAATTTACAAGCTGACCTCAATGCTCTGTCTAATTGGGCGACTATGTGGCAGATGAGGTTTAATGTTGAGAAATGTAAAGTTATGCACTTGGGGGCTAAGAATATGCATGCTTCATACATGCTAGGGGGAGTACAACTGGGGGAATCCATAGTGGAGAAGGATCTGGGGGTTTTGGTAGATCATAAGCTCAATAATAGCATGCAATGCCAAGCTGCGGTTTCCAAAGCGAGCAAAGTCCTTTCCTGTATTAAGAGAGGTATGTACTCCAGAGAGAGAGATATCATTTTGCCCCTGTTCAAATCACTAGTAAGACCTCACCTGGAATATGCCGTTCAGTTTTGGGCACCAGTTCTCAAAAAATATATCAGGGAACTGGAGAAAGTGCAGAGAAGGGCAACCAAACTGACAAGAGGCATGGAGGAGCTCAGCTATGAGGAAAGATTAGAGGAACTTAATTTATTCACTCTTGATAAGAGGAGATTAAGGGGGGATATGATCAACATGTACAAATATATAAAGGGTCCATATAGTGAACTTGGTGTCGAGTTATTCACTTTACAGTCAACAAAGAGGACAAGGTCTAGAGGAAAAGAGATTTCATCTCCAAATACAGAAAGGTTTCTTCACAGTAAGAGCTGTGAAAATGTGGAATAGACTCCCTGCAGAGGTGGTTCTGGCCAGCTCAGTGGATTGCTTTAAGAAGGGCCTGGATTTTTTTATTAAGTGTACATAATATAACTGGGTACTAACATTTATAGGTAAAGTTGACCTGGGGAAAATCCGATTGCCTCTCGGGGGATCAGGAAGGAATTTTTTCCCCTGCTTTAGCAAATTGGATCATGCTCTGCTGGGGTTTTTTGCCTTCCTCTGGATCAACTGTGGATATAGAATTGGGGTATATGGGATTGTATGATATTATTATTATTATTTTTTTGTGGTTGAACTGGATGGACTTGTGTCTTTTTCAACCTGACTAACTATGTAACTATGTAGACAGGTAATCGCCGTTCACAATCCACCCAGTTGACGACAGTACACATATTTAGTTTAAATGATTTAAATGATGATCCAATGTTTTTTTACCTTGTCTATCCCAAAAAGAGTTTCTAGGGTGGGGTCGCTATTATGAAATAGTCTAAAATGGTTAGAAAGACTATGTTTTGTGAAACCATTTTTGATATTGGTTAGGTGCTCATTAATTCTGATACATAATTTGCGTGTAGTTTTGCCTACATACTTTTTAGGGCACGGGCATTGTATGACATACGTGACATTTTGCGAATTGCACGCAATTAATGATTTGATTTTAAACTTGTGATTGGTTACTATGGATTGAAAACTGTTAATTTTCCTTTTGGTCCTCTTTGTAGTTTTACACGCTTTGCACCTGGTGCAAAAATGGAAACCTTCCCTATTGAGATGATTTTAGGGGGCTCTGGTATATTAGGTGCAATTTTGTTTCATAGGCCTGGAGCTCTCTTATAGATAAATTGTGGTTTTGTGGGTAATACCTGTTTTAAGTCTTTATCTTTCAAAAGGATTGACTAGAGCTTTTTTTAAAAAAATTCTTCCCTATTCTTCCCTACCTCCCTAAAGCCAGTCAAGAAAGCTAGATAAGCTGGTGTTTTAGGTTTTGTCATTAAGAGGTTTTCTCTGTTCATATTAAGAACCTGTGTTTGACATTTCTGTAGTGCCTGTAGTTAATAGCCTTTCTCTACAAATCTGTCTGTGAGGATGGAGGATTGAAATTTGTAGTCCTCTACCTTATCGCAATTCCTCTTAATCCTCATATACTGGCCCTTGGTGATTGCTATCAGCCATTTGGGGTGGTGACAACTTTGGACTGGAACGTAACCGTTCCTGTCGGTTTCTTTGAAGAACGTGTGTGTGTGGACACTCTGTTCTCAGTTATGGTTAGCACTAGATCTAGATAGTTAATGGACGTAGTGTCCCATGTGGCTGTGAACTTCAGTCCATAGCTATTGTTATTTATCATTTCCAGGAACTTTGTTAAAGTAGTTCTCCACGAAACGTACCTCGACGTGGTTCCTCGATGAACCGTACGTTGAGGTGCATCCCAGTCCCTGCACTTCCGGTTTCTACAGGTGGGGGAAAGCACGCCGACTACCACCGCACCTCGCGAGCGCTACGGCTGTTTCACCATCAACCCAGTTCTACATGCAATCTCCCCCCAGTGCTGAGGCAAGGCACTTTTTAAAATAAGAGGCCATTTGGCTATTTGTTTTATACGTGTACTTTTAATAAAACGTTATTACGTAATGGCCCTGCTCTATCTTTTTTGAGCAACTGTGGATTGGAGTGATCTCCCAGGCATACCTCATTGGATCTTGCCAGCATAGGTTGACAGTTCCTTAAATCTGTCAAAGTGCCACCTGACCTGTCTTTTTAAATAAAGGGGACATGATGATTTGGTAAGTAGGCTACTGACCATTATTCACCGGGTGTCGGTTTGCTTCTGCCTGAAAACATTACGTTCAGGTGTAAATGGGGCCTAATTCACGATTGCACACCATTATTTCGCTGATTAGGATTTGTGCACTTGCACTGTTGAAGTGAGATTCTTCTTCTACAACATCTACATCACCTAAAAAAACAAAAACACCATGTATTATAAATATGCAGGCATATATCTATTACCTGAAGCTGTGGTCTCCACGTCTTCATGGTGTGTGAGGAGTTCCATTTCTTCAGGAGGTGCAGGGTTCCTGGTGTCCTCAGATGTCCCGATTCTTTTCTCCCCTATGCAAATACAAAAAAGGGATACTTAGCACACAGATGTTTGAGGCAAGAAATTGTAATATGAAACATTGCTTGTAAGTGTTGTCCAATTGTCTGTTTTGGCAGCGTTCCAAGCTGAAGACATGATTTTTTCCCTTTCCAAAGCTGGAATACTTACCTTTTTTGTTAAAGTTTCACACATGGAGAGACCCCTAGTATTCCCTGGAGCACCTGCAAGGGACACCATAAAAAGGTTGTTCTGGTGTCCCACACTAGTTCTCCTACATCCAGATGTGTAAACAGCTGCTGAGTGTCCTCTCCTTACACTGAATCAAGTTTGCATTTCATTATAGTGACAAACACATCTAGACAACAATGTACTAAACCTATTTTCATACAAGTAGGCATGAACAAATGTAGTTAACCTGCATCTGACAAAAACGTTGTATTAGTGGTCGAACGATATTTAATATGAACGATTACTGTGTCCACGAACCTCAAACTTCCCATTTTAAACTGTACAACGGTAAAGAAAAGCACATGGTGTCAGGAAATGCATGAACGTGCAGCAGGAACTGCACTCCGCGCATGAGCGTGAGCCTTTGCGCACTCCTGCGCGCACACCTGCATCTGCGCGCACACATGCGCGTGCACTTGCATGCACACATGCGTGCACACGTGCGCCTGTCACCAATGTTGGCGCCAAGGGGGCTATTTAAAGTGAATACACCAAAGACTCCTTGCTGTTTGGTCTGCAGCTTCTGTGTGTCCTGAAACCTGTTATCCGTGCTGACCTCTGATCCTTGACCCGGCTTGCTCTTACTAACCCTGTCTGCTTGATACCCCGACTCCGGCTTGTTTCTTGGACTTCTCTTCTGCCTGCTGCTCTGCCTGATCCACCAGAATGTTACTGACCCGGCCTGCCTGACTCTGCATCTACTCCTCCAGCCTGCTGCGACTCTGCTATGCAAATCACACCTGTTCCTGTTCCATCTGCGATCCAGTCCACCACGGTTCTGGTCTACCGGTCTGCCTGCTGCACCTCCAGCCACGAGCATCCAGCCATACCAATACTGGACTGATCCTAGGCACTCCTGCATCACCGTGCTTCTGTGGCTGCTATTCCAACCTCAGGAGCTCACAAGCTGGTGCGGCAAGAGAGGCTCTCCTTTACACGTCAGGCTCACGATCCAGGTACGTGACACATGGAGCAGCACGAAAGTAATAATAATAATAATAATAATAGGGACACACAACAAATACTTACTTTTTAGAAGCAGTTTCCTGATCCTTCTGTACTGATCGTGCTCCCTCAATTACAGGTCTGACCAGCGTTTCCTCAATTGCCCCTTGGATCGTTGTACCCATAAATTCCTGTGCAGACTTTTCACAACTTTAGTCATGATCTTAGTCTTTCTCACATTTGGGTTTGAGTAAGGTCCATACTTCCCATCATAGTCGGCTCTCTTCAAGATGTCCATCATTTTCACCATCTCTACAAAGGACATATTTGAGGCCTTATATCTCCTGCTGGATCTGGAACTGCCTTTCTCCAGGCTTTCCGCCTCGTTGCTGCTCTCTGCATGCACCTGCTCTGTCTCCGACATGTGCTCTCCCACTGCGCCAAAAGAGAAGGGGCGGGGAATACACTAGAAAGAAGGTCAGGGCCGAAGTTTCATGCATGTGCAGTGTATATAAAGCATAACACGTGTGCGTCGTACGTACGATCTGTGAGTGGAGGACAGAGTAGCGAGCCAAACAGCGAGTGGAGGACGAAGTCAAACAGGGAGCTGCAATATCTCTGGCAAGTCAAAAATAGTGGCTACTCTAACTAGCTAAAGAGGAAGGTAGCGCTGGAGAAACTGTTGGAATTGGTGAAGCCAGTGACTGCCGCGGCAGACATCACCTATTTGAAGGCCAAAATTGGTGGCCTGAGGAGCATATATAATAGGGAGTGCAAAAAGGTCCAGGATTCCATGAGACCAGGAGCAGCGGCAGATGACGTATATGTCCCCAGGCTCTGGTGCTACAACAGACTGCATTTTTTGTCAGACCAGGGTGAACCCAGGCCATTGCACTCAACCCTTCCTTCCACTCTTCCTTCCACATCAAATAAGGCTTCAGATATCCAACCTGGGCCTTCCACCCAGGAAGATGTGGAGGAGCCCAGCATGAGCCAGGTATAGCATTGTTCAACATATTTTTTGGACAAAAATTTAATGATGTTAACTAGATGCTATTATTGATCACTAATTTCTGATGCAGCAAAATGATTTACATATCAATAGACAATAGTAGCCAAAAATGATTGGTACAAGAATGAAAAATGCTGGGGTCAGAATGATAGTCTTTTCTATTTGTTAACATTCAATTTGCAACAGTCATGAGCTCAAAATTGTGTGTGATTAATGACCAAAAACCTAAAACTATGTACCATTTTCATACAGAGGAAAGTCTCAGCCAGGAGGAGGCCGTGGAAAGCAGCTGGACCGAATCCCAGGTTCCTCCCCTCTATCTTCCAACCAAAAGGACCAGGAAGGCGAGGAACCTGGAGGAGTCAGTGACTACTTTAATTCACCAGGCTACTGTGGTACTTACCACGACCCCTGGTGGACCCGAGTCGTATGGCTGTCTGACAGCCAGTAAACTGGAACGAATGGAGGAGAGTCAACGCCTCATCTGTAAGGAGATAATTCTTCAGGCCTTAAACAAGGGGATGAGGGGCTAACTCACAACTAAAAGCCACATGTGTGAGTTGGACCATACTCCTCCACCACCTCCAGCAACATCACCACAGTCACCCAACCTACCACAGCAGCCTGGAAGGAAGCATGGAAGCAAGTGTTGATAGTGATGGCCTGGATTTGGTGTGGTCTGGCAAAAGACGCAGGCTGTTGTAAGACCACAGGCTCGGGACATATATGTCATCTGCTGCTGCTCCTGATCTCTTGGAGTCCTGGACCGGATTGTGCTCCCTATTAAATGGACTCCTCAGGTTACCAATTTTGCCTGTCAAATAATTGATCTGCCCTGGGGTACAAAGGCTTCACCAGTTCCAACTGTTTCTCCAGCATTGCCTTCCCCTTTATTTTGTTAAGACCCCTATTCAATTTCTAATTTTTGTTTCAACAAATACTTGGCTATGTGTTTTACTTCAAAAAGGACAGTTTGTTTGTGAGTAGGCAGGTACATTTCAAAAATACAATGTCAAATTAACAAGGGTCACCAACATACTGTAGTTGTATCTCTTTGAGGTTAAAAAATACAAGATAATAATGGTGTTGTGGTAACTTGACACACAAAACCACAAAAAATATTAGGGAGATCACTATATATATATATATATATATATATATATATATATATATATATATATAAAAAGATTATTCTGGAGATCTAGAGAAAATAAAAAAACAAAAATATATTCTGGAGATCTTGAGAAAAAAATAAACATTTTGAGACTGCATTTACTCTGTCAATTGTTGGCTAACCGCATTCACCTAATTTAAATTGCCGAGGCGATTTTCTGTATTTTATTTTAAGGAGATTAACCGCTTCAGCTCCGGAAAGGATTTGCCCCCCTGCATGACCAGGCCATTTATACGGCACTGCATTATTTCAACTGACAATTGTGCAGTTGTGCGACGCTGTACCCATATAACAAAAATTCACACAAATAGAGCTTTCTTTTGGTGGTATTTGATCACCTCTGAGGTTTTTTATATCTTGCACTTTAAACAAAAAGAGACCAACAATTTTGAAAAATATATATATATTTTTTACTTTCTGTTATAAAACATATTCAATAATAAATTGTAAAAAAAAATTAATTTCTTCATCAATTTAGGCCAATTTGTATTCTGCTATAAGCATATATTGATTGGTTTGCGCCAAAAGTTATAGCATCTACAAACTATGGGATATTTTTATGGACTTTTTATTTATTTATTTATATATTTTATTAGTAATGGCAGCATTCAATGACTTATAGTGGGACTGTGACATTGTGGCGGACAAATCGGACACTACGTGACACTTTTGATACTTTTTTGGGGACCGGTGACACTAATACAGTGATCAGTGCTAAAGAAAATGCACTGTCACTGTACTTATGACACTGGCAGGGAAGAGGTTAACATCAGAAGCGATCAAAGGTTTAAATGTGTCCCTAGGAGTGCTTTCTGACTGTGTGAGGGATGTACTTTAACTGTGGGAAGACCAAGATTCGTGTTCCTGCTTAGCATAAACACAGGATTTTGGTCTTCCCTACTAACAGACCGCCGTTCTGCCTGTGTCGAGAATGATTGACGTGTCCTAGCGGACATCAGGTCCGCCGGACTTGCTGATTGGCTCCAATCACAGCGGGAGTGGGTGTCGCTGGTAGTGCACCGCAGGCCTGGAAGTGCAGAATCGTACCTGTACATGATTCTGTGCACAGGAGCTGCCACCCTGAAGTAAATGTACGTGGTGCGGTTGGCAAGGGGTTAAACAGTCAGATTGTAACATGTGTGGTTAGCCTTTGGTTCATTCATCCTGCCACTAGAGTAAGGCCCTTTCACACTGGCACAATCCACCAGCAGATCTGCCTGTTCAGGGAGGGTTCTGCCTGCTGATCCCTGTTGAGAAGGCAGATGACAGGTTTGTGTCTTCTCTGCTGATGCAGAGCAGACACAGACACAGCCTGCTGTTCTCTATGGGCTGTCAGATGGAAATGGACAACCTGTCGGTTGGGGAACAGATCCCCATTCTGTCTGTTTTTAGTGGACAGGATTTTATCAGATTCTGGTGGGTGTCAGCGGACACATGTTCGCCTGAAAAACTGACAGGTGAACTCGATTGGTCCATCTGCGTGAAAGGGG
The DNA here is from genome assembly GCF_037356315.1 of Lithobates pipiens. NCBI lineage: Eukaryota > Metazoa > Chordata > Amphibia > Anura > Ranidae > Lithobates > Lithobates pipiens. Next base: position 245,497,312 of record NW_027507785.1, read on the forward strand.
TCTCTCATGATACAGGGAAGGATAATGGCGCGCTCGCACTCCACTTCATCAATTCATAAATCTTTTTGTATTCTCCACAGGATAATACTCATATTGTAAATGAATGAGGGGAGGGGAGGATGAACACCATGTGACAGTCAGAACATGCAGCAGAAATGAAGGCGCCATGTGAATGGATGAGGGGAGGGTGAATGTGAATCATAATCTCCATTCCTCCAATCACAGAATGCCTTGCTTTCTGTGAAAAGAATAGAAAACTTTTTGTAAATGAACATGGCAGTGTGCAAGTGGCCTGCTATCCTCCACTGCATGCGCTCTATAAAAGGTGCCATTTCTTTAGCACCTTTAGTTCAGCACTCACTGACAGGGTGAACGAAACTACGATTTTCTTATAACGCAACAACATGCGCGCATGTGAGACCCTCATCATTAGAGGAGATTTCTTTTTATACAGCAATTTTCCTGGAGTTTTGTGCTTTAAGGCTGCTAATTGTTATGTGGCCTCCAGTCTGCACAATAAAATGTAAGAAATGGTATAGCTTTTCTATTTCTCCTCAGGATTTTAGTGCTACTTTGGTACAGTCTTTTTTATTTTATTTTAGCATCCTGTCAATAGTTCTTATACTGAGTTAGGTATGTTTGTTCTTTTGCAATAAAGATTTCGTATCCAATGGGTTTTTTTTTCTTTCTACTTTTTGTTTGCCGTGCCTTCCCGCGCCGACATTTGATTGCGCCTTTGAAGTCCCTGTATGTCTGGGTCTGGGTTTGGTTTTATGATGCTCATCAGCTGGCCGGCGCGGTCGGGCTAAGTAGAGTCTTGTGGAATCATTTGTATGTCTTGTATCCGGTAATGGCGACGTTTGTGAGCGAATTGGAGGCGGCTAAGAAGAGTCTGAGTGAAGCGCTGGGTGAAAACGTGAAGCAGTGAGTGACTTGTCTTGTTTTATTGCACGAGTACCGGGCGGCCTGCACATCCCCGGGCTGGAGTAGAGTGCTCCTACCGATGTGTTAGGGGAGAGCTCAGCGGCTCCCTAGTCATGCACTGTAATTAGATGTAAACTCCAACTGAACGACACTTACTCTGCTAAAGTTCAGTGTCCAATGCACATTTGCCTGTTTATATAAATAAAAACGTTTGTTTTCACTTAATTTCCATCATTTGCTGCACTCAGTGCTGCTGATCTCCTGCCACCTCTTTCCATCCACATCTGGTGTTCTCCACCAAAAGCTCTGATATTCCTCAGAATAAAACAGCAACTTGTAGTCTCCATCGCGAGCCCATGTGACTGAGTGACAACACGGGATGGCGACTGGCGCACAGCGTTGTCACCCTATAACAGGAAGTGCCTGAATGAGGACCCTCATGGCAGGATTCCCAGGTGTTGTTAGTGAAAGCTGCAGATCTATAGATATCAAAAATGACTTCTAACCTGACATTAAAGAGGAGGTCCGGCTAAAAATTATTATTTTTTTTTTTTCAAAGTCAGCAGCTACAAACACTGTAGCTGCTGACTTTTAATAAGCACACTGTCCAGGGTGCCCGTGATGTCGGCTGCCCGAGGCCTATTCGTCCATCGAATTGGGTCCCAGCGCCGCCATTCGAAGTAAGGGAAACGGGCAGTGGAGCCTTGTCACGTCGCTGGCCATTTCCTACTGCGCATGCGCGAGAAGACTGAAGATCACCGCAGTGTAGGAAGTGGCAGATTAGGACGATCTGCCCAGCAACAGCCATTTCTGGTAAGTAAAAAAAATTTTTTTTTCTATTATTTTTTTTATTAAAATTTTTTTCTTCACATTTTTAGGAGCATTTGAATGCAATTTTTAGGGTGGCCCTCTGCTTTAACCACTTGCCATACCCATTACTGTGCATTTACTGCGACAGCTGCAGGCTCAGAGATGTACTGGTTTGTTGCTGAGTAGAGATGAGCTCAGGCGTGTTCGCATGCTCCACATGCAGAGACCGCCAGGAAGTCGGTGCATCGCTAATCATAGGCAGTGAGACATTGCCCGATCTCTGCAGCCGTACATCGACATCGGGGCAATGTCTCACTGCCTGTGATTAGCGCTGCGTCGACTTCCTGGCGGTCTCTGCATGTGGAGAATGTGAACATGCCTGAGCTCATTCTTATTGCCGAGCACAGACATCCCAACCTGGAAAATCCATCTCAGGGAGGTGGCGCTTTGCGCCCACAAACTCCCCCCCCCCCCGCGGCAAAATAATATTTAAAACATTTTCTCTATATATTTTTTTGGAGAAGGGGGTGGGTGGCAGTGGATGGTGTCAGTAGTTTTTTTTTTTTTATTTGTTTTTCTTTTCCTTTCTTTTTTTCACAATGCTTTTTTTTTTTTTTTTACACTTTTTCATTTTATAAAAAATATATATATATATATATATATATATATATATATATATATATATATATATATATATATATATATATAATTTTTTTTTTTTTGGGGGGGGGCTTTGTTGAGATGTTGGGGTTCTAAACAGACCCCTGATGTCTGTCTCAAAGGGGAGATAAAGGGACTGAGGACACAGATTCCCCAGTCCCTTTTTCAGCAAGATGAATGAACAGGAGGAGACAGAGGCTCCTGTCCATTCATAAACTGAGCAGAGAAAACAGTTTATTCTGCTCAGTAATCACAGGAGCGATCTCACTCACTGTATCCTATTTCAACTCCCCCCCCCCCCCCCCACAGCTGGCGGGAGAGGAGGGAAGCCGTTGCGAGGGGTGGCGGAGAAGGACACGGAGGGGGACGGGGGAGGAGTACACACAGAAGCTGTGGATGATCGGTGTGCAGCAGGAGGGACAGCCGCCGCACTGATCATTCCCAGCAGATCGGGAGGCGCTTGCGGGTGCCACCGCAGAAATGCGAGAGTCTCCCTTTCTGGGAGACTTGAGATGTCTGCGAGCACTGGTGCGCCATCTGAGGCCTGCGTCACCTCGATCTCGATAACTGGCCTCTGGTATCATGTAGAGGTTGACCGATATATCGGCCGATATTTGCAGTTTTTTAATTAATCGGCATCAGCCGATTGTGCTGATAAAAAGGCAGATTATAACTACAGCGCGACTTGCAAATGACTTCTATAATAGAAGCCAATGCAAGTTGATACCCCAGATGATTTCCTAGCGGACGAAATGCGTCGGGAAGACTCCATTACTGCTCAGATTTTACTGTTAAGCGTTTGAAATGAATACTTAAATGTGAGTTCACTATCTTATTTTTAATAAAAAATGTTAAACCGTCATTATGCTATTTTGGCCGTATCCTTCCATTTCATGTCCATTCTGGTTGCTGTCGGAGATGTCGTTTTAATGATTATGACTACATAAACCCAAGAGTTGGAGAAGGGTGATTTTTTGAGGTGTGATCTATTGACCAGCGACTGGAAAGCCAGTGCCCCAGAATTGGAGCAATAAGCCTTTGGGGACCCCTTAAATATATGTTCAATTGGGTCAACATTATCTGGTAAGCCTAAATCTTTTAAGGTGGTGGTATTGGCACGTTGGTGAAGCTTCCAGAGAAATCATCTTTGGACGCTAATTAGCACATCTTCATTTCATTTGGGATCTCACTTTATGCACAAAGGACTATTCACATTGCTTTGATTTTATTTCAATTATTCACTTTGTTATATAACATCTTATTGTTTGTGTAACTGTTTAGTTGCAACTAACATCATATGGTGTATTTTGTATACAATTCCTTTTGTGATTCTGTTACGTTTTTTAAACACTATTATTTAGCGCTGCACTTTATACTATATCCAAGTCAATGCAAGTTGCCTGAGTCTTTCGTGAAGCGACTTGTTTCCTCTCTGGGCAGTCTGCCAAGAAAAGAGCAAAGAGATACAATGTTTACACTTCTGAATGAATTGAAATCGGTGTGTAGAGTTCTCAGTTTAACCATTTAAAGACTAAGTGCCCATTCACACTACCGCGACTTGTCAGGCAACTTAGCCGCCTGACAAGTCGCGCTCCGTTCTGTACTATGGAACCGTTCTAATAGGAGCGACTCAAGTCGCTCCGACTTAGAGAAAGGTTCCTGTACTATTTTTGGGGCAACTTCAGGCGACTTGCATTGACTTCTATACAGAAGTCGTTTTGCAAGTCGGCGCTGAAGTCGTGTGCAGGTCGCGTCTGTGAGTCACGCTGCAAGTCGCGTCGCCCCTGTGTGAACGGGCACTTAATCTTTACTGACACTTGTTGCTTACAAGTACAAATCCTGTATTGTCTGCCAGAAAATCACTTAGAACCCCCAAAAATTATATATATATTTTTAGCAGAGATGCTAGGGAATAAAATAGTGGTTGTTGCAATATTTTATGTCACACGGCATTTGCGCAGAGGTCTTTCAAACGCAATTCTTTTGGAAAAAAATACACTAATGATTTTAAAAAAAAAACGAAAACAGTAAAGTTAGCCCATTTTTTTTTCGTCCAAAAGTTTTGATTACCTGTTTTTATTTAATATATAGTTTTTTTTTTTTTTATCTAAATTGTACATACAAGTAAACTGATTGGAGGTTTGTTTTGTTTAATAAATGTTTAAATGAAAGAAATTTTCTGTATCACTTATTAAGGCTACTTTCACACTGGAGCGGGCAGGCGTTGACAGTAAAACGCTGCTAGTTTTAGCAGCGCTTTACCGTCATTTTAGCAGTGCTATTCGGCTGCTAGTGAGGCGCATATAACCCAGCTAGCGGCAGAGGAAGAGGTTAAATGTGCCCATTGCATGCGCTTCGGCAGTGGGGCCCATTCATATCAATGGGCAGGAGTGGTGGAGGAGTGGTATACACCACTCCAAAGGTACTGCTTGCAGGACTTTTTTTTTTTAACATCCTGCCAGCGCATCGCCTCAGTGTGAAAGCACTCCGGCTTTCACACAGACTGCAGGGGTGCCGTTTTGCAGGCGCTATTTTTAGCCCAAAAGCGCCTGAAAAAGCCCTAGTGTGAAAGGTGTCTGTTAGATTTTATGAGATGAAGGGGGGGGGGAAATCGGCGTAACATATCGGCCCCAAAAAATTGCCATCATATATCGGCCATCGGCCACCGTGATTTCTAAATATCGGCATCAGCCAGAGAAAAACCCATATCGGCCGACCTCTAGTATCATGTGATTGCTATGATTGGTCATAGCGATCACATGATTACACTGTAAAAAAAAAAATGCCTGTTTTGCTTACTATTGTGATTAAGTTATTGATCCACAGCTATCACGTGGTACTTGGGCCAATTACAGTACCCTGTACCATGTGATTAGCTGTAGCCAGCAACAGATTACAAGCTGTCATGAATGAAAGCCATTTGTGGCAGCTAAAACTATTACTTCTAATTCCGCGTACACACGACCGGACTTTTCAACATCAAAGGTCCGACGGAGCAATTCCGCCAGACCATTCGATCGTGTGTGGGCTGCAGCGGACTTTTGATTTGCAAAAATCCGACATATTTTAGAAATGGAACATGTTTCAAATTTTTCCGCCGGACCCAGTTCCTACCGAGAAATCCACTCGTGTGTATGCTAGTCCAATGGACAAAAAACAACGCTAGGGCAGCTATTGGCTGCTGGCTATGTACTTCCTTAGTCTAGTCCGGTCGTAAGTCATCACGTTTGAATCCGTCGGACTTTGGTGTGATTGTGTGTGGCCAAGTCCGTTCATTCGGAAAGTCTGTCAGAACTTGCCTTATCAGTGCCCATCAGGGCAGCCCCATCAGTGCCCATCAGTGAAGGAGAAAACTTACTTATATACAAAGTATTGTAACAGAAACAAAAAAATTGTTTTTCTCAAATCGCCTTTCAGGACAACCCCGGAGAGTGTAGCTCCACCTTGCAATCAGGAAACACATGCCCACTTTAAAAACACCTCCTCCTCCTCCATGGCTTCAGTTATTGTGTTTCCTCCTTGGAGGAAGCATGTGCCTGAACCAGGGAGAGCTACACTCTCTGCAGGGGAGTAAGGCTTACCTTTTGTTGCAGGTTGTTTCTCTTTGACCCCCAGCAGCATCTCCACGGGGAGAGGACTCCTGGAGCTCCTGGTCCCGCCATCTCACGGGAGTAAGGACCCTCGGAGTGCCGGCGTCGGGTGCCCGGTGTCCGCTTGTTAGCGCAGGGAGGGCTCTGTTGCTGGCGGAGGCCGCTGCAGGTCAGCGGCATGGCTCCGTTTTCGGCGCCGGGTCCCGGGCGGCGACGGCGTCGTTCACGGTGACGCGCGGGCGCTCTGAGGGGGCGTGGCGCCGTGGTTCAGCGCCTGGAACGCAGGGGTCATGGGGCGGGTCAGGTGACCGTGTGCTTCCGCTTCCGGCCGGCCTTGATGACGCGGCGGCCGGGAAAATTTAAAATGAGAGCTGTTTGTAAAATAGCTGCCTCACTCAAACGATGGAAGAGTGCAAGCCAGCTATGGCGGAGACAGGCGCCCCCAGCACCGGTCCAGCCCAGGTACGTAAGGTGCACTGGCACCCTCTGCTTTACTGTGGGTATGTCTTTGTTTGTTCCCCCCTCTTGGGGGCCTGTCGCTGCAGGTCAGAGGTGGACTTCGCTCTGACCTTTTGCAGCCTAGTTCTGGGGTCTCACTAGTAGGTCTGTTTGGTGGTGGGTCTCTGCACTGGCTTGGTGTTAAGCAACTGGTTGTTGAGAGCTTTTAGTGAATTAAACCTGTATGTCGTTTCAGGAAAAATCACTAGGAAAAGCTAGACCAGGTCAGAGAAAATGTCCTTCTTGCAAAACCCCCCTCAGAGATTCATGGCAGAAGGCAATGTGCAGAAATTGTATCAGAGAATTGGTGGAAGAGGAAACATCTCAACAATATAAGGATTTGTTTTCTTCGGTTAAAGAGCTGACAAACTCTTTGAGTTCAGTCAAGTCCATCCTGATACAAAACCCTCCCGCACAGACCGAGCCTCAGAACTTACCGCCCAGCCCCAGGGCGTCGTCATCCAGACAGGTGGAAACTGAAGAGTCTGGAGACGAAGGGGGTAGTACTCTCATCTCCTTCAGGGATTCTGAGGAGGAGGAAGAGGAAGAAGATAGCAGGGGCTCCAAATTCAAGCTATCACTAGAGGAAGTAGATGATATTTTAAAAGCAATCTACACTACTCTAGAAATTCAGGAAGAAAAAGTACAACTGTCAGTTCATGACAAAATGTACCAGGGGTTGGACGAAACAAAACGGCGAGTTTTTCCTGTCCACAGGGTCCTCTCAGACTCAGTGAGAAAGGAGTGGAAGGACCCAGAAAAAGCCCCTTTCTTCTCTAAAGCTCTCAAAAGAAGGTTTCCCTTCGAAGATAAGGACTCAGAGGTTTGGAACAAGAAACCCAGAGTCGATGCAGCTTTCTCGCAGGTATCCAGACGAACGGATCTAGCCTTTGAAGATATGGGGATCCTTAAAGACCCAATGGACAAAAAAGCTGACTCCATCCTTAAAAAAGCTTGGGATGCTGCGTCAGTCAGTCTAAAACCAGCAATGGCAGCTACGGTGGTGGCCAGGAATCTGGAATGTTGGGTAGAGAAGCTGAAGAGCCATATTGAGGCGGGGACACCCCGCAAGGATCTCTTAGAGTCCTTTCCACTGATCCTGAATGCAGTCAAATACATGGCGGATGCATCAGCAGAATCAGTTAAACTGGCCGCTAGGTCTTCGGCTCTTGTAAATTCAGCCAGGAGAGCAGTTTGGCTGAAAACATGGTCTGGGGACACTGCCTCTAAGGTCAAGCTGTGTGGTCTTCCCTTCTCGGGTGACTTGCTCTTTGGTCCTGATTTAGAGTCTGTGCTGGATAGAACAGCCGATAAAAAGAAGGCTTTTCCAGTTAAGAAAAAGCAGATTGCTAAAAAGAATTTTCGTGCTTTTCAGCAGTCCCATAAAAAAGACCAGGAGCACAAGAGCAGATGGGGTTCACAGAAGGGCAAAGGCAGGGGTGGAGTCCTCTTTAGATCTCCCCCAGAGCAGTCCCCTAAGAACAAGTGACAATATCTCCCCAGTGGGGGGGAGACTGTCAGCTTTTCGCGAACAATGGGACAGGCTGTCTCCAAATCTGTTCGTGAAGAGCGTTGTCGATCAGGGGTACAGGTTGGAGTTTTCAGAACTACCCCCGAGCAGGTTTTATGTGACAACATTGCCAAGGGATCAGGAGAAGGCCTCTGCAATGAAGCTGTTGTTACAGGAGCTGATACAGCAAGAGGTTCTGATTCAAGTCCCAGTAAACCAGCAGGGCGGGGGTTTTTATTCACATATTTTTCTGGTGAAAAAACCCTCAGGGAAGTACCGTCTAATCCTGAATCTGAAATTCCTGAACAGGTTCATTCGGTACAAACATTTCAGGATGGATACAATTTTCTCCATCACAAAGCTGTTGACCCCAGAATGCTTCATGGCATCCCTGGACCTAAGGGATGCCTACCTTCATATACCAATTCATCAGGCATCGCAGCAGTTCCTGCGCCTGGCATTGAAGGTAGGGAGTTCGGTATGGCACCTCCAATTCAGGGCTCTGCCGTTCGGACTCTCGTCCTCTCCCAGGGTCTTTACGAAGATTATGGCAGAGGCTTTGGAACCCCTGAAATTGAAGGGGATTCCAGTTGTTCCTTATCTGGACGACCTTTTGTTTTTTGCAGACTCCAGGGAGCAGGTCCTAGTCAATCTCCAGAGGGCCCAGTCTCACCTCGAGAGCCTGGGATGGCTTCTAAACCTAGAGAAGTCAATCCTGACCCCCTCACAGGAAATGAAATTTCTGGGGTATACATTAAATTCGATTCTCCAGAAAGTTTTCCTGCCGTTGGAAAAACAGGAAAAGTTACAGCTAGCTGTACAGCGGATACAGAGCAACCAGACAGTCTCAGTCAGGATGGCTATGGCAGTTCTGGGCCTGCTTACGGCAGCAATCCCGGCTGTTCAGTGGGCCAGGTTCCATTCCAGACCCCTTCAGAGGGAGGTTCTGTCAAGCTGGTCCCATCAGGATCCTTTGGAAAAACAGCTAAAAATTTCGTCAAAGACGAAAAGGGCTCTTTGGTGGTGGAGAGACCAGGCAAACCTCTCAAGGGGCCTGGTGTGGACCTTTCCTGTGGACAAGCGCCTTACTACAGACGCAAGTGCCTGGGGCTGGGGAGCCCATCTGGATGGTCAGACATCTCAGGGGGTCTGGTCCAAACAGGAAGCTCAAAGATCATCCAACTGGAGGGAGTTGAAGGCGATCTTTCTGGGTTTAGTGGCATTTCAGCAGAGTTTGAGAGGCCACCATGTTCAGGTGTTGTCAGACAACACAACAGCGGTTACCTACATTATGAAGCAAGGGGGAACCAGGAGCAGGAGCTTGATGGAGCTGGCCAATCTGTTGTTAGCCTGGGCAGAACAGAACACAGCCTCACTATCGGCAGTGCATCTGAAGGGCTCTCAGAATTTGTTTGCGGACCTCCTAAGCAGGCGCAAATTGCTAGAGGCAGAATGGAGTCTGAATCAGGAAGTGTTCCTGATGATCTCCGAGGCCTGGGGGGTTCCTCAGGTAGACCTTTTTGCCAGCCAGCAGAACTCAAAGGTGGACAGATTCTTTTCTCTTCACCGAGGAGATGCAGCAATAGGGTTGGATGCATTCGCTCACCCCTGGCATTACCAGCTGTGCTATGCCTTTCCCCCCTTTCCTCTAATTCCACTAGTACTGAGGAAATTCAGGGAAGAAAGGACAGACTTAATACTAGTCACTCCTTTTTGGCCAAAAAGACCCTGGTTCGCGGGTCTTCGAAACCTAGCCTCGAAGCCCCCATGGAGGTTACCACTCAGAAAAGATCTGTTATCCCAGGGGACAGTAAGTCATCCAGAAGTGGAACTCCTGCAGCTAACCGCCTGGTTTCTGAGGAGGACCTGTTAAAGGCTAAAGGTCTCTCAGATAAAGTAGTAAAGACCCTGCTGTCCAGTAGGAAGGCAGTTACACAGGCAATTTACATGAAGGTCTGGAAAAAGTTCAACTCCTGGTGCAGTTCTAGAGAACTCAAGGTCAAGAGCACTGTGTCAGTCTTGGAGTTTCTCCATGAAGGAATGGAGAAGGGTCTCGCAGCCAGTACCCTGAAGACTCAGGTGGCTGCCTTATCAGTTTTCTTTGAAAAGACTTTATCTAAAGAAACTTTAATTTCTAGATTTTTTAGGGCTCTTGCTCGAAATAGACCAGTAGCCCTTAAAGACTTTCCCAGTTGGGATTTGTCTACAGTTTTACAGGGTCTCTCGGGAGCACCGTTTGAACCCTTACAGGAAGCTTCTTTGCAGAAGGTGGTTTTAAAAACAATCTTTTTGGTGGCCATCACCTCGGCCAGGAGAGTCAGCGAGCTCCAAGCTCTAGCTATTACAGAACCCTTCCTTAGAATTTATCAGGACAGGGTGGTACTGAGGACGGATCCAGCATTCCTACCGAAAGTATCCTCAACTTTCCATCGATCACAGGAAATAGTGTTACCTACATTCTCTGCAAGCCCAGTAAATGCAGGAGAGGAAGTTTTTCACACATTGGATGTGAGAAGATGTCTTTTACAGTTTCTGAAAGTTACTAAAGAATTTAGAAAATCAAACGCCCTCTTTGTGATATTTTCTGGATCACGCAAGGGGGAGAAAGCTTCTAAAAGTACGCTGGGTAGGTGGCTTAAGTTGGCTATAACAGAAGCCTATAAAGCAAAAGGAGAAATACCTCCCTCAGGTATTGCTGCCCACTCTACTAGATCCACGGCAGTTTCCTGGGCTGAAAGGGCCGGTGCCACGCCTGAACAAATCTGCAAGGCTGCCACTTGGTCCAGTTATTCGACATTTCTCCGGCATTACCGGTTAGATCTACTGTCTGCAGCAGATCAGGCCTTCGGCAGGAAGGTACTGCAGGCAGTAGTCCCGCCCTAGGGTAAGTTTCTCGGTTATCCTCTCCGGGGTTGTCCTGAAAGGCGATTTGAGAAAGACTCAGTTAGACTTACCGGTGACGGTATTTCTAAGAGCCTTTCAGGACAACCGTTACTTCCCTCCCTAGGTTATGCTTAGTAAATGTATTAAGTTCTACCATGGTGTTGTGCTTTCTGTGCTTTGTTTTCCAGCGTCGGAAGGCCACAATAACTGAAGCCATGGAGGAGGAGGAGGTGTTTTTAAAGTGGGCATGTGTTTCCTGATTGCAAGGTGGAGCTACACTCTCCGGGGTTGTCCTGAAAGGCTCTTAGAAATACCGTCACCGGTAAGTCTAACTGAGTCTTTTTCCAAATTTTCAGTCTTTTTTTATTTGTTTAGAAGAAAATAAAAATCCCAGAGGTGATCAAATACCATGAAAATAAAGCTCTGTTTGTGGGAACAAAATGATAAAAATATACTTTGGGTACAGTGTAGCATGACCGCGCATTTGTCATTCAAAGTGTGACAGCGCTGAAAGCTAACAATTGGTCTGGGCAGGAAGGTGTATAAGTGCCCTGTATTGAAGTGGTTAAAGGACAGTGCAAAAAAAAAAAGAAATATGAAGGATTTTTATTTTTAAAGCGCCCCTGTCCCCGGGTGCTCGCGTACCAAAGAAGACGCATACGTAAGTCACACCCGCAAATGTAAACCTGTGCTTAAATCACACGTGAGGTATTGCCGCGATTGTCAGAGCAAGAACAATAATTCTAGCACAAGACCTCTTCTTTAACTTTAAACAGGTAACCTTTAAACATTTTTATGTAGATTTTTAAGTACCGTAGTTTGTTGTCATTTCACGAGTGTGCGCAATTTTAAACCGTAACATGTTCGGTATCTATTTACATCTCTCTTTCACAATATACAAAAAAATTGGGCTAACTTTACTGTTTATTTTTTTATTTCAGTGAAGTTTTATTTTTTTTAAATTGCGTCTGAAAGACCACTACGCAAATACCGTGTGACAAAAATTATTGCAACGACCGCTATTTTATTCTCCAGTCTTTACTAAAAAATATATTTATAATGTTTGGGGGTTCTTTAAGTAAGTAAGTAATTTACTAGCAAAAAATACAGATTTTTAACTTGTAACTAATAAATGGCAGAAATAGGCTTGATACTTTAACCACTTCCCGACCAGCGCACGACGATGTACTTCGACAGAATGGCACGGGCAGGCATATTGGCGTACAGGTACGTCCAATATTCAATGCCGCCCTGCCTCCGGCGGCGCGCTCCCGCGCTGCTCGGGACCCCCGTGAGTCCGGTCGCGGGACCCGCGGACTCGAACGCCGCGGGCATCCCCGCGATCGTCTCACGGAGCGGCCGAATGAAGGAAATGCTGTGTAAACAGCATTTCTTCATTCTGCCTAGCAACTATTGACGCTGATCTCTGCTCCATGTGATTGGAGCAGAGATCAGTGTTCACTAAATGAAAGCCCAACCCCCCCACAGTTAGTAACACACCCCTAGGAACACTTAACCCCTACACTGCCACCCACTGGTTAACCCCTTCACTGCCAGTGTCATTTACACAGGAATCACTGCATTTATATAGCAGTGATTACTGTATAAATGACAATGGTCCCAAAAATGTGTCAAAAATGTCCGATGGGTCCCCCACAATGTCGCAGTCACAATAAAAATCGCTGATCGCCGCCATTACTAGTAAAAAAAAAAAAATACTAAAAAATTATTTATAAAAATGCTATAAAACTATCCCTATTTTGTAAATGCTATAACTTTTGCGCAAACCAATCAATAATCGCTTATTGCGATTTTTTTTTTTTTTTTTTTTTTTTTTTTACCAAAAATATGTAGAAGAATACGTATCGGCCTAAACTGAGGGAAAACAATTTTTTTTATATATTTTTGGGGGATATTTATTAAAACAAAAAGTAAAAAATAATGCGTTTTTTTTCAAAATTGTCGCTCTATTTTTGTTTATAGCGCAAAAAATAAAAACCGCAGGGGTGATCAAATACCACCAAAAGAAAGCTCTATTTGTGGGAAAAAAAGGATGTCAATTTTGTTTGGGAGCCACGTCGCACGACCGCGCAATTGTCAGTTAAAGCGACGCAGTGCCGAATCGCAAAAAGTGGTCTGGTCTTTGACCAGCAAATTGGTCCGGTCTGAAAGTGGTTGTAAACCCTTTACAACCACTTTTTGCTACAGGTAAGCCTATAATAAGGCTTACCTGTAGCTACCCCGAATATCTCCTAAACCTGCATGGTTTAGGAGATATCCCCTGTATTTGCATGTACCGATGTCATCGGCACATGCGCACTGAAGCAAACTGATGCAATAGCACGTACGTGCTGTTAGCGGTGGCTCCCGCGCGCACGTAAGGGTGTAACGTCACCATCGCTCCAGCCAATCAGTGCCGGAGCCCGCGATACCCGGAAGTAACTCCAGGAGTGATGTCGGCCGCCGAAGCAGTGAAAGAGAACTGCTGCGGGGGCTTTGATCTCCGGTAAGTAAGTCACAATGAGCTAGTATGCTATGCATACTAGCTCATTATGCCTATGTCTTGCAGGTTTGTTTTTTTAGGGTTTACAACCACTTTAAGTGGTTAATTTTCCAGAAAAAAGTGACAAAAAATTACAACTTACAAAATGCCTTTCGTGTCTTACAAAAAAAATTTCAGTCTTTTTTTTTTTTCATTTACAGTGGGGACGGAAAGTATTCAGACCCCCTTAAATGTTTCACTCTTTGTTATATTGCAGCTATTTGCTACCATCATTTGAGTTCATTTTTTTTCCTCATTAAAGCGGGAGTCCGCCGGGACTCCGCGTTTTTTATTTTTAATTTTTTTTTTTAAAAGCCAGCAGCTACAAATACTGCAACTGCTGACTTTTAAAATAGTGACACTTACCCGCCCAGCGCGCCCACGATGTCGGCACCCGAAGCCGATCTCTAGATCGTCTCTCGGGTCCTGCCGCCGCCATCTTGGGTATGGGAATCAGGAAATGGAGCCTTTCGGCTTCATTTCCCGGTTCCCTACTGCGCATGCGCGAGTCGCGCTGCTCTATAAGGACGGTCCCCGCTGCCTCTGGGATCTGTGTGTTTCCCAGCAGGCAGCGGGGCACTTGCGGAAAGGGGCGGGCACTTACGGAAAGGGGCGTAATCTACGCCCCTTTCCGCTGAGAGCTATCCCGGAAGTGGGTGCAGATACCTGTACTGTACAGGTATCTGCACCCCCCTCCCCCCTAAAAGGTGACAATTGTGGTGCTGGAGGGGGGGAGGGTTCCGATGAGCGGAAGGTCCACTTTAGGGTGGACCTCCGCTTTAATGTACACACAGCACCCAATATTGACAGAAAAACACAGAATTGTTGACATTTTGCAGATTTATTAAAAAATAAAAACTGAAATCTCACATGGTCCTAAGTATTCAGACCCTTTGCTCAGTATTTAGTAGAAGCCCCCTTTTGATCTAATACAGTCGTGAATCCTTTTGGGAAAGATGCAACACGTTTTTCACACCTGGATTTGGGGATCCTCTGCCATTCCTCCTTGCAGATCCTCGCCAGTTCTGTCAGGTTGGATGGTAAACGTTGGTGGACAGCCATTTTTAGGTCTCTCCAGAGATGCTCAACTGGGTTTAAGTCAGGGCTTTGGCTGGGCCATTCAAGAACAGTCACGGAGTTATTGTGAAGCGACTCTTTCATTATTTTAGCTGTGTGCTTAGGGTCATTGTCTTGTTGGAAGGTAAACCTTCGGCCCAAGCTGAGGTCCTGAGCACTCTGGAGAAGGTTTTCGTCCAGGATATCCCTGTACTTGGCCACATTCATCTTTCCCTCAATTGCAACCAGTCGTCCTGTCCCTGCAGCTGCAAAACACCCCCACAGCATGATGCTACCACCACCATGCTTCACTGTTGGGACTGTATTGGAAAGGTGATGAGCAGTGCCTGGTTTTCTCCACACATACTGCTTAGAAGTAAGGCCAAAAAGTTCTATCTTGGTCTCATCAGACCAAAGAATCTTATTTCTCACCATCTTGGAGTCCTTCAGGTGTTTTTTTTCTTTTTTCTTTTTTCAAACTCCATGCAGGCTTTCATGTGTCTTGCACTGAGGAGAGGCTTCCTTCGGACCGCTCTGCCATAAAGCCCGACTGGTGGACGGCTGCAATGATGGTTGACTTTCTACAATTTTCTCCCATCTCCCAACTGCATCTCTGGGGCTCAGCCACAGTATCTTTGGGTTCTTCTTTACCTCTCTCACCAAGGCTCTTCTCCCCCGATAGCTCAGTTTGGCTGGACGGCCAGCTCTAGGAAGGGTTCTGCTCGTCCCAAACTTCTTCCATTTAATGATTATGGAGGCCACTGTGCTCTTAGGAACCTTAAGTGCAGCAGAAATTTTTTTGTAACCTTGGCCAGATCTGAGCTCTTCAGGCAGTTCCTTTTGACCTCATGATTCTCATTTGCTCTGACATGCACTGTGAGCTGTAAGGTCTTATATAGACAAGTGTGTGGCTTTCCTAATCAAGTCCAATCAGTATAATCAAACGCAGCTGGACTCAAATGAAGGTGTAGAACCATCTCAAGGATGATCAGAAGAAATGGACAGCACCTGAGTTAAATATGAGTGTCACAGCAAAGGGTCTGAATACTTAGGAACATGTGATATTTCAGTTTTTCTTTTTTAATAAATCTGCAAAAAATGTCAACAATTCTGTGTTCTTCTGCCAATATGGGGTGCTGTGTGTACATTAATGAGGAAAAAAATTAACTTAAACGATTTTAGCAAATGGCTGCAATATAACGAAGAGTGAAAAATTGAAGGGGGTCTGAATACTTTCTGTACTTTCACTGTATACAGCAAAAAATAAAAAACCCAGTGGTGAATAAATACCACAAAGAGCTGTATTTGTGTGAAAAAATGATTTTGTTTCCACGTTGCATGACCGTGCAATTTCCAGTTAAAGTATTGCAGTGCTGAATAGCAGAAAATGGCTTGGTCTTCAAGGGGTTAAACCTTCTGTTCAAGTGGTTTAAGCGATTCTAAAGGCTGAAGGTTTTTTGCCCTAATGTCAGGCTTGTCAACCACTGGGCCATGGCCCAGTACCGGATAGTGGCCTTTCTGCAGTGGGTGCAGGTGGCCGGCATGAGACACCTGAGTGGGCGGCCGGCATATGAGAGCTGGGTGGATGGAAGAAGTGAACGGGCAGGCAAGCAGAGATGACATCATCTATCTCAGCCCCCCGCATCAGTGCTCTTCCGCCCCCACAGCTGTTGTTCTGTCAATCTCAGATGATATCTCTCACCGCAAGCCCCGCATCACCACTCTCCTCCCTTCATTCGGAACCCACCACTGCACAGAGGCCTGCCTCTGTGCTAAATGGACTAGTGCTGCCACCAATGCAGTGGTGGCAGGCAGCGTGGCGAGTGAATATTTCTGAATCTGGTGACAGGCAACGTGGCAAGCTATGTAGCAAGTAACAATCCACATCTTGTGGCAGGGGACATGGCAAGTGTCATACCGCATCTGGTGTCAAGGGACATTTTGCATCTGGTGACAGGCAACATGACAGGTGATGTAACACTTGACAATCCACATCTGGTAGCAGGCAGTGTGGCAAGTGACATTCCGCATATGGTGACAGGCAACGTAGCAGGTGATGTGGC
The DNA here is from genome assembly GCF_037356315.1 of Lithobates pipiens. Taxonomy (NCBI): domain Eukaryota; kingdom Metazoa; phylum Chordata; class Amphibia; order Anura; family Ranidae; genus Lithobates; species Lithobates pipiens. The sequence continues at coordinate 245,513,848 of NW_027507785.1, forward strand.
AAGTGACATTCTGCATCTGGTGGCAGGTGACAGTGGAAAGTGATGCACTCAGGGCTTCCACTGATTCTGTGTTATGGTGAGTTGAATTATTCAATTTATTATTAAAATGTAATAATAGAAATAAATACTCAATCACCCTGACACCATATCAAGCATGGTGCCGTAACGATTGAAGCGCTAACACCAGCTATTGCCCGCAAAAAAAAACATCGTTGGCACAATTTTCTTCCACGCAGCCAGTGCCTAGTGCCAAAAAGGTTGGGGACCGCTGCCTTAATGCATCCCTGTGCATGCCAAGCCCCTCTTTAATTTCAGGGCTTATTCACACCACAGTTATTTTTCTGAAGATGGGTCTCTGCAAGGTTACTAAGAGGTACGATGTGGAAAAATGCAGCATGGGCAGCATTTTTTATTTTTTTTTTGCAACACAGGTAATTGCAATGCAAGTGAACATAAAATAATGGGATGATACTGGTAATCGGGGGAAAAGCAAATGCGAAAAGGCAAATAGAAAAAAAACATTAAAAAAAGATGTAAGGTAGACTTTTGCTTTAACACGTAAGAGAATTACAGCCAAAGCTCATGTTTGTATGGTGTGAATGAGCCCTCACTGTTGGGTCTCTGGGCTTCAGCAAAATGGCAGCCTCTAGCAAGAAATAACAGGATCAATACTGGAGGTAATTTACACCACACACTCGTTTTGGTAGCCTAATTATAAATGTGGAACGTGCAGTGCCTTGAAAAAGTATTCATACTCTTTGAAATTGTATTTTATTGGGATTTTATGTGATAGACCAACACAAATCGTGTTTTATTCATGATCATATTCTGGATAAATGTTTGGATTTTATGTTCGTTACAGAGACTTGGCATCAGCCAAATATTTTTTCTTCTTTAAACGAGAGCTGTCCTAAAGGGTATAGTTATCTTGAAATAGCCCGTAGCACAGGGCGAGGTGGGGGTCTGCTAGTTATCTACCGCAGCCATTTGGAGCTATCTTTGCAATTAGTACCAGATTTAGTGTCATTTGAATGTCTTGCTTTTAAATGTAAAATTCCTTTCCCTGTGTTGTTCATTCTTGTTTATAGGCCACCGAAAATTAGCTCATCATTTACTGCTGAGTTGTCAAATCTTTTAACAACCTTTTGTATATCAAATGTAAATGTTATTATTTTAGGAGATTTAAATATTCATGTTGATACCCCTTCGTGCCATCCCGCAGCGGAATTTCTTCAGCTGCTGGATTGTTTTAATTTTAAAACAACTCGTTGATGTCCCCACACATACTAGGGGGCATACCTTGGATCTGGTCATTACGAATTTTGCTCCTTTGACTAATTTGCAGGTGTATGACCTAGGTGTGTCAGACCATATGGCTATTTCAATGGATTTGACATCATCATCCAGTTGTTATAAGCCCAAGCGGGACATTTGTTTTAGAAACTTAAAAAATATAAATCCTGAACTTTTGGCAATGGATTTTCAGCATCTATCTACACAATTTTGCTCTGTTGATGATGCGGTGGCTTATTATAATAGCCAGCTTAGCAGTCTGTTGGACTTTTATGCCCCACTTAAAACGAGAGCTGTTACTTTTTCTCACTCGGCCCCGTGGTATACAGATGAGCTTCGTAAGATGAAGGCAGTGGGACGGGTTCTTGAACGGCGTTTTCGAGCCTCTGGCCTCACTGTCCATAAACAAATTTACCGGGAGCATCAACATCTATATGCACAGTCCCTTAATGAGGCTAGGTCGCAGTTCTATTCTAAAGTTATACAAAATAGTTCAGGAAATTCTAAGCAGCTCTTTTCAACTATAAATCAATTGCTTAAGCCAAATTCGCCATCGACTACTGCTATTTCGGAAGAGCGGTGTAATGAATTTATGGATTTTTTTAGATCCAAGATTGATCATATCCGTTCCTCTCTGTCTGGTCCTTTGGCTCAAACTGTCCATTTAAACTGTTTTGTGCCCCGACAAATGGATCATTTACCAGAGGTGTCATTGGAAGAGGTACAGGGTATTGTTAAGCAAATGAAGCCCACAACCTGTTCCTTGGATCCTTTTCCAACTCCACTGGTAAAAACGTATGTTTTAGTTTTAAGTCCATTGATTACTGCTGTTGTTAATTACTCTTTTCGAACTGGCCATGTTCCTTCCATTTTAAAAAGTGCTGTTATTAGACCACTGCTTAAAAAATCCACTTTTGATCCGGTGTTCTGCCTAATGGAGTCCGGCCATCCATATGTGTCCGCTCCGTACTGCGCATGCGCAGTACGGAGCAGACGAAGCTTCGGAAAATCTCCGAAGCTGAACGGCGCCTGCGCCGTGAGTGGAGGAGGTAGCCGCACTATCCAAGCGGACATAGGGTTTAGAATTTTAGAGGGCCCCTCGCGGGCGAGCTTCGCTCGCCACGCTTCGGGCTCGGCCTCGCTGCGCTCGGCTCTTTTTTATTCTAACTCTATGTCCACTTGGATAGTGGGGTTAGAACCTGGACTCACGGCGCAGGCGCCGTTCGTCCTCGGCAATTTTCGGAATCTGTGCTCCTGTGTACTGCGCATGCGCAGTACGCAGGGGACAGCGTCTGATGGAGGACCCTATTTGACAAGACACCGGAAGTCCTTTCTAATTATAGGCCAATTTCTAATCTTCCCTTTTTATCTAAGGTACTTGAGAAAGCAGTTGCAAGTCATCTTCAGGATCATCTCAAGCATAACAGCCTTTTTGAAAAATTTCAATCGGGCTTTCGTTTTGCTCATAGTACGGAGACCGCTCTTGTTCGGGTTACAAATGATCTTCTTATGTCATCTGATGCCGGTTCTCCGTCTTTACTTATTATGTTGGATTTGTCAGCTGCGTTCGACACTGTCGATCATGGCATTCTTTTAGATAGTCTTCGTTATAATGTTGGACTAAAATTTAGCCTTCAGTTGGTTCGAGTCATATCTTACAGATAGGATTGAACAAACTACATTGGGTCATTTTAAATCTAAACCGCATATGGTTACCTGCGGAGTTCCCCAAGGGTCAGTGCTTGGCCCGATTTTATTTATTCTATATCTTACTCCCTTGGGCCATATTATAAATCGTTATAATATTTCTTTCCATTGTTATGCTGATGATACACAGCTTTATGTAAAAGCTACAGCTGAAACTCCTTCAGTGCAGTCACCCCTATCAGTCCTTACCGCCTGTCTGGAGGAGATAAAGGAGTGGATGGAACAACATTTCTTGCAACTAAATAGCTCCAAAACTGAGTTTATTATGATTGGAACATCTCACCAGATTAAATCATCGCTGATAACAAGTATTGCCTTTTCAGGCTCTAAAATTCCAGTTTCGTCTGTTGTCACTAATCTTGGTGTAAAAATGGATTCCCAACTCACTTTTGAAGCTCATATAAATCAAGTATGCAAGACTTCTTTCTACCACCTTCGTAATATCTCTAAACTTCGTCCTATCCTTTCTTTTTCCGATGCTGAAAGGTTGATTCATGCCTTTGTCTCCTCCAGGCTGGATTATTGCAACGCACTTCTCATTGGGATTCCGAGAAAGCATGCAGAGGTTGCAATACGTTCAAAACTCTGCAGCGAGGATCCTAATGAGAGTGCGGAAGCATGAGCATATCACTCCAATTTTAAAATCTCTTCATTGGCTGCCGGTCTCTACAAGGATTGAGTATAAGGTCTCTCTTCTTGTGCATCAATGCATATATGGACAAGCTCCACCTTATCTTAAGGAACTTCTTAGATTGCAAAATCTACCGCGTTCCTTTCGCTCAACTAATTTGAATTGTTTAGAGGTTCCAAAAACTAGGTTGAAAACCATGGGAGATAGGGCCTTTTGTGCTGCTGCCCCACGTCTGTGGAATGCTTTGCCTGATAGTCTGAGGGTTTCTCAGTCTACTGAAAATTTTAAAAAGGGGTTGAAGACTTTTCTTTTTAGCAAATGTTTTGTAAATTAAGCGGTTTGTTTGTTTTTATTGTAATTATGTAGCACTTTGAGGTCTTTTGATGGAAAGTGCATTATAAATAAAATTTATTATTATTATTATTATTATTATTATTAAAGTGGCACATAATTGGGAATTGGAAGGGAAACTACGGCCCTCCAATTGTTCAGGAACTACAATTCCCATCGTGCCTAGTCATGTCTGTGAATGTCAGAGCTTTACAATACCTTTTGGGATGTGTAGTTCCACAACAGCTGGAGGGCCATAGTTTGGAGATCCCTAAAAACATTTAACTATTGTAATAATGTAACTATTCTAAAGTGTGCAAAGCAAAGCCCCTTGCAGAATGAAGTTGTCAGGACTCAGGTCTGAACCTGCAAACTCTGCTGTGTCTGGCGATTCCTCTTCTTACTGAGCCACCTGAGATGCTGGACGGCTCCCTGGACAATTCCTTGAATGATCTTGCCTTGAACTCTGTTTTTCTTGAACCTTGAACTCTTTGCTCCTCCCATGATCTTCCTACTTAAGCAATGCCTTTGTACTTCTTGTTTGCCAGAATTTTGTGCCCACTCCAGTCAGTATTTTGATCATGCCACTCTTGCTGCCATCTGTATCTTCTCTACCACTCATTACCAAGCTTTTTTTTTCTCCCCTGACTTTTTCCACTTGACCTCAACCTGCAACCACTTGTTATCAACCTTTTGTCTTGTTCCTCAAATACCCTTTTGCTTGAACTTACAATCATTCTTTACTGACCTTTTGGCTCTTTTACTGACTATGCTTGTGCTTATCCCTACCTGCTATATCTACTACTGGACCCCGGCTTGCTCACCTCCTGGTGGGGGTGATCTTGAGGATGGCGACCTGGTACTAACATGCACAAAAATCCATCTCCATTCATCAGGAGCTCTGGTGAATACTGGTTAGTGGTTAGACCCAGCACCTCCGGTGAGGTTGTCAGTTGGCAGGGTGACCTGCTTCTGTACATATCCAGTTGGTTGGTGGAAGCTCCTGACCATGACAGAAGTTCTTTTCTTATTTCTGTTGCTTAAGTGTAAGATTTCATATTTCACTTCATGCTCTGAAATGTCCCACATTCGTTTTTACCGCTAGAGATCCACTCTATAGCCGAATGACGGCTACAGCGCGGACCTGCTTTGCCGGGACGACGTCTATTGACGTCGCCCCATGCGCAAGCGGCCTGCACACCGCGCTCTGTGATCAGCAAGTATATGAAACTCACCTCTATAAGATCCCGACCCCTTACCACATGATCAGCTGTTGGCCAATGACAGCTGATCATGTGATGACAACAGAGCCAGTAACTGGCTATTTTTCCTCCTCGCGCTGATAGCCCATCAGTGCCGCCTTATCTGTGCCCATCAGTGCCGCCTTATCTGTGCCCATCAGTGCCGCCTTATCTGTGCCCATCAGTGCCGCCTTATCTGTGCCCATCAGTGCCGCCTTATCTGTGCCCATCAGTGCCGCCTTATCTGTGCCCATCAGTGCCGCCTTATCTGTGCCCATCAGTGCCGCCTTATCTGTGCCCATCAGTGCCGCCTTATCAGTGCCGCCTTATGTGCCTATCGGTGCCTACCAGTGCAGCCTATCAGTGTCCACCAGTGCCGCCTCATCAGCACATTTCAATGAAGGAGAAAAATTACCTGTTTGCAAAATTTTATAACAAACTATTAAACATGATTTTTTTCTTTTTTTTTTTTGCATCTTTTTTTGTTTAGCAAAAAATAAAACTCCCAGCTGTAATTAAATACCACCAAAAAAAAGCTCTATTTGTGGGAAAAAAATTATAAAAATTTCATTTGGGTACAGCGTTGTATTGGTCTGGGCAGGAGGGGGGGTTTAAGTGCCTGGTAAGCAAGTGGTTAATCTTTGTCAGATTTTTTATCTAAATCTTAGACGACTTTCACTCTGAGCCTCCCTGGGCGTCGGCGGTAAAGCGGTGCTATTTTTACCGCTCTGTTTGGCGGCTAGTGGGGCTTTAACCCCCTAGCGGCCGAAAAGGGGTTAAAACCGCCTGCAAAATGCCACCGCAGTGGCATTTTGCCAGCGGTATCGCAGTGCTGCCCCATTGATTTCAGGGGGAGCGGTGAGTTCATAGCTCCAAAGAAGCTTCTGACAGGACTTTTTGTGACGCCCTGAAAGCGCACGAGGGCTTTCACACTGGAGTGAATGGAGTGAATTTTATCTGGCGCTATTTTTAGCGCTGTAGCTGTTATACGAGTGTTATATAAGCGTTTTACGAGCGTTTTTCTGCTCAAGTCAGGTGTTTCTATTGAAGACTATAGGGGCTAAAAAGAAGCTCATGTTCTTTTTTGAGCTTCAGGCGACAGAACGCTGGGGTGTGAACAGGGGTCATTGAAATAAATGGGATTTGGCTTGTTGAATGTTTTAGAGCTACAAAGGTCAAACAGAAAATCGCTCAGGTGTAAATTACATTATCACATTATTACACGATCTGACAGTTTCTGGGCGAAACCTTTTTTTGGGGAAGCTTTGATGCGGAAACATTGCCAAGTAACGGCAGTCGTAAAGGCCTGTGAACATGTTATTTATTTTTGTACACGGAGTGTCAGTTTTGCAGAACATACAGATTTTGCATTAGGGGATTTTGTCTTTCAGCCTAGATAATGAATTACTTTCTGTTCAGTTGTACAGTTTATAAACATCATGGGATAGCAATTTATTTAATACAGGCTTGTTAAGAAAAACAATTTACAGTCTAACAGACTAATCCTTGTGCATATAAATTATATTCTGCCAAAAAACACATTAACTAGACCTATAGGCATAGAACAAGAGGGAAACCCCACATTGGGTAATTCAAGATGAAAAAAAATTGTCAGAAAAGAGGGAGACTTGGCTAAGATTTAAGCACAGTGGATTTCAGGCTCAATTCCCAAGCATCATGTGGTCTGAACGGAAAGGTTTCCAAATTCTCAATTTATTAGCGATTAAGTTGGTTGACCTTTTATGAGACTGATGCAATCTTTTAACTATTAATCTAGATAAATGAATAATGAACATGTGATTTCCAAACATTTTAGTATTATTTTATAAAAATATTTATTACTGGGTTTCCTTGGCAGATTATTTATATTCATTTTTATTTATACATTTGGTTAGAATTACATAAGAGAACATTGTTTAATAGATGAGAGCAATTCATATTATGAAATTGTAAAATATATAAAATTAATTGCATTCCATCGAGTCCAGCATTGTTGGCAGCCGATGTTTCCATCAGCTGTCAGGTGCATGCCGCCTCCATTCTAGTAAGGGAACCCGGCAGTGTAGCCTTTTCGGCTTCGTGCTGGGAACCCTACTGCACATGCGCGAGGCTCCACGTCTCTTTCCTACTGGCGGGAGTATTGAGCCCCAGCCGTGACGTCAATACCCACGGCTGAGGCTCCCGGAAGTGGGGAAAGCATACCTGTGAAAGACGGGTATGCTGTCCACCCATTCCCCCCCCCCCCCCCCAAAAGGTGCCAAATTTGGGGAGGCATACAGTGAGCAGAAGTTACACTTTTGGGTGGAACTTCGCATTAAAGTGATTGTAAACGATCACCTTTTAAAACAACCCATTTATAATGCTTTTTTATTTATTTAATTTTAAACCCCCCCCCCCCTTTTTTTTTTTTTTTTTGTAATTAGTCACATTCCCTCAGCTGCAAAAGAGCTGGGGGGAGGTGAAGCAGCAACACACTGAGCTTTCCAGTGAATAGCTATGCAGCAAGGATGTATTGGGGTAAGTCTGATCATTGGAGGAATTCCCAGAATAGCCAGAGAATTGACCATCGTGTGCTCTCCTGCTTAGTGTGGTCAGTTTTTAATAGGAAAGCAAGGGAACTAGCAGGAACATCCAGGTATTTCAGATAAAGGAAGCAATAAAAAGAGAACAGGATACTTTCTCATACAAGTACATAGTACAGCAGGCACACATCAGGAATCTGAAGTGTTGGGGTAACGAATGCTTTAATATCAGCATTGCAGTACACATAACACATAGTTGGAGATAACAAGTAAACCCAAAGAAAGGCTATAATCACCCATTTGGATCCAGGATTTTATAGAAGGAACATGGTTTATCTTTATATAAGGAAATGCTTCTGGTAAAACGGCTTTTAATAAATATAAAAGGGAGGTAAAATGCCATCATCATAGATGGCTGCCTTCCATGATAACAGAAAGTAGAGGGCATTAGAAAACAATGCAATGGACACCAGGAAGTGTGCCAACATCACCGGCATGAATTTTGTGAGGACTTATGAGTGCGTCATGCGCATGCACTGAAACACATGCGTGATAATCAAAAAGTAGGAAGGGATCTTTTAATAGAGTTGAAGAACAGATAAAAATATGTTACAAAGCTTTATAGAATAGTGAGAGCATTATGTAAACAGATATAGAGTGTGAAAGAGAGAACTGTATAGGGAATTCCATGCATATTGGTAGACATATCTACTATAGGAAAAGAGAAACTAGACAGTAGCAGATTCCTAGGCTTATACAGACATCACTATTGGAAACAACTTTATATAAAATTGAATTTGAAAATGACATGTTTAAGAAAACCATACAATTCTGTTAAACTTTATTAAATAAAAGTTATATTTTTCTAACAGGCAATATGTGCATGAAGCACATCAGTATCTACAGCCTACACTTCAAGCTTTGATATGTCACAGTAGGGTCAAAGATGACCCATCCGCTTTCTCCTGGGCCTTGTAAGGGCCCACATCTATGTGACGGGCCCATAGGAAAGTGTGGGATAACCTATATGGAAGCGGGTTTGCAAATTTTAAAATGCGTTTAATTTTCTTTGGTCTTGTGGCCCAGGGATGTACATGCAGGTAGTAGTAGTTGGATGCAATTTATGCATCTTGTACGTTAACTTTTTTTTTTATGACTGTGGTTGACATTATCCCGTATCGAATCATCGTTCAAATGTTTTTCTTCTAGATATTGGGCTAACCTGAAACTCTGGTTCAAGCAGAAAATTAGCAAAGAAGAGTTTGATGTTGAAGCAAGAAGGCTCCTCACACAAGATAATGGTAGGTGGTGTAGAATAGTCCCAAAAAAAAAAAATCGGCCCCTTTTTGGGATATATCCTTACATACGTCTGATATATTGTTCATGCTTTGGCTTCAGCTGCATATATTTTGAAACCACTGTGGAAGATGATGTATCCGGTAGGCACTCAACTATTCTGTGAGGTGACTACAGAGAATATGGAGATGTATGATGTGTTCTGTGGCTTCTTCTCAGGTGCTTACACATATAGGCTATAGAGACCTGCAACCTCATTAGCAGCATCCTTCCCAAACATCTCTGATGGATTCATCTCACACGTGTATGCAGGCATGTACTGGCCATCGGGACTACAGGGAGTTTCCCAGTGGGCCGATGGCTTAGTGGGCCACTCTGATGTAAGGGGGTTGGTGATGGGACACTCTGATGTAAGGGGGCTGCTCATGGGACACTCTGCTGTATGGGGATGCTGATGGGACACTGATGTAAGGGTGCTGCTCATGGGACACTCTGATGTATGGGGATGCTGATGGGACACTCTGATGTAAGGGGGTGCTGATGGGACACTCTGTAAGGGGATGCTGATGGGACACTCTGATGTAAGATGGTGCTGATGGGACACTCTGATGTAAGGGGCTGCTCATGGGACACTCTGATGTAAGGGGGCTAGTGATGGGACACTCTGATGTAAGGGGGCTAGTGATGGGACACTGATGTAAGGGGGCTAGTGATGGGACACTCTGATGTAAGGGGCTAGTAATGGGACACTCTGATGTAAGGGGGCTAGTAATGGGACACTCAAAATGTAAGTGGGCCGGTCTGGATGAAGTCCAGGGCCAAATTTCTGTCCCAGTCCAGCCCTGCGTGTATGAAGGATGACTAGGCTACTTTGTGAAAACCTGATCTCTCAGCCTGCAATGGCCATAGGGTTTGTTGTGAAAGGAGATCTTCCACTGGATAGCAGGAAAATAGGACCGAATGTTTAGGAAAATATTGTGTGGTTACAAAGAAATTAGTCACATCACTATCCTTTTCATATGGGCTTTGAAAAAATGGCTTTTATACTACACACAACTGAAGTTGCAGAAAACTTTTGGGTGTTGTGTGTTTTAAAGTTGTGGTCCAGCTGAACTGGATTAAATTTCTCTACGGAGAACACTGTGGTTTTTTTTTAGCGTCTGTTATCTAACTGGAATATATTTTCAACTCTGAGAACCAGCTTACTCATCAAACTAATATATATGTATATATATATTTTTTTTTTTCAGTCCACTCCCACAATGATTTCCTCTTGGCTATTCTTACTCGCTGCCAAATCCTTATTTCATCTCCTGGTAAGTACATTTTTCCTTTTAATAAAATAAATATATATTTCAATTTAATGTGACAACACTGAAGAAATTACACTTTGCTACAATGTAAAGTAGCGAGTGTACAGCTTGTATAACAGTGTACATTTGCTGTCCCATCAAAATAACTCAACACACAGTCATTAATATTTAAACTGCTGGCAACAAAAGTGAGTACACCCCTAAGTGGGGGGGGGGGGGGGGGGGGCGGTGTATTTTGAGTAGGTTAGCAAAAGACAACCGTAGGGCTGACACTCTTTAGTCCGGACAAATACTGTATGGTTTTAGCCCACAGCAGGTTCTTGCAGGGTCTTTAAAGGGATAAAACTTGGGAAAATGTGCATATATAGTGGAGATGTACTGCATATTTTTTTTACCCTGACCTAAACTTTGATGCTAATTGATATGGGCTCACTAAAATTGCTGTGTGTGTATAGAATTTAAACTGAACCTCTCTGGACTACCAAAGTGTTCAAATTGGCATTGTTGGTAAGTCGAGGAACCTTGTGGTACCTACAAGAAATCTGTGTGCTTGTCTTCTCATCAGTTTCTGGTTTCAGGCTGGAGAAGACCCTGGATTCTAAGCACAGTCTTTATATGGGGCCTTGTCTTCACTGCCCTCACAGGAAGCCCATCTGCTGGCAACATTTAAAGTGATATTAACTTTTTTTTTTTTTAAATAATAAACATGTTAAACTTGCCTGTTCTGTGCAGTGGTTTTAAAAGAGCAGCCCAAATCCCCCTCTTCTTGGGTCACTCACTGGTGCTCCTGGTCCCTCCCTCCTGCCGAGTGCCCCCACAGCAAGCAGCTTGCTATGGGGGCACCCGAGTCGGGCCGCTGCTCTGTGAGTTTATTCAGACACGGAGCCATGACTTGGCCCCACCCCTCTCTTCTCATTGGCTCACTGACTTTGACCGCAGCGGGAGCCAATGGTTATTGCATCTCTGTCAATGAGGAGGCAGAGACTCGGGAGAGCCTTGGCTCTCGTGCACATCGCTGGATAGAGATCGGGCTTAGGTAAGTATTAGCAGGTCTGCTGCACACTCAAGGTTTTTTACCTTCATGATGCATAAAGCCTTCATCCTTTGCAGTCACTTTGAGCCCTGTCTCTTGTGAACTTTTTGCACTGGCCACTGAAATTGCAGTATTTGTACTTTATACAGCTGTTGCCAGAATCCTCTCTACAATAAGAAACTGATTTAAATATGAGCATTAGTAATTCCGTTAACTACAAGGTGCCAGCACCTCACCTGTAATAATAATTTATACACTACCTGGCTGTCTGGTTCACTTTTTTGAAAAAAAAGAACGTTTATTGAGCATACAAAATACATAGGATAACAGTAACACATATGGGGTGCAACATGCACCAAATATACGGATATAATACAGCTGCTAACAATACCACAGGCTGAAAAACACAAGGAGGGGGGGGTTCTTTGTTTACAGATTGCACGTTACATAAAAAAAACAAGGGGCAATATAGTGTGTTCAGATATGGGGGGAAAAGAGGAGCTCAGAGGTTGGGAATCATATGCCGAGCCATAATACATTCTACTCAAAGTAATTTGCAGAGAGGAGCAGAAAATCATTATTATGAGGGCGGGGAGCCCAACTACAACCACGGTGACAGCCGGACTCGCCGGGCCGAACCCGGATAGGTGTAAAGAGGCGTACAGACCACAGACTACACTAGTCGGCACATGTATCTGAATCCCCCATCCATTTATCCCACAGCTTAGCAAACTTGCTCGGGCAGCCTCTGTGCATATACAGCAGTTTTTTATAGGGGAGAGTGGCATTAACAGCCGCCTTCCATTGTCGGGCGGTGGGGGGCGCAGAGCGCAACCAGGTGCGGGCTATCTGCAGTCTGGCTAGGTATAGGGTCTCCTGTAGAAAAACAGTCGGGATCCTTGCCTCCTCGGATACGAGGAGAATCCCCAGCAAACATTGGCGGGGGCATAGCGTCAGAGGGGAGCCCATTTGGTCATGAAGGAAGTCAACAATTTGCTTCCAGTAAACCTGCAACTCAGGACAGGACCAAAGGAGATGGTAGAACGTGGCCTGAGGATCACCACATTTAGGACATGCTGGATCATAGCCAGGTCTGAACTTGGACAGCCGCCCAGGGGTTAGGTATGACCTATGTAGCATGTAGAGGTGTGTAAGTCTGTCAGAAAGTTTCGGGGAGACCAGCTTAGGGGTGTCAAGTGCAGTTTCCCAGTCCGCGTCTTCGATAGCCCCCACGTCGGCCTCCCATCTAGCCTTAAGTCGGTAGGCGCGGGCAGTCGCCCCAGGCGTGAGCAGGTTGGTGTAAAAAAAAGAAATCAGTTTCTTAGGGTCATCACCTAGCACGGCTGTTGCTATCGGAGGTGTTTCAAGCCTGGGGATATGGGAGCCAAACTGAGAGCTAAGGGCATGGCGGAGTTGAAGATACCTAAAAAACATTCTATTAGGGAGGTTGAAGTCAGTTCTGAGGGCCTGGAAGGGTCTGACAGAGCCATTGGTAATAACCTGGGACAGAAAGATAACGCCCCCGGCTAGCCACACAGAGCGGTCGGGGATCGTAGAGAGTTCGGGAAGTAGGGGATTGTCCCAAAGGGGGGTGTGGGAGTGAAACCTAGGGGCCCCAGTAATGGACGTGGCCTGTTGCCAAATCAAACAGTGGTGGGACAACATGTCTCTCATCGGGACGGAAGGTCCCCCGGAGCCACGCATAAGGAGACGGAGCGGGTGTACGACCAGAGTGTAGTGTGGGGAGCATACCAGTGAGGCATAGCGATCTTTGTCAGTCTGATTGAAATAGTAGAAATGGGACAGTTGAGCGGCCAGATAATAATAGTGCAGGTCTGGTAGGGCGGTGCCGCCCAGGTGGGTAGGACATTTCAGAGCACTCCATGAGAGCTTGTGTCGAGACGAACCCCAAACAAACGTGTTTAAGATGGCCTCCAAGGATTTGAAGGTTCTGAGAGGGATGCGCAGGGGAGCATGCCAAAACACATAGAGCAGCTTGGGGAGGAGAATCATTTTGACCAAGTTTACACGGCCCATCACCCCAAGGGGGAGACGGGACCAAATCTGGGTTTTTTGCTTGAGCAGGGTGAATAAGGGTTCCACATTTAAAAGGGTGTAGTCAGTCAGCAATCGTGAACATTGCACTCCCAAATATTTCACCTGACTTGCCCTGACCAAGGGCATTGCCGCCTGATCAGCGGACGGGGCACTTAAGTCTAAAGGGAGGATCTGGGACTTGGACCAGTTGATACGTAATCCAGAGTATTCCCCAAACTGCTCTATCAATCGCAGGGCTGCTTGCAAAGAGGGACCCGAGTCTTCGAGGTATAATAACATATCGTCAGCGTATAAACTGAGGGTTTCTGTCAAAAGGCCCGAACGCAGGCCCTTAATTTGCGGGTGAGCACGAATGGCAATGGCCAGCGGCTCAACCGCGAGGGCATACAGGAGAGGGGACAACGGGCAACCCTGGCGAGTACCCCTAGACAGAGGGAAAGGATCCGAGATCCTGCCATTAACCTGGATCCGGGCAGTGGGAGCGCTATATAAAAGCTGAATCCACTTAATAAAATTAGGGCCAAAGCCAAAGTTAGTCAGGCATTCCCATAGGTAACTCCATTCAACGGAGTCAAACGCCTTCGCGGCATCCAGACTCACGACTACCCGGGAACCGATGTTATCGTGGGTGGCCTGCAGATTCATAAAGAGTCTGCGGAGATTGAAGGCAGTATTTTTATTAGGCATGAACTCCGTTTGATCTGGATGTATAAGGCTGAGGACAACTTTATTGAGTCGCAGGGCCAGAATTTTAGCCAGGATTTTTACATCCAGCTGTAGGAGGGAAATCGGGCGGTACGACTCTGGGTAGTAGGGGTCCTTACCGGGCTTGGGTATGAGGACAACAAGGGCCTCCCCCATAGAGGCGGGAAGGGACATTGTGTCGAACATATGGGTGTATAACGTGTGCAGTTCTGGGATTAGCGTGTCTTGAAAATGAGAATAAAATTCCAGGGGCAGCCCGTCCGAGCCAGGCGCCTTGGAGGATGGGAGGGAGGCAAGTGCCTCGGCAATACAGTCAGGGGAGATGGGGGCTTCCAGGAGGGTTCTCTGCTCTGGGCTGATAGAGGGGAAATCTATGGAGTGAAGGAATTGGGTGAGGTCAGCGTGTGTGTGTCTGGTTGTGGAGGTACAGTGGTGTGAAAAAGTGTTTGCCCCCTTCCTCATTTCCTGTTCCTTTGCATGTTTGTCACACTTAAGTGTTTCGGAACATCAAACCAATTTAAACAATAGTCAAGGACAACACAAGTAAACACAAAATGCAATTTGTAAATGAAGGTGTTTATTATTAAAGGTGAAAAAAAATCCAAACCATCATGGCCCTGTGTGAAAAAGTGATTGCCCCCCTTGTTAAAACATACTATAACTGTGGTTGTCCACACCTGAGTTCAATTTCTCTAGCCACACCCAGGCCTGATTATTGCCACACCTGTTCACAATCAAGGCATCACTTAAATAGGAGCTGCTTGACACAGTAAGGTCCACCAGAAGATCCTTAAAAGCTACACATCATGCCGAGACCCAAAGAAATTCAGGAACAATTGAGAAAGAAAGTAATTGAGATCTATCAGTCTGGAAAGGGTTATAAAGCCATTTCCAAAGCTTTGGGAATCCAGCGAACCACAGTGAGAGCCATTATCCACAAATGGCGAAGACATGGAACAGTGGTGAACCTTCCCAGGAGTGGCCGGCCGCCCAAAATTACCCCAAGAGCGCAGCGACGACTCATCCAAGAGGTCACAAAAGACCCCACAACAACGTCCAAGGAACTGCAGGCCTCACTTGCCTCAGTTAAGGTCAGCGTTCATGCCTCCACCATCAGGAAAAGACTGGGCAAAAATGGCCTGCATGGCAGAGTTCCAAGGAGAAAACCACTGCTGAGCAAAAAGAACATCAAAGCTCATCTCAATTTCTCCACAACACATCTTGATGATCCCCAAGACTTTTGGGACAACATTCTGTGGACCGATGAGACAAAAGTGGAACTCTTTGGAAGGTGTGTGTCCAAGTATATCTGGCGTAGAAGGAACACTGCATTTCATAAAAAGAACATTATACCAACAGTAAAATATGGTGGTGGTAGTGTGATGGTCTGGGGCTGTTTTGCTGCTTCAAGACCTGGAAGACTTGCCGTGATAAAAGGAACTATGAATTCTGCTGTCTACCAAGAGATCCTGAAGGAGAATGTCCGACCATCTGTTCGTGTACTCAAGCTGAAACCAACTTGGGTTCTGCAGCAGGACAATGATCCTAAACACACCAGCAAGTCCACCACCGAATGGCTGAAGAAAAACAAAATGAAGACTTTGGAGTGGCCTAGCCAAAGTCCTGACCTGAATCCTATTGAGATGTTGTGGTATGACCTTAAAAAGGCCGTTCATGCTCGAAAACCCTCTAATGTAACTGAATTAGGACAATTCTGCAAAGATGAGTGGGCCAAAATTCCTCCAGGACACTGTAAAAGCCTCATTGCACGTTATCGCAAACGCTTGGTTGCAGTTGTTGCTGCTAAGGGTGGCCCAACCAGTTATTAGGTTTAGGGGGCAATCACTTTTTCACACAGGGCCATGATGGTTTGGATTTTTTTTCACCTTTAATAATAAACACCTTCATTTACAAATTGCATTTTGTGTTTACTTGTGTTGTCCTTGACTATTGTTTAAATTGGTTTGATGTTCCGAAACACTTAAGTGTGACAAACATGCAAAGGAACAGGAAATGAGGAAGGGGGCAAACACTTTTTCACACCACTGTATATAGATTGGAGTAGAACATTCTAAACTCACGTAAAATCAGGTCAGGGTCAGAGATCAAGTCGTCGGCGGCGCCACGGAGCTGAACCACCACCGGAGGGCTATGGTCAAGCCGGGCCATATAAGCTAGCAGTTTGCCCGCCCGCTCGCCGTGTTCAAACACACGCTGTCTACTAAAGAAAAGGCCCTGCTTCGCTTTCTCATAATGAAGGTGATCAGTCAGTCGGGACTGGAGGCGGAGCTGGGTGGCATGTTCCAGGGAAGGGTCCGTCACAAACAGTTGCTCAAGGGATTGTAGGCGCTCCTCAGCCTGTGTCAGTGCCTGTCTAGAATTAGCCTTGTATCTGTTAATACGGGTGATCAGGAGCAGCCTAGCATGAAGCTTAAATGACTCCCATATTGACCCAGGGGACGCAGATCCCGCGTTTGAGCGGAGAAAAAAAACTAGTTCCCTCTGTAGGTCCTCCAGATCTGGGATAACCGTAAGCCAGAAGGGGTTCAGTCTCCACACACGGGGGGGGGGGGACAGTCGCAGGCAGTCTCAGCGTCAACCAGTATGGAGAGTGGTCCGACAGCACCCTGGCGTCAAAGCCGACCTCCAATAATTCGGGAAGCAGGGAGGGAGAGAGCAGGGCCATGTCTATACGAGACATAGCTCGGCGGGCGGGGGTGAAGCAAGAAAAGGCCTGTGTTGTTGGATGCTTATGTCTCCAGGAGTCTGTCATGGCCAGTTCAGCTGCAAATCTGCCGAATCTAGTGGTATGAGGGGGGGAAGACGTGTGGTCAGGTGCGCCAAGTCGGTCGAGACTGGGGTTGATGGTCATGTTGAAATCACCTATCCAGATTACCGGAACTGTAGGGAATTTGGTCATAAAATTAAGACCTTCGTGCAGGGCCTGAAACTGGAAAGGTGGTGGTATGTAAAACGCCATAATAAGCATCGTCAGGCCGCTCACAGTGGCATGTAAAAATAGAAATCTACCGTGAGGGTCTGAGCATAGGTCATGTAACTGGAACTGCACAGTTTTAGCAATTAAAATGGCTACACCTCGGGAATGGGAAGTGTGAGGGGCGCTGTACATCCAGCCGACCCAAGGTTTTCTAAGCGCCCTTTGGGACTGGCCTGTAAGGTGAGTCTCGACGAGGATCGAGATGTCCACTTTCAGGCGTTTGAGGTGAGTAAGGACGGCTAATCTCTTGGGTTTAGCGCCAAGGCCCCTGACATTCCAGGTTACAAATTTAAGCGCAGCCATGGAACATGTCGGCACAGATTAAACTAGTGTAGGCCCCCGGCCCAGAAAGTTCGGGCATGCAGGGCTCCTGGGCAACCTCCGGATCCTCCATGGCTGGCAGCAACAAATACAAGAACACATTTGCAATAAAGTTACAGCTGTAAATAACACAATATAAAACACATAGAACCAGTAAAACAGTCATAACAATGCCTACTCTGGACCAGCGGGGCAAAACAAAAAAACTGTCACTCGCCGCAGCCGCGGTAGTAACTGCTGGCCAGGGAAACAACACAAACATGGGCGCAATTATAACAGACTGCAGAGCAGACAGTGCAGCAGGTTGCAGTGGGTGTACGTTTCAGAGCAAGAGTCAGCAGGTCGTCTGAGAGACCAGGTAGAAGCATAACGCGTGGGGCTGACAGGAGAAAGAAAAAGAAAAAAAAAAAAAAGGAAAGGGGGGGGGGGGGGGGGGAGACCCAGGCATGTGGAAAAAATGGGCCCAATAGGGGAGACAAGGAGTTCAAGCAGTACATGGTTACCTCCGTGTGCATCAGTAAAAATAGGGAGGGAAGGGAGAGAGGGGAGAGTGAAAAAATGGAGCGAGACAGGGGCAGGGGTGGCACGTCCCAGAACATGGCCCCCCTCACGATCTGCGCCATCACACCGGTGTTCATCTCAGAGAAAACAATGAAGGGTGCACGGGAGTCTGACAAAGGAGGGGAGGCAGAAACTGTGAATTCAGGGCACAGAGAAAGTCCAGCGGCGGTCTCCGCAGAGGGCAGTCAGCACAGCGTTCTCCCATGCAGGGGGTGATAGCAGCAAAAATGGAGGCAATCCATAGGGTCAAAAGAGAAAAAAAGAGGGGGGGTATAGTAGAGGGAACAGGAGAGGGCAGGGATCACTCACGGTAGCCAAGGTGGATAGGTAGGCACTACTCGGGGGCTGTAGTGGTCAGCTGTCAAGCAGGGCCTTGCACCGCATCCCGTTCCAACCATGACGAGGCCGCAGCAGGATCTTCAAAGAAATGGGTCTTGCCCTCACGGGTCACCCGGAGTCGAGCTGGAAACAACATTGCATATGGCAAATGGCGAACTCGCAGCTGGCGCTTGACCTCCGTGAATTGTGCTCGTTTTCGTTGGACCTCCGCCGAAAAATCTGGGAACACTGCCACCGTAACATTGTCAACCGGGATATTTCCACGTTCGCGGGTGAGGCGAAGCACCGTATCCCGGTCTCTGTAGTTAAGTAGCTTGGCAATGAAAGTCCGCGGGGGTGCGCCGGCTGGAGGCGGACGGGCCGCCAGACGATGCGCTCGTTCGATCACGAACGTGGAGGAGAAAGATTCCCTGCCGAAGGTTTTAACGAGGAGGTTTTCCAGGTAGGTGGGAGGGTCGGAGCCCTCCGATCGTTCCGGGAGGCCCACGAAACGAAGATTGCAGCGTCGAAGCCTATTTTCCATGTCGTCCTGCTTGTGAAGGACGACACTAAGTTGGTGCTGCAGACGTTCGACCGAGTGTTGTAAAGGAGGGATGTCTGTCTCCACGTGTTCCACTCTTCGTTCGGCCTCGGACACCCTGTCCCTCAGCTTCTGCAGGTCATGCCGAATATGGGAGATGTCCATCTTAACCTCCTCTATCTTGGTAGTGAGGGCGGTTTGGCAGGAGGAGACGGCCTCGAGGATCTTAGCGGTGTCGTTTGCAGGAGACTCCTCCGCGGTAGGTGCGGGGCCGGCGCGCCCTGGCCCTCGTGGCGGAACTTAGCCAGCTTGGCGGCCGCCTCAGAGGGTCTTTTAGTCGGCGACATGAGGCACAAAGTGAGCAGAAGGTTCCCGGGCGTCTGTACGGTAAATAGCTAAGAAAAATCCCCAAAGGATAAGGTAAAAGGATAAGGTCTCAGACGGAGCTCTCACTCAGCACGTCCTACACCATGAAGCTCCAGGCCACGCCCCTGTCTGGTTCACTTTTAAGGGTGCTTTCACACCTGTGAATGCATTTAGTTGTGAGTAGGCAGCCCCATTGAAAGCAATGGGAGGCTGCCCGCTCCCGCAGATAATGGTGCCAAATTGCATGTAATTGAACATGCTGCGATCACGTGCGAGTGATCGACCCTGGACACAGGCAGTGTTCAGTGGGGCTGCCTACTCTCAGCGAATTGTGGGAATTTTTATGCATGTAATCCCGAGCAAGGTGCATTCGCAAGTGTGAATGCTCCTTAAATGTTACACATTCTTCCAACTTTTCTCCTTTTGTGGAGGTGTGGGAAATCTGCTTTTTGACCCCAGGAATAAATAATACTGGTGTATAGGAAAATGTTTTCAAGCAGCAATCCAGATAGTATAGGGAGTCAGCATAATCACCATAATCACCTCTTCAGTGATTTGGAAGGTGACAAAGAAAGATGAAATTCTGAACCAAAAGATGATGTAGTCACCCCCCCCCAGCTATGTGGTGTAGTAGATGTACAGTATGTGAATCTGGAGAGCTGAACAGAATAAGAAAATCATTTGACAGTGTTCACATAAATATGTGTATAAGTTGCAGTTTTTTTTTTCTCCCCCCCCACTCTCCCCCTTTAGCCTGGTGTTCCACTGTGATCTAGAAAAGATAAGATGTGCCCTAATACAAGGCATGTGGGACACAAAATTAATCACACATGACATCCATGTGTGAATGGTGTATATCATACCTAGTAATGCAATGGGTTTACTTACCTCTTTATCATACTTGTCAACAGATGTTCTAAGCCTGTGCTCTAATAAGGAGCCATGTGCAATTTATAAAAAAAGACAAAATGTAGTATCTTAAAAATACTTTTCGGTGTGTTTTTATAGAAGGACCAAGTGCATTAGGAACCGCGGCTAAACCTGGGAAACCAAAGGGCAAGAAAAAGATTCCATCTGTTCGTCAGAAGTTTGATGTAAGTTTCTCTTTGTGCCTTTTATAGTGGAATGGAAGCTTTAAACCACATTTCCTTTTTAAAGTGTGCCTGTTACTCCCTAGAAAAAAAATAACTTTTCATTGTTTAAACCAGCCTGCCTATTTTCAGTAGAATGTGATGTCATTAATTGCCATTTTAATTTGTCTTCACTAATGACACCACTTTCTTGGTGATCGAACCAGAGAAATGTTGCTACTTCTTCAATAACCATTGGCATTCTACAATTTTGCAGCCCACAAAGGAAAACCATTTTGCTGTTTGGTGATTCTGCCACTTGCAAGGTGTCAACAATCACATAATATCCAGTGTAACATCAGCTTTGAACTTCAGTGTATAGATGCTAGTTGTGACGAAAATGTCCCAGCACTCAGCTTTGGTGCGCGACACGGCTTCCTCCAGTCTGGACATAAATACCAGATATTATAGCCACAACATATAAGACTAGCCGACAAACGGCTTGTATGAAACTGGAACCATTTATTAAACAAACTCACACAGCATATATATCCCACCACGTCAGATGAGCCTGATTACATTATCGTATGCAGAAATATAATTTAACATAACTAAACAGCAACCAACATAAACTATGCTACTCTCCCTATAGCAACTACTAGCTGACAATGCTATAATTAACATGCTAATTAACTCTGCACTTAAACCAGCCTGGCCAGGCAGCAAGGCTAAAACAAAGTTCATTACACATTATCCTAAGTATAAACACAGTACACCTTAACCAGTTCCCGATCAGCTGCTACAGTTGTACTACAGCAGGTTGGCTCCCCTGGGTGATCCGCCGTAACTGTACATCGGCCCTTTAAGACGCTGTAGGAGGTGCGCATGCACCCTCAGCGTTTGCCCAGAGCTAATGCGAGTGCCCAGCGGGCGCCATGACCGCCGGGCACCTGTGAACGCTCATGATAGAGTGAGAACTGGGATCTGTGTGTGTAAACGCACAAATCCCGGCTCTCTCAGGGGAGAGGAGACTTCTAAGTATGAACACCGATCTCTCTCCTCCCCTAGTACGTCCCATTCCCCCTACAGTTAGAACACACACTGGGGAACACCCTTAACCCCTTGATCTCCCCCTAGTGTTAACCCCTTCCCTGCCAATGTTATTTATACAGTAATGCGTGCATTTTTATAGCGCTGATCGCTGTATAATTGTCAGTGGTCTCAAAAATGTGTCGCATTTGTCCACCGCAATATTGCAGTCCTGTTTTAAAAATCGCAGATCACCGCAATTACTAGTAAAAAAAATAAGAAGAATAAAAATGCCATAAATCTATCCCCTATTTTGTAGACGCTATAACTTTTGTGCAAACCAATCAACATACGCAATGTTTTATATTTTTTTTTTTTTTATTGGGATATTTATTATAGCAAAAAGTAAAAGTTATTGTGTCTGTTTTTTATTTTTATTTTATTTTTTATTTTTTCCCCGCAATTGTCACTCTTTTTAATAAAAACTGCATAGATGATCAAATACCACCAGAAGAAAGCTCTATTTGTGGGGAAAAAAAGGACGTCAGTTTTGTTTGGGTGCAGCGTCGCACGACCGACCAATTGTCAGTTAAAGAGACGCAGTGCCGCATTGCAAAAATGTGGCCTGGTCATTGAACAACCAAATCTTCCAGGGCTGAAGTGGTTAATAAACAGACAATAGCAGTACTGTCCTACAATAGTCTGAGGCAAAGCTCATACAATGTTCTATCATTCTGATACAGTGGAATTAATATATCATAGATTTATTGAGAGATATTGTTGATCAATATTACTGTCTCACGATTATTATTACACCTTTTCAATCCACTCCAAAAGGGAAGCTTTATTGTCCTTATTCAGAGAAGTAATCCAAGCATCGCTCTCAGCATCCATTAAAGTGGGAAGTAACAAGGTAAATGTTTGCCAGCACATCATGGATCAACAAAGAAAACAAGAATTGCCAGGGATAATGTTAAGCCCATTCAACCATTCGTGTTAATAGAACCGCCTCATAATACTTTTTGAAATCTGGCATATTTAATCCTCCTTGACTTTTTTCCTTTTTTTTTTTTTTAAAGTTGCCAGTGCAATTCTAGGTTTCTTATTTTGCCATATTTTGTGATTAAAGTTTTAAAAACTAAAATATGCTGGGGGTATGTATATGGGGAGCATCTGATGCTTATACATGATTTTGGGTAGCACTGTCATCTTTAGAGCGCTAATCCAACCCATCATGAAAGGGGTCGTACTGCTATTCTCTTTTATTTCTATTTTTATTTCCTCCAATAGTGGAATATAGTTTGCTTGGTATATTTTCCCCAGAGATGCCGTTAATTTTACCCCTAGGTACTTTATTTACATCTTCCTCCATGGAAACGGGAACTCTTGCTGTAGGTATTGTTCATCTTTTTGATCACGTTTTATATTTTAATATCTCGGATTTACCCAGATTAATCTTAAAATTAGAAAGTTCTCCATATTATTTTAATACTTTCAAAAGGCTAGGCATTGAGATTCGGGGGTTTGATATATAAAATAATATATCCTCTGCAAATGCATCTACTTTATGTTCGTCTTCTCCGACATTAAAGTCCCCTATATCCATGTTGCCAGAAGGGCTTCCAGTGCTAGCACAAACCAGAGCGGAGACAGGGCATCCCTGTCTCGTCCTGTTGTTCATTTTAAAAGGGGTTGACAATGTTCCATTCACTTTTATAACCGCTGTAGGGCCTTCTATATAATGTTTGTATCCACTGCATTATCCTTGGGCCTATATCCAAACCTACCAATGTGTTTGTCATGAATCCCCGTCTACTCTGTCAAACGCCTTTTCAGCATCAATCGACAATAGTAGACCGGGGCTCCTCCCCTCTCTTATTTTTTGGAGTAGTAGGATCATTCTAACCCCATTGTCCCTCCGCTCTCTGCCTGGGACGAAACCTACTTGGTTGGGGTGAACCAGCTCGGGCATTAAATCTTTCATCCTTGTTGCTAGTACTATCGCGAACAGTTACGTGTCCGCGTTTAACAGTGGTATAGGTCAATAATTTGAGCACATGGTACTTTGCCTTCTTTTGGGATGATTGTAATTGATGCTAATAAGGCTTCTCTACTCATCTCAAATCTTGTTCCCAGACCGTTTATATATGTTCATAGTTTTGGAGTCAGAATTTCTTTAAACTTTTTTTTTTTTTAGGTAAAAAGTCGTAAAGCCATCTGGCCCTGGGCTTTTACCTGGTGCTGATTCTTTTAATACCCGATTTGAACTTCTCTGATTTTATAGGTGTTTCTAGGGAAATTGCTCTTTCCTCCCTTATCCGGTGGTTCTTGGCTTTTTTTTTTTTTCAAATATTCCTTAATCCTCTCTTTTTTTCCTACTTCCAGTTGTCCTTTCTGGTTAACTGAATATAGTAGCTCATAATAGTCTTAAAAGACCATCGCTATGCCCTAGTATTATGGATCATTTCCCCTTTTTTATTTTGTATTTTTAATTTTTTCTATAAAGTTTGATTTTTTTATCTTCACATGCTTGCTAGACATTTGCTATTTTTATTTCCCCATTGATATCTTTCTTTTTATTTTTTTTAATTTTTTTTAGTTTTTCTCATCTCCTGTTCCAGTAACTCTTTTAATTCCTCCCTCTTTATTACCAGTTCTTGAGACAGTGCCTGATCTTGCCGTCTATGTTGTTTATGTCCCTGCTCTAATAAGTATATTTCTTCTTCTTTTAATTTTTCCTTATTTTTTGCTCTTGCCTTCTTTTTCCTGACTCCCAAAGAGCTCAGGATTCCCATTATTTAGGCTTTGTGGGCCTCCCACAAGGTATTCTCCACAATCTCATTGGTATCGTTTAAACTGAAGTATTGTTCTAACTCAGGGCTTGACAAATTTGCTTAGAATCTAGGAGCTAGCTGAAAAAGTTAGCTGCATGTCTGCGGCATCGGGTAATAAGAATTGCTCATGCCTGATGCCAAGTGGAAAAAGAACAATATTAAAAAAAAAAAAAAACTTTTGTTTGTTATAAGATTTTGCCATTACGTTTTTCTTTCTCCTTCACTCGTGTGCTCTGATGGGCTGCACTGATGAGGCGGCATTGAGGTTGGAACTGATGGGCACCAATAGGCAGCACGGAGGTGCCACTGATGGGAACTGACAGGTGGCACTGATAGGCAGCACTGAGGTGGCACTAATGGGCACTGGCAGGTGGCACTGAATGGCACTGGTTGGCACTGGCAGATAGCACTGGTTGGCAATGGCAGGTTTCAAAGCCGATAGTGTAACTATGTAAAACTGAATGCTCTCTGCAGCACCGCGGTGTGTGAAACTGTATGGAGAAAGGAGCTGACAAATTCAGCGTTATGTCGGAGGTGGGTGGGACCCACCAGCTATCCAGCCAAAGATTGGGCTGTTTAAGAAAGGGGCGGGGCCACATACACGTAGTGGCCCACCCCCAACATCGAACCTCAATTTTGACAGCTCCTCTCTCTCTCCATACACTTTCACACACCGCGGCGGTGCTCTGCCAACAGAGTGTGGAGATGGGAGGAGGAACCTCTCGCCATGTCAGCGGCTACTGCGCCGCTCTCTTGCTGCTCCTTCCTAGAAAACAATTGTTTTAGCTGCACTGTGTACACCTTATGTGTGTGGTGGTGTGCAAAAACAATGCAGCTCAAAGGATATGGTGTAAACGATAACAAAAATTTATATTTTTAAAGTATATCTAAAGGATATATATAATATATAATATTATATAATTTTTTGTTTGTTTTGCATGAAGTGCAGAGGAATTAGAATGTTTGTCTGTTTCTATTGCTGTGTCCTGTTTTACCAATATCATTGAGAGTAGAAGAAAATCCCCCAATTTTGGGTTATCCCAGGAAAGTAATAGAAGGGAAATCTTCCAATAGGGACACTAGTTCTGGTGACCTGGGGGTCCCCAAGAAATTTCTTTAATTTTCAGAGATTTCCTCTTACTACCTGTTTTTGGCCATGGGACAGGAAGTTAAGGGAAATCTCCCCAATGGGACACAGATGGTGGGGAAAAAAAAATATGGCGGGTTATAACCCTCCCTTACTCTATCCAAAATAAAAAATAAAGTTTTACCTATAGTTCTGCTTTTAATGTTTTTAATGTATTCACAAGCAAGCATTGAAGTGCTAGTAGACTCTAAATAAAGACATGGCTGACTGGGCTTCCATCTTCACCCAGTCTTACTTCTGGGTTCGCCATTTGAATGGCTAAGCCGCGATGATGTCACTCCTGTGCGTGCGCACAGAAGCCACAATCACGGCACAGCCCTGTATGCCGCCCATTCAGAGTGCAGTGCACATGTGCTGGTCCCTACAGAAATCACAAATATCTCCTGAATGGTGTATGTTTAGGAGATATTCCTTGTACCTAGAGGTAACCTTTACTATGAGCTTACCTGTAGGTACAAGTCACCAAGCGGTGTTTACTACAGCTTTGAGCTAACCAGCACAAATTGGCAAAAGCACAATTGCAACAGCAACTTACAAGAAGTAATGCAAACTGTAAATGATTTCTAAATGCCAGCATGTCAGGAAGATGTGGGGATTTTTCTACACAACACTCATCTTCTTCATAGTGTCTTATAAATACTACCCTTGGTTTTGCTTTATTTGCATGTAGAAATGAACGGGCGCCTTGCTGTGGTGAGTTATATGCTGTGTTACCTTTCGGTCTGTATGGGGCAGTCTTCCAAAACTCACTGATTAAAATGTTGTGCTATATGTATTTTGGAAACATTCCAGCTTGAGAATGAGCTGGGCTATATCTATCTGTTTTTGTTTTTTCTACTATCTGAGTTTTCCGGGTTTTTGTAATTGTGCATCATTTAACTCTTTTCCAGCATCGCTTCCAGCCCCAGAATCCTTTGGCTGGAGCTCAGCAGTTTGTCAGCCGAGATCCTCAAGAAGATGATGAGCTGAAGCTATGTTCCCACACTATGACATTGCCCACTCGAGGACAACTGGAGGGAAGGATGATCGTTACGGCATATGAACATGGACTGGACAATGTAACAGAGGAAGCAGTAACCATTGTCATCCATGCATTAGAGGCAAGTATTATGGCTGTATTCTTGAAATATTTAACTTAGAAAGCAGCATAGTTGTGATGTGTCTTATTGTAACACATTGCAGTTGTGTGACTTATTCCTGTGTTTGTGCTGTTGTAATGTTTTTGTACCAGAACAGAGCAAACCACTGGAGCTGGGCTTTTATTTTAACTTTCTTGTGTCATGGTGAGCACAGCTTCAAGAGCAGTACACAATACAAGTCTAAAATCCTTGCAGTAATTATGGTAATACTTTTCAAGTTTCACATTTAGTTTGTATAGACTCAGCCTAGAATACTAAGTGAATCTTTGTTTTCTGATTTTATTGGTAATGAGACTGTCTTGTTTTATTTTTTTTTTATTTTTTATGGTATTGTAAGCATTTGATTTTTGTATGGGAAGTGGCAGTAATGGAAATACATTGACTATATAAGTGATCTGTGCAAACGAATGTATGGATGGGTAGAAGAAAGCTACTCGTAATAATAGTAAAATATGAATCCTGATTGACCGGTTTTGGCAGCATTGTGTGTGTGCTGCTCTTTTACATTGTTAGATACGCTTGTTAGTGTTTCCTGATTTTTGTTCTGTGCCATTGTACAGATCTTGATCTTGTAGATTTGAATATTGCTGACCTCCAATAGACAATTGCACCAACGATTAATAACAGCAGTTTTAAAAAAGCAATTCAGCAGAACAAAAGCTGCTCATACATTGCACTTTCTAAAGAATGTAGAGAGAGACTGCAGATATGTGTATCATCTGAGGCTATCAACTTTAACTGCCCTTAAAGCAGGCCCTGCAGTATAATATAATGTCCACTTAAACTGTCTGCTTTCCCCCTCCTATCTTTAAAAATCATCTGATCCTTACCCCAGAGGCTGAGGAATGGACCAATACCCTTCACTGTCTCTCTTGTTTTTTTGTACTCTACTGTACTATGTTCTTTTGGGCCTCTGCATTTAATAAAGTATTTATTGAATTCTAAATCATCTGATGGTAGTAGGTGTAAAAAGTACCTGTAATGAAAAAGTTAGATTTATACTTGCCTTCATATTTCCTGAGATCTTGCTGGAAGAAGTGTTACATCATTCTAACCAAGGCACTATGGGTGGAAGAAAGGGATACAATAAGCTCTTCCTTTTTTCTTTTTTTTTTTTTTTTTTTTTTTTTAATCTATCATTTTTTTATTTTTCCTTTACCACTACAGCCATTGCAGAGAGATCCATTAACTTTGAAGCTCTGCTTCAAAAAACCCTAAAAGAAAATGTCCTAATCGCCATTGTATCATTCAATTAACCTGCTCCAGCTCTCAGCTCTGTCCCTCTCTGGAGCAGATCTGTTTAATTGGCTGCTCCTCTCTAACAGTGGATGGCCAGTCAACCCAAAAAACGTCCACAGTGGAGAGATTTGCCTTCTGATGCAACATTTTAAGCAACTTATGTCTCTGGATTACTCAAAGAGATCAGTTTAAAGCCCCTTACAAATAACCAACATTTGGCCTGTGTTTATGCCACGGCTTCTGTCGGATTAACATGTTGGAAAACCAGCATCCTAACTCCTCCCAATTGGCGCTCTCAGCCAATGGCAGAGAGCGCTGATCAGAGTGTTCTGGCGACGGGGCTGTCCCCCTGTAAGAACAACAATGGCTCAGCAGGAGAGATTGCTGTACTAAGTTTGCATAGTTAGTACATCGGCTCCAACCAGAGCTGACAGTGTGTACCAGGCTTAAGTTTCAGAGGGATAATGCGCCCTAGTTTACATATCTCTAGACTTTCAATGACCGACTGTTTTTTTGGGGAAAAGAATTAATGATTTTATCTCTCTTCAGAAACATCTAAAAGATCTGTTGACGTCGGTAGTATCGCGTAGACAAGCCTATCGCCTCAAAGATGGACACTTCAGATATGCTTTTGGGTGCAATATTAATCCTCAACCTTACCTTAGGAACAGTGTGGCAACCTACAATCAGCTTGCTGAATGGTAAGTGCAGAAATTTCATGTAAATAATTTAATTTTTATAACTTTAATGTTCATTTTGCCAGTGAAAAAAACAGGGAAAATTAACCCTCCTGTAAAATCTCATTTACTTTTACTTTAAACCGAGAAATACTGTACAAACCCTGCCATTGCTAAGATAGTTCTAAATGCTAAGTGCCTGGCTGTTATGTGGATTCTGTACTTTGAGATGCTGACCATAAACAAGTATGCAGGTTAGGAGTTCAACTTTACTTTACCTTAGACAGTAGTATTTTACTGAAAGGGTAGTTGATGCATGGAATAAACTTCCAGCAGAGGTAGTGAAGACGGTCAACAGGAAATGGCGACAAATCTAGATCTATACTCGGACAAAAAAGTTAATGAAAAAACCCAAGATAATACAAAACATGTATTAAAAAAAATTAAATGGGCAGACTTGATGGACTACTCCTTCTTCTTCTTTTTTTTTTTTTTTTTTTTTTTCTGCAGTGACTTTTCTATCTTTCTACTTGCTACATGTTTGTACCAGATCAGTCATTCAAAAATTGAAACTAGAAGCAGCCAGACAACTGCCATTTTTAGAAGTCGGTAAACAATGTAGGCATGCTCATGTCTTTCAATTAAAGAGAGTGGGGGTGGAAGAGACGGTTTTCTATTAATTCTATTAAGATTTCTCATTTAAAGCATGTGTACTTAGTTTTCTGTTTTCAGTCGTTTCTCTTTTATTTTCCCTGGAAGTTCTGGCTACTAACACATGTCCTGTCTTAGGGTGACTGCTCTACAGTAATTATGGAGGAGCAACAGACACACTTGGACAGCAGCATTGTCTGGAGAGCATGGTGTCGTCTGAACTAGTAGCTTTAGATGGACTTTACACAAGTGACTATTTTTAGCGCTAAAGCGAAAGTAGCTGTAGGGTGCTTTCACATCGATGCATTTTAACGGCGCTATTCGGCCACTAGCGGGTTGTTTTTAACCCTCCCTAGTGGCAGAAAAGGGTTAGACTCGCCCACAAAGCACTGCTGCCCATTGAAATCAATGGGACAGCGCCGCTGATCCACCAGCAAAGCGTCGCTGCCCCATTGATTTCAATGGGCAGGGGCGCTTTAGGAGTGGTGTATACACCGCTCCTACAGCGCTGCAAAGATGCTGCTTGCAGGACTTTATTTTTTTTATTTTTATTTTTTTAACCGTCCTGCAAGCACGCTCCAGGGTGAAAGCACTCAGGCTTTCACACTGGAGAGACAGGAGAGGCTCTTTGCAGGCGCTATTTTTAGTGCTGTAGCACCTGTAAACTGGCTCAGTGTGAAAGCAGTCTAAAAAAACTCCTGCAAGCAGCATCTTTGGAGCGGTGTATACACCGCTTCTAAACCGCCCCTGCCCATTGAGATAAATGCATTGGCGCCTTGTGGGGCGCCTTGGCACCCGCTAGCAGCCGAAAACCTGCGCCGGTGCCCCAGCATGAAAGCAGCCTTAGACTTCTTTCCCACTGAGGTGCTTTTAAACTGCCAGTAAAACACTGAGTTTTTGAAAAGCTTTTGAGGCGCTTTTTTAAGCTCTCCAAACTTGCTCCAAAGATGCTGCTTGCGGGAGTTTTTTTACTTCCTCACCAGTGCACCGCCCCAGTGTGAAAGCATCCATTGATTTTAATGGGAAGCATTTTTTGTTAATGAAAAACTCCTCCATGTGAAAGGGGTCTGCCAAGATTTATTGGCCTTCCTTTTGCTGGACAGCTTTGTCTGGTGTTCCCATTTGTGTCCACTAGGTGGTATGTGAATACCTACTTAGATAAAAGTATAAAAAAACAAAATGCAGGCTACTGTATAAATAATAAAATACAATCAAACACCCTTTCTTTTTCTAATTGTTGCTTCCCATCATAAATTATTATTTTTTCCCCATTGCTTGCATAATGGATAATATATTGGGAAGGGGAGATCTGATGACCTTGTGTGTCCAGACACTGGAAAAGACAGCAGTACCAGTCACAAAGAACTAACTAAGGAATTTCGTTAGGGCATCTTGGCGTTTCTGTGCTGTAATATACAAACAAGCCAGACATTACTGAAATATCAGATTTGGGAGAACTGTAACAATGCAAACACAAATGAATAGCCAGTACAACCGCATTATTTATTTTCATCAATTAAAGTAAGTTGTTGGTTTTCGGCATTAATTAGAATACAGTAGGGTGGTGATGTCAACAGGTGGAACCATTAACTGGTGTGGGGTCACTCTTTCTGCAAACTTCAGAGGGGTAGTTCTATTAAACAGAGTGACAAATCATAACCTTGATTTAAGAAAAAGGAAAACTACCCATTTTGAATCTATATAAACATGCTTCAACTACTATCAGTCTGAGCAGAGATAGACTTGCATTGAATGAGAAGAATGGTAAAGCACAGTAAAATCTGGAAGCATAGCCTGCATATAATGGCGCACATAGTGGCACACATGTATATTATAATTCTACTTCGAAACGGTTTCAATTTTATCCTCCACAACAAAACCTGATGTGAAAAAGTCCCTGCTTACCTGTTGGGGGTTTGGGAGAACTTTAAAGACCCTGCAATACTGTAACTCCTCATTGTCTTTTTTTTTTTTCCCCATCTCATTAGAATGTAAATTCTGTAAGGTTGCATGTAAAGGCATGTGTATTTCTTTAAGCTGCAAGGCCTGCATATAGAGGTCCAGTCATTTATTTTGTTGTTCAGGATTGGATCAAGTCTCCGTAGCGTTGCATGCAAGGCCTCATACACACACACTAGACTGTGTTCTCTGTTTGCTACATACAAGGTCACATCTTTTTACTAGACAGTGGGTTTTGTAGGTTGCATGCTAGGCCTTGTCCTCCCACTAGACTGTGGGCTGTAAATATCAAAACTTAGGGTTCCTGTTCCTACTAAACCAGTGCTCGTTAACTTGGTAAATATAGGGGACCTCAAGTGCAACCTCCTTCATGTCCAAATTGATGCATAATAGCTTTGTTTTTATAAATTTTAGCTTTTTTGTTTCAGCAGATTTTAATAAAAGTATTATAAATATTTATGCTCACAACACCATTGTGCAGATATTATAAATCATCTTACAGAACACAAAAGAAATATAGACATTGAATGGATGGGGGATGAGTACATTATTACTAAAATCATAGTGTATATATGGACATACTATCTGTTCTGCAGTGGTTGCTGGGCTGTTTTCAAACTGATCCACAGGTGGAGTGCAGTGCACCTGTGGGTTACCTGCACTGAGCCATAAACTTCTATTGGTTGCGGGTTTGGTGAGCTTTCAAAAAGTGTATCACACCTGCAGGCTATAATAGAAGTCTATGGCAAAGTGCAGCAAACCTGCAGGAAAGCCAAAGGTGCCTTGCTCTGCGCCCATGGTGTGGGTAAACTGCAGAGCATCAGTGTGAAAGCAGCCTTGGGCCCCTTTCACGCGATTTGGTCCAACCCAATCAGATCATCCATTCACCTCTATGGAGCGGCAGATGTAAACTGACTACCTCCAATCTGAACCGCTAAAAGAATAAAAAATTAGGAGGATCCGTCCCCTTCCATCTGGGCAGATCAGATCGGAGGGCCCATAGAGCAGAGCAGGCTGTATCTGAGTCCGCTTTACATATGCAGAGTGGACACGGACCTGTCATCCGCCCGCTGTGCTCTTTGCGGCTGTGACAGATTACCAAGTAGCTTAAAGTGGGGTACCCCCTAAAAAAAAAAAATTAAAAGTCAGCAGCTACAAATACTGCAGCTGCTGGCTTTTAATAATCGGACACTTACCTGTCCCGGGTTCCAGCGATGCGGGGGAACGAAGCCCCCCCCCTCGCTCCCCGCTCCGCTCGCGGCGCCGTCATGCATACTGTGGGCACCCGGCTGTGGCTTCACAGCCGGGCACCCACTGCGCATGCGCGAGCGGCGCAGGGCGCCGTGATACGCCGTACAGTCACCTGGGACACGTGACAGGTCCCAGGTGAATGTGCGGCGCGAGGGGAAGTGATGTCACCAGCCCGGGCAATGAAGAAGGCAGACTACGAGGGACCCCCTAGCAACCGGTATTTAGAGGTGAGTAAAAATTTTTTTTTTTGCCAATTATTTTTTTTTGATTTTTTTTTAAGATTTTTAAGTAGTTTTATTTTTTGGGGGGCAACTCCACTTTAAGTGGCCCTCGCTCTTTAAAAGATTGGTCACCCCTGTTGTAAGCTATGTTATAATACATTGTCATAAAAATTAATTTCAGCTCTCCAATTCTTAGATGTGATGGCTGCATTCTTTTCTTTTTAGGCCTTTTTGTTCTTTTATTTCAACTAACAGATCAAGATGTCCAAATAATGTAGCATTTAACTTATCATAGGGGCCCATTGTTCTGTTCTCTCTGATCGGTATGCAGAATATACTTTATGGTAATTAATCTATTGCTTCATAGGTATGCCAGAGGCCTGTGCTCTGTGCATGGTTTCTGTCACTGGAAATGTAATGAAATCACAGCTTTTACTGTGCTGGGTCTAGAGCTCAGCGGGCAGCACAAGCATTTTACTTGCTGGTCACTAGTGCCTGAACAATGGACTTGGTGGGACTACTGTTGTAAGGCCATAGATCCCTCAGGATCGAGGCGAGTTTTTTGAAGTTGTCACTTTTTTTTCCTTACAATTCTTTGGAAAATTAAGACACTCACATTAATTACCCCATTTTGAGAATCAAACACTTCAGTGTACATTGTAATTTTTTCCCCACATTTTTGGAAAATGTGAAAAAAAACAAAAAACGTATTATTATTTTATTTGATATACTTTTACACAAAGTTGTTCCTTTATAAAATGTTTCTAACACATAGCATGTACATGCCAAAAATTACACGCCAAAATACATTCTGCTACTCCTGAATATGAGGATACCACATGTCTGGGACTTTTTCACAGCCTGGCCACATACAGATGCTCAACAGCTGAGGAGCGCCATCATGTGTTCTAGGGACATAAATTACACATCAAATTTCCTGACAACCTATCACATTTTTGAATGTCCTTCATATTTCTAACACATAAATACCAAGAATTACACCCTAGAATACATTCTGCTAAGCAAAGGGTAAACAAAAGTTTACCTGTGGTTTTAGTAGTGCAGTTGTCCACAGGGGAGAGCATTGGTCCAGGCAGCAGGCAGGGACAAGGCCAGCGAAAGGAATGGTCCAGGCAGCAGGTAGGAATACTGTCCATAATCAGTACAGGCAGAGATATTGTCAGCACAGCTAAAGCATTGGTCCAAGCAGCAGACAGAGATATGGTCAGTATCTGCCAAATGAATTGTCCAGGCAGTAGGCAGTTACATGCTCAGCACAGCCAAAGTATTGATCTTGGCAGTAGGCTTGAACATGGTCCCTAGTCTCAGTACAGGTGACAGGCAGAGGTATGATCAGTTAACAGTCCAGGGTAAGTCACTAACAGGCAGAAATATTAGCCTTAGACACAAGACCTGGGCACAGGGGTAGAGGCTTCTTCCCACCCAAATCTTTGAAGCCTCTGGTCTTCAGACCCTAATCCGGGAATTACAAAACACGGAGAAAACCAAAAACTTTGTTTTCTCCACTTGGAAAAACTATTCTGAAGTCCCTCACATATGAGACCCCTGTGATATCCTGAATCCTACTACAGTAGCAGGGCAAAAAAATCAATCCAAGTGACAGCTAGAAACGTGGTAGATTAGATTAGGCCGCAAGCAGAGGCACCGTCGATAAAAAGGCCAGGGTCAGTTCAAGGGTAGGCAGAGGTATGGTTTGCTTAGGTGGTTGGCAGTGGCATGGTCAAATAACAGGCTAGGGTCAGTTCAGGAGCAGGCAGAGGCATGAGGAGTGTGCAGGCAAATGTCAGGAATTTAGAATTACGTTACATACCTTACTAATATTGTAGAGAAGTATGGTAATGGTGAAAATAGTAACCTATGCAGAGGCCTGGTTGGGAAGGACACTGGGGACAATAATAAGTGGTGTCTCGTCTAACTCCTCTTCTGTATGCACACCCAACATTTTCTTTTTTTTTTTTTTCGGGAAAATGGCATTCGTGGAGTCTGCTCACTGCATCTGAGCGAATGCTTTCTGGTGAGCCTTCTGGGTACAAAAGGGGCAGTGACAATTTCCTCCTGATGGCAAAGAAAGGATAAAGGTATCTTGGTGGATTTGCGGTAGATCACAAATGAATTATAAATGACCAGACTGAAAAAAATAAATGGAGACCTTCTTGTACCAATGGTGGGTTCTTCTTTCAGCAAGTTAGGGCTGGATCATCTGATCTTTGAAGTCGACTGCTCCCATGAACAAATTGTGATCATGCACACATTGTCGTTTCTGGACTGGGCCATTCCTTCTCGGGATTTGCGTGTAGGTTTTATTAATGTAGGCATCTAGATGTTTTGTTTGTCCCTCCACTTCATAGCCAATATTTCTTTGTTTTGCAAACTCACTGATTTCTCCTTGTTGTAGCTCTCACGGTGCCCCATACTAGAGTTTTCTTCCGATTCAGATTGCACAAAAGGGGCAAACTGGTGAAGGAATTGTCAACCTAGAGAGAACCCTTTTTCAAGTGAAAATACAAGCTCCCAAGCTACTTTTCCACTTGATCCTCTATAGTCTGGGCAGTCAGGAAGATGCAACGGAGTGTCCTTTCCCTCATACACGAGGAAGGCATAGGTGCACCCCATGGCTCTATCGCTTAACTTGTGGAGCTTCACCCCATGTCGTGCCCTTTTCTTGGGGATAAACTGCTTGAAGCCCAGCCTGCCAGTGAAGCGGACAAGTGACTCTTGACTTCAACAAGTGATTTTTTTTGTCCGGGATTAATAATTCGGTGAATTTCTCAGAGAAAAAATTTAACCTGGTCAGTCATGCTTAGGATTTGGTATGCCTCCTCACTGTAAAATCATTTTTTTATACATACTGGGGACTGTTGGCTGTGTTGACACACTGCTGAGATAGGGGCACTGGGATAGTTATGGCTGCACTGCTGGGTGCTGATGAGGCTGCTCTAATGCGGCTGCAGTGCTGGGTTCTGAAGAGGCTGCAGTTCTGGGTGCTGAAGAGGTGGCACTAACGGGCACTGATTAGGATCCACTGATGGACACTCACTGATGGGCACTGATGAGCAGTATAGGGCACAGATAATCAAGTAAGTCAAGATAAACTCGCTCTGCACAGATCTGATCTATTTCCTTTTCTCTCAGTCTGTATCGGTGTGAGGAGAGAGGTGAAACAGGCATGACCCCGCTTTGTTTACAAAGTGATCGCTTGTCATTGGACAGAACGATCACGTGGTAAAGGGCCGCTGTGATTGGCCCTTTTACCCCGATTTGTGATGTGCTGTGTCCACGGGACACAGCAATCATGGACACTTCCCGATGCTCAATGACGGGAGGACGTCGTCTGATGCCTTCCCAGAACTGGTTGTCCGCTCTAGCTGTCATTTGGCTATAGCGCAGTCAGTAAGTGGTTAAAATAATATTCTCTTTACTAATGCTAGCAGCATGAAGATTAAAAATAATCAATGTTAATTGGGAGGGTGAAGTTTTACTTTAAATAAAATAGTGCTCTTGGTCCTTTACAGGCTCTGTGATGTTACCAAACCAGCTTGAGGACTTCTGGAAAAAGAAAATAAATAAAACAATTAATGATAAAAATAAATAAAAAGAAAACAAAGTAAAAGGAAAAAAGCTTTGCTCAGAACTCCTTTCAAGACCATATCTTGTATTTTGCTTGTTGAATCAGTTGTATTTTTGTGTGTGTAAGGGAAATTTTACTGCGGTTTTTCATTTGCAATTTTTGGCTAGGCAAATGCAAAAAGTAATTGCTGCTTCCTGGTTATTACTAGTTAAATTCTATACTTGTATTCTGGGTTTCATTTTCTAGTCCTCAGGTGTACATAACTACTTTTAGGTGTTTTTTTGTTTTTTACACCATTTCACACCTAGATCTGGGGTGTCGTCTGCTCTCTGGAGTGAGTTATGTATAATTAAAGGGGAGGGCCAGCCGGGAAAAAAGAAATATAAAAGTCAGAAAACACTGTAGCTGCTGACTTTTAATAAGGACACTTACCTGTCCTGGGTGCCCACGATGTCTGCCGCCCGAGGCCGACCATCCCTCGGATCTCGGGTCCCGACGCCGCCATTCCAACTAAGGGAAACAGGCAGTGGAGCCTTGCGGCTTCACTGCCCATTTCCTACTGCACATGCAAGAGTCGCGCAGCGCTTTGTGAATGGGGCACGCTGTGTTCTGGGACACACACAATTCCCAGAACACACCACGCCCCATTCACTGGAAGAGAAAACGATCAAAACGAAATAGGAAGAGGGCATATTAGGACGCTCTGCCTAGCAACAGGCATTTCTGGTAAGTTTAAATTTTTTTTATTTTTTCCCACCAGTTTTTAGGAACATTTTTAGGCAATTTTTTTTTTTTTTTTTTTGAGTGGCCCTCCACTTTAAGGTTTGTCTGGTGTACTTTTTATTTATTTTTTTGCTAGGCGAGTTTGCTTTTTTGCTGCTTTGTTGTTTTTCCCTTGAGTTTACAGTTAGACAGGCCATACATTATGCAATTTTCTTTCCCCACAGTCAGAAGACAATAATCGCTGCTGGAGGCTGTAAACCAAAAGGCTAGTTGCACTGAAGTCTTGATAGATGGTTCCTGCTGAACTGCTTTAAATTGTATATAAACTCCAACTAAAAACAGTTTTGTTATCTGTCTGATAAGGGCAAAAAAAAAAAAAAAAACACAATCCTGATCTTGCCAGATATCTTCTGAGATAACTTCCTGTGCTGCATTCTTATCGGTTACATTGTTCTGAGAAGTATAGTACCGCACTCATGTCATGAAGGAAAGGGAAAGCTTTTAATTGTTCTATTTTGTTTCGGTTGTTATGATAAATTAGTGCGAGTGATCATTATCACCCTAGAACAGGACGTATATTACTTTCAAGATCACCAGGTGAAAATAAAGGGGGAGAAAGCCTAAAAAGGGAAACATTGCAGCCACCTTATCAAAGTACTGGTAAACAGCAGTATATCATTTTTATTTATTTATTTATTTATTTATTTATTTTTAATAAACAACTCGATTTACGATTCAAATGGATTTTTTATTTTTTTATTTTTTTTTACTTTTATTTTTTATTATATTAAAGTGTGTCAAAAAAAAAATTGCTGCCAAAGAAAACGATATATGAAAACAATTATCCCAAAACTGAACGCTGCGAAGGGGTTGATACCAAATAAATGGTTAAATAGTAAAAAACCAGGTATAAGAGAATGGTTTGAACAAATAGAGTATTATAATAAAATGGAACTCCTAGGTAGTAGAGATAAAGGACAATATGGGAAATACATCAGCACTTGGGAAAGTTGGGAAAAATTTAAATCCTCAGATAAATACCTGGAGAAGATGATGGAAAGCAGAGGACTGTGAGCTAGGAACAGAGGGGATCCAAAATGAAACAAACCAAGGGGGGTAGGGGATGTGGGAAGGAGTGGTAAGAAACGGGAAAATAATACATGGAAGTCTTTTCTTTTTGTATGTAATTAAAAATGTACTTATTTTAATAATTAAAGATATTGAAGGATAAACCACTATGATGTGAAAACGAGAAGGGACAAAATTGAACTGCAAAGTTGAAATAAGTCTCTCGAGAAATTTCGCTGAAGTGGGGAAAAAACAAAAATGCAAAGGCAAACCCTTTCTCCAACTGAAAAGTCATTGAGCAAGTAAAGCGGCACATTAATACACATACCGCGCGAGACTGCGGACAAATACCGTGCGAGACTGCCAGAGAATTAGGGCCCCGATGACAGCTTTGCAGAGTGCACTGCACAGAGGACACAGAAGGCTGTGTTTCGGGCACTGACATTGTGGCTCTTAAAGCACTTGGGCTTTCACATTGGGATTGCAGATGCGGCTTCTTTCAAGCACTTCACAGGCGTTTTTTTAACGCTAAAGCGCCTGAAAAACGCCCCAGTGTGAAATGGATCTAACTACAGCCATTCTTTTCTGAGCATACTGGCTACATGGGGTGGAGTCAGCACATCAGTGGAGCTCCCGGCCCCGCCCCCTCACTGCTGGCTACATCGGGAATACAACCTCCCGTGTCGTCTGTGCGCTCTGCAAAGCTGCTTGTTTTGCCTATCCTGTCGCAACGGTCTCCGTACACACCTCCTGCTAAGGTAACTCTGAAGGGGAAAAAAAAAATCTAAAAATAATTATTTTCTTCAAATCTGAATCGATTTGAACTTCCAACTCGATTAAAGATTAAAATCATTTTTTTCCCCCCAGCCCTATGTTTAGGTACTTTTTTAAGCTCATTCAGACCTGTCTGTTGTGCTTCAGTGCAGTCACATGAGTTCACTGCAGCACACCATTCATGCAGTGCCATTCCTTTTCAGTGGCATTATGCACTAAGGCAAGGCATATATTAGTGTGCCACAAACACATAGCCATGTTTTGTGGTTTTTCATCTGAGAAAAGGGTGGAAAGTGCATCCAACAGTGATCACTGCAGGTATTCGCTGGCTGAGCGGACAGCCACAGGTAGGTGCTGCTGCCAACCTGTCAATAACGTGTCCAGGACTTGGTGGCCGCAGCTATCTGCAGACAGGCAGGTTTCTGCCACTGTCTTTTTTACAGGCGCTTATCTGATAACGTGGTCAGTTTGTGTCCCTCCGTCATCCTGCTGTGTGTTGAGAGTCTCTGCATCTCCCCCTTCCTCTCTTCCTGTCGTTTCTGTAGCTTTGAGCTGATCCTCTCTGCTCCTCCCCTCCTACCACTTTTCCCTTGTGGCTGTAAAGTAACATATATAAATTGCCTGCATCACCTCTGTTTTAAGAACATACTAAAGTGATTGTAAGGGTTCGTTTGTTATTAAAAACAGAAAACAAAAAAAAACATACCTCCACTGTGCAGCTCGTTTTGCACAGAGTGGCCCCGAGCCTAGTCTTCTGTCCAGTGGCTTCTTGCCACGTCAGATAACCCCCTAGGCGAAGTGCTTTCCCGAGGGGGTTACCTTGTGGGCGCACTCCCGAGCCCAGCATTTGGCATCCATAGCTGCCGAATGTATGACTTGGCCCCGCCCCCTGGTGCCCACGTCATCGGATTTGATTGACAGCAGTGGGAGCCAATGGCTGCGCTGTTATCTCTCCAATCAAGAGCCGTGAGACAGCCGTCCCAGCCGGGTCAAGTTCCAGGATTCGGGTAAGTAAAACGGAGGGGGGAGGGGAATTGGGAGCCTGGGGGCTGGTCACTGGCAGGTGTTTTTTTTTCAACACACTAAGGTTTACAACCCCTTTAAGTGCATGGTGTGTGGTTTTTTTTTTTTTTTTTTTCTTTTCATTTTGTAAAGCTAAATACCTTCTTTGCCCAGTGCTGCTGTATGGATCATTTGTTTTGCCTCTGCTAGCTTTCATATGTCAGAGGGAAATCTCAACCCCTCCCTCAGATCAGGAAAGAGAGTAGTTGGAGGACATGTGACCACACAGCAGTGCTGGGCAAAAAAGGTTTTTAGCTTTATCATTTTAAAAAACCTACACACTGTACTTAATACGTTCCTAAAACAGAGCGGATGCAAGCAAATTACACTCATTGGCCACTCTATTAGGTACACCTTGCTAGTACTGGGTTTTACATATTTCAGAACTGCCTTCTTTTTTTGTGGCATAGATTTAAAAAAGGTGTTGGAAACATCGCTCAGTTTGGTCCATATTGACATGATAGCATCACGCAGTTGCTGCAGATTTGTCTGCTGCACATCCATGATGCGAATCTCGCGTTCCACCACATCCCAAAGGTGCTCTATTGGATTGAGATCTGGTGACTGGAGGCCATTGGAGTACAATGAACTCATTGACATGTTCAAGAAACCAGTGGTGAGATGATTTGAGCTTTGTGACATGGTGCATTTTCCTGCTGGAAGTAGCCATCAGAAGATGGGTACAATGTAGTTCTAAAGGGATGGACATGGTCAGCAACAATACTCATGTAGGCCATGGCGTTTAAACAATGCTCCATTGGTACTAAGGGGCCCAAAGTGTGCTAAGAAAATATTCCCCACACCATTAGACCACCACCACCACCACCACCAGCCTGAACCATTGATACAAGGCAGGATGGATCCGTGCTTTTAAATTCTGACCCTACCATCTGAATGTTGCAGCTAAAATCCAGATTCATCAGACCAGGCAACGTTTTTCCAATCTACTATTGTCCAATTTTGGTGAGCCTGTGCTAATCGTAGCCTCATTTTCCTGCTCTTAGCTGACGAGAGTGGCTCCAAGTGTGGTCTTCTGCTGCTGTTGCCCATCTGCTTAATGGCTTGGTATGTTATGCGTTCAGAGATGGTATTCGGCATAACTTGGTTGTAATGAGTGGTTATTTGAGTTACTGTTGCCTTTCGATCATCTTAAATCAGTCTATCTATTCTCCTCTGACATCAGCAAGGCATTTTTGTCCACAGAACTACCACTCTCTGGATATTTTCTGTTTATGGGACCATTCCCTGTAAGCCCTAGAGGTTGGTTGTGCGTGAAAATCCCGTAGATCAGCAGTGTTTAAAATACTCAGACCAGCCCATACCTAATAAAGTGGCTGGTGAGAATGTATACTGTATATGTGACTTTACAACCACTTTAAGGTAAACAGAAAGGAGATGATCCTTTTGAAGTAATGGCCCTTTTAAAGTAACCTGGAATGTTTTATTTGATTTCACTATATTCCTTACTAGCCAGTAGCTCCTGCAAGTCAGAAAGAGCTCCTCTTGTTTCTTGACTGGCAGGCATACAACATTATCCATCTAAGTTTTCCTCCCTAGCCCATCCCTTTTAAGAATCATTTCCATTTTTCAATCATAGAAGCTCCACGTGTGGGCATTGTCTCCTGCCTAGGAATGCCCATGTTTTCAGATTGACATTCACCCATTAAGGCATTTTGAGATCTGCAAAACTCCTCAAGAAATGTCCCACCACTTGCAATCAGGGCTGAGAGGGCTCTTGTGAGGAGTAGTGAGATCGGATGTCATGTTTTCAGGAAGGAATGTGCAGCACCCTACTGGACCCTTCCACCAGTATCAAGTTGACTGCATTGCAAAGAGAAGCATCGAGACCCTGGAATGTCACTAGGTCCAAAATAAGGACTAATAAAAACTGGTTTTATTTTAACATTTCATTAGCACTTTGGGGGGGGGGGGGATGAGGAACCAGGAAAGCATACACTGACTAAACTAGCTTTAAAGTATACTTTACCTTAATATTTCATATTCCTGATAGGATTTTTTGCCAAGACCCTGAAATGGTGGCAAAGACCATACAGCGGTTTAACAGGACAGGTTCCACTCAGAACAGGCCTCACCATGACCAAAGAAGTTGAGTGCTGCACGTGCTCGGCATCATATCCACAGGGTAGAAAGAAGTAAAAGTAAAGGAGTGCCCGGTATCCAGTAAGGTGGGTATAAATGTATTTTTATTAAAATGTCAGCAATAGAAAGAGGGCAATGCGTTTTGGGGGACTAAGGACTTCCCCGGGGCTGCTAATACAAATGGTTATGGAATGATCCTGTTGGAAGGTGCCTCTGGCACATGGATCGGACCGCTAGATGTCCAAAAGCGGATTGTGTGTTCATAGACAGCGTTTTGGACATCTAGTAGTCCAATCCATGTGCCAAAGGCACCCTCCAACAGGATCATTCCATAATATATGTTTAAAAAATGCAACGCTGTCTTAAAATAAAAATTATTTAAAGACGGCGTGTTTTTTTAAACTTATACACTGGTTTTGCACGAATTTATGGGACGTGATCAATGCCAGCAGCTGTCCATACAATAGCTAATTTATAAGTGGTGGCTCGCAAGATTTCTTTATTTCAGGATCATTCCATAACCACTTGTATTAGCATCCCTGATGAAGGGGGGAGTCCTTAGCCTGGCCTCTTTCTATTGCTGAAATTTTAATAAGATACCAGGCGCTCCTTTACTTCTACGTGGAGTTGACTATAAGGCCGTATCCCGAGATAGCAGCCCAGGCCTGAACAGGACTCGCCACCACCTTTTCCTCCAACTGGGAGCGAACCTCTGGAAACCAATTCTTTCCATCTGCCCATAATCCACATAACCTACAACAGTGACTGATAGTCCAGCACGATCTACGTGTCCTCTTCTAAGATATTCAGAGGTTGTCTTTGGGTAATAGATGTATGAGTACTGCCAACATTGCTGCAGAGGTTTAAGGGGTGGGAGGTCAGCCTGTCGGTGCTCAAACCATACACCGCACGCTGCATCAAATTGGTCTGCATGGCTGTCTTTCCAGAAGGAAGCCACTTCTAAAGATGATGCACAAGAAAGCCTGCAAACAGTTTTGCTGAAGACAAGCAGACTAAGGACATGGATTACTGGAACCAGGTCCTGTGGTCTGATGAGACCAAGATAAATGTATTGGGTTCAGATGGTATCAAGCGTGTATAGCAGCA
The DNA here is from genome assembly GCF_037356315.1 of Lithobates pipiens. NCBI lineage: Eukaryota > Metazoa > Chordata > Amphibia > Anura > Ranidae > Lithobates > Lithobates pipiens. Next base: position 245,556,722 of record NW_027507785.1, read on the forward strand.
ACAAGGTAAGAAATACAAAGACAAGTGTGTCTTGCCTACAGTCAAGCATGGTGGTGGGAGTGTCATGGTCTGGGGCTGCATGAGTGCCGCCGGCACTGGGAGCTACAATTTGTTAAGGGAACCATGAATGTCAACATGTACTGTGACATACTGAAGCAGAGCATGATCCCCTCCCTTTGGAGACTGGGCTGCAGGGCAATATTTCAACATAATGAACCCAATCACTCCTCCAAGGTGGCCACACAAAATATTGACACTTTGGGCCCTATTTGGACATTTTCACTTAGGGGTGTACTCACTTTTGTTGCCAGCTGTTTAGACATTAATGGCTGTGTGTTCAGTTATTTTGAGGGGTCAGCCAATTTACGCTGTTATACAAGCTGTAAACACACTACTTTACATTGTAGCAAAGTGTAATTTCTTCAATGTTGTCACATGAAACAATATGATACAATATTTACAAAAATGAGTGCTCCTTCATTAGGCTGGGACTGTGGAGGGGGTATATATAGTCTGTTGTGTCCAGGACTAATCGGACATTACCTTGGCAACTTTTCAAGGTGGTAATTGGTGGATCACGGGGCACTGGAGTGTCAGATTAACTAGTTCGATTCCATCAAGGTAATCTAATAGCAATTCTGATAAGTTATTGTGTACTGGATGGTTGCTAACGAAACAAGGTGTTACAATTATGATTGGAAACAATGTTTCAATCCAGTGAGTGTCGAGACAATGATTATGGGCGATCTATACACATACATATATGTATGTATGTGTGTGTATATACAGTGCCTTGCGAAAGTATTCGGCCCCCTTGAACTTTTCAACCTTTTGCCACATTTCAGGCTTCAAACATAAAGATATAAAATGTAAATTTTTTGTGAAGAATCACCAACAAGTGGGACACAATTGTGAAGTGGAACGAAATCCTATTGGATATTTTAAACTTTTTTAGCAAATAAAAAAACTGAAAAGTGGTGCGTGCAAAATTATTCGGCCCCTTTATTTTCAGTGCAGCAAACTCACTCCAGAAGTTCAGCGAGGATCTCTGAATGATCCAATGTTGTCCTAAATGACTGATGGTGATAAATAGAATCCACCTGTGTGTAATCAAGTCTCTGTATAAATGCACCTGCTCTGTGATAGTCTCAGGGTTCTGTTGAAAGCGCAGAGAGCATCATGAAGACCAAGGAACACACCAGGCAGGTCCGTAATTCTGTTGTGGAGAAGTTTAAAGCCGGATTTGGATACAAAAATATTTCCAAAGCTTTAAACATCCCAAGGAGCACTGTGCAAGCGATTATTTTGAAATGGAAGGAATATCAGACCACTGCAAATCTACCAAGACCTGGCCTTCCCTCTAAACTTTCAGCTCAGACAAGCAGAAGACTGATTAGAGATGCAGCCAAGAGGCCCATGATCACTCTGGATGAACTTCAGAGAACTACAGCTGAGGTGGGAGAGTCTGTCCATAGGAGAACAATCAGTCGTACACTGCACAAATCTGGCCTTTATGGAAGAGTGGCAAGAAGAAAGCCATTTCTCAAAGATATCCATAAAAAGTCTCGTCTAAAGTTTGCCACAATCCACCTGGGAGACGCACCAAACATGTGGAAGAAGGTGCTCTGATCAGATGAAACCAAAATCGAACTTTTTGCCCACAATGCAAAACGATATGTTTGGCGTAAAAGCAACACAGCTCATCACCCTCAACACACCATCCCCACTGTCAAACATGGTGGTGGCAGCATCATGGTTTGGGCCTGCTTTTCTTCAGCAGGGACAGGGAAGATGGTTAAAATTGAGGGGGAAGATGGATGCAGCCAAATACAGGACCATTCTGGATGAAAACCTGTTGGAGTCTGCAAAAGACCTGAAACTGGGACAGAGATTTATCTTCCAACAAGACAATGATCCCAAACATACAGCAAAATCTACAAAGGAATGGTTCACAAATAAGCGTATCCAGGTGTTAGAATGGCCAAATCAAAGTCCAGACCTGAAACCAATCGAGAATCTGTGGAAAGAGCTGAAAACTGCTGTTCACAAATGCTCTCCATCCAACCTCACTGAGCTCGAGCTGTTTTGCAAGGAAGAATGGGCAAGAATTTCAGTCTCTCGATGTGCAAAACTGATAGAGACATACCCCAAGCGACTTGCAGCTGTAATTGCAGCAAAAGGTGGCTCTACAAACTATTAACGCAAGGGGGCCCGAATAATTTTGCACGCCCCACTTTTAATTTTTTTTTATTAGTTAAAAAAAGTTTCAAAAATCCAATAGATTTCGTTCCACTTCACAATTGTGTCCCACTTGTTGGTGATTCTTCACAAAAAATAAAAATGTTATATCTTTATGTTTGAAGCCTGAAATGTGGCAAAAGGTTGAAAAGTTCAAGGGGGCCGAATACTTTCGCAAGGCACTGTATATGTGTGTGGAGATAAAAATAAACGAAATGTAAGGATGAAAACAATAACCACTTAAGGACCGCCTCACGCTGATATATGTCGGCAGAATGGCACGGCTGGGCACAATCGTGTAACTGTATGTGGCACTTTAAGTGCCCAACCTCCCGACCCGGTCCTGAGCTCCGTGGCCGTGGAACCAGCGGACCCGATCGCTGCTGGTGTCCTGCGATCGGGTCACAGAGCTGAAGAACGAGGAGAGGTCTGTGTAAACAAACCTCTCCCCGTGCTTCCAATGCCGCGTACACACGATCAAACAATCGGGTGGAAAAGTCCGGCAAACTCAAGTCCGCCAGACAATCCCCTCGTGTGTAGCCTCCGGCATACTTTTTTGACCCGAAAGTACGGCGGACTTAGAAAGTAGTTTTGCACTCCAATCTTCCCGCCAGACTCACATTTCGGCGGACAATCCGGCCGTGTGTATGCCAGTTCTCCGGGCGGGAAAAGTCAGCTCGAGCGGGTCTCCAGGTAGGCGGGTCCGCGAAGGAGACGTCGCTGGCCCCGCCACCTGGTATGGACTTAAAGGGGAACCCCAACGCAGAAAAAAATCAGCGTGGGGGTCCCCCCCATGTCCACATCAGACCCTTATCCGAGCACGCTACCCGGCCGGCCAGGAAAGGGGGGGACGAGCGAGCGGCCCCCCTCCTGAGCCGTACCAGCCCCCCCCACCCCAAAGCACCTTGTCCCCATGTTGATGAGGACAAGGGCCTCTTCCCGACAACCCTGGCCGTTGGTTGTCGGTGTTTGCGGGCGGGGGGCTTATCGGAATCCGATACCGGCCCCCCACCCTATGTGAATGAGTATGGGGTACAATGTACCCCTACCCATTCACCTGTAAAATAAAGTACAAAAAAAACACACAAGATAAAATAGTTTATTGCACAGCTCCAGGGGTCTTCCGTCTTCGGGGGGTTTTCTTGCCGGAGCTCTTTTGCTAGCGGAGAGGCCCGACTTTCTTCCTCGCCGCCGCCCTCTTCCTCCGACTTCGGGGGTCTTGTCCCCCTCTTCGGTTCTTCTGTCGTCATCGCCGCCGCCTTCCGTTCTTCTTCTCCTGGAGATGTTGACTCGACGTTCTCTCCGGCCGCAATGCTAGGGACGCGCTGCGCGGCGACTTGTATAGGGACAAGGGGCGGGGTCATCGGTTGATGTCACATTGTGACCCCACCCCCTTACAATGTCACAGTCCCGGAGGATGCTGGGACTGTCACCATGTGACATCAACCGATGACCCCGTCCCTTGTCCCTATATAAGTCGCCCGCGCAGCGCGTCCCTGGCATTGCGGCCGGAGAGAACGTCGAGTCAACATCTCCAGGAGAAGGAGGAGAAGAAGAAAAACGGAAGGCGGCGGCGACGACAGAAGACCGGGCCACCGCCTGTAAAAGAGCTATAAGAAGGCACGGTGGCCCGGCAGAAGAACTGAAGAGGGGGACAAGACCCCTGAAGTCGGAAGAAGAGGGCAGCGGCGAGGGAGAAAGCCGGGCTCCTCCGCTAGCAAAAGAGCTAGAAGAAGATAGCGGAGGAGTCCGGCGAGAAGACCCCCCGAAGACGGAAGACCCCGGAGCTGTGCAATAAACTATTTTATCTTGTGTGTTGTGTTTTTTTTGTACTTTATTTTACAGGTGAATGGGTACATTGTACCCCATACTCATTCACATAGGGTGGGGGGGCGGTATCCGGGGGCCCCCTTATTAAAGGGGGCTCCCGGATTCCGATAAGCCCCCAGCCCGCAGACCCCGACAACCAACGGCCAGGGATGTCGGGAAGAGGCCCTTGTCCTCATCAACATGGGGACAAGGTGCTTTGGGGTGGGGGGGCCACGTGGCCCCCCCCTTCCCCAAGGCACCCCCCATGTTGAGGGCACGCGGCCTGGCACGGCTCGGGGGGGAGGGGGCGCTCGCTCGTCCCCCCCCCCCTTTCCTGGCTGGCTGGGTAGCGTGCTCGGACAAGGGTCTGATGTGGACCTGGGGGGGACCCCCACGCCGATTTTTTTTTTTTTTTTTTTTTTGGGGGGGGGATATTTATTATAGCAAAAAGTAAAAAATATTGCATTTTTTTCAAAATTGTTGCTCTCTTTTTGTTTATAGCACAAAAAATAAAAACCGTAGAGGTGATCAAATACCACCAAAAGAAAGCTCTATTTGTGGGAAAAAAAGGACGCCAATTTTGTATGGGAACAAAGTCGTATGACCACGCAATTATCAGTTAAAGTGACGCAGTGCCAAATCGCAAAAAGGGGTTTGGTCCTTTTGGCTACAAATTGGTCCGGGGTTTAAGTGGATAATGATGAACTGGAATATAAAATGAAGATAAAAATTATGTGGAAAATAGTTACATGGAATGGATGTGGACAGAGAGGGATAAGGGAAAGAGGAGGAAATTAGGAAGGTGAAAGGTGTGGGAGGGATCACTAGGCAAATTGAGTGAGAATACAGGGAATTACTAGGGAAATTAAGTGAAAAGAATAACTTACCTCAATTTGACAAAGGGGGTAAGGTATATTGGGTACTTACTATTGGAGGATATCAAGAGGATGAGTAAGACCATAAGGGTCCTTATGCCTAAAAATGATTGCCGATGAAAGTTGTTAGCCAAAACAAATGGAGGCTTATAATAGGGCAAACATATATATGATATATGGTAGTGCATGTTTATACCAGGGAAAAATGTTGCGTGTGTGTGTGTGTGTGTATATAAGGCTCCATGCACACTAAAGCTCAAAAAAGCTTTTTCTGGACGCCAGATTGCTGAGAAAACGCTGGTTGAAAAACTTGCTTTTAACAGCGTTTTGTGCTAGCGTTTATGAGCGTTTATTAGCGTTAGCGTTTATGGGCGTCTTCAATAAAAATACACAGAGGACACTCCAAAAATCCCACAGTACATTCCAAACTCCCACAATGCATTGAAAAAATAGAATGCCGAACACTAATTAACGCGCGTTTATGAGCGTTTATAAGCATTTATCAGCGTTTGACGTTTTTTGCCGGTGAAAAACGGCACTTTGAACGCGAATTTCTGGCGTTCAGAAAAAAGCCCATAAACTCCACTGCTCATTAAAGCTGAAAAACGTCCATGTGTGCATGGACACATAGGCTAACAGAGTGGAGTTTATGGGCTTTTAAAAAAAAACGCCCAAACTCCAATAAACTGCAGTTTATGAGCTCCAGTGTGCATGGAGCCTAAGAGTACATATTTATACAAGAAAGAATGGGGTGTAGAATTAGAAGTTAAATGGTATTAATCTAGATCAGTGGTTCGCAACTCCTGTCCTCAGGACCCACTAACAGGCCAGGTTTTCAACATAACTGAAATACATCACAGGTGATATAATTTGCTGCTCAGTGATTGTTGTATTCTAGTATGCATCTCCCCAAGGTAATACATAAAATCTGGCCCGTTAGTGGGTCCTGAGGACAGAAGTTGAGAACCACTGATCTAGACCAATATTTAACCACATCAATACTGTGCACTTTTGGCCCCTTCCTTCCCAGGCCAATTTTCAATGACAATTGCGCGGTAATACTATGCTGTACCCAAATTAAATTTTTATCATTTTGTTTGCACAAATAGAGCTTTCTTTTGGTGGTATTTATTCACGACTCTGGTTTTTTATTTTTTGCAATACGATATAGTGGAAAATTTTTATTCTATTTTAAAAGAAATCGAATTTTGTCAAACATTTATGCCAAAATGTATACTGCTACATGTCTTTGGTACAAAAAAAAAATCCCGTTAACTGTATAATAATTGGTTTGTGTGATCATGGACAGATGTACGCAAGTGATCATGCACCGATGTGCGTAGATGATCACGGACTTGTGTGCAGATAATAATTGGGACATGTGATTTTACTGGGACATATGTGGGGGACAGGCATTTTCACTATGTAGGACGTGTGTTTTGGGAAATTGTGTTTTACACTGTGTGTTACTATGCTGGTGATCGGTGTGTGAAAGCTGTAAAAAACATCTCATACACACTGATCACCAACCAGCTGCAACGATCTGCTCTCCTCACTGACTAATGTGTAATTAGTGTAACTAATGTGTGAGGAGAGGAGAGCCGATCGCCTAGCAACCGGCTCTCTGTTTACATCACATGACGGCTGTGATTAGACACAGCCGTCATGTGATCAGGAGGGCCAAACACAGATCCCTCCTGCCGATCTGAGATGCGCCGTGTCTGCGATTCTCCTCCTGAGTGACGTTCCTGAACATCCACTCAGGAGAGAGCGCCCACCTGGCCATACATATGCATTGGCCGGCTGGGAAGTGGTTAAAGTAAAGGGTTCATTTCTAGTTCCTCATTCACACACCCGGCGCAAGGGTATCTAATTTGGTATATCCAGTAGGATTCTCTTGCGCAAAGGTGCCTGAAGTGTTCGGCTGCTGGGATATTGGTATTGTTTTGATTACCCAAACTTTCAGGTCAAGGGAGGAGTGTTCGCGGTGAATGAGAATGTTTGAGGACACAGTTTGTCAGACCCAGTGTCCCCTAGGTGCTTGTTTTCCCCCAAACCCTTTACGGAGTGTACGGGTGTGCGGCCTACATATTGTAGGCCACATGGACAGGATAGGCAATACCCCACAAACTCTGATGAGCAAGTATAAAAGTCAGATATTGCAATATTTCATATTTTCCTGATTAAAATATTTTTCTCTATTTTTCTTTATTTTGAGATGTTCATGACTAAAAAAATAATGTAGCAGATGCCTTTTAAAGGGCAAGACTCCTGGGCACCCCCCAACTAGCTTTTTAAATATATGCATCTGAGCCTCCCCCATACTTCTGCAAGTCTTGTCTGCAGCCCTTCTGATAAAATCTAGGGCTGGGATTCCTGCACCTTTGGACTAATTCCCATAGACTTAAGGCCCCTTTCACACATACGTGCATTCCTATGGGATAGCGGGTGTCTGCGGATAAACATCCGCAGACACCCGCTATTGTCCGATTCTGCAGACGGAGGAAAATCCTATTTTTCTATCCGTCTGCAGAGCGGATCGGATGAACACGGACAGACGGTCCGTGCTCATCCGATCCCCATAGAGGAGAGCGGAGAGCTGACAGGGCGGTCCCTGCACAGTGTGAAGAGACCGCCCTGTCCGCCGCCGGCTCAGCGGGGACAACGGAGCGATCCCCGCTGAGCGAGCGGATCATCACGGGGCGGATCATTACTGATCCGTCCCGTGTGAAAGGGGCCTAAAGCGGAACGCCACCCAAAAGAAGTTCTACTTTATGTCCCCTCTTCCTCCCCTGCCACATTTGGCATGTCGTTTTTTTTTTTGCGGGGGGGGGGGTTCTGACTTTATCCAGACTGAACAACCTCTTTAAATATAATGTACCATCCTGCAGGAACAATGTCTCATTCAGGGCTATACAGTAAGAGCTTTGTGCAGAACTACATTTTTACCATGTGGGCTGCAATAAAAATGAGAGACTGCTGCTGACGGTGAGAAGTAAGCACTTGCTGGGGTTGGACCATCTGTGTATATTTAGAGGGCTGGGAGTTTTTAGCAAAAAAAATGGACTTGTCTTTTAACCAAAGTAAGGGCATAATCTTGGCCAATCCCTTGGAAAATCTAAACTGCATTTATGCATAGTGTAAAATAAAATGTATTCGGGTAATTGGCAAATCTTCCAGAAAAGAACATATTTACAGTAAGAAGAATTAGTACAATGTTTTTCACCATCCTTTTGCATGGTTTCAACTTGTGTGGAATATTCATGTGTTACTTTCAGCCCAGTCCAAGTGTGGCGATCCCCTGATCTTAGAGGAACCGGTGCTGCCCTGTTACCCATACACATTTTTGATGGGTAATAGTATACTGGAAACATTTGCTGGTTTCTCACATTACAAACATGTTTGCCTAATGTTAAGTGAGTTTTACATCTGCTTAGCAAAGGAGGAAGTCTGACTCACTCATAAATGTTTTAAGGTGTAAAGGTGAATGTATGCTGTCCAGTATCTCTGTACTGTGTGCAAGGTCTTTTTTTTTTCTTCGTGTTTGCTATTTTGCTTTCTGTTTGATGCATGATATCGCAGATCAGAAAGGGATCTCCCCTTTACTTGAAACAACAATATTGGTTTTTCCCTGCAGGGAAACTTCAAGGGCTTCAAAATATCCTGTGGTAACATCCTATTGAATTGCATTATCTCACTTTGTAATAACCTAAATATTGCACACGAATAGTAATTTACACCTCGCTATCTGGGGTATTCTAACATTTTGCAAGTTTTTTTTTTTTTTTTTTTTTTTATCAAAATATTTTTACAAGAACATATGTTGCAATAGAGAACATGCCATGGAGTTCTGACAGCTACCATGAAATTAGTGGCATTGTATTAATGTTGTAATAGACTTTTCGAACTTGGATAAACCTTACTTACCTAATTTAATTTCTTGACTTTAAAGTGATATTAAAGGCTCAGTGTTTCTTATTAAAAAAAATAAAAAATAATTTTATACTCACCTGCTCTGTGCTGTGTTTTGCACATAGCAGCCCTGACCCACCTCTTTTCAGGTTTCCCAGCTCATCCTCCTTGCTGCCAAGTGCCCCCACAACAAGCAGCTTGCTATGGGGTTGAGCCGCTGCTCTGTGTGTCTGTTCACACACAGACCATGGCTCAGCTTCATCCTCGCTCTCTCGCTGTGATTAACTAAAAATAAACAGAGTATGCGTTGGGATTTTTTACATGAGGTGCAACACAGCCATATAGTTAGTGTAAAGTCCGTGTGATTATATGTCAGTATTACATTGTATATCCCTGTATGTTGCGGCCGTTCAGGTGCTTATCTAATAGTTTCTTGAAACTTTCAATGCCCCTCGCTGAGACCACTGCCTGTGGAAGGGAATTCCACATCCTTGCCGCTCTTACAGTAAACAACCCTCTACATAGTTTAAGGTTGAATCTCTTTTCTTCTAATTTTAATGAGTGGCCTCATTAAAAAAAAAAAAAATGCAAAAATGTTTTATCCATATTGTGGGGTCACCAGTATGGTATTTGTATTTTGAAATCATATCCCCTCTCAAGCGTCTCTTCTCCAGAGAGAATAAGTTCAGTGCTCGCAACCTTTCCTCATAACTAATATCCTCCAGACCCTTTATTAGCCTTGTTGCCCTTCTTTGTACTCACTCCATTTCCAGTACATTCTTCCTGAGGACTGGTGCCCAGAACTAGACAGCATACTCTAGGTGTGGCCGACCCAGAATCTTGTAGAGCAGGAGAATTATCATTCTATCTCTGGAATTAATCCCCCTTTTCATGCATGGCATTATTCTGTTTGCTTTGTTAGCAGCCGCTTGGCATTGCATGCCACTGCTGAGCCTATCATCTACTAGAACCCCCAGGTCCTTTTCCATCCTATATTCCCTCCAGAGGTCCCCCCCCCCGTGTATAGATTGCATTCATATTTTTGCCATCCAGATGCATTGTTTACATTTTTTTTCTACATTGAACCTCATTTGCCATGTAGTAGCCTACCCCATTAATTTGTTCAGATCTTTTTGCAAGGTTTCCACATCCTGCGGAGAAGTTATTGCCCTGCTTAGCTTAGTATCGTCCACAAATACAGACATTGAACTGTTTTCCCCATCCTCCAGGTCATTTATGAACAAATTAAACAGGATTGGTCCCAGCACAGAACCCTGGGAACCTCAGGTTAGGGGGCCTATAGCATACTTCTCAGTATTATTTTCCCCTTGGCTTCATCCCTTTTGGAGCTCTACCCATAAGGATTACACTTCCTCCCTAGCTCCCTTAGTGATGTCATCTCTCACAGTCACTTGCACATTATTCTTGAAATATAGGCATACCCCTCCCCCTTTTTTACCCCCTCTATCCTTGCGTATACCCTTGAATGTTTGCCAGCCAATCATGAAAGCTGTTGAACCAGGTCTCTGAAATTCCCACAAAATCCTAATCCTCCGCGTACAACAGTATCTCACCCATCTTGTCCGCCAGGCTCCTAGCATTGGTGAACATGCCATGCAGTTTAGACCGGTCCCAAATTATCCTCTTATTAGGTGTTCCGAGATTGCAACTAGGACTCGCTACGCTTTGGTCAACCTACCACTAATGCCCCCAATACTACCCTCTGGAATGTTCCGCGCTGCGTTGACTAGCTCTACCTATCTCTACCTCTACCCCCCATCACCTAGTTTAAAAACCCCTCAGATTTTTTGGCCATCTTCATTCCCAAGCTTATCTGGACCCTCCTAATTTAGGTGCAGTCTGTACAGTACTGGTTATCGACTGAGAAGTCTGCCCTGTCCTGCAGGAACCCAAACCCCTCCTTACTACACCAGCTCTTCAGCCACTTGTTTACTTCCCTAATCTCCCTCTGCCTTTCTGGTGTGGCTCAATGTACTGGTAGTATTCCTGAGAATACTACCTTAGAGGCCCCTTTTCCTCAATTTAGCTCCTAGGTCCCTAAAATCGTTCTTTAGGACACTCCATCTGCCTCTGCCAACATGCACCATGACAGCTGGGTCTTTTTTTAGTAAACCTGATTTATTTATTTTAATTTATTTGATAAATTAAAATCTTGTCACATGAAGTGCAGATAGTTGAATATAACACTGATTTGTAGTAATTCCATCATATATGTATATAAAAAAAAAAGTTCAATAGATCAAAATAAGTGTGGATGAAAGAGTACATCTTAAAAACCTGACACGTTTTGTGAGTCAATGCTTCCTCAGGAGTAAATGAGTAAATGCAATTAACAATACATGTCTGTAAAGTAATATATCAGTAGAAGATATGACACAATAAGTAGAAAGTGTATTTTAGATTTAAAAAAAGGGGATGTGGTCCGTGGCGCCATACGTGATAAACATCCATCCCAATTTTAAATCAAAAAGGAAAAACATTGGTCTATGGGACTTTGAGGCTAACCACTAGAAAAATCATTAATATACATAATAGTAATTTAATTGCATGATAACGAGTATAAAAAACAATTTTACAGACATGTTGGAATGTGGGTAAAAACATTTCATTGAGCTCAACCATGTTAACTAATCGTCATAGTACCATGAAACTATGTAAGTATTGATAACATTTTCATGATAAAACCACACAGCGAAATACATAACAAAATGACATAACGGTCCAAAAATGTATGGGCATCCTATAACTATGTGTTTCATAGATTGATCTCCACATTCTCAGGAGTAGATGCAGAAAATAGAGTCTAAGGGCGATCTATAAAATAATTTTGAAATTGTATATGTAATGGGCATGTTCCAGAAGAAAGATATTGTAGGGGCAAAGCCCTAGTACTTACATGTCTTCTCAATGGGAAGGGGAAAGGGAATTCTAGCAGCCCAGCATGTGGGGGGCATCAGGAAACATCTGTCCCAAGGGTTGAGGTGGCAGAACCCAGGTTAACCTCACAAAAAGGAGGGGAAGGGAAAGGCGGACCAGGCATCCATGTCCAAGTGAACCCCAAGGGATATATGTAGTGATGGCATGTTGGCTCGTGATCATCTGTGAAAGAATAATAAAAATAAACAATCCCCGTAGGTAACAAAGTAATTGATTAAAAGAAAAGTGAAACCAAACCCAAGACAAAAGTTCATAAGAACAGAAAAAATAGTGAGAGGATAATACCACAGAATCTTACAAGTGCAGATCCTTGGTGGAAATAGAGGTCTTCCGGGTCCACCAGTGACGCAAATGGGAACATGAGATGCTCATGGTACACTAATCACACCCCAAGTCGGAGGCAAGGGTGCCAGGATGCTTGGGCTCCTTTGTCTTGGGGGGCTACGATGCACCACTGGTCTGGACCTCCCTCCTCATCCCCTCTCTGGGTGGTTGGTGGGTATAAGGGTTTTGACCCTACATTATCTTCCTTCTCGAATATGCCCATTACATATACAATTTCAATTCTTCTTTTTTTTTTTTTTTTTTACATATATCGCCCTTAGTCTTTCGTTTCTGCATCTACTCCTGTGTAAGTGGAGATCAATCCATGAAATGCGCAGAGTTATAGGATGCCCAGAAATTTTCGAATTGTTATGTAATTTTATTATGTATTTCGCTGTGTGGTTTTATCATGAAAATGTTATTAATACTTGCATAGTTCTATGTTACTATGATGTATAACATGGTTATGCAATGAAATGTTTTTACCCACATTCCATCATGTCTGTAAAATTGTTTTTTTATACTTGTTATGCAATAAAATGACTTGTGTATATTAATGATTTTTCTAGTGGTTAGCCTCATTCAAAGTCGCCTAGACCAACATTTTTCCTTTTTCATTGTATTTAAGTTCGAGCCTCTGGGGCCACCATGGAGGACTTAATACTTGCAAATCGGCTACAATTGGATGTACATGGCAATGATCCAATAATATCACCCAGAATTATCACTATAAAGAAGAGAATGTATATTAGGTTATTAAGTATATCTAGGGCCAACTGGGATAATATATACAGAGGTGAAGTGATAGCTCCAGAGTGGTGGAGAACAAACAAAGTGGATGGTACTACTGAAATAGTACTTGGACGCAGAAAAAAGAATCTTAAACCAATCAATGAAAAAAAGGTTGTGTAAACAATACAACTGAAAAAGTGAAGAGACTAACCACCAAATCAGTAAGACAAGTAGCAGATACACTAAGTGTAGGCACCAAAGCCCACCATAAGTGTACCATGCTGATAATGAGAGGTCAAATATTGCTTGCTGTCACTGAAAGTGAGAGAAAGGAAGGAAGTGAGGCTCTGATTGACTGATAGTAACGAGAGCCACTGGCTACTGCTGCTTTCTCAGCCAATGAGGATGGGGAGACCCGGGAGCGTTGAGGCACTCGTGCACATCACTGGATCGGGATCGCTGCTGAACACGGAAGGTTTCTTCCTTGAGCCTTTACAACTAGTTTAATTTTTGACCTGCCAACTAGTGTTTCTGCTGTCCTCAATTTCCCTTGAACTCATGACTTGGGGAAAAAAAGTGGTCAGTACTCCAGTACCATTCCAATAAAACGCCACTTATACCGAGTGTCTGTCTATAAAAGTGCCAAATCTTCTGAATTTAAATTTTATGGCTTTTCAGTAAAAGTGGCATGTTATAGCCATGATCTTAGAGTTTTCACTCCATCTAAACCAGGGATATGCAATTAGCGGACCTCCAGCTGTTGCAGAACTACAAGTCCCATGAGGCATAGCAAGACACCCAGAGGCAGAGGCATGATGGGACTTGTAGTTTTGCAACAGCTGGAGGTCCACTAATTGCATATCCCTGTTCTAAACCAATCTTTCCGAGTGTTTAACTGCTTTTAGGTTTCCATCACTTATATATTTTCACACAATTTTGCTGTTAATATGAACATTTGAACAGCACATTGGGCATAATGGCAGCCTGAAGACTTTGCAGCCCTGCTGGCCTCTATAAATCTGTATTTATGCACTCCATTCTAGGTTCCAACAGTCTAGGTCTTTAATTATTAAAGTGGTTGTAAAACCTCCTGTTTTTTTACCATAATGCATTAAATGCATTAAAGTAAAAAAACACCTCTGCATCTCAAAGCTTTCGGCTTTTAATTTGTTCAGCAAAAAATAGAAAATCCAGTGGTGATTAAATGCCACCAAAAGACCGCTCCTTCTGTCTCAAAAAAAAAAATGCTTAAAATTCTATATGGAAACAATGATACATGACCGTGCAATTGTCATTCAAAGTGCGACAGTGTTAAAAGCTGAAAATTGGCCTGGGCAGGAAGGGGGTGAAAGTGCCTGGTATTGAAGTGGTTAATAAACAATTGTTGCCGCTCGACTCTGTCTATATATTCATCTATATATCTGTTTTCTGGTCTAGACCAAATCTTATCGTACGTACTTGAGCAGCCTCTTTATTCAGACGTTAATTTTGTATTGACCGAGTGCTTGTGGTGTTTTTTTTTTTTCCTTTTTCCCATTGAGCAATTTTTGGAGGCTCTATGATCAGATTAGTATGAAGTAAAGTTTAATAATATCTTGAGATTAATTTGCAACATTCAGGTTGCAGGAGCAGCTGTTCCAGTTTTAGAGATAGATGAATTAATGTTATCCAATCCCAACAGTGCTGCTGCTGCATGACAGTTGCTTTATGTTCAGGACTCAGCATTACACTTGGGGAACTGATCTTTTTAAGAAGCGGGTTAGAAACACCAGCCTACAGATTGATGGAAGTTTCCTATAAAGACTGCTTTTACTTATTGTAGTGTAAAGACCAATTCATTGTAATTTCCTTCAGAAAACAGGTGGCCACGCTCTTTAGTTGTAATCTTGAACTTGCTTTATTCACTTTCTGGGCTTTCCAGAAATAGCTAATATCAGATGTAATATAATTAACTTAACTGCTTCCCGACCAACCACAGTTATAATGCAGCAGGTTGGTTCCCCTGAGCGAGCCGGCGTAGTTATACGTCGGTTCATGGGGTCGGGATAGCAGGCGTGTGCCCGCTGGGGTGCCGATGCTCATGGCCAACAGTTGCGATGACCGCCGGCCACGCGCGATAGTGACCAAGAGACACAGAACAGGGACGAGTCACGAGTGTGTGTAAAAACACACACACACACACACACACACACACACACACACACACACACACACACACACACACACACACACACACACACACACACACACACACACACACACACACACACACACTTTTCTGTTCTGTTCTGACAGGAGTGACAGATTTTGTGTTCCTATTAGCAAGGAACCACAATCCGTCACTTCCTCTAGTCAGTCGCCTCCCAGGGAACACAGTTAACCCCTAGATCGCCCCCTAGTGTTAACCCCTTCACTGTCGGTGACATTTTTTACAGTAATCGGTGCATGTTTTTAGCACTGTATTAATGCCAATGGTCCCAAAAATGTGTCAAAGATGTCCGATGTGTCCGCCATAATGTTGCAGTCATGATAAGAATCGCAGATCGCCACCATTACTAGTAAAATAAATAAATTAATTAATTAAAAATGCTATAAATCTATCCCCTATTTTGTAGATGCTATAACTTTTGTGCAAACCAATATACGCGTATTGTGATAATTTTTTTTTTTTAACAAAAATATGTAGAAGAATACATATCAGCCTAAACTGAGAAAAAATAGTTTTTTTAAAAAAAATTGTATATTTATTATAGCAAAGAGTACAAAATAATGCGTGTTTTTATTTATTTTTTCCTCCAAAATTGTTGCTCTTTTTTTGTTTATAGCGCAAAAAATAACCGCAGAGGCGATCAAATACCACCAAAAGAAAGCTCTATTTGTGGGGAAAAAAATTACGTAAATTTTGTTTGGGTACAACTTTGCACAAATGCACAATTGTCAGTTAAAGTAACGCATTGCCGAATCGCAAAAAGTGTTCTGGTCAGGAAGGGGGTAAATTCTTCTGGGGCTGAAGTGGTAAAAGCTGAAATCCAGGCATGTGTGTATATATAGAAATGAATGCAGCCCTGTATTCATTACGAAATAATTAACTGCTTTTTTTTTTTTATTGTAACCAATAAAAGAATTTGAATTTGACTTGATTTGCAGCGTCTCCAAATTAAAGGACAAAGAAACATTTTCATAAATAGGCCTGCTCAACAATAATCATTTTGAGGCTAAAAAGTCAAATTTTTTATAGTAAACCTGTCACAAGAAAAATATAGGAGAAGCCATTGCTATCCTCATTCTAAAAACACAGGTGGTCTATAGCTGTCCTGTGTCTGGCTTCAATATTTCTGGGTAACATCCTGGAACAAGCATGCTATAAATGAGGGTCAGAAAAGTGCCAGAATTCCTTATTTCTGTATATTTGTGTTGGTGATTCTGGAATTACTTAGAGTAGCTCCAGGCTCATGCAAAAAAAAAATTAAATATTGTAGCTGCTGACTTTAAATATTATGACTGTCCCGAAATTCCGCAGGGTCTTCGCCCATGCTGATTTTCAGCTATCGCATGCTGCTGCCACCATCCCCTCTAGTGGAAACCGGAAGTGCAGCCTTGTGGCTTCATGGCCAGTTCCTACTGCTGTTTATGGGCTGGCTGCGGGGGGCAAACTTCCGGCCGAGTCCCCCCCCCCCTGCCCCCCACCCCCCAAAAGGTGCTAAATGTGGCAGCAGAAGGGAGGAAGAGGCAGACAAGCGGGGGTTTCCCTTTTATGGGTGGAGCTCTGCTTTTAAGATAAACATCGGCATATCAAACGGGGAATGAATCTTTTTTTTTTTTTTTAGGAAGATTGATGAAAGGTTTGCTATTAAGACATGTATGTATTTATTTATTGCGTTGTAAAGAAAAATTAATTGTAACTGCCTTCCTGTTATAAGGCCAGCTTTCTCCTGTTGCTGTTGTCGCCACCATCGTAGTGCTAAACCTACTCCGTTCTTCACTTGCTGGGCTTTTCATAAATGAATAATATCGGATGTAAAAAAAAAAATAATACCTTTTAGCGTAATTGAAGGCAAAACTTTATAAGAAAAACTAACATTTTGTGTTGTCACCAGAACAGTAATAGAGAGGAAATCCTCCAATGTGGATGCTAGCTCTGGTGTTCTTGGTGACACTCTGGAATTCCCTTACTTTGTATGGGTATCCTCTCACTTCCTGTCCTGTTTTAGCTTTGGGACAGGAAGTGGAGGGAAATCTCCCCTATAGGACAAAGATAGCAAAAAACAAACAAACAACTTGACAGGGGTTATAACACTCCCTTAGTCTGTCCAAAATAGGAAAACATTTTTTTGCCTTTAGTTACACTTTAAAGCTGAACCCCAGACATATATAAAGTGCATACAATATTACGGCTCTGTATTAATTGTAACATCATTAGATGCATTATTACATGAATCTAGTATAGTATAATATTTTAATTATACTTGGTATCAACCTCTTGGAGACACTGTATAGCCACACTCAGCCTAAAACAGAGATGGGCAGCAAAAGGAGCCAATCGGTTGTGCTGGAGTGCTCATATGCAACAAGGCAATATGCTGACAGGAGGAGAGAGCATAGTGGCAGAGTGACAAACCCTTTGTTCTGCTGATGTTTTTTCACTGTCCAGTCATAGACTGGGGGCAGAGACAAGACCTGGCTTTATTACTTATTTTCGATATGAGATTAGCAAAAAAGACAAACGGATGACCATTCGTCCGATAATCTCATTGTGTTTACCGGGCATTAAAGCAGATCTAAACCAAAGAACAAAGATTGCATGTATTGCAGTCTACTTTTCCTTTAGATGTGGTGGCTGCATTTGTTTTTTTTTCACACTTTTTTTTTCTTCTTTTTTTTTTTGTACTTTGACCTGATGCTACTGCCAGGAATACACTTGTTCTAGGTTAACAACCATACTGTATCTAGGTGGAGGTGTGTTAGGACTATATAACACCTCCCCTTCCCCATAACTTGGGGAGGAGTTTTGTAGTCCCTGTAGATAGCAGGTAGTCTTACTAATATAACTTCCTGTACATCCTCTGGACTGTCAGTTCACTTTTTTTTTTTATTTGATTTTTTTTACTTTGCACATTTTGAACAGATATAACCAAATGCTTTGAAAAAAAATCAAAATGTGTTCTCCTCGTCTGATTTACCTTGTTGGCGATCTTGGCTCCTCCTCTTGTGTGTCTGCCTTGCTTGCTATGGGGGCACATGTGCGTGCTCGATCCCAAGCTGGGCTGTGTGCATCCATGTGACAATACCAAGGGAAATAAAAAATTTGCTGCTTTGTGTCTGCTCCTTGACTTCCACCAGATAACTGATTAAATATGGGTATTGTTTATTGATTTGATTGATTTTATCGATTTTTGATTGATTTTTGTTTTTCATTTTCTCTTTATATTTAGTCCCCCAGCATTCTCCACTTCTCCTGGAAACCAGAACCCTGGAACTCATGTTCATCCTGATGATGCTGAGCAACAAGCTGCCCTCTTACTAGCCTGTTCTGGAGACAACTTGCCTCCCAGCTTGCCACCAGTTAATATGTATGACCTTTTAGAAGCCTTAAAGGTAATGTCAGTTGTCTCTGAGTGTGTAACAATGCATGTCAAAAAACGACACTTTTACCTCTAAATTTTAAACCATGATAACATATATTTGCTACGTAGAAGGTTTCTGTATCATGCATGTTTTATATATGAGGATTAAAGTAAAAACCTTTTCTGAGAGCAATATCTAGGCTGCCATTGCTGATCCTTCTTCTGGAGTGCTGTCTGTTATGCAAATGCTTTGGCTTCAGTGTTTTGAGTCATTGACCTGGATCAAGCACACAGATAAGAAATTTGACTTCTTTCAGAATATGTTTAGATTAGAGATAGTTAAAGACAGAAGTACTGAAGCCAGTGACAGACAACTTGCATTTTCAAAAGAAATCCAGCAACTGCCACCCCCATATATCTGTCATACCAAGTGTACTTTGGGTTTGTCCACCCACAAATGATATGCTGGCTATAGATGGCTAGTAAGGCTTTTTGTATTTTGACTACATGCAAAAATGAGATTTCCCTGGGTTTTTTCCCACCCACTTTTGCATGTTTCAAAATAATCCAACAGGGAGCAGGGGAAACCCTGCTTGGGGCTTATGCGCATGGTTGAAAAAAGCCAGTATTGTTTATCAATGCTGTATTTTTATGGCCTTTAACAGGGGACCCCAAACTTTCTAAACAGAGGGCCAGTTTACTGTCCTTCGGAGTCTGAGGGGGCTGGACTGTGACCAGTGTGAGGGAAAATGCTCCAGCGTCAATGGGAACAAAACCATGCCCCAATCATTGGTGTCAGTGGAGGAATAGAGCCCCATCATTGGCATCAGTGGGAGGAATACTGCCCCACTCTTGGTGTCAGTGGGAGGAATAGTAGTGCATCATTGGTATCTGTGGGAAAACTGTTCCCTTTCATTGGTATCAGTAGGAGGAATAGTGCCATTGTTGTCAGTGGGAGTAATAGTGCTCCATAATTGGTATCAGGGAAAGGAATAGTGCCCCATCATTGGTAACAGTGGGAAGAATAGTGCCCTGCCATTGATGTTGGTTGGGAGGAATAGTGCCCCATTGTTGGTGTCAGTGAAAGGAACCGTGCCCCAAGGGCCAGATAAAGGTAAACAAAGGGCCACATCTGGTACCTGCAGTTCGGAGACCACAGGCCTTAACCACTTCAGCCCCAGAAGAATTTACCCCCCTTCCTGATGGGCCATTTTTTGCAATGCGGCACTGCGACGCTTTAAGTGACAATTGCGATGTTGTACCCCAAACAATGTTTACATCATTTTTTCCCCCTCAAATAGAGCTTTCCTTTTGGTGGCATTTGATCACCTCTGTTATTCTTTTTTTTTTTTTTTTTTTTTTTGGTGCTATAAAACAAAAGAAGATCGACAATTTTAGAAAAAAAAACACAATTTTTTACTTTTTCCTATGATAAATCCCATATTTAAAAAAAAATAAACGAATTGCTTCATCAGTTTAGGCCAATATAGTCTACATATTTTTGGTAAAAAAAAAAATCGCAATAAGCGTATATTGAGTGGTTTGCGCAAAAGTTATAGCGTCTACAAAATAGGGAATAGATTTATGGCTTTTTATTTATTTTTGATTTTTTTTTTTTTACTAGTAATGGCGGTGATCAGCAATTTTTATTGAGATTGTGGCAGACAAATCGGACACTTTTGACACTTTTGGAACATTGATATTTTTACAGTGATCAGAGCTAAAAATAGCCACTGATTACTGTATATATGTCACTGGCAGGGAAGGGGTTAACACCAGTATGTGTGTGTATATATGTGTATATGTGTGTATGTATATATGTATGTGTGTGTATATATATTCTCGTTGAAAAATTTGTAATTGTGGCAGGACGTGAAGGCTGGTTCCTCCATCTTGGCCTTCAGGCATTGTTCAATTCCTGGCAGAAGTTCTAATCTCTTACCACTGAAAATGGTTTAGCTGCAGATTTAAAGTCAGCATAATCATTAAAGCGTTCATGTCTAGATGTTCCAAAAGCTTATATCGTGCAAACCCTTGAAGTGGTGGCATTTACAGGTTCATTTGTATGGCCAATCTTTTTGGTAAATTGGTAATCAGAACGAGACAAGTGTTTTTGTCATCTGTCTTTTTACGAGAACCGTTTGGTTTATTCTGTAGGGTCCCATTTTAGCATCTGTACCACATTTACATTTTATAATGTCTTCCACTCTATTGTGATCTTTTTCTGTCAGGTTTTCTGCAAGAATTTCTCAAGGATGGAAACATTTCCTGTGCAGGTTTATGCATCAAGCATTTAAACCTGCCTTTCTCAATCGGGGTTCTATGGAACCCTATAACGTTCCTCCAAAGGCTTCTAGAGGGTGCTAAGGAATAAGTAATTTCTATCTGACATAAATCTTTTTAGATATCTGTAAGGGAGAATTCTTCTCACTGGCCATCATTAATCTACAGGAAGTTGTAGTTAAAATGGTTGTAAAGTCACATGTATTAATTACTTTGATTCTCTGTTTTAGGTCCCTGTTCAGTACAGTGTGTTGTGTGTGTTTTCCAAAAATGTATAATGCTAAATACCTTTTCTTTTTTTCTTTTTTCTTTTTTTTGGGTGGTTTAAAGTGGTCATTAGGGGTCATCAGGGTTCCCTGAGTCCAGAAATTATTTCAATGGTTCCCCTCAGTTAAACAGGTTGTGAAAGACTTGTGTAAAATGTTTATATAGAGAAAAATGATACATCATAGCTTTGCGAAACACTGCGTCTGGACTTTTATCTAAAACTGACCATACATGTGGATTGACTGAACTTTCAATTCCTCTTTACTGTCCAAATTGCAAAGCAATCTAGAACCGGCCATACATGGCTCAAAATTTGTCTGGATCAACAGGGATCGGCTGAATTTCAAACCCTGTATGGGCTAGTTGGTTGTATACAAATTTTCCCGCTGGCTGAAACCATTCTTCTTTTTTTTTTTTTTTTTTTTTTTTTTCAGCCTGCTGGGTTGAATCATGTATGGCCTTCCTCCTCTGCAAGGAGATGAATGAAATTGTCTTGGTCTAATGCAGTAGAAAGAGCAGTTCTAAAATCAGTTTTAACCAAATTGCAAGATTTGTTTCTAATTTATTTCCAATTCTATTCCATATTTAATAAACTGTATTGAAGCCGTCAATTTTTTGCTATGTTTAAACTTCACAATCAACCAAATTTGGGTGGTCAGTCAAATTTTTGGGTGGTAGATTGCTTCATTTTTGGCGATTACTTGCAACGATACTTGTGATTCCTGGTAGCTCCAAAGTGGTTGAAATTAACTGAACTTTGCCACATGTATGGCCAGCTTGACTTTGCCTTCTAATGTATAATGGGAATGCATTTTTCGCAGCACTTGGAATAGAAGGTGCTGTATTTAACATCACTGATGGTAAATTTGAAACTTTATTCTACAGATTCACAGAGAAGTTATCCCTTCACACACTGTATATGCACTGAACATGGAGAGGATACTCATGAAGCTATGGCATCCAATCGAACAAGAACTGCAGCAGGATGTTATTCACCGGCAAAGATTATCGGCCAAAGAGGGATTATTGTGTTAAAAGAAAAAAGACTTTTCTGTGGACTAATCGATCAAATGATAGCCATGTTTATTTGTTCTAGTGATCTGCTCTAGCCACAATCTAAACAACACAACCAAGTACGATCATCGGTCTACATCAGATGCAGAGAATTTTGCTGGACTTTTATTTTGTTAACGGTATAAACCACTTTTCATTCAATTATTTTGATAAACATTTCCTAGAATAATACATCTTTTCATAACCGTTTAACCTAACAGTATATTGGAAATTATAACTCGTGACTTTAGGAAAAGATTCTCAGAAGGTGATTTTCTTTGTTTTATCTTTTGTGGTTTTCTAGACCACAAAGAAATTACCATATGTTTCGTTCTTGCTTTGTAAAAGCTAAAAAGTGTTTTTTCTTGTTTATTAATCTGCATATTGAAGAACTGCTGTGTTAACTGGAAATAATTTTTTTTTTCCCACAGCAGGTCAGCCTGTTTTCAAGGATCTGTGAACAGTCTTAGGCCCCGTTCACACACTTGAGTGTACTGGTATAGCAGGCAGAATTGCAGCAAAATACAGGACACGTCTGCAGTGCCATTATTTCCTAATGACACCCCAAATGCAGTGTGATTTTTGCCCTGCCACAAAACTCACAGCGCCAAACGTGCTTCACAAAATTTGGCACATCAGCTTCTTTGGCGTGTTTTTGGAACAGAGACTGGCTCATTTAAAATGTGTCACAGAAACACGACGCTGGAGCATTGCTAGACATCACTCAGATGTGAACAGGGCCTTAATGTGGGCAGTGACTGTATGATTCTTTTGAATAGAATGCCCTTTTTATTTACATTTTCGATCAAGGCCAAACCATGTCATAGTTACACTATAGCGATAGCGTTGAAGGCATATTTTTATTGTAAATATTTACATTTATAGTCAACTAATGGAGCTCTGGGCCTCTTTCCATGTTTGCCAGGCTATTCTTAACCATCCAAATAAAATAGAAGTCTGTTTATAGAGTTCAATGTCAAAATTTATAGAGACAACTAAATATTAGGTGTTCCACTTCCCTCCCTTTGCTGTATTCATTTGGCAACATAAAGATTCTATTAGAAAGAGACAGTCTGAAAGCAAACCTCTGCTGTGATCCCTTTTTAGAAAAACTCATAATGCTCTGTAAAAATATTTCTGTGGAGATACCATGTATTAAATGTTTGTAAAATAAATATATTCTTATGTAATAGCGTACAAAAATTACTAAAAAAACAAAAAAGATATGTGTTAAAAAAAGATGGTAACCTACCTACCTTCCTTTTTACTAGACGCCTCTTCTTCACTGGAACTATCAGCATAGTGAAGTTATTTATAAAGCCTTTTTTTTTTTAAATGTATGTACTTTAACTGCTTAAGGACCACCTCACGCCGATATACGTCAGCAGAATGGCACGGCTGGGCACAATCGCGTACCTGTTGGTGATTCTTTAAGTGCCCAGCCGTGGGTTGGGAGCGTGCTGCCTTAGCTCCGTGGCTGCGGGACCAGCGGACCCGATCGCCACTGGTGTCCCGCGATCGGGTCACAGAGCTGAAGGACGAGGAGAGGTCTGTGTAAACAAACCTCTCCCCATGCTTCCTAGTGTGGCTGTCACCGATCGTTTGTTCCCTTTTAGAGGGAAAGACTATCAGTGATATAACATGCCAGGTCACGCCCCATACAATAAAAAAAAAAAAACACATAACGTCACACAACCCCTACACTGCCCCCTAGTGGTTAACGCCTTCACTGCCAGTGTCATTTACACATGAATCGGTGCATTTAAATAGTACTGATTGCTGTATAAATGACAATGGTCCCAAAAATGTCCGATGTGTCCGCCATAATGTTGCAGTCACAATAAAAATCGTCGCTCGCCACCATTACTAGTAAAAAAAAAAAAAAATTAATAAAAATGCTATAAAACTATCCCCTAGTTTGTAAACGCTATAACTTTTGCGCAAACCAATCAATAATCGCTAATTGCGATTTTTTTTTTTTTTTTTTTTTTTCTTTTTAAACAAAAAAATGTAGAAGAATCAACCAACCAAAAATGTCATCTGACAAACATATTTTGCACTCTGTGGTCGCTCACAAAATATATATAGCACAAAAAATAAAAACCACAGAGGTGATCAAATACTAGCAAAAGAAAGCTCTATTTGTGGGAAAAAAAGAACGCCAATTTTGTTTGGGAGCCACGTCGTACGACCGCGCAATTGTCAGTTAAAGCGACGCAGTGCTGAATCGCAAAAAGGGCCTGGCCCTTTGGCTGCAAATTGGTCCGGGGCTTAAGTGGTTAATAGTTGTACTGAAATGATTGAAATGACAATAAGCCATTTTGTATGAACACTATAAAATACATAATGTTAACCAATATTAATAATCAGGTGGCAAAATGGCTAATGAGAGGAAGGAATTGATTAGACTCAGCCTAGAATAACAAGAGGGGTAAGCAAGGTAAAATAGGAAAGATGTTAATTAAAAAAAAAAAAAAAAAACTGCTTGGGGAATTGTATAATGAAAAAACAAAAAGTTAATGCATTTCTAGTTTTTACAATGAGATGCCTAAGGAATTCAGCACTGATAATGGATACAGAGTGCTGCTATTTTTATTTTTCTCACTGTTGAATTTGTGGAGAAGTAAGCACTTGATGACCTGGCACCCAGGTCTGGGAGTGTGCGGCAACATATCTGTAGCAAAACTGGTGGATTTTTTTATTTTGTGGACCTACCTTGGAATGTAGAATTTGTGAGAAACCGGCTTGCACATAGTGCTGTGTGGTACAGGAGAGGAAAAACAAAAAAAAGCAAAACTTCCCACTCTGTGTAAACACTGACTATTGTTACTCCGGTTCACACAAGGTCAACACGACTTCCAGCGTGACTTTTGGGAGGCAACTTGGACACGACTTGAGTATGAATCACAACACGACTTCAGGCAACTTGAAGTTGCCTCCAGGACAGGGGACTTTGCCAGTGGCCAATCACATAATAATCAGCTCTGTGGGAGGGGTTTGTCTAGAAAATGGAAAATGGTATACTCACCTTCCGTAATTTTCCTTTCCTGTTGCATCTCATGGCAGCATACACCTATGGGTTGTGGCTCCGCCTCCGCAAACCTGATTGGACCGTGTGACTATTAAATCTTGAGAGGGCCCCTGCCTCAGTATTCTCTGTATATAGATACCTAACCTCAGACGGGTGGGCATCTGTATGCTGCCATGAGATGCAACAGGAAAGGAAAATTACGGAAGGTGAGTATACAATTTTCCCTTTTCCTGTCGCATCATGGCAGCATACACCTATGGGGAATAACTCGCAAAACTGGGTGGGTATGAGCAGAAAATACGTTTATTTACAAGGAATGGAGGAATTGGACTGAATAATTGCTCTCCCGAATTCCACCGTGGACAGCCTAGCGGAGTCCACTTTGTAGTGAGATAAAAAAGTGCTTTTTGAAGACCATGTGGCTGCTTTGCAGATGGTTTCTGAGGAGACTCTGCAGTAGGCCGCCCAGGAAGTTGCCATCGCCCTTGTAGAATTCGCCCTTAAGCCCTCAGGTACTTGAGCTTGGTTAGATGAGTAAGCTCTCTTTATGACTTTTACCAGCCATGCTGCGATAGTGCGGGAAGTTGCCGCCTGTCCTCTCCTAGAGCGGTGAGGGATGAATAGGAGATTTTCCTCTTTCCTGAGGTCATTGGTTCTTGAGAGGTAGGCCAGAATATTGTATTTTACATCAAGTGGATGTGTGTTCCCCTGTTCTGTGGAAACAGTGGGAAGGCATATTTCCTATTTAAAATGAAAGGAGGATGCCACTTTCGGGATGAATCGATCTGAAGGTTTCAGAACTACCTTGTCTGGGTAGATGGTTAGGTATGGTTATTTTGCCATTAGTGCATGCATTTCCGATACCCTTTTGGCTGATGTAATCGCTATAAGGAAGGTGATTTTGAGGGTTCGATCCCAAAGAGAAGCTCCCTCAACTGGAAAGAATGGTTCACAGGATAAGAAATCCAGCACTACCGAAAGATCCCATGTTGGAAAGGAGGGTTTTCTGGGAGGTCTTAATTTTAGACAGGCCTTCTGGAACTGAGAAATAAGAGGCTCCTGTGCCCACTTCACACCTGTTATGGCTGATACGTGCACCTTCAGGGTATTTGACCCAAGACCTTTGTTGAGACCTAGCTGCAGTCACTCTAGGATCTGAGCAACTGTTGGGGATGAAGGGTCCCAGGCTTGTGCGATCGAGAGGAGCTTATCCCACACTTTCTTGTAGATGATACTAGTGGTAGCCCTTCTGGCTTGAAGAAGAGTGTTTATTACTTTGTGGGAGCAGCCATGAGCTATAAACCTAGCCCTTTCAGTCTCCAGGCTGTCAGGTGTAATTTTCTGGGTATGGATGGAGGAGTTGACCCTGAGAGAGTAGATCCGCTGTCATGGGAAGCGGCAATGGTTCTGCTGTATTCAACTGAAGCAGGGTTGTGAACCATGGCTTCCTTGGCAAAAAAGGCAGGACTGCTATTACTGTAGAACTTGAGTTCTTGAGTCTGAGTAGAAGCCTCAATATGATTGGTGTTGGTGGAAAAACATCTTCTTGCAACATGGAGCGACTCCTGGTGCCTCCTTGCCTGTTGATTTAGGCCACTGCCACTCGATTGTCCATTCTCTGTAGAACTTCCTTCTCTTCCAGGAATGGGCTGAAATCTAGTAGTGCCTTGAATGCTGCTTTCATCTCTAATATGTTGGAAACCACATTGGGTGTTTTGAATGGCCAATGACCTTGGACTGTGTGGTGACAGTAGTGTGCTCCCCATCCCTCCATGCTGGCATACGAGGTGATTACCTCTTGAGAAGGAAGGACTATGCGTTTGCACCTCTTTAGATTGTGTGATCTAGTCCACCACCAGAGTGCTTCACCTCCTTCCGAATCACTATTGGCTGGGTCATTTACACGCCATTCCATTGCTTCAGAAATGATGTTTGAAGAGGCCTGGTGTTCCACTGGGCCCATTGGAACATTGGATTCGTTGCTGGGAATGACCCTTGAATACTGAGACATTCCCTGGCGGGGATGGTAGTGGCCGTGAGTAGTCGCTTTGCTTTCTGGATCAGGATGGGAATTTTCTCTTCTGGGAGCTCTACTGTATTGAGGCGGGTATCCAGGTCTGCGCCCAAAAAGATCATTCTCTGCGTGGACTTAGGCTGCTCTCCCCACAGTTTATCAGCCACCCAAATTTCTGCAGGGTGGAGATTAGGATTGCGCGATGTAGTAGGAGGGAGTCTCAGGTGTCGGCAAGCAGAAGGATGTCGTCTAGATAGTGGTGAACTCTTAGGCCTTGTTCCCTTATTCTACCTGGATTTGGAGTCTTTTTAAGTCCATGACAGGACATAGGTCTCCTGTTTTTTTTCTTTACCAGGAATAGAGGGGAATAGAATCCTTTCCCTCTCTGTGGTAGTTGAACTTCCCTTATGGCTCGTTTCTGGATGAGGCCTTGAACATATTCGTTCAGTAGCAACCTCCTTTCCTTGAGATGCCGGTAATTTTGTTACACGGAAATGGTCCCTTGGATGCTTTCGGAACCTCCATTTGTGGCCGAATTGGACAGTCGCAACTGCCCATGGATCCTTTATTGCCTCCGCCCATAGCTGCTTGAACAACCTGAGTCTGGCTCCTACTTCAGCTGGTTGGGCGGACGCACCTTCAAAAAGACTTTTGATCCCCTGTGGTAGGGGTCTTGGCTTTCTGGAGCTTGAAGAAGGATGATTGAGGGTTATTCCAGTTCCTCCTATACTCTCTGCCAGGTCTGTAGGATCTTGCCTCCCTATATTTGTCTGGGAGGTTTCGCCTGGAGGCTGGCGGCCTTCGCTGTTTAGACCTTCTATTTGAAGGGATAAGACCCGATTTTTCACCGGTAACTTTTGAAATGGCCGAGTCTAGTTTTTCTCCGAAGAAATTTACTCCATCAAAGGGAATCTTACACCAATTTTGACTTCGAGGATAGGTCCGCTGACCAGGGCTTCAGCCAAAGTGCCCTTCTGGCCATTACTGAGCTCAGCATTGCCCTTGATGTAGATTTTATTATGTCTACAGAGGCTTCTGCAACAAAATTGCCTGCGAGAGACAGTTCCTGGAGGGCTGAGATTACTTTCTCTTGCTCCACTCCTTCTGATACCAGCTTCTTGGCATTGGCGGACCAGTTGGAAATAGCCCTACCAACAGCTGCTAGAGCCACAGCTGGCCTACATGCGCCCCCTGCCGATAGGTAGGATCTTTTAAGATCAAAGTCAATTTTTCTATCCAGCACATCTTTAAATGTAACTGCATCTTCAATTGGGACTGGCAAGACACATTGGAGAAGAATCCACCACTGGCGGGGTCACCAGTGGGGTGACGTTAGGCTCTTTCAGGGGGTAAAGCTTTGCTAACCTGTTAGTTAGACTGATCTTATTTTCTGGCTTTTGCCATTCCTCTTTAATCAGATCCTCAAGCTCATCAATAAATGGGAATGTCTCGGGATCTTTTTTGAGATTTGGAAAATATTTCCTCACTTTGAGGAGTTTGTTTTTCCTCCCCCCAATCGATTGCTTCCTTCACTGATTTAATGAAGGGTTTGATCAGTGCGAAGTCGAAGCCGGTAGATGTGTCTATGTCATCGTTATCCGACAGAGGATCCCACATCTTTGATGAGGAAGGAGCAGCGGATGAGGTACCTTGCAAAGGTCTGCTAGTTTCTGGCCCTGCGATTTGGAAGGGCGATTCTTTGGCTGGATTGCTAGTTTCTAATTCTCTGTATTTGGTTGCTTCATTGAAGCATGAACGACAGGCCAGCTTATCTGGAAGTACTATTGCGCCACAAATCAGCATGAATTCCCAGATGGACGGAGACTCTGGGCACGCGAAGAATGCCTGCGCGTAGGGGATCTCCTGTGGTAGGAGTGGCCATGTCAAGAGTAGGATCTTGATCGCCTCCTCCTGTGACCTCCACTCTCTCTGCACCTTGAATGGCTTCTGCCGTGGTCTCAATTTTTTTCTGTGACTTGACCGACTCTTTCTTGAGCGTCTTGAGTGCGATGATCTGGATGACCTGATAGGGCTGTGCAATTTAGACAGCGTTAGTGACAGGCTCTCTTTTTTTCCTCTTCATACTTACCAAGTCGACCCATCTTACCTATTAGGCTGGCGATGGTCTGCTGGAGCAGCGGCCTCCATGAGGATTCCTAAAAACGAACGGAAGTCAGTGTGCAAAAAGGCAGGGAGGGAGATATGCAGAGGTGTAAGAAAAGAACACCCAAGAAACAAAGACACTGACCTTAAGCTCTGAAGGAAACAAGGAAGTAGTAATAAACGAGCGGAAATTCTGAAAACGTTCTTATTAGATTTGCAGCAGCAGCCACAGTACACAATGAAAAGTGCTGTTTTTTAAATTCACCGCCGTCCGCAGTGCCAACGTCATCTCACGCATGCGCAGAAGTGTCCCGCGGCGTCCGGCGCCATCTTGGAAACTGGCAAACAGAGAGGCGAGGTACTAGCCGCCCACGCATGCGCTGAAGAGTCTAAACGTTCGGCGCCTGGAGAGAGAGAAGAGAGGAACTACAGTGCTCAGCAAGTGAAAAGAAGTACAGAACCTAGGGAAAAACACAGGTTAGAGGCCGCTGCATGATAAATCTATTTAAGATTTGTAAAACAAGAATGATACCCCTGAGACCATCAGAATGGGGATCCCTCCATTAAGCTCATTTAGAGGCTGTACAGGTAGGACTTCCACCCAGGAGAGGCTTGAACCTGGCTGGGGCGATAGTGGTAAGTGGTGATGTCCGGGCTTGTCAGGTGAGGAAAAAAAGGAGAATACTGAGGCAGGGGCCCTCTCAAGATTTAACAGTCACACGGTCCTATCAGGTTGCGGAGGGGGAGCCACAACCCATAGGTGTATGCTGCCATGATGCAAAAAGTTGCTTCAATTAACACGGGGGATCCGGGAATTCAATGGGTACAAGTCGCCTAGAAGCCGGATTGAAGTCATACAGGAACCTTTTCTGAAGTCAGAGTGACTTCAATAGTGTACGTTAAAATGGCTCCATTCACTCCATTGATTTGCTCAACCGTGCGACTTGGGGCAACGTAGGGTGACTGAAGTCGGTTCCTAGGTCGCCCCTGTGTGAACCTGCTCTTATGCTGCTAGCATTGGTAAATAGGAAAGTATATCATAATATTTAAACTTTTATTTTTTTACATTTCTTCAGTTACTTTCTGATTTTTATGTCTAGGCAAATGATGTCATACGTCCCAGGAGTCTTCAGGGGGGGAGAAAGAGTTATCTTAGCCAAGCACACCCTCCTGCCTGCATGCCTAAACTAAGGGCAGATGGATTCCTTGAAGTAAATGACACATGAATCATCTGCCCTTACACTAGGTGATCGTGGGCAGAATTGCTAGGTGGGTGTTTTTTTTTTTTTAACTGCTTGCCGCCCGCCCACTGTCCAACGATGGTGGGTCGGGCGGCTCTTGTTCTCGGACGCTGTCATATGACGGCGTCCCAGAACGGCCACCCTTGCTCGCCCACGGGGGTGTGCACCAGGGTGATCGCGGCCTCACCGTGTTGCTAGGACACGGCACGACCCCGATCTCTTTAAAGAGCCACGGGCGCGGATCTTCAACCTCATCGGCTGTGTCCAATCAGACATGTAGATGCCGGTAATCGTCTCTACTCACCTCACACTGATAGAGTGCGTGGCAAGGAGAGCCAAAAAGCGGCATCTCCACGCAGGGGGAAATCTAGGAATGTAATTAGGGCACTGATCATCAGTGCTCTGATTACAATATAGAAATACAGTGTCGCCTACAGTGCCCAGCAGTGCATATATATTGTAAAGCACTGCGTAAACTGTTGGCACTATATAAATCCTGTATAACAATGCCAGCAATCGGTGCCCACAATTGCCACCAATCAGTGCCTATTAGCGATGACAGTCTGTGCTTGCAATCGGCGCTGCGCATCAATACCCATCACTGCTCTTGATAAATGCCCACCAGTGCTGCCTATCAGTGCCCATAAGTGCCACCTCATCAGCGCACATCAGTGAAGGCAAAAAATGACTTACTTTTTTTTCCCCAATCGTCTTTCAGGACAGCCACCTTAGAGAGACACCGGCTCCTCCCCTCTGAGGAAACACCGCCTTCAATTTCATAATTTAAGCCTCCTCCTCCCTTCGTTCCTCAGTTATGGTGTTTCCTCCGGCGGGGAGACACCGCCAAGGAACCTTAAGGCTAAATTCGGTTGGTGAAACTGAAGCCATCCGAGCGGAGCCCTGGCCCCGTTCGGCTATCCGACCGTTCATCGGTCGGTCCAGGACAGTCCTATCAGCGGGGAGCTGAAGTGTTCGTACTGTCCATATACCCTAAACTCCGCTTGGGGAAAGCAGGAGGTTTATGGGGTCGTCCGTTCGTTCACCCGCGGGTGTTTCAACGGAGCAAACAGTCCAGTCGGCTGGGGAAGCTGAATACTCGACTGACCTTTACACGCACTCCAATCTTCGCTTGGGGAAAGCAGGAAGTCTTTGGAGAGGTTCATCCCTGCGTTTCGCCCAGTGGGGTGCTGAACGAAGGCGTCCAGGGCCCCCCTGTGTACGCAGCCGGCTGGGAGCTGGAAGCCGGACCGGTAGGCGGGCGACGTCAGTTCCGGTGGGGGCGGACCCCTTCGTTCGATCCGCGTCTTCCGGTTCCGGACGCGGCACGTGAAGGGGAACCTAGCGTTCGGCTGGTGCAGCCTCTCTTTTCACAGTTGCACAGGTAGCTGTTAGAGGCGCGTTCGTGCCACGCTTCCTCAATGGGAGAATGTCCGAGGCAGAGGCTTCAAAAACTCCTGGAGATAACAGCACCAGCCACTCGAAGGTAAGAGGAAACCTGGGGAGGTGTTCCCTTACTTGTATCCAGTAGCTCCACTGGTGTTCCTCCTTGGTGGTCGGGGGGAAGGGTAGTGTGTCTGGGATCCTGGTGATGGTTGATCCTAGGGGGGGCACTCCCGGTGGTCCTCTATGTAGCGCTGGTGTTGCTGTTTTTTAAGCTCATGCTGCCCCTTCCTGTGTTTTGTGTCTTTCAGAAAGCCACGAGCAAGTCCCCCCATGGTTCTAAGAAGAAGTGCCCTTCATGTAGAACGTCTATGGGAGACTCTTGGTCTAAAGCTATTTGCAAACAATGTATTGAGGATTTACTTAAGGAACAGGCAGTAGAGCAGGGTGCAGATCTGGTAGCTTCTATGAAGGAACTCTCTGGTACCTTTCAGTCCTTCCAAAACTTTTTTTCCAGTTTTCAGTGGCCCCAACCTCCGAGCACTCCTACACCAGCGTAGCAGAGTGTACCATCCAGCCCTGTGGATGTTCCTCCTGCAAGGGGAGAGAATTCAGAGGGTCCCAGGGAGGAAGCTGAGGAGGAAATTGACAGTGTCATTTCAGACTCCCAGGGGGAGTCTGACGCCGAGGTGTTGGATGGGGAATCCAGCAGAGTCTCGCGGTATAAGCTTTCCCTGGAGGATGTGGATGAGCTCTTGGGAGCGATTCATACCACTTTAGGCATTCAAGAAGAAACTAAGACATTGTCACTCCATGATCGGATGTACAAAGGCATGGGGGAACAAAAGAAGCGGGTGTTCCCAGTGCATACCGTCTTGATCGATACCATCAAGAAGGAATGGCGGGATCCCGAAAGGAAACCTTTCTTTTCTGGGGCATTAAGACGTAGGTTTCCTTTTTCGGAGGCAGAAACTCTCGTCTGGAATAAATCTCCCAGACTAGACGCTGCTTTTTCCCAGGTGTCCAGACACACTGATCTATCCTTTGAGGATATGGGGGTACTTTCTAACCCTATGGATCGAAGGATGGATTACCTTCTTAAGAAGGCCTGGGATTCATCACAAGGAAATCTTAAGCCAGCCATGGCAACCACGGTGGTGGCCCGCAACATGGAGTATTGGCTCACCCAGATTAGCGCACACATTGAAGCAGGGACAGCAAAGGAGACTATTCTATCCTCCTTTCCCATGCTTCTTAAAGGGATAGCCTACATAGCGGACGCTTCGGCGGAATCCGTGAGAATGTCGGCAAGGTCCTTGGCCCTGACCAACTCTGCCAGGAGAGCCTTATGGCTGAAGACCTGGCCTGGAGACAATGCATCCAAACTTAAACTTTGTGGAATCCCCTTTACAGGAGATCTACTTTTTGGACCAGGTCTTGAAACAGTGCTAGATCGCACAGCAGACAAAAGAAAGGCCTTTCCTGTTAAAAGGAAATTTGGGGAACAAGCCAAAAGAAAGACTCGTCCCCAGAAAAGGGTTGTACCACCCCGTACGGTTCAGCAGAAGAAAAGTTGGGGACTCAAAAGCAAGGGCCCCGGGGGAGCAATTTTTCGCCCTCCTGAACAGCCCAAAAAATCTCAGTGACAGGGTCACGGTGGGAGGAAGATTGGGGGCCTTCCTCCCACAGTGGGAAATGATTTCCTCCAATCAGTTTGTCTTGGGGATCGTCAGAGGAGGTTACCATTTGGAGTTTTCGGAACTCCCTCCTCTGAGGTTCCTTGTCACCGAGCTGCCAAAATGCGCAGAAAAATCATCTGCCCTTCTTTCCTCTCTTCAGGAGTTGGAAGAACAGGAGGTGGTAGTACGGGTTCCAGTAGGAGAGACAAGCAGAGGCTTCTACTCTCACGTCTTCGTGATTCGCAAGCCTTCGGGAAAGTTCAGGCTCATCCTGAACCTGAAGCCCCTGAATGTCTCAGTTACCTACAGAAGGTTTCGGATGGATTCGGTTTACTCAGTAAAAGCACTCCTACCTCCGAACTGCTTCATGGCATCAATAGATCTGAAAGATGCATACCTGCATATTCCAATCGCAGAGTCCCACCAGCGTTTTCTCAGACTGGCAGTGAGAACTCCAATGGAAGTACTACACCTTCAGTTCAGAGCGCTTCCTTTTGGGCTATCCTCTTCCCCCCGAATCTTCACCAAAGTGATGGCAGAAGTTCTGGCATTTCTGCGTCTCAGGGGAATCTCGGTGATCGCATATCTCGACGATCTCCTTCTGTTTGCCCCTTCCCCAGCACAGTTAATTCAGGATTTACAGGTCACAAGAAACCTGTTAGTAAGCCTGGGTTGGCTCCTGAACCTGGAGAAATCCAACTTAATCCCTTCCCAGAGGGTCACTTTCCTAGGGTACGAGTTGGACTCAACAGTACAAAGGGTCTTTCTTCCTTTGGAAAAAATTCAAAAGATAGACAGGGCTCTGTTGTTTCTTCAGGGCAACCACCAGATCTCCATAAGGAAGATCATGTCAGCGCTAGGGTTGCTGACATCCGCTCTTCCAGCGGTTCAGTGGGCAGGGTTACATTACCGCCCTCTACAATTATTTGTGCTGAAGGTTTGGGATCACAGCCAGGAATCTTTGGATTCTCTGGTTTCGATTCCAGATCAGGTAAAGAGGTCCCTCTGGTGGTGGAGGAAGGGAGCAAATTTGTCCCAAGGTCTAGAGTGGGTCATGCCAACCTCCAGGGTGGTCACGACCGATGCAAGCAGCTCAGGTTGGGGGGCACACCTAGACTCCCGATTAATACAGGGTATTTGGGAAAAGAGGGACTCGAGGAGATCCTCGAATTGGAGGGAGCTGAGGGCAGTAGATCTAGCTCTCAGAACCTTTCAGAAGGAGCTCCGGGAATCACGTAAGGGTAAGGTCGGACAACTCCTCGGTGGTAGCTTACATCAACAGACAGGGGGGCACCAGGAGTAAGTCCTTATGGGCCCTAGCGGAAGCCATCCTCAGATGGGCCGAAGCAAATATCCTGTCCCTTTCAGCAATCCACTTGAAGGGAGAACAAAATCAGGTGGCAGATTTTCTCAGCAGGAGAACTCTGAGAGAAGGCAATTGGGTTCTCAAGCAGGAAATATTCGAAATGATCACCCGGAGATGGGGGATTCCTGCAATAGATCTCTTTGCCGCAAGGGAAAACGCGAAGGTAGCAACGTTCTTCTCCATAAACAGGGGGGACGGGGCATTGGCGGTGGACGCACTAGCACAGAGTTGGGGTTTCTCCAGGTGCTATGCTTTCCCCCCTCCAGTGCTCATTCCAGCAGTATTAAGGAAATTTCAAGTGGAGAACACTACCCTCATTCTAATTGCACCTCACTGGCCCAGGAGGCCGGGGTTCTCGATCCTGAAGGGCCTGTCTGTAGAACCCCCCTGGATTCTCCCAGTGCAGGAGGATCTCCTGTCTCAAGGTCCGGTGTTCTGCCCTCAGGTAGGACGATGGAACCTGGCAGCGTGGCTTCTGAGGAAGAATTGCTGAAAGCCAAGGGCTTCTCAGACCGGTTGGTAGCCACTCTTCTAAACTGTAGGAAAAAGGAAACCCAGTCCATTTACTTAAAGGTATGGAAACGGTTTAACAGCTGGTGTTCAGAGGGTTCCTTCAACGTGCATAGCCCTGTAGCCGTTCTAGAGTTCCTACAGGCAGGGGCGGATAAGGGGTTAGCGCTTGGAACACTAAAAGCTCAGGTTTCCGCTTTGAGCGTGTTTTTAGAGAAACATCTAGCGTCAGATCCTTGGGTCGTAAGGTTCTTCAGGGCCCTAGGTAGGCAAAGGCCGGCTTCAAGCTCCCCCTTCCCAGTTTGGGATCTTTCTTTAGTTTTACAGGTTCTCACAGGGGAACCTTTTGAGCCGTTAGAATCTTGCTCATTAAAGCTGATCACTTTCAAAACGGTGTTTTTGGTGGCGATCACTACAGCAAGAAGAGTAAGTGAACTCGAAGCCCTTTCTGTCAGGGCTCCCTTTTTTCAGGTTTTTCCGGATCGTCTGGTTTTGAAGATAGATCCGGCCTTTTTGCCTAAGGTAGCCTCTAGTTTCCACAGGATGCAGGAGATTGTGCTACCTACATTTTGTTCAAATCCAGTTAGAGAACAGGAACACATGTTTCACAGACTAGATGTTAGAAGATGTGTTCTTTATTATTTAGACTGCACAAGTCAGTTCAGAAAGACTGATTCACTTTTTGTTTTATTTTCAGGGGCCAGGAAGGGTTCCAAAGCCTCTAGACGTACCATAGCTAGATGGTTAAGGTTAGCCATTGGGCAGGCATACGTGGCAGGGGGATTAGATCCTCCAGCTGGCATTAGAGCACACTCAACCAGGGCCGTGGCAACTTCTCAGGCAGAGTGGGCTGGTGCATCTCCGGAACAGATCTGTAGAGCTGCAACGTGGTCCAGTTTTTCTACGTTTGTGAGACACTATAGACTGGATCTTCTGTCAGCCAAAGACCAAGCCTTTGGTCGTAAGGTGCTACAGGCAGTAGTCCCACCCTAAGGTAATATACTCGCTTATCCTCTCTAAGGTGGCTGTCCTGAAAGACGTTTGGGGAAAAATGGAATTACGTACCGGTAATGTCCTTTTCCAGGAGTCTTTCAGGACAGCACCGGTTCCCACCCAAATTGTTGCAGATCATCGGGAACTCATTACATGAGACCGTCAGGTAAGACTTAAAAAGTTTATTTGTTTGACGTGTTCTTGTGTCTCCCCAGTTTGGCCGGAGGTACTCTGGAAGAACTGAGGAACGAAGGGAGGAGGAGGCTTAAATTATGAAATTGAAGGCGGTGTTTCCTCAGAGGGGAGGAGCCGGTGTCTCTCTAAGGTGGCTGTCCTGAAAGACTCCTGGAAAAGGACATTACCGGTACGTAATTCCATTTTTTCTGTCAGTAAATTTTGTAACTGTTTTTTTTCAAAATTTCTTGCGTTTTCTTTTTTTGTAAAAAAAAAAAAAAAAACAGCAGGGATTAATAACCACCAAAATAAATCTCTATTTGATTGAAGAAAATGATAAAACAAATTGTTTGGGTACAGTGTAGCACGACCGCACAATTGTCATTCAAAGTGTGATAGCGCTGAAAGCTGAAAAAAAGGCTTGGTCAGGAAGGGGGTGTAAGTGCCCTGTAGGCAAGTGGTTAAAGTGATTGTAAAGTTTCCTTTTTTTGCTTTAAAAATAACAAACATTTTACTTGCCCGCCCTGTGCAGTGGATTTGCACAGAGCAGCCCGGATCCTCCTCAGGTCCCTCAGCAGAGCTCC